>NW_028123987.1:1352307-2028461 GCF_965194805.1 Balaenoptera borealis | reverse complement strand
GAGACTAGCTCTTGGTGTCGGGACAGGCACAGGTCACTCTATTTTCCCATCAGGAAGAAGAATTAACCACAGGCTCAGCCTGCCCCCCGGAACCAGAACAGGGCCTGAAGCCATCCTGCGCTTTTGCGGCCAGCTCCCAAAAAAGCGAGTTGTAAAATGGAGGTTCAGGGCACTGCAATTCACAAACCTGCAGAGTTATAAATGATAACTCTCGTCCACAAATATATTGAGGGAAGGCAAAGAAGAGGATTTGAAATCAAGGCAGAATTGCACGAAACAGATTTCAGGAGGTAGATACGAATCGCCTTTAAAGCACATGAAAAGCGGCAAAACGTTGACAATGATGCCCTTGGCCAAAAAGGGCGTATGCGTTTTTTCCTGAATATATTCAGGAAAAAACGCATACGCCCTTTTTGGCCAACCAAGCAACCTGGAAAGGCAAATCAGCGCTACAGAGAAGTCTCGCTTCCCATCGGTCAAAAGGGCCATGCTGAAAAAAGTGTCAAAACCAGAAATGCAGGACAGGCCATGGAGAAATGGGAGCCTTGCTACACTGATGGGCGGGATGTAAATTGCCAACAGCCACTCTGGAGAAGTGTACGGTGTGTCCTGAAACATCTGAAAAACACAGCTTAGAGAGCATAGGGCACTTCCACTCATGGGGGTATAAATTGGGAAAATTAAAAATCAGCAAGACACAAGCACCCCAAAGTTGAGGGCTGCTCTGTTGACAAGGACCTCCACTTCATTCCACCTTAAATATCCCAGGAAAGAGAAAAATGGATAAAGAAGTTGTGGTCCTTATGTACAATGGAATATCACTCAGCCATGAAATCAATGTCATAAGGTTAGTAGCAGCATGATGAGTGGATTTAGGTACGACGATTCTAAGTGAAATAAGTCACACAGAAAAGGACACTTCTCATAAGGTATCACTTTTAGAGGGAATGTAAAAACCGTTACACTTGAACTGAATTACAAAACAGAACAGAGTCACACATGCAGAAAACAGACTATGGCTGCTTAACGGGAAAGGTGAGGTGGGGTGATACATAAAACAAGGGTATCAAATTAGCTCAGATACCGTTCCATAAACCCAATATGTAGTAGACAAGACCTACTCCTTGCTCAGAGAACTGGACTCAACACGCCCTATTCACCGCACAAGAATATATCTGACTAGTAATAATCTTGAAACCTATGTATTGATATCTCTCTGTTAGTGTGTCAAGTGGGTGTAAAGCGGCATAAACACAGCCGTGAAAAGCAGTTAAACCCCATTATGAAAATATATTACTTTGAAAAACCCATGAAACAACGACAGTGAAAGAGATAGAAATTCTTACACAATGAGTTCAGGGGCTGTGATGCAACCTGGATTGACCATATCTAGACCCACAGCTGGATGAGACATAAGGGTGGACACTCTTGGGGCTGAGAGGTTTGGTGAGGTTGGGTGAGCAAACGCAGACCCTTTAAAGTAATACTGCGTGGTACCCATCGCATGGGTCCCAAATCTCCAGGTTCAAGGGCATCTTCCTACATCGAAAACATGCATGAGAAACCCAGAAGATGGTACACCGTGTGATGGGGAAAGGTTTCTAAAACGCACCTCATTTCTCATCTCCTTGTGCCCGGGTTCGCCATTCCAGCCGCTTTACTAGCAGTCTCCCTACTTGGAGCATCAGCACCTTTAACCTCCTGTTCCGTACAGGTTGCAATTTGTCCTGAGGATGAACGGGAAGACGGGGAACCAACGAGAGACTAGCTCTTGGTGTCGGGACAGGCACAGGTCACTCTATTTTCCCATCAGGAAGAAGAATTAACCACAGGCTCAGCCTGCCCCCCGGAACCAGAACAGGGCCTGAAGCCATCCTGCGCTTTTGCGGCCAGCTCCCAAAAAAGCGAGTTGTAAAATGGAGGTTCAGGGCACTGCAATTCACAAACCTGCAGAGTTATAAATGATAACTCTCGTCCACAAATATATTGAGGGAAGGCAAAGAAGAGGATTTGAAATCAAGGCAGAATTGCACGAAACAGATTTCAGGAGGTAGATACGAATCGCCTTTAAAGCACATGAAAAGCGGCAAAACGTTGACAATGATGCCCTTGGCCAAAAAGGGCGTATGCGTTTTTTCCTGAATATATTCAGGAAAAAACGCATACGCCCTTTTTGGCCAACCAAGCAACCTGGAAAGGCAAATCAGCGCTACAGAGAAGTCTCGCTTCCCATCGGTCAAAAGGGCCATGCTGAAAAAAGTGTCAAAACCAGAAATGCAGGACAGGCCATGGAGAAATGGGAGCCTTGCTACACTGATGGGCGGGATGTAAATTGCCAACAGCCACTCTGGAGAAGTGTACGGTGTGTCCTGAAACATCTGAAAAACACAGCTTAGAGAGCATAGGGCACTTCCACTCATGGGGGTATAAATTGGGAAAATTAAAAATCAGCAAGACACAAGCACCCCAAAGTTGAGGGCTGCTCTGTTGACAAGGACCTCCACTTCATTCCACCTTAAATATCCCAGGAAAGAGAAAAATGGATAAAGAAGTTGTGGTCCTTATGTACAATGGAATATCACTCAGCCATGAAACCAATGTCATAAGGTTAGTAGCAGCATGATGAGTGGATTTAGGTACGACGATTCTAACTGAAATAAGTCACACAGAAAAGGACACTTCTCATAAGGTATCACTTTTAGAGGGAATGTAAAAACCGTTACACTTGAACTGAATTACAAAACAGAACAGAGTCACACATGCAGAAAACAGACTATGGCTGCTTAACGGGAAAGGTGAGGTGGGGTGATACATAAAACAAGGGTATCAAATTAGCTCAGATACCGTTTCATAAACCCAATATGTAGTAGACAAGACCTACTCCTTGCTCAGAGAACTGGACTCAACACGCCCTATTCACCGCACAAGAATATATCTGACTAGTAATAATCTTGAAACCTATGTATTGATATCTCTCTGTTAGTGTGTCAAGTGGGTGTAAAGCGGCATAAACACAGCCGTGAAAAGCAGCTAAACCCCATTATGAAAATAAATTACTTTGAAAAACCCATGAAACAACGACAGTGAAACTGATAGAAATTCTTACACAATGAGTTCAGGGGCTGTGATGCAACCTGGATTGACCATATCTAGACCCACAGCTGGATGAGACATAAGGGTGGACACTCTTGGGGCTGAGAGGTTTGGTGAGGTTGGGTGAGCAAACGCAGACCCTTTAAAGTAATACTGCGTGGAACCCATCGCATGGGTCCCAAATCTCCAGGTTCAAGGGCATCTTCCTACATCGAAAACATGCATGAGAAACCCAGAAGATGGTACACCGTGTGATGGGGAAAGGTTTCTAAAACGCACCTCATTTCTCACCTCCTTGTGTCCGGGTTCGCCTTTCCAGCCGCTTTACTAGCAATCTCCCTACTTGGAGCATCAGCACCTTTAACCTCCTGTTCCGTACAGGTTGCAATTTGTCCTGAGGATGAACGGGAAGACGGGGAACCAACGAGAGACTAGCTCTTGGTGTCGGGACAGGCACAGGTCACTCTATTTTCCCATCAGGAAGAAGAATTAACCACAGGCTCAGCCTGCCCCCCGGAACCAGAACAGGGCCTGAAGCCATCCTGCGCTTTTGCGGCCAGCTCCCAAAAAAGCGAGTTGTAAAATGGAGGTTCAGGGCACTGCAATTCACAAACCTGCAGAGTTATAAATGATAACTCTCGTCCACAAATATATTGAGGGAAGGCAAAGAAGAGGATTTGAAATCAAGGCAGAATTGCACGAAACAGATTTCAGGAGGTAGATACGAATCGCCTTTAAAGCACATGAAAAGCGGCAAAACGTTGACAATGATGCCCTTGGCCAAAAAGGGCGTATGCGTTTTTTCCTGAATATATTCAGGAAAAAACGCATACGCCCTTTTTGGCCAACCAAGCAACCTGGAAAGGCAAATCAGCGCTACAGAGAAGTCTCGCTTCCCATCGGTCAAAAGGGCCATGCTGAAAAAAGTGTCAAAACCAGAAATGCAGGACAGGCCATGGAGAAATGGGAGCCTTGCTACACTGATGGGCGGGATGTAAATTGCCAACAGCCACTCTGGAGAAGTGTACGGTGTGTCCTGAAACATCTGAAAAACACAGCTTAGAGAGCATAGGGCACTTCCACTCATGGGGGTATAAATTGGGAAAATTAAAAATCAGCAAGACACAAGCACCCCAAAGTTGAGGGCTGCTCTGTTGACAAGGACCTCCACTTCATTCCACCTTAAATATCCCAGGAAAGAGAAAAATGGATAAAGAAGTTGTGGTCCTTATGTACAATGGAATATCACTCAGCCATGAAATCAATGTCATAAGGTTAGTAGCAGCATGATGAGTGGATTTAGGTACGACGATTCTAACTGAAATAAGTCACACAGAAAAGGACACTTCTCATAAGGTATCACTTTTAGAGGGAATGTAAAAACCGTTACACTTGAACTGAATTACAAAACAGAACAGAGTCACACATGCAGAAAACACACTATGGCTGCTTAACGGGAAAGGTGAGGTGGGGTGATACATAAAACAAGGGTATCAAATTAGCTCAGATACCGTTCCATAAACCCAATATGTAGTAGACAAGACCTACTCCTTGCTCAGAGAACTGGACTCAACACGCCCTATTCACCGCACAAGAATATATCTGACTAGTAATAATCTTAAAACCTATGTATTGATATCTCTCTGTTAGTGTGTCAAGTGGGTGTAAAGCGGCATAAACACAGCCGTGAAAAGCAGCTAAACCCCATTATGAAAATAAATTACTTTGAAAAACCCATGAAACAACGACAGTGAAAGAGATAGAAATTCTTACACAATGAGTTCAGGGGCTGTGATGCAACCTGGATTGACCATATCTAGACCCACAGCTGGATGAGACATAAGGGTGGACACTCTTGGGGCTGAGAGGTTTGGTGAGGTTGGGTGAGCAAACGCAGACCCTTTAAAGTAATACTGCGTGGTACCCATCGCATGGGTCCCAAATCTCCAGGTTCAAGGGCATCTTCCTACATCGAAAACATGCATGAGAAACCCAGAAGATGGTACACCGTGTGATGGGGAAAGGTTTCTAAAACGCACCTCATTTCTCATCTCCTTGTGCCCGGGTTCGCCATTCCAGCCGCTTTACTAGCAGTCTCCCTACTTGGAGCATCAGCACCTTTAACCTCCTGTTCCGTACAGGTTGCAATTTGTCCTGAGGATGAACGGGAAGACGGGGAACCAACGAGACACTAGCTCTTGGTGTCGGGACAGGCACAGGTCACTCTATTTTCCCATCAGGAAGAAGAATTAACCACAGGCTCAGCCTGCCCCCCGGAACCAGAACAGGGCCTGAAGCCATCCTGCGCTTTTGCGGCCAGCTCCCAAAAAAGCGAGTTGTAAAATGGAGGTTCAGGGCACTGCAATTCACAAACCTGCAGAGTTATAAATGATAACTCTCGTCCACAAATATATTGAGGGAAGGCAAAGAAGAGGATTTGAAATCAAGGCAGAATTGCACGAAACAGATTTCAGGAGGTAGATACGAATCGCCTTTAAAGCACATGAAAAGCGGCAAAACGTTGACAATGATGCCCTTGGCCAAAAAGGGCGTATGCGTTTTTTCCTGAATATATTCAGGAAAAAACGCATACGCCCTTTTTGGCCAACCAAGCAACCTGGAAAGGCAAATCAGCGCTACAGAGAAGTCTCGCTTCCCATCGGTCAAAAGGGCCATGCTGAAAAAAGTGTCAAAAGAAGAAATGCAGGACAGGCCATGGAGAAATGGGAGCCTTGCTACACTGATGGGCGGGATGTAAATTGCCAACAGCCACTCTGGAGAAGTGTACGGTGTGTCCTGAAACATCTGAAAAACACAGCTTAGAGAGCATAGGGCACTTCCACTCATGGGGGTATAAATTGGGAAAATGAAAAATCAGCAAGACACAAGCACCCCAAAGTTGAGGGCTGCTCTGTTGACAAGGACCTCCACTTCATTCCACCTTAAATATCCCAGGAAAGAGAAAAATGGATAAAGAAGTTGTGGTCCTTATGTACAATGGAATATCACTCAGCCATGAAACCAATGTCATAAGGTTAGTAGCAGCATGATGAGTGGATTTAGGTACGACGATTCTAAGTGAAATAAGTCACACAGAAAAGGACACTTCTCATAAGGTATCACTTTTAGAGGGAATGTAAAAACCGTTACACTTGAACTGAATTACAAAACAGAACAGAGTCACACATGCAGAAAACAGACTATGGCTGCTTAACGGGAAAGGTGAGGTGGGGTGATACATAAAACAAGGGTATCAAATTAGCTCAGATACCGTTTCATAAACCCAATATGTAGTAGACAAGACCTACTCCTTGCTCAGAGAACTGGACTCAACACGCCCTATTCACCGCACAAGAATATATCTGACTAGTAATAATCTTGAAACCTTTGTATTGATATCTCTCTGTTAGTGTGTCAAGTGGGTGTAAAGCGGCATAAACACAGCCGTGAAAAGCAGCTAAACCCCATTATGAAAATAAATTACTTTGAAAAACCCATGAAACAACGACAGTGAAACTGATAGAAATTCTTACACAATGAGTTCAGGGGCTGTGATGCAACCTGGATTGACCATATCTAGACCCACAGCTGGATGAGACATAAGGGTGGACACTCTTGGGGCTGAGAGGTTTGGTGAGGTTGGGTGAGCAAACGCAGACCCTTTAAAGTAATACTGCGTGGAACCCATCGCATGGGTCCCAAATCTCCAGCTTCAAGGGCATCTTCCTACATCGAAAACATGCATGAGAAACCCAGAAGATGGTACACCGTGTGATGGGGAAAGGTTTCTAAATCGCACCTCATTTCTCACCTCCTTGTGTCCGGGTTCGCCTTTCCAGCCGCTTTACTAGCAATCTCCCTACTTGGAGCATCAGCACCTTTAACCTCCTGTTCCGTACAGGTTGCAATTTGTCCTGAGGATGAACGGGAAGACGGGGAACCAACGAGAGACTAGCTCTTGGTGTCGGGACAGGCACAGGTCACTCTATTTTCCCATCAGGAAGAAGAATTAACCACAGGCTCAGCCTGCCCCCCGGAACCAGAACAGGGCCTGAAGCCATCCTGCGCTTTTGCGGCCAGCTCCCAAAAAAGCGAGTTGTAAAATGGAGGTTCAGGGCACTGCAATTCACAAACCTGCAGAGTTATAAATGATAACTCTCGTCCACAAATATATTGAGGGAAGGCAAAGAAGAGGATTTGAAATCAAGGCAGAATTGCACGAAACAGATTTCAGGAGGTAGATACGAATCGCCTTTAAAGCACATGAAAAGCGGCAAAACGTTGACAATGATGCCCTTGGCCAAAAAGGGCGTATGCGTTTTTTCCTGAATATATTCAGGAAAAAACGCATACGCCCTTTTTGGCCAACCAAGCAACCTGGAAAGGCAAATCAGCGCTACAGAGAAGTCTCGCTTCCCATCGGTCAAAAGGGCCATGCTGAAAAAAGTGTCAAAACCAGAAATGCAGGACAGGCCATGGAGAAATGGGAGCCTTGCTACACTGATGGGCGGGATGTAAATTGCCAACAGCCACTCTGGAGAAGTGTACGGTGTGTCCTGAAACATCTGAAAAACACAGCTTAGAGAGCATAGGGCACTTCCACTCATGGGGGTATAAATTGGGAAAATTAAAAATCAGCAAGACACAAGCACCCCAAAGTTGAGGGCTGCTCTGTTGACAAGGACCTCCACTTCATTCCACCTTAAATATCCCAGGAAAGAGAAAAATGGATAAAGAAGTTGTGGTCCTTATGTACAATGGAATATCACTCAGCCATGAAATCAATGTCATAAGGTTAGTAGCAGCATGATGAGTGGATTTAGGTACGACGATTCTAAGTGAAATAAGTCACACAGAAAAGGACACTTCTCATAAGGTATCACTTTTAGAGGGAATGTAAAAACCGTTACACTTGAACTGAATTACAAAACAGAACAGAGTCACACATGCAGAAAACAGACTATGGCTGCTTAACGGGAAAGGTGAGGTGGGGTGATACATAAAACAAGGGTATCAAATTAGCTCAGATACCGTTCCATAAACCCAATATGTAGTAGACAAGACCTACTCCTTGCTCAGAGAACTGGACTCAACACGCCCTATTCACCGCACAAGAATATATCTGACTAGTAATAATCTTGAAACCTATGTATTGATATCTCTCTGTTAGTGTGTCAAGTGGGTGTAAAGCGGCATAAACACAGCCGTGAAAAGCAGTTAAACCCCATTATGAAAATATATTACTTTGAAAAACCCATGAAACAACGACAGTGAAAGAGATAGAAATTCTTACACAATGAGTTCAGGGGCTGTGATGCAACCTGGATTGACCATATCTAGACCCACAGCTGGATGAGACATAAGGGTGGACACTCTTGGGGCTGAGAGGTTTGGTGAGGTTGGGTGAGCAAACGCAGACCCTTTAAAGTAATACTGCGTGGTACCCATCGCATGGGTCCCAAATCTCCAGGTTCAAGGGCATCTTCCTACATCGAAAACATGCATGAGAAACCCAGAAGATGGTACACCGTGTGATGGGGAAAGGTTTCTAAAACGCACCTCATTTCTCATCTCCTTGTGCCCGGGTTCGCCATTCCAGCCGCTTTACTAGCAGTCTCCCTACTTGGAGCATCAGCACCTTTAACCTCCTGTTCCGTACAGGTTGCAATTTGTCCTGAGGATGAACGGGAAGACGGGGAACCAACGAGAGACTAGCTCTTGGTGTCGGGACAGGCACAGGTCACTCTATTTTCCCATCAGGAAGAAGAATTAACCACAGGCTCAGCCTGCCCCCCGGAACCAGAACAGGGCCTGAAGCCATCCTGCGCTTTTGCGGCCAGCTCCCAAAAAAGCGAGTTGTAAAATGGAGGTTCAGGGCACTGCAATTCACAAACCTGCAGAGTTATAAATGATAACTCTCGTCCACAAATATATTGAGGGAAGGCAAAGAAGAGGATTTGAAATCAAGGCAGAATTGCACGAAACAGATTTCAGGAGGTAGATACGAATCGCCTTTAAAGCACATGAAAAGCGGCAAAACGTTGACAATGATGCCCTTGGCCAAAAAGGGCGTATGCGTTTTTTCCTGAATATATTCAGGAAAAAACGCATACGCCCTTTTTGGCCAACCAAGCAACCTGGAAAGGCAAATCAGCGCTACAGAGAAGTCTCGCTTCCCATCGGTCAAAAGGGCCATGCTGAAAAAAGTGTCAAAACCAGAAATGCAGGACAGGCCATGGAGAAATGGGAGCCTTGCTACACTGATGGGCGGGATGTAAATTGCCAACAGCCACTCTGGAGAAGTGTACGGTGTGTCCTGAAACATCTGAAAAACACAGCTTAGAGAGCATAGGGCACTTCCACTCATGGGGGTATAAATTGGGAAAATTAAAAATCAGCAAGACACAAGCACCCCAAAGTTGAGGGCTGCTCTGTTGACAAGGACCTCCACTTCATTCCACCTTAAATATCCCAGGAAAGAGAAAAATGGATAAAGAAGTTGTGGTCCTTATGTACAATGGAATATCACTCAGCCATGAAACCAATGT
Organism: Balaenoptera borealis; assembly: GCF_965194805.1. NCBI lineage: Eukaryota > Metazoa > Chordata > Mammalia > Artiodactyla > Balaenopteridae > Balaenoptera > Balaenoptera borealis. The sequence continues at coordinate 2,018,820 of NW_028123987.1, read as the reverse complement.
CATAAGGTTAGTAGCAGCATGATGAGTGGATTTAGGTACGACGATTCTAACTGAAATAAGTCACACAGAAAAGGACACTTCTCATAAGGTATCACTTTTAGAGGGAATGTAAAAACCGTTACACTTGAACTGAATTACAAAACAGAACAGAGTCACACATGCAGAAAACAGACTATGGCTGCTTAACGGGAAAGGTGAGGTGGGGTGATACATAAAACAAGGGTATCAAATTAGCTCAGATACCGTTTCATAAACCCAATATGTAGTAGACAAGACCTACTCCTTGCTCAGAGAACTGGACTCAACACGCCCTATTCACCGCACAAGAATATATCTGACTAGTAATAATCTTGAAACCTATGTATTGATATCTCTCTGTTAGTGTGTCAAGTGGGTGTAAAGCGGCATAAACACAGCCGTGAAAAGCAGCTAAACCCCATTATGAAAATAAATTACTTTGAAAAACCCATGAAACAACGACAGTGAAACTGATAGAAATTCTTACACAATGAGTTCAGGGGCTGTGATGCAACCTGGATTGACCATATCTAGACCCACAGCTGGATGAGACATAAGGGTGGACACTCTTGGGGCTGAGAGGTTTGGTGAGGTTGGGTGAGCAAACGCAGACCCTTTAAAGTAATACTGCGTGGAACCCATCGCATGGGTCCCAAATCTCCAGGTTCAAGGGCATCTTCCTACATCGAAAACATGCATGAGAAACCCAGAAGATGGTACACCGTGTGATGGGGAAAGGTTTCTAAAACGCACCTCATTTCTCACCTCCTTGTGTCCGGGTTCGCCTTTCCAGCCGCTTTACTAGCAATCTCCCTACTTGGAGCATCAGCACCTTTAACCTCCTGTTCCGTACAGGTTGCAATTTGTCCTGAGGATGAACGGGAAGACGGGGAACCAACGAGAGACTAGCTCTTGGTGTCGGGACAGGCACAGGTCACTCTATTTTCCCATCAGGAAGAAGAATTAACCACAGGCTCAGCCTGCCCCCCGGAACCAGAACAGGGCCTGAAGCCATCCTGCGCTTTTGCGGCCAGCTCCCAAAAAAGCGAGTTGTAAAATGGAGGTTCAGGGCACTGCAATTCACAAACCTGCAGAGTTATAAATGATAACTCTCGTCCACAAATATATTGAGGGAAGGCAAAGAAGAGGATTTGAAATCAAGGCAGAATTGCACGAAACAGATTTCAGGAGGTAGATACGAATCGCCTTTAAAGCACATGAAAAGCGGCAAAACGTTGACAATGATGCCCTTGGCCAAAAAGGGCGTATGCGTTTTTTCCTGAATATATTCAGGAAAAAACGCATACGCCCTTTTTGGCCAACCAAGCAACCTGGAAAGGCAAATCAGCGCTACAGAGAAGTCTCGCTTCCCATCGGTCAAAAGGGCCATGCTGAAAAAAGTGTCAAAACCAGAAATGCAGGACAGGCCATGGAGAAATGGGAGCCTTGCTACACTGATGGGCGGGATGTAAATTGCCAACAGCCACTCTGGAGAAGTGTACGGTGTGTCCTGAAACATCTGAAAAACACAGCTTAGAGAGCATAGGGCACTTCCACTCATGGGGGTATAAATTGGGAAAATTAAAAATCAGCAAGACACAAGCACCCCAAAGTTGAGGGCTGCTCTGTTGACAAGGACCTCCACTTCATTCCACCTTAAATATCCCAGGAAAGAGAAAAATGGATAAAGAAGTTGTGGTCCTTATGTACAATGGAATATCACTCAGCCATGAAATCAATGTCATAAGGTTAGTAGCAGCATGATGAGTGGATTTAGGTACGACGATTCTAAGTGAAATAAGTCACACAGAAAAGGACACTTCTCATAAGGTATCACTTTTAGAGGGAATGTAAAAACCGTTACACTTGAACTGAATTACAAAACAGAACAGAGTCACACATGCAGAAAACACACTATGGCTGCTTAACGGGAAAGGTGAGGTGGGGTGATACATAAAACAAGGGTATCAAATTAGCTCAGATACCGTTCCATAAACCCAATATGTAGTAGACAAGACCTACTCCTTGCTCAGAGAACTGGACTCAACACGCCCTATTCACCGCACAAGAATATATCTGACTAGTAATAATCTTAAAACCTATGTATTGATATCTCTCTGTTAGTGTGTCAAGTGGGTGTAAAGCGGCATAAACACAGCCGTGAAAAGCAGCTAAACCCCATTATGAAAATAAATTACTTTGAAAAACCCATGAAACAACGACAGTGAAAGAGATAGAAATTCTTACACAATGAGTTCAGGGGCTGTGATGCAACCTGGATTGACCATATCTAGACCCACAGCTGGATGAGACATAAGGGTGGACACTCTTGGGGCTGAGAGGTTTGGTGAGGTTGGGTGAGCAAACGCAGACCCTTTAAAGTAATACTGCGTGGTACCCATCGCATGGGTCCCAAATCTCCAGGTTCAAGGGCATCTTCCTACATCGAAAACATGCATGAGAAACCCAGAAGATGGTACACCGTGTGATGGGGAAAGGTTTCTAAAACGCACCTCATTTCTCATCTCCTTGTGCCCGGGTTCGCCATTCCAGCCGCTTTACTAGCAGTCTCCCTACTTGGAGCATCAGCACCTTTAACCTCCTGTTCCGTACAGGTTGCAATTTGTCCTGAGGATGAACGGGAAGACGGGGAACCAACGAGACACTAGCTCTTGGTGTCGGGACAGGCACAGGTCACTCTATTTTCCCATCAGGAAGAAGAATTAACCACAGGCTCAGCCTGCCCCCCGGAACCAGAACAGGGCCTGAAGCCATCCTGCGCTTTTGCGGCCAGCTCCCAAAAAAGCGAGTTGTAAAATGGAGGTTCAGGGCACTGCAATTCACAAACCTGCAGAGTTATAAATGATAACTCTCGTCCACAAATATATTGAGGGAAGGCAAAGAAGAGGATTTGAAATCAAGGCAGAATTGCACGAAACAGATTTCAGGAGGTAGATACGAATCGCCTTTAAAGCACATGAAAAGCGGCAAAACGTTGACAATGATGCCCTTGGCCAAAAAGGGCGTATGCGTTTTTTCCTGAATATATTCAGGAAAAAACGCATACGCCCTTTTTGGCCAACCAAGCAACCTGGAAAGGCAAATCAGCGCTACAGAGAAGTCTCGCTTCCCATCGGTCAAAAGGGCCATGCTGAAAAAAGTGTCAAAACCAGAAATGCAGGACAGGCCATGGAGAAATGGGAGCCTTGCTACACTGATGGGCGGGATGTAAATTGCCAACAGCCACTCTGGAGAAGTGTACGGTGTGTCCTGAAACATCTGAAAAACACAGCTTAGAGAGCATAGGGCACTTCCACTCATGGGGGTATAAATTGGGAAAATGAAAAATCAGCAAGACACAAGCACCCCAAAGTTGAGGGCTGCTCTGTTGACAAGGACCTCCACTTCATTCCACCTTAAATATCCCAGGAAAGAGAAAAATGGATAAAGAAGTTGTGGTCCTTATGTACAATGGAATATCACTCAGCCATGAAACCAATGTCATAAGGTTAGTAGCAGCATGATGAGTGGATTTAGGTACGACGATTCTAAGTGAAATAAGTCACACAGAAAAGGACACTTCTCATAAGGTATCACTTTTAGAGGGAATGTAAAAACCGTTACACTTGAACTGAATTACAAAACAGAACAGAGTCACACATGCAGAAAACAGACTATGGCTGCTTAACGGGAAAGGTGAGGTGGGGTGATACATAAAACAAGGGTATCAAATTAGCTCAGATACCGTTTCATAAACCCAATATGTAGTAGACAAGACCTACTCCTTGCTCAGAGAACTGGACTCAACACGCCCTATTCACCGCACAAGAATATATCTGACTAGTAATAATCTTGAAACCTATGTATTGATATCTCTCTGTTAGTGTGTCAAGTGGGTGTAAAGCGGCATAAACACAGCCGTGAAAAGCAGCTAAACCCCATTATGAAAATAAATTACTTTGAAAAACCCATGAAACAACGACAGTGAAACTGATAGAAATTCTTACACAATGAGTTCAGGGGCTGTGATGCAACCTGGATTGACCATATCTAGACCCACAGCTGGATGAGACATAAGGGTGGACACTCTTGGGGCTGAGAGGTTTGGTGAGGTTGGGTGAGCAAACGCAGACCCTTTAAAGTAATACTGCGTGGAACCCATCGCATGGGTCCCAAATCTCCAGCTTCAAGGGCATCTTCCTACATCGAAAACATGCATGAGAAACCCAGAAGATGGTACACCGTGTGATGGGGAAAGGTTTCTAAATCGCACCTCATTTCTCACCTCCTTGTGTCCGGGTTCGCCTTTCCAGCCGCTTTACTAGCAATCTCCCTACTTGGAGCATCAGCACCTTTAACCTCCTGTTCCGTACAGGTTGCAATTTGTCCTGAGGATGAACGGGAAGACGGGGAACCAACGAGAGACTAGCTCTTGGTGTCGGGACAGGCACAGGTCACTCTATTTTCCCATCAGGAAGAAGAATTAACCACAGGCTCAGCCTGCCCCCCGGAACCAGAACAGGGCCTGAAGCCATCCTGCGCTTTTGCGGCCAGCTCCCAAAAAAGCGAGTTGTAAAATGGAGGTTCAGGGCACTGCAATTCACAAACCTGCAGAGTTATAAATGATAACTCTCGTCCACAAATATATTGAGGGAAGGCAAAGAAGAGGATTTGAAATCAAGGCAGAATTGCACGAAACAGATTTCAGGAGGTAGATACGAATCGCCTTTAAAGCACATGAAAAGCGGCAAAACGTTGACAATGATGCCCTTGGCCAAAAAGGGCGTATGCGTTTTTTCCTGAATATATTCAGGAAAAAACGCATACGCCCTTTTTGGCCAACCAAGCAACCTGGAAAGGCAAATCAGCGCTACAGAGAAGTCTCGCTTCCCATCGGTCAAAAGGGCCATGCTGAAAAAAGTGTCAAAACCAGAAATGCAGGACAGGCCATGGAGAAATGGGAGCCTTGCTACACTGATGGGCGGGATGTAAATTGCCAACAGCCACTCTGGAGAAGTGTACGGTGTGTCCTGAAACATCTGAAAAACACAGCTTAGAGAGCATAGGGCACTTCCACTCATGGGGGTATAAATTGGGAAAATTAAAAATCAGCAAGACACAAGCACCCCAAAGTTGAGGGCTGCTCTGTTGACAAGGACCTCCACTTCATTCCACCTTAAATATCCCAGGAAAGAGAAAAATGGATAAAGAAGTTGTGGTCCTTATGTACAATGGAATATCACTCAGCCATGAAATCAATGTCATAAGGTTAGTAGCAGCATGATGAGTGGATTTAGGTACGACGATTCTAAGTGAAATAAGTCACACAGAAAAGGACACTTCTCATAAGGTATCACTTTTAGAGGGAATGTAAAAACCGTTACACTTGAACTGAATTACAAAACAGAACAGAGTCACACATGCAGAAAACAGACTATGGCTGCTTAACGGGAAAGGTGAGGTGGGGTGATACATAAAACAAGGGTATCAAATTAGCTCAGATACCGTTCCATAAACCCAATATGTAGTAGACAAGACCTACTCCTTGCTCAGAGAACTGGACTCAACACGCCCTATTCACCGCACAAGAATATATCTGACTAGTAATAATCTTGAAACCTATGTATTGATATCTCTCTGTTAGTGTGTCAAGTGGGTGTAAAGCGGCATAAACACAGCCGTGAAAAGCAGTTAAACCCCATTATGAAAATATATTACTTTGAAAAACCCATGAAACAACGACAGTGAAAGAGATAGAAATTCTTACACAATGAGTTCAGGGGCTGTGATGCAACCTGGATTGACCATATCTAGACCCACAGCTGGATGAGACATAAGGGTGGACACTCTTGGGGCTGAGAGGTTTGGTGAGGTTGGGTGAGCAAACGCAGACCCTTTAAAGTAATACTGCGTGGTACCCATCGCATGGGTCCCAAATCTCCAGGTTCAAGGGCATCTTCCTACATCGAAAACATGCATGAGAAACCCAGAAGATGGTACACCGTGTGATGGGGAAAGGTTTCTAAAACGCACCTCATTTCTCATCTCCTTGTGCCCGGGTTCGCCATTCCAGCCGCTTTACTAGCAGTCTCCCTACTTGGAGCATCAGCACCTTTAACCTCCTGTTCCGTACAGGTTGCAATTTGTCCTGAGGATGAACGGGAAGACGGGGAACCAACGAGAGACTAGCTCTTGGTGTCGGGACAGGCACAGGTCACTCTATTTTCCCATCAGGAAGAAGAATTAACCACAGGCTCAGCCTGCCCCCCGGAACCAGAACAGGGCCTGAAGCCATCCTGCGCTTTTGCGGCCAGCTCCCAAAAAAGCGAGTTGTAAAATGGAGGTTCAGGGCACTGCAATTCACAAACCTGCAGAGTTATAAATGATAACTCTCGTCCACAAATATATTGAGGGAAGGCAAAGAAGAGGATTTGAAATCAAGGCAGAATTGCACGAAACAGATTTCAGGAGGTAGATACGAATCGCCTTTAAAGCACATGAAAAGCGGCAAAACGTTGACAATGATGCCCTTGGCCAAAAAGGGCGTATGCGTTTTTTCCTGAATATATTCAGGAAAAAACGCATACGCCCTTTTTGGCCAACCAAGCAACCTGGAAAGGCAAATCAGCGCTACAGAGAAGTCTCGCTTCCCATCGGTCAAAAGGGCCATGCTGAAAAAAGTGTCAAAACCAGAAATGCAGGACAGGCCATGGAGAAATGGGAGCCTTGCTACACTGATGGGCGGGATGTAAATTGCCAACAGCCACTCTGGAGAAGTGTACGGTGTGTCCTGAAACATCTGAAAAACACAGCTTAGAGAGCATAGGGCACTTCCACTCATGGGGGTATAAATTGGGAAAATTAAAAATCAGCAAGACACAAGCACCCCAAAGTTGGGGGCTGCTCTGTTGACAAGGACCTCCACTTCATTCCACCTTAAATATCCCAGGAAAGAGAAAAATGGATAAAGAAGTTGTGGTCCTTATGTACAATGGAATATCACTCAGCCATGAAACCAATGTCATAAGGTTAGTAGCAGCATGATGAGTGGATTTAGGTACGACGATTCTAACTGAAATAAGTCACACAGAAAAGGACACTTCTCATAAGGTATCACTTTTAGAGGGAATGTAAAAACCGTTACACTTGAACTGAATTACAAAACAGAACAGAGTCACACATGCAGAAAACAGACTATGGCTGCTTAACGGGAAAGGTGAGGTGGGGTGATACATAAAACAAGGGTATCAAATTAGCTCAGATACCGTTTCATAAACCCAATATGTAGTAGACAAGACCTACTCCTTGCTCAGAGAACTGGACTCAACACGCCCTATTCACCGCACAAGAATATATCTGACTAGTAATAATCTTGAAACCTATGTATTGATATCTCTCTGTTAGTGTGTCAAGTGGGTGTAAAGCGGCATAAACACAGCCGTGAAAAGCAGCTAAACCCCATTATGAAAATAAATTACTTTGAAAAACCCATGAAACAACGACAGTGAAACTGATAGAAATTCTTACACAATGAGTTCAGGGGCTGTGATGCAACCTGGATTGACCATATCTAGACCCACAGCTGGATGAGACATAAGGGTGGACACTCTTGGGGCTGAGAGGTTTGGTGAGGTTGGGTGAGCAAACGCAGACCCTTTAAAGTAATACTGCGTGGAACCCATCGCATGGGTCCCAAATCTCCAGGTTCAAGGGCATCTTCCTACATCGAAAACATGCATGAGAAACCCAGAAGATGGTACACCGTGTGATGGGGAAAGGTTTCTAAAACGCACCTCATTTCTCATCTCCTTGTGCCCGGGTTCGCCATTCCAGCCGCTTTACTAGCAGTCTCCCTACTTGGAGCATCAGCACCTTTAACCTCCTGTTCCGTACAGGTTGCAATTTGTCCTGAGGATGAACGGGAAGACGGGGAACCAACGAGACACTAGCTCTTGGTGTCGGGACAGGCACAGGTCACTCTATTTTCCCATCAGGAAGAAGAATTAACCACAGGCTCAGCCTGCCCCCCGGAACCAGAACAGGGCCTGAAGCCATCCTGCGCTTTTGCGGCCAGCTCCCAAAAAAGCGAGTTGTAAAATGGAGGTTCAGGGCACTGCAATTCACAAACCTGCAGAGTTATAAATGATAACTCTCGTCCACAAATATATTGAGGGAAGGCAAAGAAGAGGATTTGAAATCAAGGCAGAATTGCACGAAACAGATTTCAGGAGGTAGATACGAATCGCCTTTAAAGCACATGAAAAGCGGCAAAACGTTGACAATGATGCCCTTGGCCAAAAAGGGCGTATGCGTTTTTTCCTGAATATATTCAGGAAAAAACGCATACGCCCTTTTTGGCCAACCAAGCAACCTGGAAAGGCAAATCAGCGCTACAGAGAAGTCTCGCTTCCCATCGGTCAAAAGGGCCATGCTGAAAAAAGTGTCAAAAGAAGAAATGCAGGACAGGCCATGGAGAAATGGGAGCCTTGCTACACTGATGGGCGGGATGTAAATTGCCAACAGCCACTCTGGAGAAGTGTACGGTGTGTCCTGAAACATCTGAAAAACACAGCTTAGAGAGCATAGGGCACTTCCACTCATGGGGGTATAAATTGGGAAAATGAAAAATCAGCAAGACACAAGCACCCCAAAGTTGAGGGCTGCTCTGTTGACAAGGACCTCCACTTCATTCCACCTTAAATATCCCAGGAAAGAGAAAAATGGATAAAGAAGTTGTGGTCCTTATGTACAATGGAATATCACTCAGCCATGAAACCAATGTCATAAGGTTAGTAGCAGCATGATGAGTGGATTTAGGTACGACGATTCTAAGTGAAATAAGTCACACAGAAAAGGACACTTCTCATAAGGTATCACTTTTAGAGGGAATGTAAAAACCGTTACACTTGAACTGAATTACAAAACAGAACAGAGTCACACATGCAGAAAACAGACTATGGCTGCTTAACGGGAAAGGTGAGGTGGGGTGATACATAAAACAAGGGTATCAAATTAGCTCAGATACCGTTTCATAAACCCAATATGTAGTAGACAAGACCTACTCCTTGCTCAGAGAACTGGACTCAACACGCCCTATTCACCGCACAAGAATATATCTGACTAGTAATAATCTTGAAACCTATGTATTGATATCTCTCTGTTAGTGTGTCAAGTGGGTGTAAAGCGGCATAAACACAGCCGTGAAAAGCAGCTAAACCCCATTATGAAAATAAATTACTTTGAAAAACCCATGAAACAACGACAGTGAAACTGATAGAAATTCTTACACAATGAGTTCAGGGGCTGTGATGCAACCTGGATTGACCATATCTAGACCCACAGCTGGATGAGACATAAGGGTGGACACTCTTGGGGCTGAGAGGTTTGGTGAGGTTGGGTGAGCAAACGCAGACCCTTTAAAGTAATACTGCGTGGAACCCATCGCATGGGTCCCAAATCTCCAGCTTCAAGGGCATCTTCCTACATCGAAAACATGCATGAGAAACCCAGAAGATGGTACACCGTGTGATGGGGAAAGGTTTCTAAATCGCACCTCATTTCTCACCTCCTTGTGTCCGGGTTCGCCTTTCCAGCCGCTTTACTAGCAATCTCCCTACTTGGAGCATCAGCACCTTTAACCTCCTGTTCCGTACAGGTTGCAATTTGTCCTGAGGATGAACGGGAAGACGGGGAACCAACGAGAGACTAGCTCTTGGTGTCGGGACAGGCACAGGTCACTCTATTTTCCCATCAGGAAGAAGAATTAACCACAGGCTCAGCCTGCCCCCCGGAACCAGAACAGGGCCTGAAGCCATCCTGCGCTTTTGCGGCCAGCTCCCAAAAAAGCGAGTTGTAAAATGGAGGTTCAGGGCACTGCAATTCACAAACCTGCAGAGTTATAAATGATAACTCTCGTCCACAAATATATTGAGGGAAGGCAAAGAAGAGGATTTGAAATCAAGGCAGAATTGCACGAAACAGATTTCAGGAGGTAGATACGAATCGCCTTTAAAGCACATGAAAAGCGGCAAAACGTTGACAATGATGCCCTTGGCCAAAAAGGGCGTATGCGTTTTTTCCTGAATATATTCAGGAAAAAACGCATACGCCCTTTTTGGCCAACCAAGCAACCTGGAAAGGCAAATCAGCGCTACAGAGAAGTCTCGCTTCCCATCGGTCAAAAGGGCCATGCTGAAAAAAGTGTCAAAACCAGAAATGCAGGACAGGCCATGGAGAAATGGGAGCCTTGCTACACTGATGGGCGGGATGTAAATTGCCAACAGCCACTCTGGAGAAGTGTACGGTGTGTCCTGAAACATCTGAAAAACACAGCTTAGAGAGCATAGGGCACTTCCACTCATGGGGGTATAAATTGGGAAAATTAAAAATCAGCAAGACACAAGCACCCCAAAGTTGAGGGCTGCTCTGTTGACAAGGACCTCCACTTCATTCCACCTTAAATATCCCAGGAAAGAGAAAAATGGATAAAGAAGTTGTGGTCCTTATGTACAATGGAATATCACTCAGCCATGAAATCAATGTCATAAGGTTAGTAGCAGCATGATGAGTGGATTTAGGTACGACGATTCTAAGTGAAATAAGTCACACAGAAAAGGACACTTCTCATAAGGTATCACTTTTAGAGGGAATGTAAAAACCGTTACACTTGAACTGAATTACAAAACAGAACAGAGTCACACATGCAGAAAACAGACTATGGCTGCTTAACGGGAAAGGTGAGGTGGGGTGATACATAAAACAAGGGTATCAAATTAGCTCAGATACCGTTCCATAAACCCAATATGTAGTAGACAAGACCTACTCCTTGCTCAGAGAACTGGACTCAACACGCCCTATTCACCGCACAAGAATATATCTGACTAGTAATAATCTTGAAACCTATGTATTGATATCTCTCTGTTAGTGTGTCAAGTGGGTGTAAAGCGGCATAAACACAGCCGTGAAAAGCAGTTAAACCCCATTATGAAAATATATTACTTTGAAAAACCCATGAAACAACGACAGTGAAAGAGATAGAAATTCTTACACAATGAGTTCAGGGGCTGTGATGCAACCTGGATTGACCATATCTAGACCCACAGCTGGATGAGACATAAGGGTGGACACTCTTGGGGCTGAGAGGTTTGGTGAGGTTGGGTGAGCAAACGCAGACCCTTTAAAGTAATACTGCGTGGTACCCATCGCATGGGTCCCAAATCTCCAGGTTCAAGGGCATCTTCCTACATCGAAAACATGCATGAGAAACCCAGAAGATGGTACACCGTGTGATGGGGAAAGGTTTCTAAAACGCACCTCATTTCTCATCTCCTTGTGCCCGGGTTCGCCATTCCAGCCGCTTTACTAGCAGTCTCCCTACTTGGAGCATCAGCACCTTTAACCTCCTGTTCCGTACAGGTTGCAATTTGTCCTGAGGATGAACGGGAAGACGGGGAACCAACGAGAGACTAGCTCTTGGTGTCGGGACAGGCACAGGTCACTCTATTTTCCCATCAGGAAGAAGAATTAACCACAGGCTCAGCCTGCCCCCCGGAACCAGAACAGGGCCTGAAGCCATCCTGCGCTTTTGCGGCCAGCTCCCAAAAAAGCGAGTTGTAAAATGGAGGTTCAGGGCACTGCAATTCACAAACCTGCAGAGTTATAAATGATAACTCTCGTCCACAAATATATTGAGGGAAGGCAAAGAAGAGGATTTGAAATCAAGGCAGAATTGCACGAAACAGATTTCAGGAGGTAGATACGAATCGCCTTTAAAGCACATGAAAAGCGGCAAAACGTTGACAATGATGCCCTTGGCCAAAAAGGGCGTATGCGTTTTTTCCTGAATATATTCAGGAAAAAACGCATACGCCCTTTTTGGCCAACCAAGCAACCTGGAAAGGCAAATCAGCGCTACAGAGAAGTCTCGCTTCCCATCGGTCAAAAGGGCCATGCTGAAAAAAGTGTCAAAACCAGAAATGCAGGACAGGCCATGGAGAAATGGGAGCCTTGCTACACTGATGGGCGGGATGTAAATTGCCAACAGCCACTCTGGAGAAGTGTACGGTGTGTCCTGAAACATCTGAAAAACACAGCTTAGAGAGCATAGGGCACTTCCACTCATGGGGGTATAAATTGGGAAAATTAAAAATCAGCAAGACACAAGCACCCCAAAGTTGAGGGCTGCTCTGTTGACAAGGACCTCCACTTCATTCCACCTTAAATATCCCAGGAAAGAGAAAAATGGATAAAGAAGTTGTGGTCCTTATGTACAATGGAATATCACTCAGCCATGAAACCAATGTCATAAGGTTAGTAGCAGCATGATGAGTGGATTTAGGTACGACGATTCTAACTGAAATAAGTCACACAGAAAAGGACACTTCTCATAAGGTATCACTTTTAGAGGGAATGTAAAAACCGTTACACTTGAACTGAATTACAAAACAGAACAGAGTCACACATGCAGAAAACAGACTATGGCTGCTTAACGGGAAAGGTGAGGTGGGGTGATACATAAAACAAGGGTATCAAATTAGCTCAGATACCGTTTCATAAACCCAATATGTAGTAGACAAGACCTACTCCTTGCTCAGAGAACTGGACTCAACACGCCCTATTCACCGCACAAGAATATATCTGACTAGTAATAATCTTGAAACCTATGTATTGATATCTCTCTGTTAGTGTGTCAAGTGGGTGTAAAGCGGCATAAACACAGCCGTGAAAAGCAGCTAAACCCCATTATGAAAATAAATTACTTTGAAAAACCCATGAAACAACGACAGTGAAACTGATAGAAATTCTTACACAATGAGTTCAGGGGCTGTGATGCAACCTGGATTGACCATATCTAGACCCACAGCTGGATGAGACATAAGGGTGGACACTCTTGGGGCTGAGAGGTTTGGTGAGGTTGGGTGAGCAAACGCAGACCCTTTAAAGTAATACTGCGTGGAACCCATCGCATGGGTCCCAAATCTCCAGGTTCAAGGGCATCTTCCTACATCGAAAACATGCATGAGAAACCCAGAAGATGGTACACCGTGTGATGGGGAAAGGTTTCTAAAACGCACCTCATTTCTCACCTCCTTGTGTCCGGGTTCGCCTTTCCAGCCGCTTTACTAGCAATCTCCCTACTTGGAGCATCAGCACCTTTAACCTCCTGTTCCGTACAGGTTGCAATTTGTCCTGAGGATGAACGGGAAGACGGGGAACCAACGAGAGACTAGCTCTTGGTGTCGGGACAGGCACAGGTCACTCTATTTTCCCATCAGGAAGAAGAATTAACCACAGGCTCAGCCTGCCCCCCGGAACCAGAACAGGGCCTGAAGCCATCCTGCGCTTTTGCGGCCAGCTCCCAAAAAAGCGAGTTGTAAAATGGAGGTTCAGGGCACTGCAATTCACAAACCTGCAGAGTTATAAATGATAACTCTCGTCCACAAATATATTGAGGGAAGGCAAAGAAGAGGATTTGAAATCAAGGCAGAATTGCACGAAACAGATTTCAGGAGGTAGATACGAATCGCCTTTAAAGCACATGAAAAGCGGCAAAACGTTGACAATGATGCCCTTGGCCAAAAAGGGCGTATGCGTTTTTTCCTGAATATATTCAGGAAAAAACGCATACGCCCTTTTTGGCCAACCAAGCAACCTGGAAAGGCAAATCAGCGCTACAGAGAAGTCTCGCTTCCCATCGGTCAAAAGGGCCATGCTGAAAAAAGTGTCAAAACCAGAAATGCAGGACAGGCCATGGAGAAATGGGAGCCTTGCTACACTGATGGGCGGGATGTAAATTGCCAACAGCCACTCTGGAGAAGTGTACGGTGTGTCCTGAAACATCTGAAAAACACAGCTTAGAGAGCATAGGGCACTTCCACTCATGGGGGTATAAATTGGGAAAATTAAAAATCAGCAAGACACAAGCACCCCAAAGTTGAGGGCTGCTCTGTTGACAAGGACCTCCACTTCATTCCACCTTAAATATCCCAGGAAAGAGAAAAATGGATAAAGAAGTTGTGGTCCTTATGTACAATGGAATATCACTCAGCCATGAAATCAATGTCATAAGGTTAGTAGCAGCATGATGAGTGGATTTAGGTACGACGATTCTAAGTGAAATAAGTCACACAGAAAAGGACACTTCTCATAAGGTATCACTTTTAGAGGGAATGTAAAAACCGTTACACTTGAACTGAATTACAAAACAGAACAGAGTCACACATGCAGAAAACAGACTATGGCTGCTTAACGGGAAAGGTGAGGTGGGGTGATACATAAAACAAGGGTATCAAATTAGCTCAGATACCGTTCCATAAACCCAATATGTAGTAGACAAGACCTACTCCTTGCTCAGAGAACTGGACTCAACACGCCCTATTCACCGCACAAGAATATATCTGACTAGTAATAATCTTGAAACCTATGTATTGATATCTCTCTGTTAGTGTGTCAAGTGGGTGTAAAGCGGCATAAACACAGCCGTGAAAAGCAGTTAAACCCCATTATGAAAATATATTACTTTGAAAAACCCATGAAACAACGACAGTGAAAGAGATAGAAATTCTTACACAATGAGTTCAGGGGCTGTGATGCAACCTGGATTGACCATATCTAGACCCACAGCTGGATGAGACATAAGGGTGGACACTCTTGGGGCTGAGAGGTTTGGTGAGGTTGGGTGAGCAAACGCAGACCCTTTAAAGTAATACTGCGTGGTACCCATCGCATGGGTCCCAAATCTCCAGCTTCAAGGGCATCTTCCTACATCGAAAACATGCATGAGAAACCCAGAAGATGGTACACCGTGTGATGGGGAAAGGTTTCTAAAACGCACCTCATTTCTCATCTCCTTGTGCCCGGGTTCGCCATTCCAGCCGCTTTACTAGCAGTCTCCCTACTTGGAGCATCAGCACCTTTAACCTCCTGTTCCGTACAGGTTGCAATTTGTCCTGAGGATGAACGGGAAGACGGGGAACCAACGAGAGACTAGCTCTTGGTGTCGGGACAGGCACAGGTCACTCTATTTTCCCATCAGGAAGAAGAATTAACCACAGGCTCAGCCTGCCCCCCGGAACCAGAACAGGGCCTGAAGCCATCCTGCGCTTTTGCGGCCAGCTCCCAAAAAAGCGAGTTGTAAAATGGAGGTTCAGGGCACTGCAATTCACAAACCTGCAGAGTTATAAATGATAACTCTCGTCCACAAATATATTGAGGGAAGGCAAAGAAGAGGATTTGAAATCAAGGCAGAATTGCACGAAACAGATTTCAGGAGGTAGATACGAATCGCCTTTAAAGCACATGAAAAGCGGCAAAACGTTGACAATGATGCCCTTGGCCAAAAAGGGCGTATGCGTTTTTTCCTGAATATATTCAGGAAAAAACGCATACGCCCTTTTTGGCCAACCAAGCAACCTGGAAAGGCAAATCAGCGCTACAGAGAAGTCTCGCTTCCCATCGGTCAAAAGGGCCATGCTGAAAAAAGTGTCAAAACCAGAAATGCAGGACAGGCCATGGAGAAATGGGAGCCTTGCTACACTGATGGGCGGGATGTAAATTGCCAACAGCCACTCTGGAGAAGTGTACGGTGTGTCCTGAAACATCTGAAAAACACAGCTTAGAGAGCATAGGGCACTTCCACTCATGGGGGTATAAATTGGGAAAATTAAAAATCAGCAAGACACAAGCACCCCAAAGTTGAGGGCTGCTCTGTTGACAAGGACCTCCACTTCATTCCACCTTAAATATCCCAGGAAAGAGAAAAATGGATAAAGAAGTTGTGGTCCTTATGTACAATGGAATATCACTCAGCCATGAAACCAATGTCATAAGGTTAGTAGCAGCATGATGAGTGGATTTAGGTACGACGATTCTAACTGAAATAAGTCACACAGAAAAGGACACTTCTCATAAGGTATCACTTTTAGAGGGAATGTAAAAACCGTTACACTTGAACTGAATTACAAAACAGAACAGAGTCACACATGCAGAAAACAGACTATGGCTGCTTAACGGGAAAGGTGAGGTGGGGTGATACATAAAACAAGGGTATCAAATTAGCTCAGATACCGTTTCATAAACCCAATATGTAGTAGACAAGACCTACTCCTTGCTCAGAGAACTGGACTCAACACGCCCTATTCACCGCACAAGAATATATCTGACTAGTAATAATCTTGAAACCTATGTATTGATATCTCTCTGTTAGTGTGTCAAGTGGGTGTAAAGCGGCATAAACACAGCCGTGAAAAGCAGCTAAACCCCATTATGAAAATAAATTACTTTGAAAAACCCATGAAACAACGACAGTGAAAGAGATAGAAATTCTTACACAATGAGTTCAGGGGCTGTGATGCAACCTGGATTGACCATATCTAGACCCACAGCTGGATGAGACATAAGGGTGGACACTCTTGGGGCTGAGAGGTTTGGTGAGGTTGGGTGAGCAAACGCAGACCCTTTAAAGTAATACTGCATGGAACCCATCGCATGGGTCCCCAATCTCCAGGTTCAAGGGCATCTTCCTACATCGAAAACATGCATGAGAAACCCAGAAGATGGTACACCGTGTGATGGGGAAAGGTTTCTAAAACGCACCTCATTTCTCACCTCCTTGTGTCCGGGTTCGCCTTTCCAGCCGCTTTACTAGCAATCTCCCTACTTGGAGCATCAGCACCTTTAACCTCCTGTTCCGTACAGGTTGCAATTTGTCCTGAGGATGAACGGGAAGACGGGGAACCAACGAGAGACTAGCTCTTGGTGTCGGGACAGGCACAGGTCACTCTATTTTCCCATCAGGAAGAAGAATTAACCACAGGCTCAGCCTGCCCCCCGGAACCAGAACAGGGCCTGAAGCCATCCTGCGCTTTTGCGGCCAGCTCCCAAAAAAGCGAGTTGTAAAATGGAGGTTCAGGGCACTGCAATTCACAAACCTGCAGAGTTATAAATGATAACTCTCGTCCACAAATATATTGAGGGAAGGCAAAGAAGAGGATTTGAAATCAAGGCAGAATTGCACGAAACAGATTTCAGGAGGTAGATACGAATCGCCTTTAAAGCACATGAAAAGCGGCAAAACGTTGACAATGATGCCCTTGGCCAAAAAGGGCGTATGCGTTTTTTCCTGAATATATTCAGGAAAAAACGCATACGCCCTTTTTGGCCAACCAAGCAACCTGGAAAGGCAAATCAGCGCTACAGAGAAGTCTCGCTTCCCATCGGTCAAAAGGGCCATGCTGAAAAAAGTGTCAAAACCAGAAATGCAGGACAGGCCATGGAGAAATGGGAGCCTTGCTACACTGATGGGCGGGATGTAAATTGCCAACAGCCACTCTGGAGAAGTGTACGGTGTGTCCTGAAACATCTAAAAAACACAGCTTAGAGAGCATAGGGCACTTCCACTCATGGGGGTATAAATTGGGAAAATTAAAAATCAGCAAGACACAAGCACCCCAAAGTTGAGGGCTGCTCTGTTGACAAGGACCTCCACTTCATTCCACCTTAAATATCCCAGGAAAGAGAAAAATGGATAAAGAAGTTGTGGTCCTTATGTACAATGGAATATCACTCAGCCATGAAACCAATGTCATAAGGTTAGTAGCAGCATGATGAGTGGATTTAGGTACGACGATTCTAACTGAAATAAGTCACACAGAAAAGGACACTTCTCATAAGGTATCACTTTTAGAGGGAATGTAAAAACCGTTACACTTGAACTGAATTACAAAACAGAACAGAGTCACACATGCAGAAAACAGACTATGGCTGCTTAACGGGAAAGGTGAGGTGGGGTGATACATAAAACAAGGGTATCAAATTAGCTCAGATACCGTTTCATAAACCCAATATGTAGTAGACAAGACCTACTCCTTGCTCAGAGAACTGGACTCAACACGCCCTATTCACCGCACAAGAATATATCTGACTAGTAATAATCTTGAAACCTATGTATTGATATCTCTCTGTTAGTGTGTCAAGTGGGTGTAAAGCGGCATAAACACAGCCGTGAAAAGCAGCTAAACCCCATTATGAAAATAAATTACTTTGAAAAACCCATGAAACAACGACAGTGAAACTGATAGAAATTCTTACACAATGAGTTCAGGGGCTGTGATGCAACCTGGATTGACCATATCTAGACCCACAGCTGGATGAGACATAAGGGTGGACACTCTTGGGGCTGAGAGGTTTGGTGAGGTTGGGTGAGCAAACGCAGACCCTTTAAAGTAATACTGCGTGGAACCCATCGCATGGGTCCCAAATCTCCAGCTTCAAGGGCATCTTCCTACATCGAAAACATGCATGAGAAACCCAGAAGATGGTACACCGTGTGATGGGGAAAGGTTTCTAAAACGCACCTCATTTCTCACCTCCTTGTGTCCGGGTTCGCCTTTCCAGCCGCTTTACTAGCAATCTCCCTACTTGGAGCATCAGCACCTTTAACCTCCTGTTCCGTACAGGTTGCAATTTGTCCTGAGGATGAACGGGAAGACGGGGAACCAACGAGAGACTAGCTCTTGGTGTCGGGACAGGCACAGGTCACTCTATTTTCCCATCAGGAAGAAGAATTAACCACAGGCTCAGCCTGCCCCCCGGAACCAGAACAGGGCCTGAAGCCATCCTGCGCTTTTGCGGCCAGCTCCCAAAAAAGCGAGTTGTAAAATGGAGGTTCAGGGCACTGCAATTCACAAACCTGCAGAGTTATAAATGATAACTCTCGTCCACAAATATATTGAGGGAAGGCAAAGAAGAGGATTTGAAATCAAGGCAGAATTGCACGAAACAGATTTCAGGAGGTAGATACGAATCGCCTTTAAAGCACATGAAAAGCGGCAAAACGTTGACAATGATGCCCTTGGCCAAAAAGGGCGTATGCGTTTTTTCCTGAATATATTCAGGAAAAAACGCATACGCCCTTTTTGGCCAACCAAGCAACCTGGAAAGGCAAATCAGCGCTACAGAGAAGTCTCGCTTCCCATCGGTCAAAAGGGCCATGCTGAAAAAAGTGTCAAAACCAGAAATGCAGGACAGGCCATGGAGAAATGGGAGCCTTGCTACACTGATGGGCGGGATATAAATTGCCAACAGCCACTCTGGAGAAGTGTACGGTGTGTCCTGAAACATCTGAAAAACACAGCTTAGAGAGCATAGGGCACTTCCACTCATGGGGGTATAAATTGGGAAAATTAAAAATCAGCAAGACACAAGCACCCCAAAGTTGAGGGCTGCTCTGTTGACAAGGACCTCCACTTCATTCCACCTTAAATATCCCAGGAAAGAGAAAAATGGATAAAGAAGTTGTGGTCCTTATGTACAATGGAATATCACTCAGCCATGAAATCAATGTCATAAGGTTAGTAGCAGCATGATGAGTGGATTTAGGTACGACGATTCTAAGTGAAATAAGTCACACAGAAAAGGACACTTCTCATAAGGTATCACTTTTAGAGGGAATGTAAAAACCGTTACACTTGAACTGAATTACAAAACAGAACAGAGTCACACATGCAGAAAACAGACTATGGCTGCTTAACGGGAAAGGTGAGGTGGGGTGATACATAAAACAAGGGTATCAAATTAGCTCAGATACCGTTCCATAAACCCAATATGTAGTAGACAAGACCTACTCCTTGCTCAGAGAACTGGACTCAACACGCCCTATTCACCGCACAAGAATATATCTGACTAGTAATAATCTTGAAACCTATGTATTGATATCTCTCTGTTAGTGTGTCAAGTGGGTGTAAAGCGGCATAAACACAGCCGTGAAAAGCAGTTAAACCCCATTATGAAAATATATTACTTTGAAAAACCCATGAAACAACGACAGTGAAAGAGATAGAAATTCTTACACAATGAGTTCAGGGGCTGTGATGCAACCTGGATTGACCATATCTAGACCCACAGCTGGATGAGACATAAGGGTGGACACTCTTGGGGCTGAGAGGTTTGGTGAGGTTGGGTGAGCAAACGCAGACCCTTTAAAGTAATACTGCGTGGTACCCATCGCATGGGTCCCAAATCTCCAGCTTCAAGGGCATCTTCCTACATCGAAAACATGCATGAGAAACCCAGAAGATGGTACACCGTGTGATGGGGAAAGGTTTCTAAAACGCACCTCATTTCTCATCTCCTTGTGCCCGGGTTCGCCATTCCAGCCGCTTTACTAGCAGTCTCCCTACTTGGAGCATCAGCACCTTTAACCTCCTGTTCCGTACAGGTTGCAATTTGTCCTGAGGATGAACGGGAAGACGGGGAACCAACGAGAGACTAGCTCTTGGTGTCGGGACAGGCACAGGTCACTCTATTTTCCCATCAGGAAGAAGAATTAACCACAGGCTCAGCCTGCCCCCCGGAACCAGAACAGGGCCTGAAGCCATCCTGCGCTTTTGCGGCCAGCTCCCAAAAAAGCGAGTTGTAAAATGGAGGTTCAGGGCACTGCAATTCACAAACCTGCAGAGTTATAAATGATAACTCTCGTCCACAAATATATTGAGGGAAGGCAAAGAAGAGGATTTGAAATCAAGGCAGAATTGCACGAAACAGATTTCAGGAGGTAGATACGAATCGCCTTTAAAGCACATGAAAAGCGGCAAAACGTTGACAATGATGCCCTTGGCCAAAAAGGGCGTATGCGTTTTTTCCTGAATATATTCAGGAAAAAACGCATACGCCCTTTTTGGCCAACCAAGCAACCTGGAAAGGCAAATCAGCGCTACAGAGAAGTCTCGCTTCCCATCGGTCAAAAGGGCCATGCTGAAAAAAGTGTCAAAACCAGAAATGCAGGACAGGCCATGGAGAAATGGGAGCCTTGCTACACTGATGGGCGGGATGTAAATTGCCAACAGCCACTCTGGAGAAGTGTACGGTGTGTCCTGAAACATCTGAAAAACACAGCTTAGAGAGCATAGGGCACTTCCACTCATGGGGGTATAAATTGGGAAAATTAAAAATCAGCAAGACACAAGCACCCCAAAGTTGAGGGCTGCTCTGTTGACAAGGACCTCCACTTCATTCCACCTTAAATATCCCAGGAAAGAGAAAAATGGATAAAGAAGTTGTGGTCCTTATGTACAATGGAATATCACTCAGCCATGAAACCAATGTCATAAGGTTAGTAGCAGCATGATGAGTGGATTTAGGTACGACGATTCTAACTGAAATAAGTCACACAGAAAAGGACACTTCTCATAAGGTATCACTTTTAGAGGGAATGTAAAAACCGTTACACTTGAACTGAATTACAAAACAGAACAGAGTCACACATGCAGAAAACACACTATGGCTGCTTAACGGGAAAGGTGAGGTGGGGTGATACATAAAACAAGGGTATCAAATTAGCTCAGATACCGTTTCATAAACCCAATATGTAGTAGACAAGACCTACTCCTTGCTCAGAGAACTGGACTCAACACGCCCTATTCACCGCACAAGAATATATCTGACTAGTAATAATCTTGAAACCTATGTATTGATATCTCTCTGTTAGTGTGTCAAGTGGGTGTAAAGCGGCATAAACACAGCCGTGAAAAGCAGCTAAACCCCATTATGAAAATAAATTACTTTGAAAAACCCATGAAACAACGACAGTGAAAGAGATAGAAATTCTTACACAATGAGTTCAGGGGCTGTGATGCAACCTGGATTGACCATATCTAGACCCACAGCTGGATGAGACATAAGGGTGGACACTCTTGGGGCTGAGAGGTTTGGTGAGGTTGGGTGAGCAAACGCAGACCCTTTAAAGTAATACTGCATGGAACCCATCGCATGGGTCCCCAATCTCCAGGTTCAAGGGCATCTTCCTACATCGAAAACATGCATGAGAAACCCAGAAGATGGTACACCGTGTGATGGGGAAAGGTTTCTAAAACGCACCTCATTTCTCACCTCCTTGTGTCCGGGTTCGCCTTTCCAGCCGCTTTACTAGCAATCTCCCTACTTGGAGCATCAGCACCTTTAACCTCCTGTTCCGTACAGGTTGCAATTTGTCCTGAGGATGAACGGGAAGACGGGGAACCAACGAGAGACTAGCTCTTGGTGTTGGGACAGGCACAGGTCACTCTATTTTCCCATCAGGAAGAAGAATTAACCACAGGCTCAGCCTGCCCCCCGGAACCAGAACAGGGCCTGAAGCCATCCTGCGCTTTTGCGGCCAGCTCCCAAAAAAGCGAGTTGTAAAATGGAGGTTCAGGGCACTGCAATTCACAAACCTGCAGAGTTATAAATGATAACTCTCGTCCACAAATATATTGAGGGAAGGCAAAGAAGAGGATTTGAAATCAAGGCAGAATTGCACGAAACAGATTTCAGGAGGTAGATACGAATCGCCTTTAAAGCACATGAAAAGCGGCAAAACGTTGACAATGATGCCCTTGGCCAAAAAGGGCGTATGCGTTTTTTCCTGAATATATTCAGGAAAAAACGCATACGCCCTTTTTGGCCAACCAAGCAACCTGGAAAGGCAAATCAGCGCTACAGAGAAGTCTCGCTTCCCATCGGTCAAAAGGGCCATGCTGAAAAAAGTGTCAAAACCAGAAATGCAGGACAGGCCATGGAGAAATGGGAGCCTTGCTACACTGATGGGCGGGATATAAATTGCCAACAGCCACTCTGGAGAAGTGTACGGTGTGTCCTGAAACATCTGAAAAACACAGCTTAGAGAGCATAGGGCACTTCCACTCATGGGGGTATAAATTGGGAAAATTAAAAATCAGCAAGACACAAGCACCCCAAAGTTGAGGGCTGCTCTGTTGACAAGGACCTCCACTTCATTCCACCTTAAATATCCCAGGAAAGAGAAAAATGGATAAAGAAGTTGTGGTCCTTATGTACAATGGAATATCACTCAGCCATGAAATCAATGTCATAAGGTTAGTAGCAGCATGATGAGTGGATTTAGGTACGACGATTCTAAGTGAAATAAGTCACACAGAAAAGGACACTTCTCATAAGGTATCACTTTTAGAGGGAATGTAAAAACCGTTACACTTGAACTGAATTACAAAACAGAACAGAGTCACACATGCAGAAAACAGACTATGGCTGCTTAACGGGAAAGGTGAGGTGGGGTGATACATAAAACAAGGGTATCAAATTAGCTCAGATACCGTTCCATAAACCCAATATGTAGTAGACAAGACCTACTCCTTGCTCAGAGAACTGGACTCAACACGCCCTATTCACCGCACAAGAATATATCTGACTAGTAATAATCTTGAAACCTATGTATTGATATCTCTCTGTTAGTGTGTCAAGTGGGTGTAAAGCGGCATAAACACAGCCGTGAAAAGCAGTTAAACCCCATTATGAAAATATATTACTTTGAAAAACCCATGAAACAACGACAGTGAAAGAGATAGAAATTCTTACACAATGAGTTCAGGGGCTGTGATGCAACCTGGATTGACCATATCTAGACCCACAGCTGGATGAGACATAAGGGTGGACACTCTTGGGGCTGAGAGGTTTGGTGAGGTTGGGTGAGCAAACGCAGACCCTTTAAAGTAATACTGCGTGGTACCCATCGCATGGGTCCCAAATCTCCAGCTTCAAGGGCATCTTCCTACATCGAAAACATGCATGAGAAACCCAGAAGATGGTACACCGTGTGATGGGGAAAGGTTTCTAAAACGCACCTCATTTCTCATCTCCTTGTGCCCGGGTTCGCCATTCCAGCCGCTTTACTAGCAGTCTCCCTACTTGGAGCATCAGCACCTTTAACCTCCTGTTCCGTACAGGTTGCAATTTGTCCTGAGGATGAACGGGAAGACGGGGAACCAACGAGAGACTAGCTCTTGGTGTCGGGACAGGCACAGGTCACTCTATTTTCCCATCAGGAAGAAGAATTAACCACAGGCTCAGCCTGCCCCCCGGAACCAGAACAGGGCCTGAAGCCATCCTGCGCTTTTGCGGCCAGCTCCCAAAAAAGCGAGTTGTAAAATGGAGGTTCAGGGCACTGCAATTCACAAACCTGCAGAGTTATAAATGATAACTCTCGTCCACAAATATATTGAGGGAAGGCAAAGAAGAGGATTTGAAATCAAGGCAGAATTGCACGAAACAGATTTCAGGAGGTAGATACGAATCGCCTTTAAAGCACATGAAAAGCGGCAAAACGTTGACAATGATGCCCTTGGCCAAAAAGGGCGTATGCGTTTTTTCCTGAATATATTCAGGAAAAAACGCATACGCCCTTTTTGGCCAACCAAGCAACCTGGAAAGGCAAATCAGCGCTACAGAGAAGTCTCGCTTCCCATCGGTCAAAAGGGCCATGCTGAAAAAAGTGTCAAAACCAGAAATGCAGGACAGGCCATGGAGAAATGGGAGCCTTGCTACACTGATGGGCGGGATGTAAATTGCCAACAGCCACTCTGGAGAAGTGTACGGTGTGTCCTGAAACATCTGAAAAACACAGCTTAGAGAGCATAGGGCACTTCCACTCATGGGGGTATAAATTGGGAAAATTAAAAATCAGCAAGACACAAGCACCCCAAAGTTGAGGGCTGCTCTGTTGACAAGGACCTCCACTTCATTCCACCTTAAATATCCCAGGAAAGAGAAAAATGGATAAAGAAGTTGTGGTCCTTATGTACAATGGAATATCACTCAGCCATGAAACCAATGTCATAAGGTTAGTAGCAGCATGATGAGTGGATTTAGGTACGACGATTCTAACTGAAATAAGTCACACAGAAAAGGACACTTCTCATAAGGTATCACTTTTAGAGGGAATGTAAAAACCGTTACACTTGAACTGAATTACAAAACAGAACAGAGTCACACATGCAGAAAACACACTATGGCTGCTTAACGGGAAAGGTGAGGTGGGGTGATACATAAAACAAGGGTATCAAATTAGCTCAGATACCGTTTCATAAACCCAATATGTAGTAGACAAGACCTACTCCTTGCTCAGAGAACTGGACTCAACACGCCCTATTCACCGCACAAGAATATATCTGACTAGTAATAATCTTGAAACCTATGTATTGATATCTCTCTGTTAGTGTGTCAAGTGGGTGTAAAGCGGCATAAACACAGCCGTGAAAAGCAGCTAAACCCCATTATGAAAATAAATTACTTTGAAAAACCCATGAAACAACGACAGTGAAAGAGATAGAAATTCTTACACAATGAGTTCAGGGGCTGTGATGCAACCTGGATTGACCATATCTAGACCCACAGCTGGATGAGACATAAGGGTGGACACTCTTGGGGCTGAGAGGTTTGGTGAGGTTGGGTGAGCAAACGCAGACCCTTTAAAGTAATACTGCATGGAACCCATCGCATGGGTCCCCAATCTCCAGGTTCAAGGGCATCTTCCTACATCGAAAACATGCATGAGAAACCCAGAAGATGGTACACCGTGTGATGGGGAAAGGTTTCTAAAACGCACCTCATTTCTCACCTCCTTGTGTCCGGGTTCGCCTTTCCAGCCGCTTTACTAGCAATCTCCCTACTTGGAGCATCAGCACCTTTAACCTCCTGTTCCGTACAGGTTGCAATTTGTCCTGAGGATGAACGGGAAGACGGGGAACCAACGAGAGACTAGCTCTTGGTGTTGGGACAGGCACAGGTCACTCTATTTTCCCATCAGGAAGAAGAATTAACCACAGGCTCAGCCTGCCCCCCGGAACCAGAACAGGGCCTGAAGCCATCCTGCGCTTTTGCGGCCAGCTCCCAAAAAAGCGAGTTGTAAAATGGAGGTTCAGGGCACTGCAATTCACAAACCTGCAGAGTTATAAATGATAACTCTCGTCCACAAATATATTGAGGGAAGGCAAAGAAGAGGATTTGAAATCAAGGCAGAATTGCACGAAACAGATTTCAGGAGGTAGATACGAATCGCCTTTAAAGCACATGAAAAGCGGCAAAACGTTGACAATGATGCCCTTGGCCAAAAAGGGCGTATGCGTTTTTTCCTGAATATATTCAGGAAAAAACGCATACGCCCTTTTTGGCCAACCAAGCAACCTGGAAAGGCAAATCAGCGCTACAGAGAAGTCTCGCTTCCCATCGGTCAAAAGGGCCATGCTGAAAAAAGTGTCAAAACCAGAAATGCAGGACAGGCCATGGAGAAATGGGAGCCTTGCTACACTGATGGGCGGGATGTAAATTGCCAACAGCCACTCTGGAGAAGTGTACGGTGTGTCCTGAAACATCTAAAAAACACAGCTTAGAGAGCATAGGGCACTTCCACTCATGGGGGTATAAATTGGGAAAATTAAAAATCAGCAAGACACAAGCACCCCAAAGTTGAGGGCTGCTCTGTTGACAAGGACCTCCACTTCATTCCACCTTAAATATCCCAGGAAAGAGAAAAATGGATAAAGAAGTTGTGGTCCTTATGTACAATGGAATATCACTCAGCCATGAAATCAATGTCATAAGGTTAGTAGCAGCATGATGAGTGGATTTAGGTACGACGATTCTAAGTGAAATAAGTCACACAGAAAAGGACACTTCTCATAAGGTATCACTTTTAGAGGGAATGTAAAAACCGTTACACTTGAACTGAATTACAAAACAGAACAGAGTCACACATGCAGAAAACACACTATGGCTGCTTAACGGGAAAGGTGAGGTGGGGTGATACATAAAACAAGGGTATCAAATTAGCTCAGATACCGTTCCATAAACCCAATATGTAGTAGACAAGACCTACTCCTTGCTCAGAGAACTGGACTCAACACGCCCTATTCACCGCACAAGAATATATCTGACTAGTAATAATCTTACAGCCTATGTATTGATATCTCTCTGTTAGTGTGTCAAGTGGGTGGAAAGCGGCATAAACACAGCCGTGAAAAGCAGCTAAACCCCATTATGAAAATAAATTACTTTGAAAAACCCATGAAACAACGACAGTGAAAGAGATAGAAATTCTTACACAATGAGTTCAGGGGCTGTGATGCAACCTGGATTGACCATATCTAGACCCACAGCTGGATGAGACATAAGGGTGGACACTCTTGGGGCTGAGAGGTTTGGTGAGGTTGGGTGAGCAAACGCAGACCCTTTAAAGTAATACTGCGTGGTACCCATCGCATGGGTCCCAAATCTCCAGGTTCAAGGGCATCTTCCTACATCGAAAACATGCATGAGAAACCCAGAAGATGGTACACCGTGTGATGGGGAAAGGTTTCTAAAACGCACCTCATTTCTCATCTCCTTGTGCCCGGGTTCGCCATTCCAGCCGCTTTACTAGCAGTCTCCCTACTTGGAGCATCAGCACCTTTAACCTCCTGTTCCGTACAGGTTGCAATTTGTCCTGAGGATGAACGGGAAGACGGGGAACCAACGAGAGACTAGCTCTTGGTGTCGGGACAGGCACAGGTCACTCTATTTTCCCATCAGGAAGAAGAATTAACCACAGGCTCAGCCTGCCCCCCGGAACCAGAACAGGGCCTGAAGCCATCCTGCGCTTTTGCGGCCAGCTCCCAAAAAAGCGAGTTGTAAAATGGAGGTTCAGGGCACTGCAATTCACAAACCTGCAGAGTTATAAATGATAACTCTCGTCCACAAATATATTGAGGGAAGGCAAAGAAGAGGATTTGAAATCAAGGCAGAATTGCACGAAACAGATTTCAGGAGGTAGATACGAATCGCCTTTAAAGCACATGAAAAGCGGCAAAACGTTGACAATGATGCCCTTGGCCAAAAAGGGCGTATGCGTTTTTTCCTGAATATATTCAGGAAAAAACGCATACGCCCTTTTTGGCCAACCAAGCAACCTGGAAAGGCAAATCAGCGCTACAGAGAAGTCTCGCTTCCCATCGGTCAAAAGGGCCATGCTGAAAAAAGTGTCAAAACCAGAAATGCAGGACAGGCCATGGAGAAATGGGAGCCTTGCTACACTGATGGGCGGGATGTAAATTGCCAACAGCCACTCTGGAGAAGTGTACGGTGTGTCCTGAAACATCTGAAAAACACAGCTTAGAGAGCATAGGGCACTTCCACTCATGGGGGTATAAATTGGGAAAATTAAAAATCAGCAAGACACAAGCACCCCAAAGTTGAGGGCTGCTCTGTTGACAAGGACCTCCACTTCATTCCACCTTAAATATCCCAGGAAAGAGAAAAATGGATAAAGAAGTTGTGGTCCTTATGTACAATGGAATATCACTCAGCCATGAAACCAATGTCATAAGGTTAGTAGCAGCATGATGAGTGGATTTAGGTACGACGATTCTAACTGAAATAAGTCACACAGAAAAGGACACTTCTCATAAGGTATCACTTTTAGAGGGAATGTAAAAACCGTTACACTTGAACTGAATTACAAAACAGAACAGAGTCACACATGCAGAAAACAGACTATGGCTGCTTAACGGGAAAGGTGAGGTGGGGTGATACATAAAACAAGGGTATCAAATTAGCTCAGATACCGTTCCATAAACCCAATATGTAGTAGACAAGACCTACTCCTTGCTCAGAGAACTGTACTCAACACGCCCTATTCACCGCACAAGAATATATCTGACTAGTAATAATCTTGAAACCTATGTATTGATATCTCTCTGTTAGTGTGTCAAGTGGGTGTAAAGCGGCATAAACACAGCCGTGAAAAGCAGCTAAACCCCATTATGAAAATAAATTATTTTGAAAAACCCATGAAACAACGACAGTGAAACTGATAGAAATTCTTACACAATGAGTTCAGGGGCTGTGATGCAACCTGGATTGACCATATCTAGACCCACAGCTGGATGAGACATAAGGGTGGACACTCTTGGGGCTGAGAGGTTTGGTGAGGTTGGGTGAGCAAACGCAGACCCTTTAAAGTAATACTGCGTGGAACCCATCGCATGGGTCCCAAATCTCCAGGTTCAAGGGCATCTTCCTACATCGAAAACATGCATGAGAAACCCAGAAGATGGTACACCGTGTGATGGGGAAAGGTTTCTAAAACGCACCTCATTTCTCACCTCCTTGTGTCCGGGTTCGCCTTTCCAGCCGCTTTACTAGCAATCTCCCTACTTGGAGCATCAGCACCTTTAACCTCCTGTTCCGTACAGGTTGCAATTTGTCCTGAGGATGAACGGGAAGACGGGGAACCAACGAGAGACTAGCTCTTGGTGTCGGGACAGGCACAGGTCACTCTATTTTCCCATCAGGAAGAAGAATTAACCACAGGCTCAGCCTGCCCCCCGGAACCAGAACAGGGCCTGAAGCCATCCTGCGCTTTTGCGGCCAGCTCCCAAAAAAGCGAGTTGTAAAATGGAGGTTCAGGGCACTGCAATTCACAAACCTGCAGAGTTATAAATGATAACTCTCGTCCACAAATATATTGAGGGAAGGCAAAGAAGAGGATTTGAAATCAAGGCAGAATTGCACGAAACAGATTTCAGGAGGTAGATACGAATCGCCTTTAAAGCACATGAAAAGCGGCAAAACGTTGACAATGATGCCCTTGGCCAAAAACGGCATATGCGTTTTTTCCTGAATATATTCAGGAAAAAACGCATACGCCCTTTTTGGCCAACCAAGCAACCTGGAAAGGCAAATCAGCGCTACAGAGAAGTCTCGCTTCCCATCGGTCAAAAGGGCCATGCTGAAAAAAGTGTCAAAACCAGAAATGCAGGACAGGCCATGGAGAAATGGGAGCCTTGCTACACTGATGGGCGGGATGTAAATTGCCAACAGCCACTCTGGAGAAGTGTACGGTGTGTCCTGAAACATCTGAAAAACACAGCTTAGAGAGCATAGGGCACTTCCACTCATGGGGGTATAAATTGGGAAAATTAAAAATCAGCAAGACACAAGCACCCCAAAGTTGAGGGCTGCTCTGTTGACAAGGACCTCCACTTCATTCCACCTTAAATATCCCAGGAAAGAGAAAAATGGATAAAGAAGTTGTGGTCCTTATGTACAATGGAATATCACTCAGCCATGAAATCAATGTCATAAGGTTAGTAGCAGCATGATGAGTGGATTTAGGTACGACGATTCTAACTGAAATAAGTCACACAGAAAAGGACACTTCTCATAAGGTATCACTTTTAGAGGGAATGTAAAAACCGTTACACTTGAACTGAATTACAAAACAGAACAGAGTCACACATGCAGAAAACACACTATGGCTGCTTAACGGGAAAGGTGAGGTGGGGTGATACATAAAACAAGGGTATCAAATTAGCTCAGATACCGTTCCATAAACCCAATATGTAGTAGACAAGACCTACTCCTTGCTCAGAGAACTGGACTCAACACGCCCTATTCACCGCACAAGAATATATCTGACTAGTAATAATCTTGAAACCTATGTATTGATATCTCTCTGTTAGTGTGTCAAGTGGGTGTAAAGCGGCATAAACACAGCCGTGAAAAGCAGCTAAACCCCATTATGAAAATAAATTACTTTGAAAAACCCATGAAACAACGACAGTGAAAGAGATAGAAATTCTTACACAATGAGTTCAGGGGCTGTGATGCAACCTGGATTGACCATATCTAGACCCACAGCTGGATGAGACATAAGGGTGGACACTCTTGGGGCTGAGAGGTTTGGTGAGGTTGGGTGAGCAAACGCAGACCCTTTAAAGTAATACTGCGTGGAACCCATCGCATGGGTCCCAAATCTCCAGGTTCAAGGGCATCTTCCTACATCGAAAACATGCATGAGAAACCCAGAAGATGGTACACCGTGTGATGGGGAAAGGTTTCTAAAACGCACCTCATTTCTCACCTCCTTGTGTCCGGGTTCGCCTTTCCAGCCGCTTTACTAGCAATCTCCCTACTTGGAGCATCAGCACCTTTAACCTCCTGTTCCGTACAGGTTGCAATTTGTCCTGAGGATGAACGGGAAGACGGGGAACCAACGAGAGACTAGCTCTTGGTGTCGGGACAGGCACAGGTCACTCTATTTTCCCATCAGGAAGAAGAATTAACCACAGGCTCAGCCTGCCCCCCGGAACCAGAACAGGGCCTGAAGCCATCCTGCGCTTTTGCGGCCAGCTCCCAAAAAAGCGAGTTGTAAAATGGAGGTTCAGGGCACTGCAATTCACAAACCTGCAGACTTATAAATGATAACTCTCGTCCACCAATATATTGAGGGAAGGCAAAGAAGAGGATTTGAAATCAAGGCAGAATTGCACGAAACAGATTTCAGGAGGTAGATACGAATCGCCTTTAAAGCACATGAAAAGCGGCAAAACGTTGACAATGATGCCCTTGGCCAAAAAGGGCGTATGCGTTTTTTCCTGAATATATTCAGGAAAAAACGCATACGCCCTTTTTGGCCAACCAAGCAACCTGGAAAGGCAAATCAGCGCTACAGAGAAGTCTCGCTTCCCATCGGTCAAAAGGGCCATGCTGAAAAAAGTGTCAAAACCAGAAATGCAGGACAGGCCATGGAGAAATGGGAGCCTTGCTACACTGATGGGCGGGATGTAAATTGCCAACAGCCACTCTGGAGAAGTGTACGGTGTGTCCTGAAACATCTGAAAAACACAGCTTAGAGAGCATAGGGCACTTCCACTCATGGGGGTATAAATTGGGAAAATGAAAAATCAGCAAGACACAAGCACCCCAAAGTTGAGGGCTGCTCTGTTGACAAGGACCTCCACTTCATTCCACCTTAAATATCCCAGGAAAGAGAAAAATGGATAAAGAAGTTGTGGTCCTTATGTACAATGGAATATCACTCAGCCATGAAACCAATGTCATAAGGTTAGTAGCAGCATGATGAGTGGATTTAGGTACGACGATTCTAACTGAAATAAGTCACACAGAAAAGGACACTTCTCATAAGGTATCACTTTTAGAGGGAATGTAAAAACGGTTACACTTGAACTGAATTACAAAACAGAACAGAGTCACACATGCAGAAAACACACTATGGCTGCTTAACGGGAAAGGTGAGGTGGGGTGATACATAAAACAAGGGTATCAAATTAGCTCAGATACCGTTCCATAAACCCAATATGTAGTAGACAAGACCTACTCCTTGCTCAGAGAACTGGACTCAACACGCCCTATTCACCGCACAAGAATATATCTGACTAGTAATAATCTTAAAACCTATGTATTGATATCTCTCTGTTAGTGTGTCAAGTGGGTGTAAAGCGGCATAAACACAGCCGTGAAAAGCAGCTAAACCCCATTATGAAAATAAATTACTTTGAAAAACCCATGAAACAACGACAGTGAAAGAGATAGAAATTCTTACACAATGAGTTCAGGGGCTGTGATGCAACCTGGATTGACCATATCTAGACCCACAGCTGGATGAGACATAAGGGTGGACACTCTTGGGGCTGAGAGGTTTGGTGAGGTTGGGTGAGCAAACGCAGACCCTTTAAAGTAATACTGCGTGGTACCCATTGCATGGGTCCCAAATCTCCAGGTTCAAGGGCATCTTCCTACATCGAAAACATGCATGAGAAACCCAGAAGATGGTACACCGTGTGATGGGGAAAGGTTTCTAAAACGCACCTCATTTCTCATCTCCTTGTGCCCGGGTTCGCCATTCCAGCCGCTTTACTAGCAATCTCCCTACTTGGAGCATCAGCACCTTTAACCTCCTGTTCCGTACAGGTTGCAATTTGTCCTGAGGATGAACGGTAAGACGGGGAACCAACGAGAGACTAGCTCTTGGTGTTGGGACAGGCACAGGTCACTCTATTTTCCCATCAGGAAGAAGAATTAACCACAGGCTCAGCCTGCCCCCCGGAACCAGAACAGGGCCTGAAGCCATCGTGCGCTTTTGCGGCCAGCTCCCAAAAAAGCGAGTTGTAAAATGGAGGTTCAGGGCACTGCAATTCACAAACCTGCAGAGTTATAAATGATAACTCTCGTCCACAAATATATTGAGGGAAGGCAAAGAAGAGGATTTGAAATCAAGGCAGAATTGCACGAAACAGATTTCAGGAGGTAGATACGAATCGCCTTTAAAGCACATGAAAAGCGGCAAAATGTTGACAATGATTGCCTTGGCCAATAAGGGCGTATGCGTTTTTTCCTGAATATATTCAGGAAAAAACGCATACGCCCTTTTTGGCCAACCAAGCAACCTGGAAAGGCAAATCAGCGCTACAAAGAAGTCTCACTTCCCATCGGTCAAAAGGGCCATGCTGAAAAATGTGTCAAAACCAGAAATGCAGGACAGGCCATGGAGAAATGAGAGCCTTGCTACACTGATGGGCGGGATGTAAATTGCCAACAGCCACTCTGGAGAAGTGTACGGTGTGTCCTGAAACATCTGAAAAACACAGCTTAGAGAGCATAGGGCACTTCCACTCATGGGGGTATAAATTGGGAAAATTAAAAATCAGCAAGACACAAGCACCCCAAAGTTGAGGGCTGCTCTGTTTACAAGGACCTCCACTTCATTCCACCTTAAATATCCAAGGAAAGAGAAAAATGGATAAAGAAGTTGTGGTCCTTATGTACAATGGAATATCACTCAGCCATGAAATCAATGTCATAAGGTTAGTAGCAGCATGATGAGTGGATTTAGGTATGACGATTCTAAGTGAAATAAGTCACACAGAAAAGGACACTTCTCATAAGGTATCACTTTTAGAGGGAATGTAAAAACCGTTACACTTGAACTGAATTACAAAACAGAACAGAGTCACACATGCAGAAAACAGACTATGGCTGCTTAACGGGAAAGGTGAGGTGGGGTGATACATAAAACAAGGGTATCAAATTAGCTCAGATACCGTTCCATAAACCCAATATGTAGTAGACAAGACCTACTCCTTGCTCAGAGAACTGGACTCAACACGCCCTATTCACCGCACAAGAATATATCTGACTAGTAATAATCTTATAACCTATGTATTGATATCTCTCTGTTAGTGTGTCAAGTGGGTGTAAAGCGGCATAAACACAGCCGTGAAAAGCAGCTAAACCCCATTATGAAAATAAATTACTTTGAAAAACCCATGAAACAACGACAGTGAAAGAGATAGAAATTCTTACACAATGAGTTCAGGGGCTGTGATGCAACCTGGATTGACCATATCTAGACCCACAGCTGGATGAGACATAAGGGTGGACACTCTTGGGGCTGAGAGGTTTGGTGAGGTTGGGTGAGCAAACGCAGACCCTTTAAAGTAATACTGCGTGGTACCCATCGCATGGGTCCCAAATCTCCAGGTTCAAGGGCATCTTCCTACATCGAAAACATGCATGAGAAACCCAGAAGATGGTACACCGTGTGATGGGGAAAGGTTTCTAAAACGCACCTCATTTCTCATCTCCTTGTGCCCGGGTTCGCCATTCCAGCCGCTTTACTAGCAGTCTCCCTACTTGGAGCATCAGCACCTTTAACCTCCTGTTCCGTACAGGTTGCAATTTGTCCTGAGGATGAACGGGAAGACGGGGAACCAACGAGAGACTAGCTCTTGGTGTCGGGACAGGCACAGGTCACTCTATTTTCCCATCAGGAAGAAGAATTAACCACAGGCTCAGCCTGCCCCCCGGAACCAGAACAGGGCCTGAAGCCATCCTGCGCTTTTGCGGCCAGCTCCCAAAAAAGCGAGTTGTAAAATGGAGGTTCAGGGCACTGCAATTCACAAACCTGCAGAGTTATAAATGATAACTCTCGTCCACCAATATATTGAGGGAAGGCAAAGAAGAGGATTTGAAATCAAGGCAGAATTGCACGAAACAGATTTCAGGAGGTAGATACGAATCGCCTTTAAAGCACATGAAAAGCGGCAAAACGTTGACAATGATGCCCTTGGCCAAAAAGGGCGTATGCGTTTTTTCCTGAATATATTCAGGAAAAAACGCATACGCCCTTTTTGGCCAACCAAGCAACCTGGAAAGGCAAATCAGCGCTACAGAGAAGTCTCGCTTCCCATCGGTCAAAAGGGCCATGCTGAAAAAAGTGTCAAAACCAGAAATGCAGGACAGGCCATGGAGAAATGGGAGCCTTGCTACACTGATGGGCGGGATGTAAATTGCCAACAGCCACTCTGGAGAAGTGTACGGTGTGTCCTGAAACATCTGAAAAACACAGCTTAGAGAGCATAGGGCACTTCCACTCATGGGGGTATAAATTGGGAAAATTAAAAATCAGCAAGACACAAGCACCCCAAAGTTGAGGGCTGCTCTGTTGACAAGGACCTCCACTTCATTCCACCTTAAATATCCCAGGAAAGAGAAAAATGGATAAAGAAGTTGTGGTCCTTATGTACAATGGAATATCACTCAGCCATGAAACCAATGTCATAAGGTTAGTAGCAGCATGATGAGTGGATTTAGGTACGACGATTCTAACTGAAATAAGTCACACAGAAAAGGACACTTCTCATAAGGTATCACTTTTAGAGGGAATGTAAAAACCGTTACACTTGAACTGAATTACAAAACAGAACAGAGTCACACATGCAGAAAACAGACTATGGCTGCTTAACGGGAAAGGTGAGGTGGGGTGATACATAAAACAAGTGTATCAAATTAGCTCAGATACCATTCCATAAACCCAATATGTAGTAGACAAGACCTACTCCTTGCTCAGAGAACTGTACTCAACACGCCCTATTCACCGCACAAGAATATATCTGACTAGTAATAATCTTGAAACCTATGTATTGATATCTCTCTGTTAGTGTGTCAAGTGGGTGTAAAGCGGCATAAACACAGCCGTGAAAAGCAGCTAAACCCCATTATGAAAATAAATTACTTTGAAAAACCCATGAAACAACGACAGTGAAACTGATAGAAATTCTTACACAATGAGTTCAGGGGCTGTGATGCAACCTGGATTGACCATATCTAGACCCACAGCTGGATGAGACATAAGGGTGGACACTCTTGGGGCTGAGAGGTTTGGTGAGGTTGGGTGAGCAAACGCAGAACCTTTAAAGTAATACTGCGTGGAACCCATCGCATGGGTCCCAAATCTCCAGGTTCAAGGGCATCTTCCTACATCGAAAACATGCATGAGAAACCCAGAAGATGGTACACCGTGTGATGGGGAAAGGTTTCTAAAACGCACCTCATTTCTCACCTCCTTGTGTCCGGGTTCGCCTTTCCAGCCGCTTTACTAGCAATCTCCCTACTTGGAGCATCAGCACCTTTAACCTCCTGTTCCGTACAGGTTGCAATTTGTCCTGAGGATGAACGGGAAGACGGGGAACCAACGAGAGACTAGCTCTTGGTGTCGGGACAGGCACAGGTCACTCTATTTTCCCATCAGGAAGAAGAATTAACCACAGGCTCAGCCTGCCCCCCGGAACCAGAACAGGGCCTGAAGCCATCCTGCGCTTTTGCGGCCAGCTCCCAAAAAAGCGAGTTGTAAAATGGAGGTTCAGGGCACTGCAATTCACAAACCTGCAGAGTTATAAATGATAACTCTCGTCCACAAATATATTGAGGGAAGGCAAAGAAGAGGATTTGAAATCAAGGCAGAATTGCACGAAACAGATTTCAGGAGGTAGATACGAATCGCCTTTAAAGCACATGAAAAGCGGCAAAATGTTGACAATGATTGCCTTGGCCAATAAGGGCGTATGCGTTTTTTCCTGAATATATTCAGGAAAAAACGCATACGCCCTTTTTGGCCAACCAAGCAACCTGGAAAGGCAAATCAGCGCTACAAAGAAGTCTCACTTCCCAACGGTCAAAAGGGCCATGCTGAAAAATGTGTCAAAACCAGAAATGCAGGACAGGCCATGGAGAAATGAGAGCCTTGCTACACTGATGGGCGGGATGTAAATTGCCAACAGCCACTCTGGAGAAGTGTACGGTGTGTCCTGAAACATCTGAAAAACACAGCTTAGAGAGCATAGGGCACTTCCACTCATGGGGGTATAAATTGGGAAAATTAAAAATCAGCAAGACACAAGCACCCCAAAGTTGAGGGCTGCTCTGTTTACAAGGACCTCCACTTCATTCCACCTTAAATATCCAAGGAAAGAGAAAAATGGATAAAGAAGTTGTGGTCCTTATGTACAATGGAATATCACTCAGCCATGAAATCAATGTCATAAGGTTAGTAGCAGCATGATGAGTGGATTTAGGTATGACGATTCTAAGTGAAATAAGTCACACAGAAAAGGACACTTCTCATAAGGTATCACTTTTAGAGGGAATGTAAAAACCGTTACACTTGAACTGAATTACAAAACAGAACAGAGTCACACATGCAGAAAACAGACTATGGCTGCTTAACGGGAAAGGTGAGGTGGGGTGATACATAAAACAAGGGCATCAAATTAGCTCAGATACCGTTCCATAAACCCAATATGTAGTAGACAAGACCTACTCCTTGCTCAGAGAACTGGACTCAACACGCCCTATTCACCGCACAAGAATATATCTGACTAGTAATAATCTTAAAACCTATGTATTGATATCTCTCTGTTAGTGTGTCAAGTGGGTGTAAAGCGGCATAAACACAGCCGTGAAAAGCAGCTAAACCCCATTATGAAAATAAATTACTTTGAAAAACCCATGAAACAACGACAGTGAAAGAGATAGAAATTCTTACACAATGAGTTCAGGGGCTGTGATGCAACCTGGATTGACCATATCTAGACCCACAGCTGGATGAGACATAAGGGTGGACACTCTTGGGGCTGAGAGGTTTGGTGAGGTTGGGTGAGCAAACGCAGACCCTTTAAAGTAATACTGCGTGGTACCCATTGCATGGGTCCCAAATCTCCAGGTTCAAGGGCATCTTCCTACATCGAAAACATGCATGAGAAACCCAGAAGATGGTACACCGTGTGATGGGGAAAGGTTTCTAAAACGCACCTCATTTCTCATCTCCTTGTGCCCGGGTTCGCCATTCCAGCCGCTTTACTAGCAGTCTCCCTACTTGGAGCATCAGCACCTTTAACCTCCTGTTCCGTACAGGTTGCAATTTGTCCTGAGGATGAACGGGAAGACGGGGAACCAACGAGAGACTAGCTCTTGGTGTCGGGACAGGCACAGGTCACTCTATTTTCCCATCAGGAAGAAGAATTAACCACAGGCTCAGCCTGCCCCCCGGAACCAGAACAGGGCCTGAAGCCATCCTGCGCTTTTGCGGCCAGCTCCCAAAAAAGCGAGTTGTAAAATGGAGGTTCAGGGCACTGCAATTCACAAACCTGCAGAGTTATAAATGATAACTCTCGTCCACCAATATATTGAGGGAAGGCAAAGAAGAGGATTTGAAATCAAGGCAGAATTGCACGAAACAGATTTCAGGAGGTAGATACGAATCGCCTTTAAAGCACATGAAAAGCGGCAAAACGTTGACAATGATGCCCTTGGCCAAAAAGGGCGTATGCGTTTTTTCCTGAATATATTCAGGAAAAAACGCATACGCCCTTTTTGGCCAACCAAGCAACCTGGAAAGGCAAATCAGCGCTACAGAGAAGTCTCGCTTCCCATCGGTCAAAAGGGCCATGCTGAAAAAAGTGTCAAAACCAGAAATGCAGGACAGGCCATGGAGAAATGGGAGCCTTGCTACACTGATGGGCGGGATGTAAATTGCCAACAGCCACTCTGGAGAAGTGTACGGTGTGTCCTGAAACATCTGAAAAACACAGCTTAGAGAGCATAGGGCACTTCCACTCATGGGGGTATAAATTGGGAAAATTAAAAATCAGCAAGACACAAGCACCCCAAAGTTGAGGGCTGCTCTGTTGACAAGGACCTCCACTTCATTCCACCTTAAGTATCCCAGGAAAGAGAAAAATGGATAAAGAAGTTGTGGTCCTTATGTACAATGGATTATCACTCAGCCATGAAACCAATGTCATAAGGTTAGTAGCAGCATGATGAGTGGATTTAGGTACGACGATTCTAACTGAAATAAGTCACACAGAAAAGGACACTTCTCATAAGGTATCACTTTTAGAGGGAATGTAAAAACCGTTACACTTGAACTGAATTACAAAACAGAACAGAGTCACACATGCAGAAAACAGACTATGGCTGCTTAACGGGAAAGGTGAGGTGGGGTGATACATAAAACAAGGGTATCAAATTAGCTCAGATACCGTTCCATAAACCCAATATGTAGTAGACAAGACCTACTCCTTGCTCAGAGAACTGTACTCAACACGCCCTATTCACCGCACAAGAATATATCTGACTAGTAATAATCTTGAAACCTATGTATTGATATCTCTCTGTTAGTGTGTCAAGTGGGTGTAAAGCGGCATAAACACAGCCGTGAAAAGCAGCTAAACCCCATTATGAAAATAAATTACTTTGAAAAACCCATGAAACAACGACAGTGAAACTGATAGAAATTCTTACACAATGAGTTCAGGGGCTGTGATGCAACCTGGATTGACCATATCTAGACCCACAGCTGGATGAGACATAAGGGTGGACACTCTTGGGGCTGAGAGGTTTGGTGAGGTTGGGTGAGCAAACGCAGACCCTTTAAAGTAATACTGCGTGGAACCCATCGCATGGGTCCCAAATCTCCAGGTTCAAGGGCATCTTCCTACATCGAAAACATGCATGAGAAACCCAGAAGATGGTACACCGTGTGATGGGGAAAGGTTTCTAAAACGCACCTCATTTCTCACCTCCTTGTGTCCGGGTTCGCCTTTCCAGCCACTTTACTAGCAATCTCCCTACTTGGAGCATCAGCACCTTTAACCTCCTGTTCCGTACAGGTTGCAATTTGTCCTGAGGATGAACGGGAAGACGGGGAACCAACGAGAGACTAGCTCTTGGTGTCGGGACAGGCACAGGTCACTCTATTTTCCCATCAGGAAGAAGAATTAACCACAGGCTCAGCCTGCCCCCCGGAACCAGAACAGGGCCTGAAGCCATCCTGCGCTTTTGCGGCCAGCTCCCAAAAAAGCGAGTTGTAAAATGGAGGTTCAGGGCACTGCAATTCACAAACCTGCAGAGTTATAAATGATAACTCTCGTCCACCAATATATTGAGGGAAGGCAAAGAAGAGGATTTGAAATCAAGGCAGAATTGCACGAAACAGATTTCAGGAGGTAGATACGAATCGCCTTTAAAGCACATGAAAAGCGGCAAAATGTTGACAATGATTGCCTTGGCCAATAAGGGCGTATGCGTTTTTTCCTGAATATATTCAGGAAAAAACGCATACGCCCTTTTTGGCCAACCAAGCAACCTGGAAAGGCAAATCAGCGCTACAAAGAAGTCTCACTTCCCATCGGTCAAAAGGGCCATGCTGAAAAATGTGTCAAAACCAGAAATGCAGGACAGGCCATGGAGAAATGAGAGCCTTGCTACACTGATGGGCGGGATGTAAATTGCCAACAGCCACTCTGGAGAAGTGTACGGTGTGTCCTGAAACATCTGAAAAACACAGCTTAGAGAGCATAGGGCACTTCCACTCATGGGGGTATAAATTGGGAAAATTAAAAATCAGCAAGACACAAGCACCCCAAAGTTGAGGGCTGCTCTGTTTACAAGGACCTCCACTTCATTCCACCTTAAATATCCAAGGAAAGAGAAAAATGGATAAAGAAGTTGTGGTCCTTATGTACAATGGAATATCACTCAGCCATGAAATCAATGTCATAAGGTTAGTAGCAGCATGATGAGTGGATTTAGGTATGACGATTCTAAGTGAAATAAGTCACACAGAAAAGGACACTTCTCATAAGGTATCACTTTTAGAGGGAATGTAAAAACCGTTACACTTGAACTGAATTACAAAACAGAACAGAGTCACACATGCAGAAAACAGACTATGGCTGCTTAACGGGAAAGGTGAGGTGGGGTGATACATAAAACAAGGGTATCAAATTAGCTCAGATACCGTTCCATAAACCCAATATGTAGTAGACAAGACCTACTCCTTGCTCAGAGAACTGGACTCAACACGCCCTATTCACCGCACAAGAATATATCTGACTAGTAATAATCTTAAAACCTATGTATTGATATCTCTCTGTTAGTGTGTCAAGTGGGTGTAAAGCGGCATAAACACAGCCGTGAAAAGCAGCTAAACCCCATTATGAAAATAAATTACTTTGAAAAACCCATGAAACAACGACAGTGAAAGAGATAGAAATTCTTACACAATGAGTTCAGGGGCTGTGATGCAACCTGGATTGACCATATCTAGACCCACAGCTGGATGAGACATAAGGGTGGACACTCTTGGGGCTGAGAGGTTTGGTGAGGTTGGGTGAGCAAACGCAGACCCTTTAAAGTAATACTGCGTGGTACCCATCGCATGGGTCCCAAATCTCCAGGTTCAAGGGCATCTTCCTACATCGAAAACATGCATGAGAAACCCAGAAGATGGTACACCGTGTGATGGGGAAAGGTTTCTAAAACGCACCTCATTTCTCATCTCCTTGTGCCCGGGTTCGCCATTCCAGCCGCTTTACTAGCAGTCTCCCTACTTGGAGCATCAGCACCTTTAACCTCCTGTTCCGTACAGGTTGCAATTTGTCCTGAGGATGAACGGGAAGACGGGGAACCAACGAGAGACTAGCTCTTGGTGTCGGGACAGGCACAGGTCACTCTATTTTCCCATCAGGAAGAAGAATTAACCACAGGCTCAGCCTGCCCCCCGGAACCAGAACAGGGCCTGAAGCCATCCTGCGCTTTTGCGGCCAGCTCCCAAAAAAGCAAGTTGTAAAATGGAGGTTCAGGGCACTGCAATTCACAAACCTGCAGAGTTATAAATGATAACTCTCGTCCACCAATATATTGAGGGAAGGCAAAGAAGAGGATTTGAAATCAAGGCAGAATTGCACGAAACAGATTTCAGGAGGTAGATACAAATCGCCTTTAAAGCACATGAAAAGCGGCAAAACGTTGACAATGATGCCCTTGGCCAAAAAGGGCGTATGCGTTTTTTCCTGAATATATTCAGGAAAAAACGCATACGCCCTTTTTGGCCAACCAAGCAACCTGGAAAGGCAAATCAGCGCTACAGAGAAGTCTCGCTTCCCATCGGTCAAAAGGGCCATGCTGAAAAAAGTGTCAAAACCAGAAATGCAGGACAGGCCATGGAGTAATGGGAGCCTTGCTACACTGATGGGCGGGATGTAAATTGCCAACAGCCACTCTGGAGAAGTGTACGGTGTGTCCTGAAACATCTGAAAAACACAGCTTAGAGAGCATAGGGCACTTCCACTCATGGGGGTATAAATTGGGAAAATTAAAAATCAGCAAGACACAAGCACCCCAAAGTTGAGGGCTGCTCTGTTGACAAGGACCTCCACTTCATTCCACCTTAAATATCCCAGGAAAGAGAAAAATGGATAAAGAAGTTGTGGTCCTTATGTACAATGGAATATCAC
Source organism: Balaenoptera borealis (assembly GCF_965194805.1). NCBI lineage: Eukaryota > Metazoa > Chordata > Mammalia > Artiodactyla > Balaenopteridae > Balaenoptera > Balaenoptera borealis. The sequence continues at coordinate 1,976,599 of NW_028123987.1, read as the reverse complement.
TCAGCCATGAAACCAATGTCATAAGGTTAGTAGCAGCATGATGAGTGGATTTAGGTACGACGATTCTAACTGAAATAAGTCACACAGAAAAGGACACTTCTCATAAGGTATCACTTTTAGAGGGAATGTAAAAACCGTTACACTTGAACTGAATTACAAAACAGAACAGAGTCACACATGCAGAAAACAGACTATGGCTGCTTAACGGGAAAGGTGAGGTGGGGTGATACATAAAACAAGGGTATCAAATTAGCTCAGATACCGTTCCATAAACCCAATATGTAGTAGACAAGACCTACTCCTTGCTCAGAGAACTGTACTCAACACGCCCTATTCACCGCACAAGAATATATCTGACTAGTAATAATCTTGAAACCTATGTATTGATATCTCTCTGTTAGTGTGTCAAGTGGGTGTAAAGCGGCATAAACACAGCCGTGAAAAGCAGCTAAACCCCATTATGAAAATAAATTACTTTGAAAAACCCATGAAACAACGACAGTGAAACTGATAGAAATTCTTACACAATGAGTTCAGGGGCTGTGATGCAACCTGGATTGACCATATCTAGACCCACAGCTGGATGAGACATAAGGGTGGACACTCTTGGGGCTGAGAGGTTTGGTGAGGTTGGGTGAGCAAACGCAGACCCTTTAAAGTAATACTGCGTGGAACCCATCGCATGGGTCCCAAATCTCCAGGTTCAAGGGCATCTTCCTACATCGAAAACATGCATGAGAAACCCAGAAGATGGTACACCGTGTGATGGGGAAAGGTTTCTAAAACGCACCTCATTTCTCACCTCCTTGTGTCCGGGTTCGCCTTTCCAGCCGCTTTACTAGCAATCTCCCTACTTGGAGCATCAGCACCTTTAACCTCCTGTTCCGTACAGGTTGCAATTTGTCCTGAGGATGAACGGGAAGACGGGGAACCAACGAGAGACTAGCTCTTGGTGTCGGGACAGGCACAGGTCACTCTATTTTCCCATCAGGAAGAAGAATTAACCACAGGCTCAGCCTGCCCCCCGGAACCAGAACAGGGCCTGAAGCCATCCTGCGCTTTTGCGGCCAGCTCCCAAAAAAGCGAGTTGTAAAATGGAGGTTCAGGGCACTGCAATTCACAGACCTGCAGAGTTATAAATGATAACTCTCGTCCACAAATATATTGAGGGAAGGCAAAGAAGAGGATTTGAAATCAAGGCAGAATTGCACGAAACAGATTTCAGGAGGTAGATACGAATCGCCTTTAAAGCACATGAAAAGCGGCAAAATGTTGACAATGATTGCCTTGGCCAATAAGGGCGTATGCGTTTTTTCCTGAATATATTCAGGAAAAAACGCATACGCCCTTTTTGGCCAACCAAGCAACCTGGAAAGGCAAATCAGCGCTACAAAGAAGTCTCACTTCCCATCGGTCAAAAGGGCCATGCTGAAAAATGTGTCAAAACCAGAAATGCAGGACAGGCCATGGAGAAATGAGAGCCTTGCTACACTGATGGGCGGGATGTAAATTGCCAACAGCCACTCTGGAGAAGTGTACGGTGTGTCCTGAAACATCTGAAAAACACAGCTTAGAGAGCATAGGGCACTTCCACTCATGGGGGTATAAATTGGGAAAATTAAAAATCAGCAAGACACAAGCACCCCAAAGTTGAGGGCTGCTCTGTTTACAAGGACCTCCACTTCATTCCACCTTAAATATCCAAGGAAAGAGAAAAATGGATAAAGAAGTTGTGGTCCTTATGTACAATGGAATATCACTCAGCCATGAAATCAATGTCATAAGGTTAGTAGCAGCATGATGAGTGGATTTAGGTATGACGATTCTAAGTGAAATAAGTCACACAGAAAAGGACACTTCTCATAAGGTATCACTTTTAGAGGGAATGTAAAAACCGTTACACTTGAACTGAATTACAAAACAGAACAGAGTCACACATGCAGAAAACAGACTATGGCTGCTTAACGGGAAAGGTGAGGTGGGGTGATACATAAAACAAGGGTATCAAATTAGCTCAGATACCGTTCCATAAACCCAATATGTAGTAGACAAGACCTACTCCTTGCTCAGAGAACTGGACTCAACACGCCCTATTCACCGCACAAGAATATATCTGACTAGTAATAATCTTAAAACCTATGTATTGATATCTCTCTGTTAGTGTGTCAAGTGGGTGTAAAGCGGCATAAACACAGCCGTGAAAAGCAGCTAAACCCCATTATGAAAATAAATTACTTTGAAAAACCCATGAAACAACGACAGTGAAAGAGATAGAAATTCTTACACAATGAGTTCAGGGGCTGTGATGCAACCTGGATTGACCATATCTAGACCCACAGCTGGATGAGACATAAGGGTGGACACTCTTGGGGCTGAGAGGTTTGGTGAGGTTGGGTGAGCAAACGCAGACCCTTTAAAGTAATACTGCGTGGTACCCATCGCATGGGTCCCAAATCTCCAGGTTCAAGGGCATCTTCCTACATCGAAAACATGCATGAGAAACCCAGAAGATGGTACACCGTGTGATGGGGAAAGGTTTCTAAAACGCACCTCATTTCTCATCTCCTTGTGCCCGGGTTCGCCATTCCAGCCGCTTTACTAGCAATCTCCCTACTTGGAGCATCAGCACCTTTAACCTCCTGTTCCGTACAGGTTGCAATTTGTCCTGAGGATGAACGGGAAGACGGGGAACCAACGAGAGACTAGCTCTTGGTGTCGGGACAGGCACAGGTCACTCTATTTTCCCATCAGGAAGAAGAATTAACCACAGGCTCAGCCTGCCCCCCGGAACCAGAACAGGGCCTGAAGCCATCCTGCGCTTTTGCGGCCAGCTCCCAAAAAAGCGAGTTGTAAAATGGAGGTTCAGGGCACTGCAATTCACAAACCTGCAGAGTTATAAATGATAACTCTCGTCCACCAATATATTGAGGGAAGGCAAAGAAGAGGATTTGAAATCAAGGCAGAATTGCACGAAACAGATTTCAGGAGGTAGATACGAATCGCCTTTAAAGCACATGAAAAGCGGCAAAACGTTGACAATGATGCCCTTGGCCAAAAAGGGCGTATGCGTTTTTTCCTGAATATATTCAGGAAAAAACGCATACGCCCTTTTTGGCCAACCAAGCAACCTGGAAAGGCAAATCAGCGCTACAGAGAAGTCTCGCTTCCCATCGGTCAAAAGGGCCATGCTGAAAAAAGTGTCAAAACCAGAAATGCAGGACAGGCCATGGAGAAATGGGAGCCTTGCTACACTGATGGGCGGGATGTAAATTGCCAACAGCCACTCTGGAGAAGTGTACGGTGTGTCCTGAAACATCTGAAAAACACAGCTTAGAGAGCATAGGGCACTTCCACTCATGGGGGTATAAATTGGGAAAATTAAAAATCAGCAAGACACAAGCACCCCAAAGTTGAGGGCTGCTCTGTTGACAAGGACCTCCACTTCATTCCACCTTAAATATCCCAGGAAAGAGAAAAATGGATAAAGAAGTTGTGGTCCTTATGTACAATGGAATATCACTCAGCCATGAAACCAATGTCATAAGGTTAGTAGCAGCATGATGAGTGGATTTAGGTACGACGATTCTAACTGAAATAAGTCACACAGAAAAGGACACTTCTCATAAGGTATCACTTTTAGAGGGAATGTAAAAACCGTTACACTTGAACTGAATTACAAAACAGAACAGAGTCACACATGCAGAAAACAGACTATGGCTGCTTAACGGGAAAGGTGAGGTGGGGTGATACATAAAACAAGGGTATCAAATTAGCTCAGATACCGTTCCATAAACCCAATATGTAGTAGACAAGACCTACTCCTTGCTCAGAGAACTGTACTCAACACGCCCTATTCACCGCACAAGAATATATCTGACTAGTAATAATCTTGAAACCTATGTATTGATATCTCTCTGTTAGTGTGTCAAGTGGGTGTAAAGCGGCATAAACACAGCCGTGAAAAGCAGCTAAACCCCATTATGAAAATAAATTACTTTGAAAAACCCATGAAACAACGACAGTGAAACTGATAGAAATTCTTACACAATGAGTTCAGGGGCTGTGATGCAACCTGGATTGACCATATCTAGACCCACAGCTGGATGAGACATAAGGGTGGACACTCTTGGGGCTGAGAGGTTTGGTGAGGTTGGGTGAGCAAACGCAGACCCTTTAAAGTAATACTGCGTGGAACCCATCGCATGGGTCCCAAATCTCCAGGTTCAAGGGCATCTTCCTACATCGAAAACATGCATGAGAAACCCAGAAGATGGTACACCGTGTGATGGGGAAAGGTTTCTAAAACGCACCTCATTTCTCACCTCCTTGTGTCCGGGTTCGCCTTTCCAGCCGCTTTACTAGCAATCTCCCTACTTGGAGCATCAGCACCTTTAACCTCCTGTTCCGTACAGGTTGCAATTTGTCCTGAGGATGAACGGGAAGACGGGGAACCAACGAGAGACTAGCTCTTGGTGTCGGGACAGGCACAGGTCACTCTATTTTCCCATCAGGAAGAAGAATTAACCACAGGCTCAGCCTGCCCCCCGGAACCAGAACAGGGCCTGAAGCCATCCTGCGCTTTTGCGGCCAGCTCCCAAAAAAGCGAGTTGTAAAATGGAGGTTCAGGGCACTGCAATTCACAAACCTGCAGAGTTATAAATGATAACTCTCGTCCACAAATATATTGAGGGAAGGCAAAGAAGAGGATTTGAAATCAAGGCAGAATTGCACGAAACAGATTTCAGGAGGTAGATACGAATCGCCTTTAAAGCACATGAAAAGCGGCAAAACGTTGACAATGATGCCCTTGGCCAAAAAGGGCGTATGCGTTTTTTCCTGAATATATTCAGGAAAAAACGCATACGCCCTTTTTGGCCAACCAAGCAACCTGGAAAGGCAAATCAGCGCTACAGAGAAGTCTCGCTTCCCATCGGTCAAAAGGGCCATGCTGAAAAAAGTGTCAAAACCAGAAATGCAGGACAGGCCATGGAGAAATGGGAGCCTTGCTACACTGATGGGCGGGATGTAAATTGCCAACAGCCACTCTGGAGAAGTGTACGGTGTGTCCTGAAACATCTGAAAAACACAGCTTAGAGAGCATAGGGCACTTCCACTCATGGGGGTATAAATTGGGAAAATTAAAAATCAGCAAGACACAAGCACCCCAAAGTTGAGGGCTGCTCTGTTGACAAGGACCTCCACTTCATTCCACCTTAAATATCCCAGGAAAGAGAAAAATGGATAAAGAAGTTGTGGTCCTTATGTACAATGGAATATCACTCAGCCATGAAATCAATGTCATAAGGTTAGTAGCAGCATGATGAGTGGATTTAGGTACGACGATTCTAACTGAAATAAGTCACACAGAAAAGGACACTTCTCATAAGGTATCACTTTTAGAGGGAATGTAAAAACCGTTACACTTGAACTGAATTACAAAACAGAACAGAGTCACACATGCAGAAAACAGACTATGGCTGCTTAACGGGAAAGGTGAGGTGGGGTGATACATAAAACAAGGGTATCAAATTAGCTCAGATACCGTTCCATAAACCCAATATGTAGTAGACAAGACCTACTCCTTGCTCAGAGAACTGGACTCAACACGCCCTATTCACCGCACAAGAATATATCTGACTAGTAATAATCTTAAAACCTATGTATTGATATCTCTCTGTTAGTGTGTCAAGTGGGTGTAAAGCGGCATAAACACAGCCGTGAAAAGCAGCTAAACCCCATTATGAAAATAAATTACTTTGAAAAACCCATGAAACAACGACAGTGAAAGAGATAGAAATTCTTACACAATGAGTTCAGGGGCTGTGATGCAACCTGGATTGACCATATCTAGACCCACAGCTGGATGAGACATAAGGGTGGACACTCTTGGGGCTGAGAGGTTTGGTGAGGTTGGGTGAGCAAACGCAGACCCTTTAAAGTAATACTGCGTGGTACCCATCGCATGGGTCCCAAATCTCCAGGTTCAAGGGCATCTTCCTACATCGAAAACATGCATGAGAAACCCAGAAGATGGTACACCGTGTGATGGGGAAAGGTTTCTAAAACGCACCTCATTTCTCATCTCCTTGTGCCCGGGTTCACCATTCCAGCCGCTTTACTAGCAGTCTCCCTACTTGGAGCATCAGCACCTTTAACCTCCTGTTCCGTACAGGTTGCAATTTGTCCTGAGGATGAACGGGAAGACGGGGAACCAACGAGAGACTAGCTCTTGGTGTCGGGACAGGCACAGGTCACTCTATTTTCCCATCAGGAAGAAGAATTAACCACAGGCTCAGCCTGCCCCCCGGAACCAGAACAGGGCCTGAAGCCATCCTGCGCTTTTGCGGCCAGCTCCCAAAAAAGCGAGTTGTAAAATGGAGGTTCAGGGCACTGCAATTCACAAACCTGCAGAGTTATAAATGATAACTCTCGTCCACAAATATATTGAGGGAAGGCAAAGAAGAGGATTTGAAATCAAGGCAGAATTGCACGAAACAGATTTCAGGAGGTAGATACGAATCGCCTTTAAAGCACATGAAAAGCGGCAAAACGTTGACAATGATGCCCTTGGCCAAAAAGGGCGTATGCGTTTTTTCCTGAATATATTCAGGAAAAAACGCATACGCCCTTTTTGGCCAACCAAGCAACCTGGAAAGGCAAATCAGCGCTACAGAGAAGTCTCGCTTCCCATCGGTCAAAAGGGCCATGCTGAAAAAAGTGTCAAAACCAGAAATGCAGGACAGGCCATGGAGAAATGGGAGCCTTGCTACACTGATGGGCGGGATGTAAATTGCCAACAGCCACTCTGGAGAAGTGTACGGTGTGTCCTGAAACATCTGAAAAACACAGCTTAGAGAGCATAGGGCACTTCCACTCATGGGGGTATAAATTGGGAAAATTAAAAATCAGCAAGACACAAGCACCCCAAAGTTGAGGGCTGCTCTGTTGACAAGGACCTCCACTTCATTCCACCTTAAATATCCCAGGAAAGAGAAAAATGGATAAAGAAGTTGTGGTCCTTATGTACAATGGAATATCACTCAGCCATGAAATCAATGTCATAAGGTTAGTAGCAGCATGATGAGTGGATTTAGGTACGACGATTCTAACTGAAATAAGTCACACAGAAAAGGACACTTCTCATAAGGTATCACTTTTAGAGGGAATGTAAAAACCGTTACACTTGAACTGAATTACAAAACAGAACAGAGTCACACATGCAGAAAACACACTATGGCTGCTTAACGGGAAAGGTGAGGTGGGGTGATACATAAAACAAGGGTATCAAATTAGCTCAGATACCGTTCCATAAACCCAATATGTAGTAGACAAGACCTACTCCTTGCTCAGAGAACTGGACTCAACACGCCCTATTCACCGCACAAGAATATATCTGACTAGTAATAATCTTAAAACCTATGTATTGATATCTCTCTGTTAGTGTGTCAAGTGGGTGTAAAGCGGCATAAACACAGCCGTGAAAAGCAGCTAAACCCCATTATGAAAATAAATTACTTTGAAAAACCCATGAAACAACGACAGTGAAAGAGATAGAAATTCTTACACAATGAGTTCAGGGGCTGTGATGCAACCTGGATTGACCATATCTAGACCCACAGCTGGATGAGACATAAGGGTGGACACTCTTGGGGCTGAGAGGTTTGGTGAGGTTGGGTGAGCAAACGCAGACCCTTTAAAGTAATACTGCGTGGTACCCATCGCATGGGTCCCAAATCTCCAGGTTCAAGGGCATCTTCCTACATCGAAAACATGCATGAGAAACCCAGAAGATGGTACACCGTGTGATGGGGAAAGGTTTCTAAAACGCACCTCATTTCTCATCTCCTTGTGCCCGGGTTTGCCATTCCAGCCGCTTTACTAGCAGTCTCCCTACTTGGAGCATCAGCACCTTTAACCTCCTGTTCCGTACAGGTTGCAATTTGTCCTGAGGATGAACGGGAAGACGGGGAACCAACGAGAGACTAGCTCTTGGTGTCGGGACAGGCACAGGTCACTCTATTTTCCCATCAGGAAGAAGAATTAACCACAGGCTCAGCCTGCCCCCCGGAACCAGAACAGGGCCTGAAGCCATCCTGCGCTTTTGCGGCCAGCTCCCAAAAAAGCGAGTTGTAAAATGGAGGTTCAGGGCACTGCAATTCACAAACCTGCAGAGTTATAAATGATAACTCTCGTCCACAAATATATTGAGGGAAGGCAAAGAAGAGGATTTGAAATCAAGGCAGAATTGCACGAAACAGATTTCAGGAGGTAGATACGAATCGCCTTTAAAGCACATGAAAAGCGGCAAAACGTTGACAATGATGCCCTTGGCCAAAAAGGGCGTATGCGTTTTTTCCTGAATATATTCAGGAAAAAACGCATACGCCCTTTTTGGCCAACCAAGCAACCTGGAAAGGCAAATCAGCGCTACAGAGAAGTCTCGCTTCCCATCGGTCAAAAGGGCCATGCTGAAAAAAGTGTCAAAACCAGAAATGCAGGACAGGCCATGGAGAAATGGGAGCCTTGCTACACTGATGGGCGGGATGTAAATTGCCAACAGCCACTCTGGAGAAGTGTACGGTGTGTCCTGAAACATCTGAAAAACACAGCTTAGAGAGCATAGGGCACTTCCACTCATGGGGGTATAAATTGGGAAAATTAAAAATCAGCAAGACACAAGCACCCCAAAGTTGAGGGCTGCTCTGTTGACAAGGACCTCCACTTCATTCCACCTTAAATATCCCAGGAAAGAGAAAAATGGATAAAGAAGTTGTGGTCCTTATGTACAATGGAATATCACTCAGCCATGAAATCAATGTCATAAGGTTAGTAGCAGCATGATGAGTGGATTTAGGTATGACGATTCTAAGTGAAATAAGTCACACAGAAAAGGACACTTCTCATAAGGTATCACTTTTAGAGGGAATGTAAAAACCGTTACACTTGAACTGAATTACAAAACAGAACAGAGTCACACATGCAGAAAACAGACTATGGCTGCTTAACGGGAAAGGTGAGGTGGGGTGATACATAAAACAAGGGTATCAAATTAGCTCAGATACCGTTCCATAAACCCAATATGTAGTAGACAAGACCTACTCCTTGCTCAGAGAACTGGACTCAACACGCCCTATTCACCGCACAAGAATATATCTGACTAGTAATAATCTTAAAACCTATGTATTGATATCTCTCTGTTAGTGTGTCAAGTGGGTGTAAAGCGGCATAAACACAGCCGTGAAAAGCAGCTAAACCCCATTATGAAAATAAATTACTTTGAAAAACCCATGAAACAACGACAGTGAAAGAGATAGAAATTCTTACACAATGAGTTCAGGGGCTGTGATGCAACCTGGATTGACCATATCTAGACCCACAGCTGGATGAGACATAAGGGTGGACACTCTTGGGGCTGAGAGGTTTGGTGAGGTTGGGTGAGCAAACGCAGACCCTTTAAAGTAATACTGCGTGGTACCCATCGCATGGGTCCCAAATCTCCAGGTTCAAGGGCATCTTCCTACATCGAAAACATGCATGAGAAACCCAGAAGATGGTACACCGTGTGATGGGGAAAGGTTTCTAAAACGCACCTCATTTCTCATCTCCTTGTGCCCGGGTTCGCCATTCCAGCCGCTTTACTAGCAATCTCCCTACTTGGAGCATCAGCACCTTTAACCTCCTGTTCCGTACAGGTTGCAATTTGTCCTGAGGATGAACGGGAAGACGGGGAACCAACGAGAGACTAGCTCTTGGTGTCGGGACAGGCACAGGTCACTCTATTTTCCCATCAGGAAGAAGAATTAACCACAGGCTCAGCCTGCCCCCCGGAACCAGAACAGGGCCTGAAGCCATCCTGCGCTTTTGCGGCCAGCTCCCAAAAAAGCGAGTTGTAAAATGGAGGTTCAGGGCACTGCAATTCACAAACCTGCAGAGTTATAAATGATAACTCTCGTCCACCAATATATTGAGGGAAGGCAAAGAAGAGGATTTGAAATCAAGGCAGAATTGCACGAAACAGATTTCAGGAGGTAGATACGAATCGCCTTTAAAGCACATGAAAAGCGGCAAAACGTTGACAATGATGCCCTTGGCCAAAAAGGGCGTATGCGTTTTTTCCTGAATATATTCAGGAAAAAACGCATACGCCCTTTTTGGCCAACCAAGCAACCTGGAAAGGCAAATCAGCGCTACAGAGAAGTCTCGCTTCCCATCGGTCAAAAGGGCCATGCTGAAAAAAGTGTCAAAACCAGAAATGCAGGACAGGCCATGGAGAAATGGGAGCCTTGCTACACTGATGGGCGGGATGTAAATTGCCAACAGCCACTCTGGAGAAGTGTACGGTGTGTCCTGAAACATCTGAAAAACACAGCTTAGAGAGCATAGGGCACTTCCACTCATGGGGGTATAAATTGGGAAAATTAAAAATCAGCAAGACACAAGCACCCCAAAGTTGAGGGCTGCTCTGTTGACAAGGACCTCCACTTCATTCCACCTTAAATATCCCAGGAAAGAGAAAAATGGATAAAGAAGTTGTGGTCCTTATGTACAATGGAATATCACTCAGCCATGAAACCAATGTCATAAGGTTAGTAGCAGCATGATGAGTGGATTTAGGTACGACGATTCTAACTGAAATAAGTCACACAGAAAAGGACACTTCTCATAAGGTATCACTTTTAGAGGGAATGTAAAAACCGTTACACTTGAACTGAATTACAAAACAGAACAGAGTCACACATGCAGAAAACAGACTATGGCTGCTTAACGGGAAAGGTGAGGTGGGGTGATACATAAAACAAGGGTATCAAATTAGCTCAGATACCGTTCCATAAACCCAATATGTAGTAGACAAGACCTACTCCTTGCTCAGAGAACTGTACTCAACACGCCCTATTCACCGCACAAGAATATATCTGACTAGTAATAATCTTGAAACCTATGTATTGATATCTCTCTGTTAGTGTGTCAAGTGGGTGTAAAGCGGCATAAACACAGCCGTGAAAAGCAGCTAAACCCCATTATGAAAATAAATTACTTTGAAAAACCCATGAAACAACGACAGTGAAACTGATAGAAATTCTTACACAATGAGTTCAGGGGCTGTGATGCAACCTGGATTGACCATATCTAGACCCACAGCTGGATGAGACATAAGGGTGGACACTCTTGGGGCTGAGAGGTTTGGTGAGGTTGGGTGAGCAAACGCAGACCCTTTAAAGTAATACTGCGTGGAACCCATCGCATGGGTCCCAAATCTCCAGGTTCAAGGGCATCTTCCTACATCGAAAACATGCATGAGAAACCCAGAAGATGGTACACCGTGTGATGGGGAAAGGTTTCTAAAACGCACCTCATTTCTCACCTCCTTGTGTCCGGGTTCGCCTTTCCAGCCGCTTTACTAGCAATCTCCCTACTTGGAGCATCAGCACCTTTAACCTCCTGTTCCGTACAGGTTGCAATTTGTCCTGAGGATGAACGGGAAGACGGGGAACCAACGAGAGACTAGCTCTTGGTGTCGGGACAGGCACAGGTCACTCTATTTTCCCATCAGGAAGAAGAATTAACCACAGGCTCAGCCTGCCCCCCGGAACCAGAACAGGGCCTGAAGCCATCCTGCGCTTTTGCGGCCAGCTCCCAAAAAAGCGAGTTGTAAAATGGAGGTTCAGGGCACTGCAATTCACAAACCTGCAGAGTTATAAATGATAACTCTCGTCCACAAATATATTGAGGGAAGGCAAAGAAGAGGATTTGAAATCAAGGCAGAATTGCACGAAACAGATTTCAGGAGGTAGATACGAATCGCCTTTAAAGCACATGAAAAGCGGCAAAACGTTGACAATGATGCCCTTGGCCAAAAAGGGCGTATGCGTTTTTTCCTGAATATATTCAGGAAAAAACGCATACGCCCTTTTTGGCCAACCAAGCAACCTGGAAAGGCAAATCAGCGCTACAGAGAAGTCTCGCTTCCCATCGGTCAAAAGGGCCATGCTGAAAAAAGTGTCAAAACCAGAAATGCAGGACAGGCCATGGAGAAATGGGAGCCTTGCTACACTGATGGGCGGGATGTAAATTGCCAACAGCCACTCTGGAGAAGTGTACGGTGTGTCCTGAAACATCTGAAAAACACAGCTTAGAGAGCATAGGGCACTTCCACTCATGGGGGTATAAATTGGGAAAATTAAAAATCAGCAAGACACAAGCACCCCAAAGTTGAGGGCTGCTCTGTTGACAAGGACCTCCACTTCATTCCACCTTAAATATCCCAGGAAAGAGAAAAATGGATAAAGAAGTTGTGGTCCTTATGTACAATGGAATATCACTCAGCCATGAAATCAATGTCATAAGGTTAGTAGCAGCATGATGAGTGGATTTAGGTACGACGATTCTAACTGAAATAAGTCACACAGAAAAGGACACTTCTCATAAGGTATCACTTTTAGAGGGAATGTAAAAACCGTTACACTTGAACTGAATTACAAAACAGAACAGAGTCACACATGCAGAAAACAGACTATGGCTGCTTAACGGGAAAGGTGAGGTGGGGTGATACATAAAACAAGGGTATCAAATTAGCTCAGATACCGTTCCATAAACCCAATATGTAGTAGACAAGACCTACTCCTTGCTCAGAGAACTGGACTCAACACGCCCTATTCACCGCACAAGAATATATCTGACTAGTAATAATCTTAAAACCTATGTATTGATATCTCTCTGTTAGTGTGTCAAGTGGGTGTAAAGCGGCATAAACACAGCCGTGAAAAGCAGCTAAACCCCATTATGAAAATAAATTACTTTGAAAAACCCATGAAACAACGACAGTGAAAGAGATAGAAATTCTTACACAATGAGTTCAGGGGCTGTGATGCAACCTGGATTGACCATATCTAGACCCACAGCTGGATGAGACATAAGGGTGGACACTCTTGGGGCTGAGAGGTTTGGTGAGGTTGGGTGAGCAAACGCAGACCCTTTAAAGTAATACTGCGTGGTACCCATCGCATGGGTCCCAAATCTCCAGGTTCAAGGGCATCTTCCTACATCGAAAACATGCATGAGAAACCCAGAAGATGGTACACCGTGTGATGGGGAAAGGTTTCTAAAACGCACCTCATTTCTCATCTCCTTGTGCCCGGGTTCACCATTCCAGCCGCTTTACTAGCAGTCTCCCTACTTGGAGCATCAGCACCTTTAACCTCCTGTTCCGTACAGGTTGCAATTTGTCCTGAGGATGAACGGGAAGACGGGGAACCAACGAGAGACTAGCTCTTGGTGTCGGGACAGGCACAGGTCACTCTATTTTCCCATCAGGAAGAAGAATTAACCACAGGCTCAGCCTGCCCCCCGGAACCAGAACAGGGCCTGAAGCCATCCTGCGCTTTTGCGGCCAGCTCCCAAAAAAGCGAGTTGTAAAATGGAGGTTCAGGGCACTGCAATTCACAAACCTGCAGAGTTATAAATGATAACTCTCGTCCACAAATATATTGAGGGAAGGCAAAGAAGAGGATTTGAAATCAAGGCAGAATTGCACGAAACAGATTTCAGGAGGTAGATACGAATCGCCTTTAAAGCACATGAAAAGCGGCAAAACGTTGACAATGATGCCCTTGGCCAAAAAGGGCGTATGCGTTTTTTCCTGAATATATTCAGGAAAAAACGCATACGCCCTTTTTGGCCAACCAAGCAACCTGGAAAGGCAAATCAGCGCTACAGAGAAGTCTCGCTTCCCATCGGTCAAAAGGGCCATGCTGAAAAAAGTGTCAAAACCAGAAATGCAGGACAGGCCATGGAGAAATGGGAGCCTTGCTACACTGATGGGCGGGATGTAAATTGCCAACAGCCACTCTGGAGAAGTGTACGGTGTGTCCTGAAACATCTGAAAAACACAGCTTAGAGAGCATAGGGCACTTCCACTCATGGGGGTATAAATTGGGAAAATTAAAAATCAGCAAGACACAAGCACCCCAAAGTTGAGGGCTGCTCTGTTGACAAGGACCTCCACTTCATTCCACCTTAAATATCCCAGGAAAGAGAAAAATGGATAAAGAAGTTGTGGTCCTTATGTACAATGGAATATCACTCAGCCATGAAATCAATGTCATAAGGTTAGTAGCAGCATGATGAGTGGATTTAGGTACGACGATTCTAACTGAAATAAGTCACACAGAAAAGGACACTTCTCATAAGGTATCACTTTTAGAGGGAATGTAAAAACCGTTACACTTGAACTGAATTACAAAACAGAACAGAGTCACACATGCAGAAAACACACTATGGCTGCTTAACGGGAAAGGTGAGGTGGGGTGATACATAAAACAAGGGTATCAAATTAGCTCAGATACCGTTCCATAAACCCAATATGTAGTAGACAAGACCTACTCCTTGCTCAGAGAACTGGACTCAACACGCCCTATTCACCGCACAAGAATATATCTGACTAGTAATAATCTTAAAACCTATGTATTGATATCTCTCTGTTAGTGTGTCAAGTGGGTGTAAAGCGGCATAAACACAGCCGTGAAAAGCAGCTAAACCCCATTATGAAAATAAATTACTTTGAAAAACCCATGAAACAACGACAGTGAAAGAGATAGAAATTCTTACACAATGAGTTCAGGGGCTGTGATGCAACCTGGATTGACCATATCTAGACCCACAGCTGGATGAGACATAAGGGTGGACACTCTTGGGGCTGAGAGGTTTGGTGAGGTTGGGTGAGCAAACGCAGACCCTTTAAAGTAATACTGCGTGGTACCCATCGCATGGGTCCCAAATCTCCAGGTTCAAGGGCATCTTCCTACATCGAAAACATGCATGAGAAACCCAGAAGATGGTACACCGTGTGATGGGGAAAGGTTTCTAAAACGCACCTCATTTCTCATCTCCTTGTGCCCGGGTTTGCCATTCCAGCCGCTTTACTAGCAGTCTCCCTACTTGGAGCATCAGCACCTTTAACCTCCTGTTCCGTACAGGTTGCAATTTGTCCTGAGGATGAACGGGAAGACGGGGAACCAACGAGAGACTAGCTCTTGGTGTCGGGACAGGCACAGGTCACTCTATTTTCCCATCAGGAAGAAGAATTAACCACAGGCTCAGCCTGCCCCCCGGAACCAGAACAGGGCCTGAAGCCATCCTGCGCTTTTGCGGCCAGCTCCCAAAAAAGCGAGTTGTAAAATGGAGGTTCAGGGCACTGCAATTCACAAACCTGCAGAGTTATAAATGATAACTCTCGTCCACAAATATATTGAGGGAAGGCAAAGAAGAGGATTTGAAATCAAGGCAGAATTGCACGAAACAGATTTCAGGAGGTAGATACGAATCGCCTTTAAAGCACATGAAAAGCGGCAAAACGTTGACAATGATGCCCTTGGCCAAAAAGGGCGTATGCGTTTTTTCCTGAATATATTCAGGAAAAAACGCATACGCCCTTTTTGGCCAACCAAGCAACCTGGAAAGGCAAATCAGCGCTACAGAGAAGTCTCGCTTCCCATCGGTCAAAAGGGCCATGCTGAAAAAAGTGTCAAAACCAGAAATGCAGGACAGGCCATGGAGAAATGGGAGCCTTGCTACACTGATGGGCGGGATGTAAATTGCCAACAGCCACTCTGGAGAAGTGTACGGTGTGTCCTGAAACATCTGAAAAACACAGCTTAGAGAGCATAGGGCACTTCCACTCATGGGGGTATAAATTGGGAAAATTAAAAATCAGCAAGACACAAGCACCCCAAAGTTGAGGGCTGCTCTGTTGACAAGGACCTCCACTTCATTCCACCTTAAATATCCCAGGAAAGAGAAAAATGGATAAAGAAGTTGTGGTCCTTATGTACAATGGAATATCACTCAGCCATGAAATCAATGTCATAAGGTTAGTAGCAGCATGATGAGTGGATTTAGGTACGACGATTCTAACTGAAATAAGTCACACAGAAAAGGACACTTCTCATAAGGTATCACTTTTAGAGGGAATGTAAAAACCGTTACACTTGAACTGAATTACAAAACAGAACAGAGTCACACATGCAGAAAACACACTATGGCTGCTTAACGGGAAAGGTGAGGTGGGGTGATACATAAAACAAGGGTATCAAATTAGCTCAGATACCGTTCCATAAACCCAATATGTAGTAGACAAGACCTACTCCTTGCTCAGAGAACTGGACTCAACACGCCCTATTCACCGCACAAGAATATATCTGACTAGTAATAATCTTAAAACCTATGTATTGATATCTCTCTGTTAGTGTGTCAAGTGGGTGTAAAGCGGCATAAACACAGCCGTGAAAAGCAGCTAAACCCCATTATGAAAATAAATTACTTTGAAAAACCCATGAAACAACGACAGTGAAAGAGATAGAAATTCTTACACAATGAGTTCAGGGGCTGTGATGCAACCTGGATTGACCATATCTAGACCCACAGCTGGATGAGACATAAGGGTGGACACTCTTGGGGCTGAGAGGTTTGGTGAGGTTGGGTGAGCAAACGCAGACCCTTTAAAGTAATACTGCGTGGTACCCATCGCATGGGTCCCAAATCTCCAGGTTCAAGGGCATCTTCCTACATCGAAAACATGCATGAGAAACCCAGAAGATGGTACACCGTGTGATGGGGAAAGGTTTCTAAAACGCACCTCATTTCTCATCTCCTTGTGCCCGGGTTTGCCATTCCAGCCGCTTTACTAGCAGTCTCCCTACTTGGAGCATCAGCACCTTTAACCTCCTGTTCCGTACAGGTTGCAATTTGTCCTGAGGATGAACGGGAAGACGGGGAACCAACGAGAGACTAGCTCTTGGTGTCGGGACAGGCACAGGTCACTCTATTTTCCCATCAGGAAGAAGAATTAACCACAGGCTCAGCCTGCCCCCCGGAACCAGAACAGGGCCTGAAGCCATCCTGCACTTTTGCGGCCAGCTCCCAAAAAAGCGAGTTGTAAAATGGAGGTTCAGGGCACTGCAATTCACAAACCTGCAGAGTTATAAATGATAACTCTCGTCCACAAATATATTGAGGGAAGGCAAAGAAGAGGATTTGAAATCAAGGCAGAATTGCACAAAACAGATTTCAGGAGGTAGATACGAATCGCCTTTAAAGCACATGAAAAGCGGCAAAACGTTGACAATGATGCCCTTGGCCAAAAAGGGCGTATGCGTTTTTTCCTGAATATATTCAGGAAAAAACGCATACGCCCTTTTTGGCCAACCAAGCAACCTGGAAAGGCAAATCAGCGCTACAGAGAAGTCTCGCTTCCCATCGGTCAAAAGGGCCATGCTGAAAAAAGTGTCAAAACCAGAAATGCAGGACAGGCCATGGAGAAATGGGAGCCTTGCTACACTGATGGGCGGGATGTAAATTGCCAACAGCCACTCTGGAGAAGTGTACGGTGTGTCCTGAAACATCTGAAAAACACAGCTTAGAGAGCATAGGGCACTTCCACTCATGGGGGTATAAATTGGGAAAATGAAAAATTAGCAAGACACAAGCACCCCAAAGTTGAGGGCTGCTCTGTTGACAAGGACCTCCACTTCATTCCACCTTAAATATCCCAGGAAAGAGAAAAATGGATAAAGAAGTTGTGGTCCTTATGTACAATGGAATATCACTCAGCCATGAAACCAATGTCATAAGGTTAGTAGCAGCATGATGAGTGGATTTAGGTACGACGATTCTAACTGAAATAAGTCACACAGAAAAGGACACTTCTCATAAGGTATCACTTTTAGAGGGAATGTAAAAACCGTTACACTTGAACTGAATTACAAAACAGAACAGAGTCACACATGCAGAAAACAGACTATGGCTGCTTAACGGGAAAGGTGAGGTGGGGTGATACATAAAACAAGGGTATCAAATTAGCTCAGATACCGTTCCATAAACCCAATATGTAGTAGACAAGACCTACTCCTTGCTCAGAGAACTGTACTCAACACGCCCTATTCACCGCACAAGAATATATCTGACTAGTAATAATCTTGAAACCTATGTATTGATATCTCTCTGTTAGTGTGTCAAGTGGGTGTAAAGCGGCATAAACACAGCCGTGAAAAGCAGCTAAACCCCATTATGAAAATAAATTACTTTGAAAAACCCATGAAACAACGACAGTGAAACTGATAGAAATTCTTACACAATGAGTTCAGGGGCTGTGATGCAACCTGGATTGACCATATCTAGACCCACAGCTGGATGAGACATAAGGGTGGACACTCTTGGGGCTGAGAGGTTTGGTGAGGTTGGGTGAGCAAACGCAGACCCTTTAAAGTAATACTGCGTGGAACCCATCGCATGGGTCCCAAATCTCCAGGTTCAAGGGCATCTTCCTACATTGAAAACATGCATGAGAAACCCAGAAGATGGTACACCGTGTGATGGGGAAATGTTTCTAAAACGCACCTCATTTCTCACCTCCTTGTGCCCGGGTTCGCCTTTCCAGCCGCTTTACTAGCAGTCTCCCTACTTGGAGCATCAGCACCTTTAACCTCCTGTTCCGTACAGGTTGCAATTTGTCCTGAGGATGAACGGGAAGACGGGGAACCAACGAGAGACTAGCTCTTGGTGTCGGGACAGGCACAGGTCACTCTATTTTCCCATCAGGAAGAAGAATTAACCACAGGCTCAGCCTGCCCCCCAGAACCAGAACAGGGCCTGAAGCCATCCTGCGCTTTTGCGGCCAGCTCCCAAAAAAGCGAGTTGTAAAATGGAGGTTCAGGGCACTGCAATTCACAAACCTGCAGAGTTATAAATGATAACTCTCGTCCACCAATATATTGAGGGAAGGCAAAGAAGAGGATTTGAAATCAAGGCAGAATTGCACGAAACAGATTTCAGGAGGTAGATACGAATCGCCTTTAAAGCACATGAAAAGCGGCAAAACGTTGACAATGATGCCCTTGGCCAAAAAGGGCGTATGCGTTTTTTCCTGAATATATTCAGGAAAAAACGCATACGCCCTTTTTGGCCAACCAAGCAACCTGGAAAGGCAAATCAGCGCTACAGAGAAGTCTCGCTTCCCATCGGTCAAAAGGGCCATGCTGAAAAAAGTGTCAAAACCAGAAATGCAGGACAGGCCATGGAGAAATGGGAGCCTTGCTACACTGATGGGCGGGATGTAAATTGCCAACAGCCACTCTGGAGAAGTGTACGGTGTGTCCTGAAACATCTGAAAAACACAGCTTAGAGAGCATAGGGCACTTCCACTCATGGGGGTATAAATTGGGAAAATTAAAAATCAGCAAGACACAAGCACCCCAAAGTTGAGGGCTGCTCTGTTGACAAGGACCTCCACTTCATTCCACCTTAAATATCCCAGGAAAGAGAAAAATGGATAAAGAAGTTGTGGTCCTTATGTACAATGGAATATCACTCAGCCATGAAACCAATGTCATAAGGTTAGTAGCAGCATGATGAGTGGATTTAGGTACGACGATTCTAAGTGAAATAAGTCACACAGAAAAGGACACTTCTCATAAGGTATCACTTTTAGAGGGAATGTAAAAACCGTTACACTTGAACTGAATTACAAAACAGAACAGAGTCACACATGCAGAAAACAGACTATGGCTGCTTAACGGGAAAGGTGAGGTGGGGTGATACATAAAACAAGGGTATCAAATTAGCTCAGATACCGTTCCATAAACCCAATATGTAGTAGACAAGACCTACTCCTTGCTCAGAGAACTGTACTCAACACGCCCTATTCACCGCACAAGAATATATCTGACTAGTAATAATCTTGAAACCTATGTATTGATATCTCTCTGTTAGTGTGTCAAGTGGGTGTAAAGCGGCATAAACACAGCCGTGAAAAGCAGCTAAACCCCATTATGAAAATAAATTACTTTGAAAAACCCATGAAACAACGACAGTGAAACTGATAGAAATTCTTACACAATGAGTTCAGGGGCTGTGATGCAACCTGGATTGACCATATCTAGACCCACAGCTGGATGAGACATAAGGGTGGACACTCTTGGGGCTGAGAGGTTTGGTGAGGTTGGGTGAGCAAACGCAGACCCTTTAAAGTAATACTGCGTGGAACCCATCGCATGGGTCCCAAATCTCCAGCTTCAAGGGCATCTTCCTACATCGAAAACATGCATGAGAAACCCAGAAGATGGTACACCGTGTGATGGGGAAAGGTTTCTAAAACGCACCTCATTTCTCACCTCCTTGTGTCCGGGTTCGCCTTTCCAGCCGCTTTACTAGCAATCTCCCTACTTGGAGCATCAGCACCTTTAACCTCCTGTTCCGTACAGGTTGCAATTTGTCCTGAGGATGAACGGGAAGACGGGGAACCAACGAGAGACTAGCTCTTGGTGTCGGGACAGGCACAGGTCACTCTATTTTCCCATCAGGAAGAAGAATTAACCACAGGCTCAGCCTGCCCCCCGGAACCAGAACAGGGCCTGAAGCCATCCTGCGCTTTTGCGGCCAGCTCCCAAAAAAGCGAGTTGTAAAATGGAGGTTCAGGGCACTGCAATTCACAACCCTGCAGAGTTATAAATGATAACTCTCGTCCACAAATATATTGAGGGAAGGCAAAGAAGAGGATTTGAAATCAAGGCAGAATTGCACGAAACAGATTTCAGGAGGTAGATACGAATCGCCTTTAAAGCACATGAAAAGCGGCAAAACGTTGACAATGATGCCCTTGGCCAAAAAGGGCGTATGCGTTTTTTCCTGAATATATTCAGGAAAAAACGCATACGCCCTTTTTGGCCAACCAAGCAACCTGGAAAGGCAAATCAGCGCTACAGAGAAGTCTCGCTTCCCATCGGTCAAAAGGGCCATGCTGAAAAAAGTGTCAAAACCAGAAATGCAGGACAGGCCATGGAGAAATGGGAGCCTTGCTACACTGATGGGCGGGATGTAAATTGCCAACAGCCACTCTGGAGAAGTGTACGGTGTGTCCTGAAACATCTGAAAAACACAGCTTAGAGAGCATAGGGCACTTCCACTCATGGGGGTATAAATTGGGAAAATTAAAAATCAGCAAGACACAAGCACCCCAAAGTTGAGGGCTGCTCTGTTGACAAGGACCTCCACTTCATTCCACCTTAAATATCCCAGGAAAGAGAAAAATGGATAAAGAAGTTGTGGTCCTTATGTACAATGGAATATCACTCAGCCATGAAATCAATGTCATAAGGTTAATAGCAGCATGATGAGTGGATTTAGGTACGACGATTCTAACTGAAATAAGTCACACAGAAAAGGACACTTCTCATAAGGTATCACTTTTAGAGGGAATGTAAAAACCGTTACACTTGAACTGAATTACAAAACAGAACAGAGTCACACATGCAGAAAACAGACTATGGCTGCTTAACGGGAAAGGTGAGGTGGGGTGATACATAAAACAAGGGTATCAAATTAGCTCAGATACCGTTCCATAAACCCAATATGTAGTAGACAAGACCTACTCCTTGCTCAGAGAACTGGACTCAACACGCCCTATTCACCGCACAAGAATATATCTGACTAGTAATAATCTTAAAACCTATGTATTGATATCTCTCTGTTAGTGTGTCAAGTGGGTGTAAAGCGGCATAAACACAGCCGTGAAAAGCAGCTAAACCCCATTATGAAAATAAATTACTTTGAAAAACCCATGAAACAACGACAGTGAAAGAGATAGAAATTCTTACACAATGAGTTCAGGGGCTGTGATGCAACCTGGATTGACCATATCTAGACCCACAGCTGGATGAGACATAAGGGTGGACACTCTTGGGGCTGAGAGGTTTGGTGAGGTTGGGTGAGCAAACGCAGACCCTTTAAAGGAATACTGCGTGGTACCCATCGCATGGGTCCCAAATCTCCAGGTTCAAGGGCATCTTCCTACATCGAAAACATGCATGAGAAACCCAGAAGATGGTACACCGTGTGATGGGGAAAGGTTTCTAAAACGCACCTCATTTCTCATCTCCTTGTGCCCGGGTTCGCCATTCCAGCCGCTTTACTAGCAATCTCCCTACTTGGAGCATCAGCACCTTTAACCTCCTGTTCCGTACAGGTTGCAATTTGTCCTGAGGATGAACGGGAAGACGGGGAACCAACGAGAGACTAGCTCTTGGTGTCGGGACAGGCACAGGTCACTCTATTTTCCCATCAGGAAGAAGAATTAACCACAGGCTCAGCCTGCCCCCCGGAACCAGAACAGGGCCTGAAGCCATCCTGCGCTTTTGCGGCCAGCTCCCAAAAAAGCGAGTTGTAAAATGGAGGTTCAGGGCACTGCAATTCACAACCCTGCAGAGTTATAAATGATAACTCTCGTCCACAAATATATTGAGGGAAGGCAAAGAAGAGGATTTGAAATCAAGGCAGAATTGCACGAAACAGATTTCAGGAGGTAGATACGAATCGCCTTTAAAGCACATGAAAAGCGGCAAAACGTTGACAATGATGCCCTTGGCCAAAAAGGGCGTATGCGTTTTTTCCTGAATATATTCAGGAAAAAACGCATACGCCCTTTTTGGCCAACCAAGCAACCTGGAAAGGCAAATCAGCGCTACAGAGAAGTCTCGCTTCCCATCGGTCAAAAGGGCCATGCTGAAAAAAGTGTCAAAACCAGAAATGCAGGACAGGCCATGGAGAAATGGGAGCCTGGCTACACTGATGGGCGGGATGTAAATTGCCAACAGCCACTCTGGAGAAGTGTACGGTGTGTCCTGAAACATCTGAAAAACACATCTTAGAGAGCATAGGGCACTTCCACTCATGGGGGTATAAATTGGGAAAATTAAAAATCAGCAAGACACAAGCACCCCAAAGTTGAGGGCTGCTCTGTTGACAAGGACCTCCACTTCATTCCACCTTAAATATCCCAGGAAAGAGAAAAATGGATAAAGAAGTTGTGGTCCTTATGTACAATGGAATATCACTCAGCCATGAAATCAATGTCATAAGGTTAGTAGCAGCATGATGAGTGGATTTAGGTACGACGATTCTAAGTGAAATAAGTCACACAGAAAAGGACACTTCTCATAAGGTATCACTTTTAGAGGGAATGTAAAAACCGTTACACTTGAACTGAATTACAAAACAGAACAGAGTCACACATGCAGAAAACAGACTATGGCTGCTTAACGGGAAAGGTGAGGTGGGGTGATACATAAAACAAGGGTATCAAATTAGCTCAGATACCGTTCCATAAACCCAATATGTAGTAGACAAGACCTACTCCTTGCTCAGAGAACTGGACTCAACACGCCCTATTCACCGCACAGGAATATATCTGACTAGTAATAATCTTAAAACCTATGTATTGATATCTCTCTGTTAGTGTGTCAAGTGGGTGTAAAGCGGCATAAACACAGCCGTGAAAAGCAGCTAAACCCCATTATGAAAATAAATTACTTTGAAAAACCCATGAAACAACGACAGTGAAAGAGATAGAAATTCTTACACAATGAGTTCAGGGGCTGTGATGCAACCTGGATTGACCATATCTAGACCCACAGCTGGATGAGACATAAGGGTGGACACTCTTGGGGCTGAGAGGTTTGGTGAGGTTAGGTGAGCAAACGCAGACCCTTTAAAGTAATACTGCGTGGTACCCATCGCATGGGTCCCAAATCTCCAGGTTCAAGGGCATCTTCCTACATCGAAAACATGCATGAGAAACCCAGAAGATAGTACACCGTGTGATGGGGAAAGGTTTCTAAAACGCACCTCATTTCTCATCTCCTTGTGCCCGGGTTCGCCATTCCAGCCGCTTTACTAGCAATCTCCCTACTTGGAGCATCAGCACCTTTAACCTCCTGTTCCGTACAGGTTGCAATTTGTCCTGAGGATGAACGGGAAGACGGGGAACCAACGAGAGACTAGCTCTTGGTGTTGGGACAGGAACAGGTCACTCTATTTTCCCATCAGGAAGAAGAATTAACCACAGGCTCAGCCTGCCCCCCGGAACCAGAACAGGGCCTGAAGCCATCATGCGCTTTTGCGGCCAGCTCCCAAAAAAGCGAGTTGTAAAATGGAGGTTCAGGGCACTGCAATTCACAAACCTGCAGAGTTATAAATGATAACTCTCGTCCACAAATATATTCAGCGAAGGCAAAGAAGAGGATTTGAAATCAAGGCAGAATTGCAGGAAACAAATTTCAGGAGGTAGATTCGAATCGCCTTTAAAGCACATGAAAGGCGGCAAAATGTTGACAATGATGCCCTTGGCCAAAAAGGGCGTATGCGTTTTTTCCTGAATATATTCAGGAAAAAACGCATACGCACTTGTTGGCCAACCAAGCAACCTGGAAAGGCAAATCAGCGCTACAAAGAAGTCTCACTTCCCATCGGTCAAAAGGGCCATGCTGAAAAATGTGTCAAAACCAGAAATGCAGGACAGGCCATGGAGAAATGAGAGCCTTGCTACACTGATGGGCGGGATGTAAATTGCCAACAGCCACTCTGGAGAAGTGTACGGTGTGTCCTGAAACATCTGAAAAACACAGCTTAGAGAGCATAGGGCACTTCCACTCATGGGGGTATAAATTGGGAAAATGAAAAATCAGCAAGACACAAGCACCCCAAAGATTAGGGCTGCTCTGTTGACAAGGACCTCCACTTCATTCCACCTTAAATATCCAAGGAAAGAGAAAAATGGATAAAGAAGTTGTGGTCCTTATGTACAATGGAATATCACTCAGCCATGAAATCAATGTCATAAGGTTAGTAGCAGCATGATGAGTGGATTTAGGTACGACGATTGTAAGTGAAATAAGTCACACAGAAAAGGACACTTCTCATAAGGTATCACTTTTAAAGGGAATGTAAAAACCGTTACACTTGAACTGAATTACAAAACAGAACAGAGTCACACATGCAGAAAACACACTATGGCTGCTTAACGGGAAAGGTGAGGTGGGGTGATACATAAAACAAGGGTATCAAATTAGCTCAGATACCGTTCCATAAACCCAATATGTAGTAGACAAGACCTACTCCTTGCTCAGAGAACTGGACTCAACACGCCCTATTCACCGCACAAGAATATATCTGACTAGTAATAATCTTAAAACCTATGTATTGATATCTCTCTGTTAGTGTGTCAAGTGGGTGTAAAGCGGCATAAACACAGCCGTGAAAAGCAGCTAAACCCATTATGAAAATAAATTACTTTGAAAAACCCATGAAACAACGACAGTGAAAGAGAGAGAAATTCTTACACAATGCGTTCAGGGGCTGTGATGCAACCTGGATTGACCATATCTAGACCCACAGCTGGATGAGACATAAGGGTGGACACTCTTGGGGCTGAGAGGTTTGGTGAGGTTGGGTGAGCAAACGCAGACCCTTTAAAGTAATACTGCGTGGTACCCATCGCATGGGTCCCAAATCTCCAGCTTCAAGGGCATCTTCCTACATCGAAAACATGCATGAGAAACCCAGAAGATAGTACACCGTGTGATGGGGAAAGGTTTCTAAAATGCACCTCATTTCTCATCTCCTTGTGCCCGGGTTCGCCATTCCAGCCGCTTTACTAGCAATCTCCCTACTTGGAGCATCAGCACCTTTAACCTCCTGTTCCGTACAGGTTGCAATTTGTCCTGAGGATGAACGGGAAGACGGGGAACCAACGAGAGACTAGCTCTTGGTGTTGGGACAGGCACAGGTCACTCTATTTTCCCATCAGGAAGAAGAATTAACCACAGGCTCAGCCTGCCCCCCGGAACCAGAACAGGGCCTGAAGCCATCCTGCGCTTTTGCGGCCAGCTCCCAAAAAAGCGAGTTGTAAAATGGAGGTTCAGGGCACTGCAATTCACAAACCTGCAGAGTTATAAATGATAACTCTCGTCCACAAATATATTGAGGGAAGGCAAAGAAGAGGATTTGAAATCAAGGCAGAATTGCAGGAAACAGATTTCAGGAGGTAGATTCGAATCGCCTTTAAAGCACATGAAAGGCGGCAAAATGTTGACAATGATGCCCTTGGCCAAAAAGGGCGTATGCGTTTTTTCCTGAATATATTCAGGAAAAAACGCATACGCCCTTGTTGGCCAACCAAGCAACCTGGAAAGGCAAATCAGCGCTACAAAGAAGTCTCACTTCCCATCGGTCAAAAGGGCCATGCTGAAAAATGTGTCAAAACCAGAAAGGCAGGACAGGCCATGGAGAAATGAGAGCCTTGCTACACTGATGGGCGGGATGTAAATTGCCAACAGCCACTCTGGAGAAGTGTACGGTGTGTCCTGAAACATCTGAAAAACACAGCTTAGAGAGCATAGGGCACTTCCACTCATGGGGGTATAAATTGGGAAAATGAAAAATCAGCAAGACACAAGCACCCCAAAGTTTAGGGCTGCTCTGTTGACAAGGACCTCCACTTCATTCCACCTTAAATATCCAAGGAAAGAGAAAAATGGATAAAGAAGTTGTGGTCCTTATGTACAATGGAATATCACTCAGCCATGAAATCAATGTCATAAGGTTAGTAGCAGCATGATGAGTGGATTTAGGTACGACGATTCTAAGTGAAATAAGTCACACAGAAAAGGACACTTCTCATAAGGTATCACTTTTAGAGGGAATGTAAAAACCGTTACACTTGAACTGAATTACAAAACAGAACAGAGTCACACATGCAGAAAACACACTATGGCTGCTTAACGGGAAAGGTGAGGTGGGGTGATACATAAAACAAGGGTATCAAATTAGCTCAGATACCGTTCCATAAACCCAATATGTAGTAGACAAGACCTACTCCTTGCTCAGAGAACTGGACTCAACACGCCCTATTCACCGCACAAGAATATATCTGACTAGTAATAATCTTAAAACCTATGTATTGATATCTCTCTGTTAGTGTGTCAAGTGGGTGTAAAGCGGCATAAACACAGCCGTGAAAAGCAGCTAAACCCATTATGAAAATAAATTACTTTGAAAAACCCATGAAACAACGACAGTGAAAGAGAGAGAAATTCTTACACAATGCGTTCAGGGGCTGTGATGCAACCTGGATTGACCATATCTAGACCCACAGCTGGATGAGACATAAGGGTGGACACTCTTGGGGCTGAGAGGTTTGGTGAGGTTGGGTGAGCAAACGCAGACCCTTTAAAGTAATACTGCGTGGAACCCATCGCATGGGTCCCAAATCTCCAGCTTCAAGGGCATCTTCCTACATCGAAAACATGCATGAGAAACCCAGAAGATAGTACACCGTGTGATGGGGAAAGGTTTCTAAAACGCACCTCATTTCTCATCTCCTTGTGCCCGGGTTCGCCATTCCAGCCCCTTTACTAGCAATCTCCCTACTTGGAGCATCAGCACCTTTAACCTCCTGTTCCGTACAGGTTGCAATTTGTCCTGAGGATGAACGGGAAGACGGGGAACCAACGAGAGACTAGCTCTTGGTGTCGGGACAGGCACAGGTCACTCTATTTTCCCATCAGGAAGAAGAATTAACCACAGGCTCAGCCTGCCCCCCGGAACCAGAACAGGGCCTGAAGCCATCCTGCGCTTTTGCGGCCAGCTCCCAAAAAAGCGAGTTGTAAAATGGAGGTTCAGGGCACTACAATTCACAAACCTGCAGAGTTATAAATGATAACTCTCGTCCACAAATATATTGAGGGAAGGCAAAGAAGAGGATTTGAAATCAAGGCAGAATTGCAGGAAACAGATTTCAGGAGGTAGATTCGAATCGCCTTTAAAGCACATGAAAAGCGGCAAAATGTTGACAATGATGCCCTTGGCCAAAAAGGGCGTATGCGTTTTTTCCTGAATATATTCAGGAAAAAACGCATACGCCCTTGTTGGCCAACCAAGCAACCTGGAAAGGCAAATCAGCGCTACAAAGAAGTCTCACTTCCCATCGGTCAAAAGGGCCATGCTGAAAAATGTGTCAAAACCAGAAAGGCAGGACAGGCCATGGAGAAATGAGAGCCTTGCTACACTGATGGGCGGGATGTAAATTGCCAACAGCCACTCTGGAGAAGTGTACGGTGTGTCCTGAAACATCTGAAAAACACAGCTTAGAGAGCATAGGGCACTTCCACTCATGGGGGTATAAATTGGGAAAATGAAAAATCAGCAAGACACAAGCACCCCAAAGTTTAGGGCTGCTCTGTTGACAAGGACCTCCACTTCATTCCACCTTAAATATCCAAGGAAAGAGAAAAATGGATAAAGAAGTTGTGGTCCTTATGTACAATGGAATATCACTCAGCCATGAAATCAATGTCATAAGGTTAGTAGCAGCATGATGAGTGGATTTAGGTACGACGATTCTAAGTGAAATAAGTCACACAGAAAAGGACACTTCTCATAAGGTACCACTTTTAGAGGGAATGTAAAAACCGTTACACTTGAACTGAATTACAAAACAGAACAGAGTCACACATGCAGAAAACACACTATGGCTGCTTAACGGGAAAGGTGAGGTGGGGTGATACATAAAACAAGGGTATCAAATTAGCTCAGATACCGTTCCATAAACCCAATATGTAGTAGACAAGACCTACTCCTTGCTCAGAGAACTGGACTCAACACGCCCTATTCACCGCACAAGAATATATCTGACTAGTAATAATCTTAAAACCTATGTATTGATATCTCTCTGTTAGTGTGTCAAGTGGGTGTAAAGCGGCATAAACATAGCCGTGAAAAGCAGCTAAACCCATTATGAAAATAAATTACTTTGAAAAACCCATGAAACAACGACAGTGAAAGAGAGAGAAATTCTTACACAATGCGTTCAGGGGCTGTGATGCAACCTGGATTGACCATATCTAGACCCACAGCTGGATGAGACGTAAGGGTGGACACTCTTGGGGCTGAGAGGTTTGGTGAGGTTGGGTGAGCAAACGCAGACCCTTTAAAGTAATACTGCGTGGAACCCATCGCATGGGTCCCAAATCTCCAGCTTCAAGGGCATCTTCCTACATCGAAAACATGCATGAGAAACCCAGAAGATGGTACACCGTGTGATGGGGAAAGGTTTCTAAAACGCACCTCATTTCTCATCTCCTTGTGCCCGGGTTCGCCATTCCAGCCGCTTTATTAGCAATCTCCCTACTTGGAGCATCAGCACCTTTAACTTCCTGAACCGTACAGGTTGCAATATGTCCTAAGGATGAACGGGAAGATGGGGAACCAACGAGAGACTAGCTCTTGGTGTTGGGACAGGCACAGGTCACTCTATTTTCCCATCAGGAAAAAGAATTTACCACAGGCTCAGCCTGCCCCCCGGAACCAGAACAGGGCCTGAAGCCATCCTGCGCTTTTGCGGCCAGCTCCCAAAAAAGCGAGTTGTAAAATGGAGGTTCAGGGCACTGCAATTCACAAACCTGCAGAGTTATAAATGATAACTCTCGTCCACAAATATATTGAGGGAAGGCAAAGAAGAGGAGTTGAAATCAAGGCAGAATTGCAGGAAACAGATTTCAGGAGGTAGATTCGAATCGCCTTTAAAGCACATGAAAAGCGGCAAAATGTTGACAATGATGCCCTTGGCCAAAAAGGGCGTATGCGTTTTTTCCTGAATATGTTCAGGAAAAAACGCATACGCCCTTTTTGGCCAACCAAGCAACCTGGAAAGGCAAATCAGCGCTACAAAGAAGTCTCGCTTCCCATCGGTCAAAAGGGCCATGCTGAAAAAAGTGTCAAAACCAGAAATGCAGGACAGGCCATGGAGAAATGGGAGCTTTGCTACACTGATGGGCGGGATGTAAATTGCCAACAGCCACTCTGGAGAAGTGTACAGTGTGTCCTGAAACATCTGAAAAACACAGCTTAGAGAGCATAGGGCACTTCCACTCATGGGGGTATAAATTGGGAAAATGAAAAATCAGCAAGACACAAGCACCCCAAAGTTTAGGGCTGCTCTGTTGACAAGGACCTCCACTTCATTCCACCTTAAATATCCCAGGAAAGAGAAAAATGGATAAAGAAGTTGTGGTCCTTATGTACAATGGAATATCACTCAGCCAGGAAATCAATGTCGTAAGGTTAGTAGCAGCATGATGAGTGGATTTAGGTACGACGATTCTAAGTGAAATAAGTCACACAGAAAAGGACACTTCTCATAAGGTATCACTTTTAGAGGGAATGTAAAAACCGTTACACTTGAACTGAATTACAAAACAGAACAGAGTCACACATGCAGAAAACACACTATGGCTGCTTAACGGGAAAGGTGAGGTGGGGTGATACATAAAACAAGGGTATCAAATTAGCTCAGATACCGTTCCATAAACCCAATATGTAGTAGACAAGACCTACTCCTTGCTCAGAGAACTGTACTCAACACGCCCTATTCACCACACAAGAATATATCTGACTAGTAATAATCTTAAAACCTATGTATTGATATCTCTCTGTTAGTGTGTCAAGTGGGTGTAAAGCGGCATAAACACAGCCGTGAAAAGCAGCTAAACCCCATTATGAAAATAAATTACTTTGAAAAACCCATGAAACAACGACAGTGAAAGAGATAGAAATTCTTACACAATGAGTTCAGGGGCTGTGATGCAACCTGGATTGACCATATCTAGACCCACAGCTGGATGAGACATAAGGGTGGACACTCTTGGGGCTGAGAGGTTTGGTGAGGTTGGGTGAGCAAACGCAGACCCTTTAAAGTAATACTGCGTGGTACCCATCGCATGGGTCCCAAATCTCCAGGTTCAAGGGCATCTTCCTACATCGAAAACATGCATGAGAAACCCAGAAGATGGTACACCGTGTGATGGGGAAAGGTTTCTAAAACGCACCTCATTTCTCATCTCCTTGTGCCCGGGTTTGCCATTCCAGCCACTTTACTAGCAATCTCCCTACTTGGAGCATCAGCACCTTTAACCTCCTGTTCCGTACAGGTTGCAATTTGTCCTGAGGATGAACGGGAAGACGGGGAACCAACGAGAGACTAGCTCTTGGTGTTGGGACAGGCACAGGTCACTCTATTTTCCCATCAGGAAGAAGAATTAACCACAGGCTCAGCCTGCCCCCCGGAAGCAGAACAGGGCCTGAAGCCATCCTGCGCTTTTGCGGCCAGCTCCCAAAAAAGCGAGTTGTAAAATGGAGGTTCAGGGCACTGCAATTCACAAACCTGCAGAGTTATAAATGATAACTCTCGTCCACAAATATATTGAGGGAAGGCAAAGAAGAGGATTTGAAATCAAGGCAGAATTGCACGAAACAGATTTCAGGAGGTAGATACGAATCGCCTTTAAAGCACATGAAAAGCGGCAAAACGTTGACAATGATGCCCTTGGCCAAAAAGGGCGTATGCGTTTTTTCCTGAATATATTCAGGAAAAAACGCATACGCCCTTTTTGGCCAACCAAGCAACCTGGAAAGGCAAATCAGCGCTACAGAGAAGACTCGCTTCCCATCGGTCAAAAGGGCCATGCTGAAAAAAGTGTCAAAACCAGAAATGCAGGACAGGCCATGGAGAAATGGGAGCCTTGCTAAAGTGATGGGTGGGATGTAAATTGCCAACAGCCACTCTGGAGAAGTGTACGGTGTGTCCTGAAACATCTGAAAAACACAGCTTAGAGAGCATAGGGCACTTCCACTCATGGGGGTATAAATTGGGAAAATGAAAAATCAGCAAGACACAAGCACCCCAAAGTTGAGGGCTGCTCTGTTGACAAGGACCTCCACTTCATTCCACCTTAAATATCCCAGGAAAGAGAAAAATGGATAAAGAAGTTGTGGTCCTTATGTACAATGGAATATCACTCAGCCATGAAATCAATGTCATAATGTTAGTAGCAGCATGATGAGTGGATTTAGGTACGACGATTCTAAGTGAAATATGTCACACAGAAAAGGACACTTCTCATAAGGTATCACTTATAGAGGGAATGTAAAAACCGTTACACTTGAACTGAATTACAAAACAGAACAGAGTCACACATGCAGAAAACAGACTATGGCTGCTTAACGGGAAAGGTGAGGTGGGGTGATACATAAAACAAGGGTATCAAATTAGCTCAGATACCGTTCCATAAACCCAATATGTAATAGACAAGACCTACTCCTTGCTCAGAGAACTGGACTCAACACGCCCTATTCACCGCACAAGAATATATCTGACTAGTAATAATCTTAAAACCTATGTATTGATATCTCTCTGTTAGTGTGTCAAGTGAGTGTAAAGCGGCATAAACACAGCCGTGAAAAGCAGCTAAACCCCATTATGAAAATAAATTACTTTGAAAAACCCATGAAACAACGACAGTGAAAGAGATAGAAATTCTTACACAATGAGTTCAGGGGCTGTGATGCAACCTGGATTGACCATATCTAGACGCACAGCTGGATGAGACATAAGGGTGGACACTCTTGGGGCTGAGAGGTTTGGTGAGGTTGGGTGAGCAAACGCAGACCCTTTAAAGTAATACTGCGTGGTACCCATCGCATGGGTCCCAAATCTCCAGGTTCAAGGGCATCTTCCTACATCGAAAACATGCATGAGAAACCCAGAAGATGGTACACCGTGTGATGGGGAAAGGTTTCTAAAACGCACCTCATTTCTCATCTCCTTGTGCCCGGGTTCGCCATTCCAGCCGCTTTACTAGCAATCTCCCTACTTGGAGCATCAGCACCTTTAACCTCCTGTTCCATACAGGTTGCAATTTGTCCTGAGGATGAACGGGAAGATGGGGAACCAACGAGAGACTAGCTCTTGGTGTCGGGACAGGCACAGGTCACTCTATTTTCCCATCAGGAAGAAGAATTAACCACAGGCTCAGCCTGCCCCCCGGAACCAGAACAGGGCCTGAAGCCATCCTGCGCTTTTGCGGCCAGCTCCCAAAAAAGCGAGTTGTAAAATGGAGGTTCAGGGCACTGCAATTCACAAACCTGCAGAGTTATAAATGATAACTCTCGTCCACAAATATATTGAGGGAAGGCAAAGAAGAGGATTTGAAATCAAGGCAGAATTGCACGAAACAGATTTCAGGAGGTAGATACGAATCGCCTTTAAAGCACATGAAAAGCGGCAAAACGTTGACAATGATGCCCTTGGCCAAAAAGGGTGTATGCGTTTTTTCCTGAATATATTCAGTAAAAAACGCATACGCCCTTTTTGGACAACCAAGCAACCTGGAAAGGCAAATCAGCGCTACAGAGAAGTCTCACTTCCCATCGGTCAAAAGGGCCATGCTGAAAAAAGTGTCAAAACCAGAAATGCAGGACAGGCCATGGAGAAATGGGAGCCTTGCTAAAGTGATGGGTGGGATGTAAATTGCCAACAGCCACTCTGGAGAAGTGTACGGTGTGTCCTGAAACATCTGAAAAACACAGCTTAGAGAGCATAGGGCACTTCCACTCATGGGGGTATAAATTGGGAAAGTGAAAAGTCAGCAAGACACAAGCACCCCAAAGTTTAGGGCTGCTCTGTTGACAAGGACCTCCACTTCATTCCACCTTAAATATCCCAGGAAAGAGAAAAATGGGTAAAGAAGTTGTGGTCCTTATGTACAATGGAATATCACTCAGCCATGAAATCAATGTCATAAGGCTAGTAGCAGCATGATGAGTGGATTTAGGAACGACGATTCTAAGTGAAATAAGTCACACAGAAAAGGACACTTCTCATAAGGTATCACTGATAGAGGGAATGTAAAAACCGTTACACTTGAACTGAATTACAAAACAGAACAGAGTCACACATGCAGAAAACACACTATGGCTGCTTAACGGGAAAGGTGAGGTGGGGTGATACATAAAACAAGGGTATCAAATTAGCTCAGATACCGTTCCATAAACCCAATATGTAGTAGACAAGACCTACTCCTTGCTCAGAGAACTGGACTCAACACGCCCTATTCACCGCACAAGAATATATCTGACTAGTAATAATCTTAAAGCCTATGTATTAATATCTCTCTGTTAGTGTGTCAAGTGGGTGGAAAGCGGCATAAACACAGCCGTGAAAAGCAGCTAAACCCCATTATGAAAATAAATTACTTTGAAATACCCATGAAACAACGACAGTGAAAGAGATAGAAATTCTTACACAATGAGTTCAGGGGCTGTGATGCAACCTGGATTGACCATATCTAGACCCACAGCTGATGAGACATAAGGGTGGACACTCTTGGGGCTGAGAGGTTTGGTGAGGTTGGGTGAGCAAATGCAGACCCTTTAAAGTAATACTGCGTGGTACCCATCGCATGGGTCCCAAATCTCCAGCTTCAAGGGCATCTTCCTACATCGAAAACATGCATGAGAAACCCAGAAGATGGTATACCGTGTGATGGGGAAAGGTTTCTAAAACGCACCTCATTTCTCATCTCCTTGTGCCCGGGTTCGCCATTCCAGCCGCTTTACTAGAAATCTCCCTACTTGGAGCATCAGCACCTTTAACCTCCTGTTCCGTACAGGTTGCAATTTGTCCTGAGGATGAACGGGAAGACGGGGAACCAACGAGAGACTAGCACTTGGTGTTGGGACAGGCACAGGTCACTCTATTTTCCCATCAGGAAGAAGAATTAACCACAGGCTCAGCCTGCCCCCCAGAACCAGAACAGGGCCTGAAGCCATCCTGCGCTTTTGCGGCCAGCTCCC
Source organism: Balaenoptera borealis (assembly GCF_965194805.1). Lineage (NCBI taxonomy): Eukaryota > Metazoa > Chordata > Mammalia > Artiodactyla > Balaenopteridae > Balaenoptera > Balaenoptera borealis. The sequence continues at coordinate 1,942,087 of NW_028123987.1, read as the reverse complement.
AAAAAAGCGAGTTGTAAAATGGAGGTTCAGGGCACTGCAATTCACAGACCTGCAGAGTTATAAATGATAACTCTCGTCCACAAATATACTGAGGGAAGGCAAAGAAGAGGATTTGAAATCAAGGCAGAATTTCACAAAACAGATTTCAGGAGGTAGATACGAATCGCCTTTAAAGCACATGAAAAGCGGCAAAACGTTGACAATGATGCCCTTGGCCAAAAAGGGCGTATGCGTTTTTTCCTGAATATATTCAGAAAAAAGCGCATACGCCCTTTTTGGCCAACCAAGCAACCTGGAAAGGCAAATCAGCGCTACAGAGAAGTCTCGCTTCCCATCGGTCAAAAGGGCCATGCTGAAAAAAGTGTCAAAACCAGAAATGCAGGACAGGCCATGGAGAAATGGGAGCCTTGCTAAACTGATGGGCGGGATGTAAATTGCCAACAGCCACTCTGGAGAAGTGTACGGTGTGTCCTGAAACATCTGAAAAACACAGCTTAGAGAGCATAGGGCACTTCCACTCATGGGGGTATAAATTGGGAAAATGAAAAATCAGCAAGACACAAGCACCCCAAAGTTGAGGGCTGCTCTGTTGACAAGGACCTCCACTTCATTCCACCTTAAATATCCCAGGAAAGAGAAAAATGGATAAAGAAGTTGTGGTCCTTATGTACAATGGAATATCACTCAGCCATGAAATCAATGTCATAATGTTAGTAGCAGCATGATGAGTGGATTTAGGTACGACGATTCTAAGTGAAATAAGTCACACAGAAAAGGACACTTCTCATAAGGTATCACTGATAGAGGGAATGTAAAAACCGTTACACTTGAACTGAATTACAAAACAGAACAGAGTCACACATGCAGAAAACACACTATGGCTGCTTAACGGGAAAGGTGAGGTGGGGTGATACATAAAACAAGGGTATCAAATTAGCTCAGATACCGTTCCATAAACCCAATATGTAGGAGACAAGACCTACTCCTTGCTCAGAGAACTGTACTCAACACGCCCTATTCACCGCACAAGAATATATCTGACTAGTAATAATCTTAAAACCTATGTATTGATATCTCTCTGTTAGTGTGTCAAGTGGGTGTAAAGCGGCATAAACACAGCCGTGAAAAGCAGCTAAACCCCATTATGAAAATAAATTACTTTAAAAAGCCCGTGAAACAACGACAGTGAAAGAGATAGAAATTCTTACACAATGAGTTCAGGGGCTGTGATGCAACCTGGATTGACCATATCTAGACCCACAGCTGGATGAGACATAAGGGTGGACACTCTTGGGGCTGAGAGGTTTGGTGAGGTTGGGTGAGCAAACGCAGACCCTTTAAAGTAATACAGCGTGGTACCCAGCACATGGGTCCCAAATCTCCATGTTCAAGGGCATCTTCCTACATCGAAAACATGCATGAGAAACCCAGAAGATGGTACACCATGTGATGGGGAAAGTTTTCTAAAACGCACCTCATTTCTCATCTCCTTGTGCCCGGGTTCGCCATTCCAGCCACTTTACTAGCAATCTCCCTACTTGGAGCATCAGCACCTTTAACCTCCTCTTCCGTACAGGTTGCAATTTGTCCTGAGGATGAACGGGAAGACGGGGAACCAACGAGAGACTAGCTCTTGGTGTTGGGACAGGCACAGGTCACTCTATTTTCCCATCAGGAAGAAGAATTAACCACAGGCTCAGCCTGCCCCCCGGAACCAGAACAGGGCCTGAAGCCATCCTGCGCTTTTGCGGCCAGCTCCCAAAAAAGCGAGTTGTAAAATGGAGGTTCAGGGCACTGCAATTCACAAACCTGCAGAGTTATAAATGATAACTCTCGTCCACAAATATATTGAGGGAAGGCAAAGAAGAGGATTTGAAATCAAGGCAGAATTGCAGGAAACAGATTTCAGGAGGTAGATACGAATCGCCTTTAAAGCACATGAAAAGCGGCAAAACGTTGACAATGATGCACTTGGCCAAAAAGGGCGTATGCGTTTTTTCCTGAATATATTCAGGAAAAAACGCATACGCCCTTTTTGGCCAACCAAGCAACCTGGAAAGGCAAATCAGCGCTACAAAGAAGTCTCGCTTCCCATCGGTCAAAAGGGCCATGCTGAAAAAAGTGTCAAAACCAGAAATGCAGGACAGGCCATGGAGAAATGGGAGCCTTGCTACACTGATGGGCGGGATGTAAATTGCCAAGAGCCACTCTGGAGAAGTGTCCGGTGAGTCCTGAAACATCTGAAAAACACAGCTTAGAGAGCATAGGGCACTTCCACTCATGGGGGTATAAATTGGGAAAATTAAAAATCAGCAAGACACAAGCACCCCAAAGTTTAGGGCTGCTCTGTTGACCAGGACCTCCACTTCATTCCACCTTAAATATCCCAGGAAAGAGAAAAATGGATAAAGAAGTTGTGGTCCTTATGTACAATGGAATATCACTCAGCCAGGAAATCAATGTCGTAAGGTTAGTAGCAGCATGATGAGTGGATTTAGGTACGACGATTCTAAGTGAAATAAGTCACACAGAAAAGGACACTTCTCATAAGGTATCACTGATAGAGGGAATGTAAAAACCGTTACACTTGAACTGAATTACAAAACAGAACAGAGTCACACATGCAGAAAACACACTATGGCTGCTTAACGGGAAAGGTGAGGTGGGGTGATACATAAAACAAGGGTATCAAATTAGCTCAGATACCGTTCCATAAACCCAATATGTAATAGACAAGACCTACTCCTTGCTCAGAGAACTGGACTCAACACGCCCTATTCACCGCACAAGAATATATCTGACTAATAATAATCGTAAAACCTATGTATTGATATCTCTCTGTTAGTGTGTCAAGTGGGTGTAAAGCGGCATAAACACAGCAGTGAAAAGCAGCTAAACCCCATTATAAAAATAAATTACTTTGAAACAACCATGAAACAAAGACTGTGAAAGAGAGAGAAATTCTTACACAATGCGTTCAGGGGCTGTGATGCAACCTGGATTGACCATATCTAGACCCACAGCTGGATGAGACATAAGGGTGGACACTCTTGGGGCTGAGAGGTTTGGTGAGGTTGGGTGAGCAAACGCAGACCCTTTAAATAATACTCCGTGGTACCCATCGCATGGGTCCCAAATCTCCAGGTTCAAGGGCATCTTCCTACATCAAAAACATGCATGAGAAACCCAGAAGATGGTACACCGTGTGATCGGGAATGGTTTCTAAAACGCACCTCATTTCTCATCTCCTTGTGCTCGGGTTCACCATTCCAGCCGCTTTACTAGCAATCTCCCTACTTGGAGCATCAGCACATTTAACCTCCTGTTCCGTACCAGTTGCAAATTGTCCTGAGGATGAACGGGAAGACGGGGAACCAACGAGAGACTAGCTCTTGGTGTTGGGACAGGCACAGGTCACTCTATTTTCCCATCAGAAAGAAGAATTAACCACAGGCTCAGCCTGACCCCCGAATCCAGAACAGGGCCTGAAGCCATTCGGCGATTTTGCGGCCAGCTCCCATAAAAACGAGTTGTAAAATGGAGGTTCAGGGCACTGCAATTCACAAACCTGCAGAGTTATAAATGATAACTCTCGTCCACAAATATATTGAGGGAAGGCAAAGAAGAGGATTTGAAATCAAGGCAGAATTGCAGGAAACAGATTTCAGGAGGTAGATACGAATCGCCTTTAAAGCACATGAAAAGCGGCAAAACGTTGACAATGATGCCCTTGGCCAAAAAGGGCGTATGCGTTTTTTCCTGAATATATTCAGGAAAAAACGCATACGCCCTTTTTGGCCAACCAAGCAACCTGGAAAGGCAAATCAGCGCTACAAAGAAGTCTCGCTTCCCATCGGTCAAAAGGGCCATGCTGAAAAAAGTGTCAAAACCAGAAATACAGGACAGGCCATGGAGAAATGGGAGCCTTGCTACACTGATGGGCGGGATGTAAATTGCCAAGAGCCACTCTGGAGAAGTGTCCGGTGAGTCCTGAAACATCTGAAAAACACAGCTTAGAGAGCATAGGGCACTTCCACTCATGGGGGTATAAATTGGGAAAATTAAAAATCAGCAAGACACAAGCACCCCAAAGTTTAGGGCTGCTCTGTTGACCAGGACCTCCACTTCATTCCACCTTAAATATCCCAGGAAAGAGAAAAATGGATAAAGAAGTTGTGGTCCTTATGTACAATGGAATATCACTCAGCCATGAAATCAATGTCGTAAGGTTAGTAGCAGCATGATGAGTGGATTTAGGTACGACGATTCTAAGTGAAATAAGTCACACAGAAAAGGACACTTCTCATAAGGTATCACTGATAGAGGGAATGTAAAAACCGTTACACTTGAACTGAATTACAAAACAGAACAGAGTCACACATGCAGAAAACACACTATGGCTGCTTAACGGGAAAGGTGAGGTGGGGTGATACATAAAACAAGGGTATCAAATTAGCTCAGATACCGTTCCATAAACCCAATATGTAATAGAGAAGACCTACTCCTTGCTCAGAGAACTGGACTCAACACGCCCTATTCACCGCACAAGAATATATCTGGCTAATAATAATCGTAAAACCTATGTATTGATATCTCTCTGTTAGTGTGTCAAGTGGGTGTATAGCGACATAAACACAGCCGTGAAAAGCAGCTAAACCCCATTATAAAAATAAATTACTTTGAAACAACCATGAAACAAAGACAGTGAAAGAGAGAGAAATTCTTACACAATGCGTTCAGGGGCTGTGATGCAACCTGGATTGACCATATCTAGACGCACAGCTGGATGAGACATAAGGGTGGACACTCTTGGGGCTGAGAGGTTTGGTGAGGTTGGGTGAGCAAACGCAGACCCTTTAAAGTAATACTGCGTGGTACCCATCGCATGGGTCCCAAATCTCCAGGTTCAAGGGCATCTTCCTACATCAAAAACATGCATGAGAAACCCAGAAGATGGTACACCGTGTGATGGGGAAAGGTTTCTAAAACGCACCTCATTTCTCATCTCCTTGTGCCCGGGTTCGCCATTCCAGCCGCTTTACTAGCAAGCTCCCTACTTGGAGCATCAGCACCTTTAACCTCCTGTTCCGTACAGGTTGAAATTTGTCCTGAGGATAAACGGGAAGACGTGGAACCAACGAGAGACTAGCTCTTGGTGTTGGGACAGGCACAGGTCACTCTATTTTCCCATCAGAAAGAAGAATTAACCACAGGCTCAGCCTGACCACCGGAACCAGAACAGGGCCTGAAGCCATTCTGCGATTTTGCGGCCAGCTCCCATAAAAACGAGTTGTAAAATGGAGGTTCAGGGCACTGCAATTCACAAACCTGCAGAGTTATAAATGATAACTCTCGTCCACAAATATATTGAGGGAAGGCAAAGAAGAGGATTTGAAATCAAGGCAGAATTGCAGGAAACAGATTTCAGGAGGTAGATACGAATCGCCTTTAAAGCACATGAAAAGCGGCAAAACGTTGACAATGATGCCCTTGGCCAAAAAGGGCGTATGTGTTTTTTCCTGAATATATTCAGGAAAAAACGCATACGCCCTTTTTGGCCAACCAAGCAACCTGGAAAGGCAAATCAGGGCTACAAAGAAGTCTCGCTTCCCATTGGTCAAAACGGCCATGCTGAAAAAATTGTCAAAACCAGAAATGCAGGACAGGCCATGGAGAAATGGGAGCCTTGCTACACTGATGGGCGGGATGTAAATTGCCAAGAGCCACTCTGGAGAAGTGTCCGGTGAGTCCTGAAACATCTGAAAAACACAGCTTAGAGAACATAGGGCACTTCCACTCATGGGGGTATAAATTGGGAAAATTAAAAATCAGCAAGACACAAGCACCCCAAAGTTTAGGGCTGCTCTGTTGACCAGGACCTCCACTTCATTCCACCTTAAATATCCCAGGAAAGAGAAAAATGGATAAAGAAGTTGTGGTCCTTATGTACAATGGAATATCACTCAGCCAGGAAATCAATGTCGTAAGGTTAGTAGCAGCATGATGAGTGGATTTAGGTACGACGATTCTAAGTGAAATAAGTCACACAGAAAAGGACACTTCTCATAAGGTATCACTGATAGAGGGAATGTAAAAACCGTTACACTTGAACTGAATTACAAAACAGAACAGAGTCACACATGCAGAAAACACACTATGGCTGCTTAACGGGAAAGGTGAGGTGGGGTGATACATAAAACAAGGGTATCAAATTAGCTCAGATACCATTCCATAAACCCAATATGTAATAGACAAGACCTACTCCTTGCTCAGAGAACTGGACTCAACACGCCCTATTCACCGCACAAGAATATATCTGACTAATAATAATCGTAAAACCTATGTATTGATATCTCTCTGTTAGTGTGTCAAGTGGGTGTAAAGCGGCATAAACACAGCAGTGAAAAGCAGCTAAACCCCATTATAAAAATAAATTACTTTGAAACACCCATGAAACAAAGACAGTGAAAGAGAGAGAAATTCTTACACAATGCGTTCAGGGGCTGTGATGCAACCTGGATTGACCATATCTAGACTCACAGCTGGATCAGACATAAGGGTGGACACTCTTGGGGCTGAGAGGTTTGGTGAGGTTGGGTGAGCAAACGCAGACCCTTTAAAGTAATACTGCGTGGTACCCATCGCATGGGTCCCAAATCTCCAGGTTCAAGGGCATCTTCCTACATCGAAAACATGCATGAGAAACCCAGAAGATGGTACACCGTGTGATGGGGAAAGGTTTCTAAAACGCACCTCATTTCTCATCTCCTTGTGCCCGGGTTCGCCATTCCAGCCGCTTTACTAGCAAGCTCCCTACTTGGAGAATCAGCACCTTTAACCTCCTGTTCCGTACAGGTTGCAATTTGTCCTGAGGATAAACGGGAAGACGTGGAACCAACGAGAGACTAGCTCTTGGTGTTGGGACAGGCACAGGTCACTCTATTTTCCCATCAGAAAGAAGAATTAACCACAGGCTCAGCCTGACCCCCGGAACCAGAATAGGGCCTGAAGCCATTCTGCGATTTTGCGGCCAGCTCCCATAAAAACGAGTTGTAAAATGGAGGTTCAGGGCACTGCAATTCACAAACCTGCAGAGTTATAAATGATAACTCTCGTCCACAAATATATTGAGGGAAGGCAAAGAAGAGGATTTGAAATCAAGGCAGAATTGCAGGAAACAGATTTCAGGAGGTAGATACGAATCGCCTTTAAAGCACATGAAAAGCGGCAAAACGTTGACAATGATGCCCTTGGCCAAAAAGGGCGTATGCGTTTTTTCCTGAATATATTCAGGAAAAAACGCATACGCCCTTTTTGGCCAACCAAGCAACCTGGAAAGGCAAATCAGCGCTACAAAGAAGTCTTGCTTCCCATCGGTCAAAAGGGCCATGCTGAAAAAAGTGTCAAAACCAGAAATGCAGGACAGGCCATGGAGAAATGGGAGCCTTGCTACACTGATGGGCGGGATGTAAATTGCCAAGAGCCACTCTGGAGAAGTGTCCGGTGAGTCCTGAAACATCTAAAAAACACAGCTTAGAGAGCATAGGGCACTTCCACTCATGGGGGTATAAATTGGGAAAATTAAAAATCAGCAAGACACAAGCACCCCAAAGTTTAGGGCTGCTCTGTTGACAAGGACCTCCACTTCATTCCACCTTAAATATCCCAGGAAAGAGAAAAATGGATAAAGAAGTTGTGGTCCTTATGTACAATGGAATATCACTCAGCCAGGAAATCAATGTCGTAAGGTTAGTAGCAGCATGATGAGTGGATTTAGGTACGACGATTCTAAGTGAAATAAGTCACACAGAAAAGGACACTTCTCATAAGGTATCACTGATAGAGGGAATGTAAAAACCGTTACACTTGAACTGAATTACAAAACAGAACAGAGTCACACATGCAGAAAACACACTATGGCTGCTTAACGGGAAAGGTGAGGTGGGGTGATACATAAAACAAGGGTATCAAATTAGCTCAGATACTGTTCCATAAACCCAATATGTAATAGACAAGACCTACTCCTTGCTCGGAGAACTGGACTCAACACGCCCTATTCACCTCACAAGAATATATCTGACTAATAATAATCGTAAAACCTATGTATTGATATCTCTCTGTTAGTGTGTCAAGTGGGTGTAAAGCGGCATAAACACAGCAGTGAAAAGCAGCTAAACCCCATTATAAAAATAAATTACTTTGAAACACCCATGAAACAAAGACAGTGAAAGAGAGAGAAATTCTTACACAATGCGTTCAGGGGCTGTGATGCAACCTGGATTGACCATATCTAGACGCACAGCTGGATGAGACATAAGGGTGGACACTCTTGGGGCTGAGAGGTTTGGTGAGGTTGGGTGAGCAAACGCAGACCCTTTAAAGTAATACTGCGTGGTACCCATCGCATGGGTCCCAAATCTCCAGGTTCAAGGGCATCTTCCTACATCAAAAACATGCATGAGAAACCCAGAAGATGGTACATCGTGTGATGGGGAAATGTTTCTAAAACGCACCTCATTTCTCATCTCCTTGTGCCCGGGTTCGCCATTCCAGCCGCTTTACTAGCAAGCTCCCTACTTGGAGCATCAGCACCTTTAACCTCCTGTTCCGTACAGGTTGCAATTTGTCCTGAGGATAAACGGGAAGATGTGGAACCAACGAGAGACTAGCTCTTGGTGTTGGGACAGGCACAGGTCACTCTATTTTCCCATCAGAAAGAAGAATTAACCACAGGCTCAGCCTGACCCCCGAATCCAGAACAGGGCCTGAAGCCATTCGGCGATTTTGCGGCCAGCTCCCATAAAAACGAGTTGTAAAATGGAGGTTCAGGGCACTGCAATTCACAAACCTGCAGAGTTATAAATGATAACTCTCGTCCACAAATATATTGAGGGAAGGCAAAGAAGAGGATTTGAAATCAAGGCAGAATTGCAGGAAACAGATTTCAGGAGGTAGATACGAATCGCCTTTAAAGCACATGAAAAGCGGCAAAACGTTGACAATGATGCCCTTGGCCAAAAAGGGCGTATGCGTTTTTTCCTGAATATATTCAGGAAAAAACGCATACGCCCTTTTTGGCCAACCAAGCAACCTGGAAAGGCAAATCAGCGCTACAAAGAAGTCTCGCTTCCCATCGGTCAAAAGGGCCATGCTGAAAAAAGTGTCAAAACCAGAAATACAGGACAGGCCATGGAGAAATGGGAGCCTTGCTACACTGATGGGCGGGATGTAAATTGCCAAGAGCCACTCTGGAGAAGTGTCCGGTGAGTCCTGAAACATCTGAAAAACACAGCTTAGAGAGCATAGGGCACTTCCACTCATGGGGGTATAAATTGGGAAAATTAAAAATCAGCAAGACACAAGCACCCCAAAGTTTAGGGCTGCTCTGTTGACCAGGACCTCCACTTCATTCCACCTTAAATATCCCAGGAAAGAGAAAAATGGATAAAGAAGTTGTGGTCCTTATGTACAATGGAATATCACTCAGCCATGAAATCAATGTCGTAAGGTTAGTAGCAGCATGATGAGTGGATTTAGGTACGACGATTCTAAGTGAAATAAGTCACACAGAAAAGGACACTTCTCATAAGGTATCACTGATAGAGGGAATGTAAAAACCGTTACACTTGAACTGAATTACAAAACAGAACAGAGTCACACATGCAGAAAACACACTATGGCTGCTTAACGGGAAAGGTGAGGTGGGGTGATACATAAAACAAGGGTATCAAATTAGCTCAGATACCGTTCCATAAACCCAATATGTAATAGAGAAGACCTACTCCTTGCTCAGAGAACTGGACTCAACACGCCCTATTCACCGCACAAGAATATATCTGGCTAATAATAATCGTAAAACCTATGTATTGATATCTCTCTGTTAGTGTGTCAAGTGGGTGTATAGCGACATAAACACAGCCGTGAAAAGCAGCTAAACCCCATTATAAAAATAAATTACTTTGAAACAACCATGAAACAAAGACAGTGAAAGAGAGAGAAATTCTTACACAATGCGTTCAGGGGCTGTGATGCAACCTGGATTGACCATATCTAGACGCACAGCTGGATGAGACATAAGGGTGGACACTCTTGGGGCTGAGAGGTTTGGTGAGGTTGGGTGAGCAAACGCAGACCCTTTAAAGTAATACTGCGTGGTACCCATCGCATGGGTCCCAAATCTCCAGGTTCAAGGGCATCTTCCTACATCAAAAACATGCATGAGAAACCCAGAAGATGGTACACCGTGTGATGGGGAAAGGTTTCTAAAACGCACCTCATTTCTCATCTCCTTGTGCCCGGGTTCGCCATTCCAGCCGCTTTACTAGCAAGCTCCCTACTTGGAGCATCAGCACCTTTAACCTCCTGTTCCGTACAGGTTGAAATTTGTCCTGAGGATAAACGGGAAGACGTGGAACCAACGAGAGACTAGCTCTTGGTGTTGGGACAGGCACAGGTCACTCTATTTTCCCATCAGAAAGAAGAATTAACCACAGGCTCAGCCTGACCACCGGAACCAGAACAGGGCCTGAAGCCATTCTGCGATTTTGCGGCCAGCTCCCATAAAAACGAGTTGTAAAATGGAGGTTCAGGGCACTGCAATTCACAAACCTGCAGAGTTATAAATGATAACTCTCGTCCACAAATATATTGAGGGAAGGCAAAGAAGAGGATTTGAAATCAAGGCAGAATTGCAGGAAACAGATTTCAGGAGGTAGATACGAATCGCCTTTAAAGCACATGAAAAGCGGCAAAACGTTGACAATGATGCCCTTGGCCAAAAAGGGCGTATGTGTTTTTTCCTGAATATATTCAGGAAAAAACGCATACGCCCTTTTTGGCCAACCAAGCAACCTGGAAAGGCAAATCAGGGCTACAAAGAAGTCTCGCTTCCCATTGGTCAAAACGGCCATGCTGAAAAAATTGTCAAAACCAGAAATGCAGGACAGGCCATGGAGAAATGGGAGCCTTGCTACACTGATGGGCGGGATGTAAATTGCCAAGAGCCACTCTGGAGAAGTGTCCGGTGAGTCCTGAAACATCTGAAAAACACAGCTTAGAGAACATAGGGCACTTCCACTCATGGGGGTATAAATTGGGAAAATTAAAAATCAGCAAGACACAAGCACCCCAAAGTTTAGGGCTGCTCTGTTGACCAGGACCTCCACTTCATTCCACCTTAAATATCCCAGGAAAGAGAAAAATGGATAAAGAAGTTGTGGTCCTTATGTACAATGGAATATCACTCAGCCAGGAAATCAATGTCGTAAGGTTAGTAGCAGCATGATGAGTGGATTTAGGTACGACGATTCTAAGTGAAATAAGTCACACAGAAAAGGACACTTCTCATAAGGTATCACTGATAGAGGGAATGTAAAAACCGTTACACTTGAACTGAATTACAAAACAGAACAGAGTCACACATGCAGAAAACACACTATGGCTGCTTAACGGGAAAGGTGAGGTGGGGTGATACATAAAACAAGGGTATCAAATTAGCTCAGATACCATTCCATAAACCCAATATGTAATAGACAAGACCTACTCCTTGCTCAGAGAACTGGACTCAACACGCCCTATTCACCGCACAAGAATATATCTGACTAATAATAATCGTAAAACCTATGTATTGATATCTCTCTGTTAGTGTGTCAAGTGGGTGTAAAGCGGCATAAACACAGCAGTGAAAAGCAGCTAAACCCCATTATAAAAATAAATTACTTTGAAACACCCATGAAACAAAGACAGTGAAAGAGAGAGAAATTCTTACACAATGCGTTCAGGGGCTGTGATGCAACCTGGATTGACCATATCTAGACTCACAGCTGGATCAGACATAAGGGTGGACACTCTTGGGGCTGAGAGGTTTGGTGAGGTTGGGTGAGCAAACGCAGACCCTTTAAAGTAATACTGCGTGGTACCCATCGCATGGGTCCCAAATCTCCAGGTTCAAGGGCATCTTCCTACATCGAAAACATGCATGAGAAACCCAGAAGATGGTACACCGTGTGATGGGGAAAGGTTTCTAAAACGCACCTCATTTCTCATCTCCTTGTGCCCGGGTTCGCCATTCCAGCCGCTTTACTAGCAAGCTCCCTACTTGGAGAATCAGCACCTTTAACCTCCTGTTCCGTACAGGTTGCAATTTGTCCTGAGGATAAACGGGAAGACGTGGAACCAACGAGAGACTAGCTCTTGGTGTTGGGACAGGCACAGGTCACTCTATTTTCCCATCAGAAAGAAGAATTAACCACAGGCTCAGCCTGACCCCCGGAACCAGAATAGGGCCTGAAGCCATTCTGCGATTTTGCGGCCAGCTCCCATAAAAACGAGTTGTAAAATGGAGGTTCAGGGCACTGCAATTCACAAACCTGCAGAGTTATAAATGATAACTCTCGTCCACAAATATATTGAGGGAAGGCAAAGAAGAGGATTTGAAATCAAGGCAGAATTGCAGGAAACAGATTTCAGGAGGTAGATACGAATCGCCTTTAAAGCACATGAAAAGCGGCAAAACGTTGACAATGATGCCCTTGGCCAAAAAGGGCGTATGCGTTTTTTCCTGAATATATTCAGGAAAAAACGCATACGCCCTTTTTGGCCAACCAAGCAACCTGGAAAGGCAAATCAGCGCTACAAAGAAGTCTTGCTTCCCATCGGTCAAAAGGGCCATGCTGAAAAAAGTGTCAAAACCAGAAATGCAGGACAGGCCATGGAGAAATGGGAGCCTTGCTACACTGATGGGCGGGATGTAAATTGCCAAGAGCCACTCTGGAGAAGTGTCCGGTGAGTCCTGAAACATCTGAAAAACACAGCTTAGAGAACATAGGGCACTTCCACTCATGGGGGTATAAATTGGGAAAATTAAAAATCAGCAAGACACAAGCACCCCAAAGTTTAGGGCTGCTCTGTTGACCAGGACCTCCACTTCATTCCACCTTAAATATCCCAGGAAAGAGAAAAATGGATAAAGAAGTTGTGGTCCTTATGTACAATGGAATATCACTCAGCCAGGAAATCAATGTCGTAAGGTTAGTAGCAGCATGATGAGTGGATTTAGGTACGACGATTCTAAGTGAAATAAGTCACACAGAAAAGGACACTTCTCATAAGGTATCACTGATAGAGGGAATGTAAAAACCGTTACACTTGAACTGAATTACAAAACAGAACAGAGTCACACATGCAGAAAACACACTATGGCTGCTTAACGGGAAAGGTGAGGTGGGGTGATACATAAAACAAGGGTATCAAATTAGCTCAGATACCATTCCATAAACCCAATATGTAATAGACAAGACCTACTCCTTGCTCAGAGAACTGGACTCAACACGCCCTATTCACCGCACAAGAATATATCTGACTAATAATAATCGTAAAACCTATGTATTGATATCTCTCTGTTAGTGTGTCAAGTGGGTGTAAAGCGGCATAAACACAGCAGTGAAAAGCAGCTAAACCCCATTATAAAAATAAATTACTTTGAAACACCCATGAAACAAAGACAGTGAAAGAGAGAGAAATTCTTACACAATGCGTTCAGGGGCTGTGATGCAACCTGGATTGACCATATCTAGACTCACAGCTGGATCAGACATAAGGGTGGACACTCTTGGGGCTGAGAGGTTTGGTGAGGTTGGGTGAGCAAACGCAGACCCTTTAAAGTAATACTGCGTGGTACCCATCGCATGGGTCCCAAATCTCCAGGTTCAAGGGCATCTTCCTACATCGAAAACATGCATGAGAAACCCAGAAGATGGTACACCGTGTGATGGGGAAAGGTTTCTAAAACGCACCTCATTTCTCATCTCCTTGTGCCCGGGTTCGCCATTCCAGCCGCTTTACTAGCAAGCTCCCTACTTGGAGAATCAGCACCTTTAACCTCCTGTTCCGTACAGGTTGCAATTTGTCCTGAGGATAAACGGGAAGACGTGGAACCAACGAGAGACTAGCTCTTGGTGTTGGGACAGGCACAGGTCACTCTATTTTCCCATCAGAAAGAAGAATTAACCACAGGCTCAGCCTGACCCCCGGAACCAGAATAGGGCCTGAAGCCATTCTGCGATTTTGCGGCCAGCTCCCATAAAAACGAGTTGTAAAATGGAGGTTCAGGGCACTGCAATTCACAAACCTGCAGAGTTATAAATGATAACTCTCGTCCACAAATATATTGAGGGAAGGCAAAGAAGAGGATTTGAAATCAAGGCAGAATTGCAGGAAACAGATTTCAGGAGGTAGATACGAATCGCCTTTAAAGCACATGAAAAGCGGCAAAACGTTGACAATGATGCCCTTGGCCAAAAAGGGCGTATGCGTTTTTTCCTGAATATATTCAGGAAAAAACGCATACGCCCTTTTTGGCCAACCAAGCAACCTGGAAAGGCAAATCAGCGCTACAAAGAAGTCTTGCTTCCCATCGGTCAAAAGGGCCATGCTGAAAAAAGTGTCAAAACCAGAAATGCAGGACAGGCCATGGAGAAATGGGAGCCTTGCTACACTGATGGGCGGGATGTAAATTGCCAAGAGCCACTCTGGAGAAGTGTCCGGTGAGTCCTGAAACATCTAAAAAACACAGCTTAGAGAGCATAGGGCACTTCCACTCATGGGGGTATAAATTGGGAAAATTAAAAATCAGCAAGACACAAGCACCCCAAAGTTTAGGGCTGCTCTGTTGACAAGGACCTCCACTTCATTCCACCTTAAATATCCCAGGAAAGAGAAAAATGGATAAAGAAGTTGTGGTCCTTATGTACAATGGAATATCACTCAGCCAGGAAATCAATGTCGTAAGGTTAGTAGCAGCATGATGAGTGGATTTAGGTACGACGATTCTAAGTGAAATAAGTCACACAGAAAAGGACACTTCTCATAAGGTATCACTGATAGAGGGAATGTAAAAACCGTTACACTTGAACTGAATTACAAAACAGAACAGAGTCACACATGCAGAAAACACACTATGGCTGCTTAACGGGAAAGGTGAGGTGGGGTGATACATAAAACAAGGGTATCAAATTAGCTCAGATACCGTTCCATAAACCCAATATGTAATAGACAAGACCTACTCCTTGCTCGGAGAACTGGACTCAACACGCCCTATTCACCTCACAAGAATATATCTGACTAATAATAATCGTAAAACCTATGTATTGATATCTCTCTGTTAGTGTGTCAAGTGGGTGTAAAGCGGCATAAACACAGCAGTGAAAAGCAGCTAAACCCCATTATAAAAATAAATTACTTTGAAACACCCATGAAACAAAGACAGTGAAAGAGAGAGAAATTCTTACACAATGCGTTCAGGGGCTGTGATGCAACCTGGATTGACCATATCTAGACGCACAGCTGGATGAGACATAAGGGTGGACACTCTTGGGGCTGAGAGGTTTGGTGAGGTTGGGTGAGCAAACGCAGACCCTTTAAAGTAATACTGCGTGGTACCCATCGCATGGGTCCCAAATCTCCAGGTTCAAGGGCATCTTCCTACATCAAAAACATGCATGAGAAACCCAGAAGATGGTACATCGTGTGATGGGGAAATGTTTCTAAAACGCACCTCATTTCTCATCTCCTTGTGCCCGGGTTCGCCATTCCAGCCGCTTTACTAGCAAGCTCCCTACTTGGAGCATCAGCACCTTTAACCTCCTGTTCCGTACAGGTTGCAATTTGTCCTGAGGATAAACGGGAAGATGTGGAACCAACGAGAGACTAGCTCTTGGTGTTGGGACAGGCACAGGTCACTCTATTTTCCCATCAGAAAGAAGAATTAACCACAGGCTCAGCCTGACCCCCGAATCCAGAACAGGGCCTGAAGCCATTCGGCGATTTTGCGGCCAGCTCCCATAAAAACGAGTTGTAAAATGGAGGTTCAGGGCACTGCAATTCACAAACCTGCAGAGTTATAAATGATAACTCTCGTCCACAAATATATTGAGGGAAGGCAAAGAAGAGGATTTGAAATCAAGGCAGAATTGCAGGAAACAGATTTCAGGAGGTAGATACGAATCGCCTTTAAAGCACATGAAAAGCGGCAAAACGTTGACAATGATGCCCTTGGCCAAAAAGGGCGTATGCGTTTTTTCCTGAATATATTCAGGAAAAAACGCATACGCCCTTTTTGGCCAACCAAGCAACCTGGAAAGGCAAATCAGCGCTACAAAGAAGTCTCGCTTCCCATCGGTCAAAAGGGCCATGCTGAAAAAAGTGTCAAAACCAGAAATACAGGACAGGCCATGGAGAAATGGGAGCCTTGCTACACTGATGGGCGGGATGTAAATTGCCAAGAGCCACTCTGGAGAAGTGTCCGGTGAGTCCTGAAACATCTGAAAAACACAGCTTAGAGAGCATAGGGCACTTCCACTCATGGGGGTATAAATTGGGAAAATTAAAAATCAGCAAGACACAAGCACCCCAAAGTTTAGGGCTGCTCTGTTGACCAGGACCTCCACTTCATTCCACCTTAAATATCCCAGGAAAGAGAAAAATGGATAAAGAAGTTGTGGTCCTTATGTACAATGGAATATCACTCAGCCATGAAATCAATGTCGTAAGGTTAGTAGCAGCATGATGAGTGGATTTAGGTACGACGATTCTAAGTGAAATAAGTCACACAGAAAAGGACACTTCTCATAAGGTATCACTGATAGAGGGAATGTAAAAACCGTTACACTTGAACTGAATTACAAAACAGAACAGAGTCACACATGCAGAAAACACACTATGGCTGCTTAACGGGAAAGGTGAGGTGGGGTGATACATAAAACAAGGGTATCAAATTAGCTCAGATACCGTTCCATAAACCCAATATGTAATAGAGAAGACCTACTCCTTGCTCAGAGAACTGGACTCAACACGCCCTATTCACCGCACAAGAATATATCTGGCTAATAATAATCGTAAAACCTATGTATTGATATCTCTCTGTTAGTGTGTCAAGTGGGTGTATAGCGACATAAACACAGCCGTGAAAAGCAGCTAAACCCCATTATAAAAATAAATTACTTTGAAACAACCATGAAACAAAGACAGTGAAAGAGAGAGAAATTCTTACACAATGCGTTCAGGGGCTGTGATGCAACCTGGATTGACCATATCTAGACGCACAGCTGGATGAGACATAAGGGTGGACACTCTTGGGGCTGAGAGGTTTGGTGAGGTTGGGTGAGCAAACGCAGACCCTTTAAAGTAATACTGCGTGGTACCCATCGCATGGGTCCCAAATCTCCAGGTTCAAGGGCATCTTCCTACATCAAAAACATGCATGAGAAACCCAGAAGATGGTACACCGTGTGATGGGGAAAGGTTTCTAAAACGCACCTCATTTCTCATCTCCTTGTGCCCGGGTTCGCCATTCCAGCCGCTTTACTAGCAAGCTCCCTACTTGGAGCATCAGCACCTTTAACCTCCTGTTCCGTACAGGTTGAAATTTGTCCTGAGGATAAACGGGAAGACGTGGAACCAACGAGAGACTAGCTCTTGGTGTTGGGACAGGCACAGGTCACTCTATTTTCCCATCAGAAAGAAGAATTAACCACAGGCTCAGCCTGACCACCGGAACCAGAACAGGGCCTGAAGCCATTCTGCGATTTTGCGGCCAGCTCCCATAAAAACGAGTTGTAAAATGGAGGTTCAGGGCACTGCAATTCACAAACCTGCAGAGTTATAAATGATAACTCTCGTCCACAAATATATTGAGGGAAGGCAAAGAAGAGGATTTGAAATCAAGGCAGAATTGCAGGAAACAGATTTCAGGAGGTAGATACGAATCGCCTTTAAAGCACATGAAAAGCGGCAAAACGTTGACAATGATGCCCTTGGCCAAAAAGGGCGTATGTGTTTTTTCCTGAATATATTCAGGAAAAAACGCATACGCCCTTTTTGGCCAACCAAGCAACCTGGAAAGGCAAATCAGGGCTACAAAGAAGTCTCGCTTCCCATTGGTCAAAACGGCCATGCTGAAAAAATTGTCAAAACCAGAAATGCAGGACAGGCCATGGAGAAATGGGAGCCTTGCTACACTGATGGGCGGGATGTAAATTGCCAAGAGCCACTCTGGAGAAGTGTCCGGTGAGTCCTGAAACATCTGAAAAACACAGCTTAGAGAACATAGGGCACTTCCACTCATGGGGGTATAAATTGGGAAAATTAAAAATCAGCAAGACACAAGCACCCCAAAGTTTAGGGCTGCTCTGTTGACCAGGACCTCCACTTCATTCCACCTTAAATATCCCAGGAAAGAGAAAAATGGATAAAGAAGTTGTGGTCCTTATGTACAATGGAATATCACTCAGCCAGGAAATCAATGTCGTAAGGTTAGTAGCAGCATGATGAGTGGATTTAGGTACGACGATTCTAAGTGAAATAAGTCACACAGAAAAGGACACTTCTCATAAGGTATCACTGATAGAGGGAATGTAAAAACCGTTACACTTGAACTGAATTACAAAACAGAACAGAGTCACACATGCAGAAAACACACTATGGCTGCTTAACGGGAAAGGTGAGGTGGGGTGATACATAAAACAAGGGTATCAAATTAGCTCAGATACCATTCCATAAACCCAATATGTAATAGACAAGACCTACTCCTTGCTCAGAGAACTGGACTCAACACGCCCTATTCACCGCACAAGAATATATCTGACTAATAATAATCGTAAAACCTATGTATTGATATCTCTCTGTTAGTGTGTCAAGTGGGTGTAAAGCGGCATAAACACAGCAGTGAAAAGCAGCTAAACCCCATTATAAAAATAAATTACTTTGAAACACCCATGAAACAAAGACAGTGAAAGAGAGAGAAATTCTTACACAATGCGTTCAGGGGCTGTGATGCAACCTGGATTGACCATATCTAGACTCACAGCTGGATCAGACATAAGGGTGGACACTCTTGGGGCTGAGAGGTTTGGTGAGGTTGGGTGAGCAAACGCAGACCCTTTAAAGTAATACTGCGTGGTACCCATCGCATGGGTCCCAAATCTCCAGGTTCAAGGGCATCTTCCTACATCGAAAACATGCATGAGAAACCCAGAAGATGGTACACCGTGTGATGGGGAAAGGTTTCTAAAACGCACCTCATTTCTCATCTCCTTGTGCCCGGGTTCGCCATTCCAGCCGCTTTACTAGCAAGCTCCCTACTTGGAGAATCAGCACCTTTAACCTCCTGTTCCGTACAGGTTGCAATTTGTCCTGAGGATAAACGGGAAGACGTGGAACCAACGAGAGACTAGCTCTTGGTGTTGGGACAGGCACAGGTCACTCTATTTTCCCATCAGAAAGAAGAATTAACCACAGGCTCAGCCTGACCCCCGGAACCAGAATAGGGCCTGAAGCCATTCTGCGATTTTGCGGCCAGCTCCCATAAAAACGAGTTGTAAAATGGAGGTTCAGGGCACTGCAATTCACAAACCTGCAGAGTTATAAATGATAACTCTCGTCCACAAATATATTGAGGGAAGGCAAAGAAGAGGATTTGAAATCAAGGCAGAATTGCAGGAAACAGATTTCAGGAGGTAGATACGAATCGCCTTTAAAGCACATGAAAAGCGGCAAAACGTTGACAATGATGCCCTTGGCCAAAAAGGGCGTATGCGTTTTTTCCTGAATATATTCAGGAAAAAACGCATACGCCCTTTTTGGCCAACCAAGCAACCTGGAAAGGCAAATCAGCGCTACAAAGAAGTCTTGCTTCCCATCGGTCAAAAGGGCCATGCTGAAAAAAGTGTCAAAACCAGAAATGCAGGACAGGCCATGGAGAAATGGGAGCCTTGCTACACTGATGGGCGGGATGTAAATTGCCAAGAGCCACTCTGGAGAAGTGTCCGGTGAGTCCTGAAACATCTAAAAAACACAGCTTAGAGAGCATAGGGCACTTCCACTCATGGGGGTATAAATTGGGAAAATTAAAAATCAGCAAGACACAAGCACCCCAAAGTTTAGGGCTGCTCTGTTGACAAGGACCTCCACTTCATTCCACCTTAAATATCCCAGGAAAGAGAAAAATGGATAAAGAAGTTGTGGTCCTTATGTACAATGGAATATCACTCAGCCAGGAAATCAATGTCGTAAGGTTAGTAGCAGCATGATGAGTGGATTTAGGTACGACGATTCTAAGTGAAATAAGTCACACAGAAAAGGACACTTCTCATAAGGTATCACTGATAGAGGGAATGTAAAAACCGTTACACTTGAACTGAATTACAAAACAGAACAGAGTCACACATGCAGAAAACACACTATGGCTGCTTAACGGGAAAGGTGAGGTGGGGTGATACATAAAACAAGGGTATCAAATTAGCTCAGATACCGTTCCATAAACCCAATATGTAATAGACAAGACCTACTCCTTGCTCGGAGAACTGGACTCAACACGCCCTATTCACCTCACAAGAATATATCTGACTAATAATAATCGTAAAACCTATGTATTGATATCTCTCTGTTAGTGTGTCAAGTGGGTGTAAAGCGGCATAAACACAGCAGTGAAAAGCAGCTAAACCCCATTATAAAAATAAATTACTTTGAAACACCCATGAAACAAAGACAGTGAAAGAGAGAGAAATTCTTACACAATGCGTTCAGGGGCTGTGATGCAACCTGGATTGACCATATCTAGACGCACAGCTGGATGAGACATAAGGGTGGACACTCTTGGGGCTGAGAGGTTTGGTGAGGTTGGGTGAGCAAACGCAGACCCTTTAAAGTAATACTGCGTGGTACCCATCGCATGGGTCCCAAATCTCCAGGTTCAAGGGCATCTTCCTACATCAAAAACATGCATGAGAAACCCAGAAGATGGTACATCGTGTGATGGGGAAATGTTTCTAAAACGCACCTCATTTCTCATCTCCTTGTGCCCGGGTTCGCCATTCCAGCCGCTTTACTAGCAAGCTCCCTACTTGGAGCATCAGCACCTTTAACCTCCTGTTCCGTACAGGTTGCAATTTGTCCTGAGGATAAACGGGAAGATGTGGAACCAACGAGAGACTAGCTCTTGGTGTTGGGACAGGCACAGGTCACTCTATTTTCCCATCAGAAAGAAGAATTAACCACAGGCTCAGCCTGACCCCCGAATCCAGAACAGGGCCTGAAGCCATTCTGCGATTTTGCGGCCAGCTCCCATAAAAACGAGTTGTAAAATGGAGGTTCAGGGCACTGCAATTCACAAACCTGCAGAGTTATAAATGATAACTCTCGTCCACAAATATATTGAGGGAAGGCAAAGAAGAGGATTTGAAATCAAGGCAGAATTGCACGAAACAGATTTCAGGAGGTAGATACGAATCGCCTTTAAAGCACATGAAAAGCGGCAAAACGTTGACAATGATGCCCTTGGCCAAAAAGGGCGTATGCGTTTTTTCCTGAATATATTCAGGAAAAAACGCATACGCCCTTTTTGGCCAACCAAGCAACCTGGAAAGGCAAATCAGCGCTACAAAGAAGTCTCGCTTCCCATCGGTCAAAAGGGCCATGCTGAAAAAAGTGTCAAAACCAGAAATGCAGGACAGGCCATGGAGAAATGGGAGCCTTGCTACACTGATGGGCGGGATGTAAATTGCTAAGAGCCACTCTGGAGAAGTGTCCGGTGAGTCCTGAAACATCTGAAAAACACAGCTTAGAGAGCATAGGGCACTTCCACTCATGGGGGTATAAATTGGGAAAATTAAAAATCAGCAAGACACAAGCACCCCAAAGTTTAGGGCTGCTCTGTTGACCAGGACCTCCACTTCTTTCCACCTTAAATATCCCAGGAAAGAGAAAAATGGATAAAGAAGTTGTGGTCCTTATGTACAATGGAATATCACTCAGCCATGAAATCAATGTCGTAAGGTTAGTAGCAGCATGATGAGTGGATTTAGGTACGACGATTCTAAGTGAAATAAGTCACACAGAAAAGGACACTTCTCAGAAGGTATCACTGATAGAGGGAATGTAAAAACCGTTACACTTGAACTGAATTACAAAACAGAACAGAGTCACACATGCAGAAAACACACTATGGCTGCTTAACGGGAAAGGTGAGGTGGGGTGATACATAAAACAAGGGTATCAAATTAGCTCAGATACCGTTCCATAAACCCAATATGTAATAGACAAGACCTACTCCTTGCTCAGAGAACTGGACTCAACACGCCCTATTCACCGCACAAGAATATATCTGACTAATAATAATCGTAAAACCTATGTATTGATATCTCTCTGTTAGTGTGTCAAGTGGGTGTATAGCGGCATAAACACAGCAGTGAAAAGCAGCTAAACCCCATTATAAAAATAAATTACTTTGAAACAACCATGAAACAAAGACAGTGAAAGAGAGAGAAATTCTTACACAATGCGTTCAGGGGCTGTGATGCAACCTGGATTGACCATATCTAGACGCACAGCTGGATGAGACATAAGGGTGGACACTCTTGGGGCTGAGAGGTTTGGTGAGGTTGGGTGAGCAAACGCAGACCCTTTAAAGTAATACTGCGTGGTACCCATCGCATGGGTCCCAAATCTCCAGGTTCAAGGGCATCTTCCTACATCAAAAACATGCATGAGAAACCCAGAAGATGGTACACCGTGTGATGGGGAAAGGTTTCTAAAACGCACCTCATTTCTCATCTCCTTGTGCCCGGGTTCGCCATTCCAGCCGCTTTACTAGCAAGCTCCCTACTTGGAGCATCAGCACCTTTAACCTCCTGTTCCGTACAGGTTGCAATTTGTCCTGAGGATAAACGGGAAGACGTGGAACCAACGAGAGACTAGCTCTTGGTGTTGGGACAGGCACAGGTCACTCTATTTTCCCAACAGAAAGAAGAATTAACCACAGGCTCAGCCTGACCCCCGAAACCAGAACAGGGCCTGAAGCCATTCTGCGATTTTGCGGCCAGCTCCCATAAAAACGAGTTGTAAAATGGAGGTTCAGGGCACTGCAATTCACAAACCTGCAGAGTTATAAATGATAACTCTCGTCCACAAATATATTGAGGGAAGGCAAAGAAGAGGATTTGAAATCAAGGCAGAATTGCAGGAAACAGATTTCAGGAGGTACATACGAATCGCCTTTAAAGCACATGAAAAGCGGCAAAACGTTGACAATGATGCCCTTGGCCAAAAGGGCGTATGCGTTTTTACCTGAATATATTCAGGAAAAAACGCATACGCCCTTTTTGGCCAACCAAGCAACCTGGAAAGGCAAATCAGCGCTACAAAGAAGTCTCGCTTCCCATCGGTCAAAAGGGCCATGCTGAAAAAAGTGTCAAAACCAGAAATGCAGGACAGGCCATGGAGAAATGGGAGCCTTGCTACACTGATGGGCGGGATGTAAATTGCCAAGAGCCACTCTGGAGAAGTGTCCGGTGAGTCCTGAAATATCTGAAAAACACAGCTCAGAGAGCATAGGGAACTTCCACTCATGGGGGTATAAATTGGGAAAATTAAAAATCAGCAAGACACAAGCACCCCAAAGTTTAGGGCTGCTCTGTTGACCAGGACCTCCACTTCATTCCACCTTAAATATCCCAGGAAAGAGAAAAATGGATAAAGAAGTTGTGGTCCTTATGTACAATGGAATATCACTCAGCCAGGAAATCAATGTCGTAAGGTTAGTAGCAGCATGATGAGTGGATTTAGGTACGACGATTCTAAGTGAAATAAGTCACACAGAAAAGGACACTTCTCATAAGGTACCACTGATAGAGGGAATGTAAAAACCATTACACTTGAACTGAATTACAAAACAGAACAGAGTCACACATGCAGAAAACACACTATGGCTGCTTCACGGGAAAGGTGAGGTGGGGTGATACATAAAACAAGGGTATCAAATTAGCTCAGATACCGTTCCATAAACCCAATATGTAATAGACAAGACCTACTCCTTGCTCAGAGAACTGGACTCAACACGCCCTATTCACCGCACAAGAATATATCTGACTAATAATAATCGTAAAACCTATGTATTGATATCTCTCTGTTAGTGTGTCAAGTGGGTGTAAAGCGGCATAAACACAGCCGTGAAAAGCAGCTAAACCCCATTATAAAAATAAATTACTTTGAAACAACCATGAAACAAAGACAGTGAAAGAGAGAGAAATTCTTACACAATGCGTTCAGGGGCTGTGATGCAACCTGGATTGACCATATCTAGACGCACAGCTGGATGAGACATAAGGGTGGACACTCTTGGGGCTGAGAGGTTTGGTGAGGTTGGGTGAGCAAACGCAGACCCTTTAAAGTAATACTGCGTGGTACCCATCGCATGGGTCCCAAATCTCCAGGTTCAAGGGCATCTTCCTACATCAAAAACATGCATGAGAAACCCAGAAGATGGTACACTGTGTGATGGGGAAAGGTTTCTAAAACGCACCTCATTTCTCATCTCCTTGTGCCCGGGTTCGCCGTTCCAGCCGCTTTACTAGCAAGCTCCCAACTTGGAGCATCAGCACCTTTAACCTCCTGTTCCGTACAGGTTGCAATTTGTCCTGAGGATAAACGGGAAGACGTGGAACCAACGAGAGACTAGCTCTTGGTGTTGGGACAGGCACAGGTCACTCTATTTTCCCATCAGAAAGAAGAATTAATCACAGGCTCAGCCTGACCCCCGGAACCAGAACAGGGCCTGAAGCCATTCTGCGATTTTGTGGCCAGCTCCCATAAAAACGAGTTTTAAAATGGAGGTTCAGGGCACTGCAATTCACAAACCTGCAGAGTTATAAATGATAACTCTCGTCCACAAATATATTCAGCGAAGGCAAAGAAGAGGATTTGAAATCAAGGCAGAATTGCAGGAAACAGATTTCAGGAGGTAGATACGAATCGCCTTTAAAGCACATGAAAAGCGGCAAAACGTTGACAATGATGCCCTTGGCCAAAAAGGGCGTATGCGTTTTTTCCTGATTATATTCAGGAAAAAACGCATACGCCCTTTTTGGCCAACCAAGCAACCTGGAAAGGCAAATCAGCACTACAAAGAAGTCTCGCTTCCCATCGGTCAAAAGGGCCATGCTGAAAAAAGTGTCAAAACCAGAAATGCAGGACAGGCCATGGAGAAATGGGAGCCTTGCTACACTGATGGGCGGGATGTAAATTGCCAACAGCCACTCTGGAGAAGTGTCCGGTGAGTCCTGAAACATCTGAAAAACACAGCTTAGAGAGCATAGGGCACTTCCACTCATGGGGGTATAAATTGGGAGAATGAAAAATCAGCAAGACACAAGCACCCCAAAGTTTAGGGCTGCTCTGTTGACCAGGACCTCCACTTCATTCCACCTTCAATATCCCAGGAAAGAGAAAAATGGATAAAGAAGTTGTGGTCCTTATGTACAATGGAATATCACTCAGCCATGAAATCAATGTCGTAAGGTTAGTAGCAGCATGATGAGTGGATTTAGGTACGACGATTCTAAGTGAAATAAGTCACACAGAAAAGGACACTTCTCATAAGGTATCACTGATAGAGGGAATGTAAAAACTGTTACACTTGGACTGAATTACAAAACAGAACAGAGTCACACATGCAGAAAACACACTATGGCTGCTTAACGGGAAAGGTGAGGTGGGGTGATACATAAAACAAGGGTATCAAATTAGCTCAGATACCGTTCCATAAACCCAATATGTAATAGACAAGACCTACTCCTTGCTCAGAGAACTGGACTCAACACGCCCTATTCACCGCACAAGAATATATCTGACTAATAATAATCGTAAAACCTATGTATTGATATCTCTCTGTTAGTGTGTCAAGTGGGTGTAAAGCCGCATAAACACAGCATTGAAAAGCAGCTAAACCCCATTATAAAAATAAATTACTTTGAAACACCCATGAAACAAAGACAGTGAAAGAGAGAGAAATTCTTACACAATGCGTTCAGGGGCTGTGATGCAACCTGGATTGACCATATCTAGACGCACAGCTGGATGAGACATAAGGGTGGACACTCTTGGGGCTGAGAGGTTTGGTGAGGTTGGGTGAGCAAACGCAGACCCTTTAAAGTAATACTGCGTGGTACCCATCGCATGGGTCCCAAATCTCCAGGTTCAAGGGAATCTTCCTACATCAAAAACATGCATGAGAAACCCAGAAGACGGTACACCGTGTGATGGGGAAAGGTTTCTAAAACGTACCTCATTTCTCATCTCCTTGTGCCCGGGTTCGCCGTTCCAGCCGCTTTACTAGCAAGCTCCCTACTTGGAGCATCAGCACCTTTAACCTCCTGTTCCGTACAGGTTGCAATTTGTCCTGAGGATAAACGGGAAGACGTGGAACCAACGAGAGACTAGCTCTTGGTGTTGGGACAGGCACAGGTCACTCTATTTTCCCATCAGAAAGAAGAATTAACCACAGGCTCAGCCTGACCCCCGGAACCAGAATAGGGCCTGAAGCCATTCTGCGATTTTGCGGCCAGCTCCCATAAAAACGAGTTGTAAAATGGAGGTTCAGGGCACTGCAATTCACAAACCTGCAGAGTTATAAATGATAACTCTCGTCCACAAATATATTGAGGGAAGGCAAAGAAGAGGATTTGAAATCAAGGCAGAATTGCAGGAAACAGATTTCAGGAGGTAGATACGAATCGCCTTTAAAGCACATGAAAAGCGGCAAAACGTTGACAATGATGCCCTTGGCCAAAAAGGGCGTATGCGTTTTTTCCTGAATATATTCAGGAAAAAACGCATACGCCCTTTTTGGCCAACCAAGCAACCTGGAAAGGCAAATCAGCGCTACAAAGAAGTCTTGCTTCCCATCGGTCAAAAGGGCCATGCTGAAAAAAGTGTCAAAACCAGAAATGCAGGACAGGCCATGGAGAAATGGGAGCCTTGCTACACTGATGGGCGGGATGTAAATTGCCAAGAGCCACTCTGGAGAAGTGTCCGGTGAGTCCTGAAACATCTAAAAAACACAGCTTAGAGAGCATAGGGCACTTCCACTCATGGGGGTATAAATTGGGAAAATTAAAAATCAGCAAGACACAAGCACCCCAAAGTTTAGGGCTGCTCTGTTGACAAGGACCTCCAATTCATTCCACCTTAAATATCCCAGGAAAGAGAAAAATGGATAAAGAAGTTGTGGTCCTTATGTACAATGGAATATCACTCAGCCAGGAAATCAATGTCGTAAGGTTAGTAGCAGCATGATGAGTGGATTTAGGTACGACGATTCTAAGTGAAATAAGTCACACAGAAAAGGACACTTCTCATAAGGTATCACTGATAGAGGGAATGTAAAAACCGTTACACTTGAACTGAATTACAAAACAGAACAGAGTCACACATGCAGAAAACACACTATGGCTGCTTAACGGGAAAGGTGAGGTGGGGTGATACATAAAACAAGGGTATCAAATTAGCTCAGATACCGTTCCATAAACCCAATATGTAATAGACAAGACCTACTCCTTGCTCGGAGAACTGGACTCAACACACCCTATTCACCTCACAAGAATATATCTGACTAATAATAATCGTAAAACCTATGTATTGATATCTCTCTGTTAGTGTGTCAAGTGGGTGTAAAGCGGCATAAACACAGCAGTGAAAAGCAGCTAAACCCCATTATAAAAATAAATTACTTTGAAACAACCATGAAACAAAGACTGTGAAAGAGAGAGAAATTCTTACACAATGCGTTCAGGGGCTGTGATGCAACCTGGATTGACCATATCTAGACGCACAGCTGGATGAGACATAAGGGTGGACACTCTTGGGGCTGAGAGGTTTGGTGAGGTTGGGTGAGCAAACGCAGACCCTTTAAAGTAATACTGCGTGGTACCCATCGCATGGGTCCCAAATCTCCAGGTTCAAGGGCATCTTCCTACATCAAAAACATGCATGAGAAACCCAGAAGATGGTACATCGTGTGATGGGGAAATGTTTCTAAAACGCACCTCATTTCTCATCTCCTTGTGCCCGGATTCGCCATTCCAGCCGCTTTACTAGCAAGCTCCCTACTTGGAGCATCAGCACCTTTAACCTCCTGTTCCGTACAGGTTGCAATTTGTCCTGAGGATAAACGGGAAGATGTGGAACCAACGAGAGACTAGCTCTTGGTGTTGGGACAGGCACAGGTCACTCTATTTTCCCATCAGAAAGAAGAATTAACCACAGGCTCAGCCTGACCCCCGAATCCAGAACAGGGCCTGAAGCCATTCTGCGATTTTGCGGCCAGCTCCCATAAAAACGAGTTGTAAAATGGAGGTTCAGGGCACTGCAATTCACAAACCTGCAGAGTTATAAATGATAACTCTTGTCCACAAATATATTGAGGGAAGGCAAAGAAGAGGATTTGAAATCAAGGCAGAATTGCACGAAACAGATTTCAGGAGGTAGATACGAATCGCCTTTAAAGCACATGAAAAGCGGCAAAACGTTGACAATGATGCCCTTGGCCAAAAAGGGCGTATGCGTTTTTTCCTGAATATATTCAGGAAAAAACGCATACGCCCTTTTTGGCCAACCAAGCAACCTGGAAAGGCAAATCAGCGCTACAAAGAAGTCTCGCTTCCCATCGGTCAAAAGGGCCATGCTGAAAAAAGTGTCAAAACCAGAACTGCAGGACAGGCCATGGAGAAATGGGAGCCTTGCTACACTGATGGGCGGGATGTAAATTGCTAAGAGCCACTCTGGAGAAGTGTCCGGTGAGTCCTGAAACATCTGAAAAACACAGCTTAGAGAGCATAGGGCACTTCCACTCATGGGGGTATAAATTGGGAAAATTAAAAATCAGCAAGACACAAGCACCCCAAAGTTTAGGGCTGCTCTGTTGACCAGGACCTCCACTTCTTTCCACCTTAAATATCCCAGGAAAGAGAAAAATGGATAAAGAAGTTGTGGTCCTTATGTACAATGGAATATCACTCAGCCATGAAATCAATGTCGTAAGGTTAGTAGCAGCATGATGAGTGGATTTAGGTACGACGATTCTAAGTGAAATAAGTCACACAGAAAAGGACACTTCTCATAAGGTATCACTGATAGAGGGAATGTAAAAACCGTTACACTTGAACTGAATTACAAAACAGAACAGAGTCACACATGCAGAAAACACACTATGGCTGCTTAACGGGAAAGGTGAGGTGGGGTGATACATAAAACAAGGGTATCAAATTAGCTCAGATACCGTTCCATAAACCCAATATGTAATAGACAAGACCTACTCCTTGCTCAGAGAACTGGACTCAACACGCCCTATTCACCGCACAAGAATATATCTGACTAATAATAATCGTAAAACCTATGTATTGATATCTCTCTGTTAGTGTGTCAAGTGGGTGTATAGCGGCATAAACACAGCAGTGAAAAGCAGCTAAACCCCATTATAAAAATAAATTACTTTGAAACACCCATGAAACAAAGACAGTGAAAGAGAGAGAAATTCTTACACAATGCGTTCAGGGGCTGTGATGCAACCTGGATTGACCATATCTAGACGCACAGCTGGATGAGACATAAGGGTGGACACTCTTGGGGCTGAGAGGTTTGGTGAGGTTGGGTGAGCAAACGCAGACCCTTTAAAGTAATACTGCGTGGTACCCATCGCATGGGTCCCAAATCTCCAGGTTCAAGGGCATCTTCCTACATCGAAAACATGCATGAGAAACCCAGAAGATGGTACACCGTGTGATGGGGAAAGGTTTCTAAAACGCACCTCATTTCTCATCTCCTTGTACCCGGGTTCGCCATTCCAGCCGCTTTACTAGCAAGCTCCCTACTTGGAGAATCAGCACCTTTAACCTCCTGTTCCGTACAGGTTGCAATTTGTCCTGAGGATAAACGGGAAGACGTGGAACCAACGAGAGACTAGCTCTTGGTGTTGAGACAGGCACAGGTCACTCTATTTTCCCATCAGAAAGAAGAATTAACCACAGGCTCAGCCTGACCCCCGAAACCAGAACAGGGCCTGAAGCCATTCTGCGATTTTGCGGCCAGCTCCCATAAAAACGAGTTGTAAAATGGAGGTTCAGGGCACTGCAATTCACAAACCTGCAGAGTTATAAATGATAACTCTCGTCCACAAATATATTGAGGGAAGGCAAAGAAGAGGATTTGAAATCAAGGCAGAATTGCAGGAAACAGATTTCAGGAGGTACATACGAATCGCCTTTAAAGCACATGAAAAGCGGCAAAACGTTGACAATGATGCCCTTGGCCAAAAGGGCGTATGCGTTTTTACCTGAATATATTCAGGAAAAAACGCATACGCCCTTTTTGGCCAACCAAGCAACCTGGAAAGGCAAATCAGCGCTACAAAGAAGTCTCGCTTCCCATCGGTCAAAAGGGCCATGCTGAAAAAAGTGTCAAAACCAGAAATGCAGGACAGGCCATGGAGAAATGGGAGCCTTGCTACACTGATGGGCGGGATGTAAATTGCCAACAGCCACTCTGGAGAAGTGTACGGTGAGTCCTGAAACATCTGAAAAACACAGCTCAGAGAGCATAGGGCACTTCCACTCATGGGGGTATAAATTGGGAAAATTAAAAATCAGCAAGACACAAGCACCCCAAAGTTGAGGGCTGCTCTGTTGACCAGGACCTCCACTTCATTCCACCTTAAATATCCCAGGAAAGAGAAAAATGGATAAAGAAGTTGTGGTCCTTATGTACAATGGAATATCACTCAGCCATGAAATCAATGTCGTAAGGTTAGTAGCAGCATGATGAGTGGATTTAGGTACGACGATTCTAAGTGAAATAAGTCACACAGAAAAGGACACTTCTCATAAGGTATCACTGATAGAGGGAATGTAAAAACCGTTACACTTGAACTGAATTACAAAACAGAACAGAGTCACACATGCAGAAAACACACTATGGCTGCTTAACGGGAAAGGTGAGGTGGGGTGATACATAAAACAAGGGTATCAAATTAGCTCAGATACCGTTCCATAAACCCAATATGTAATAGACAAGACCTACTCCTTGCTCAGAGAACTGGACTCAACACGCCCTATTCACCGCACAAGAATATATCTGACTAATAATAATCGTAAAACCTATGTATTGATATCTCTCTGTTAGTGTGTCAAGTGGGTGTAAAGCGGCATAAACACAGCAGTGAAAAGCAGCTAAACCCCATTATAAAAATAAATTACTTTGAAACAACCATGAAACAAAGACTGTGAAAGAGAGAGAAATTCTTACACAATGCGTTCAGGGGCTGTGATGCAACCTGGATTGACCATATCTAGACCCACAGCTGGATGAGACATAAGGGTGGACACTCTTGGGGCTGAGAGGTTTGGTGAGGTTGGGTGAGCAAACGCAGACCCTTTAAATAATACTCCGTGGTACCCATCGCATGGGTCCCAAATCTCCAGGTTCAAGGGCATCTTCCTACATCGAAAACATGCATGAGAAACCCAGAAGATGGTACACCGTGTGATGGGGAAAGGTTTCTAAAACGCACCTCATTTCTCATCTCCTTGTGCCCGGGTTCGCCATTCCAGCCGCTTTACTAGCAAGCTCCCTACTTGGAGCATCAGCACCTTTAACCTCCTGTTCCGTACAGGTTGCAATTTGTCCTGAGGATAAACGGGAAGACGTGGAACCAACGAGAGACTAGCTCTTGGTGTTGGGACAGGCACAGGTCACTCTATTTTCCCATCAGAAAGAAGAATTAACCACAGGCTCAGCCTGACCCCCGAAACCAGAACAGGGCCTGAAGCCATTCTGCGATTTTGCGGCCAGCTCCCATAAAAACGAGTTGTAAAATGGAGGTTCAGGGCACTGCAATTCACAAACCTGCAGAGTTATAAATGATAACTCTCGTCCACAAATATATTGAGGGAAGGCAAAGAAGAGGATTTGAAATCAAGGCAGAATTGCAGGAAACAGATTTCAGGAGGTACATACGAATCGCCTTTAAAGCACATGAAAAGCGGCAAAACGTTGACAATGATGCCCTTGGCCAAAAGGGCGTATGCTTTTTTTCCTGAATATATTCAGGAAAAAACGCATACGCCCTTTTTGGCCAACCAAGCAACCTGGAAAGGCAAATCAGCGCTACAAAGAAGTCTCGCTTCCCATCGGTCAAAAGGGCCATGCTGAAAAAAGTCTCAAAACCAGAAATGCAGGACAGGCCATGGAGAAATGGGAGCCTTGCTACACTGATGGGCGGGATGTAAATTGCCAAGAGCCACTCTGGAGAAGTGTCCGGTGAGTCCTGAAACATCTGAAAAACACAGCTCAGAGAGCATAGGGAACTTCCACTCATGGGGGTATAAATTGGGAAAATTAAAAATCAGCAAGACACAAGCACCCCAAAGTTTAGGGCTGCTATGTTGACCAGGACCTCCACTTCATTCCACCTTAAATATCCCAGGAAAGAGAAAAATGGATAAAGAAGTTGTGGTCCTTATGTACAATGGAATATCACTCAGCCATGAAATCAATGTCGTAAGGTTAGTAGCAGCATGATGAGTGGATTTAGGTACGACGATTCTAAGTGAAATAAGTCACACAGAAAAGGACACTTCTCATAAGGTATCACTGATAGAGGGAATGTAAAAACCGTTACACTTGAACTGAATTACAAAACAGAACAGAGTCACACATGCAGAAAACACACTATGGCTGCTTAACGGGAAAGGTGAGGTGGGGTGATACATAAAACAAGGGTATCAAATTAGCTCAGATACCGTTCCATAAACCCAATATGTAATAGACAAGACCTACTCCTTGCTCAGAGAACTGGACTCAACACGCCCTATTCACCGCACAAGAATATATCTGACTAATAATAATCGTAAAACCTATGTATTGATATCTCTCTGTTAGTGTGTCAAGTGGGTGTAAAGCGGCATAAACACAGCCGTGAAAAGCAGCTAAACCCCATTATAAAAATAAATTACTTTGAAACAACCATGAAACAAAGACAGTGAAAGAGAGAGAAATTCTTACACAATGCGTTCAGGGGCTGTGATGCAACCTGAATTGACGATATCTAGACCCACAGCTGGATGAGACATAAGGGTGGACACTCTTGGGGCTGAGAGGTTTGGTGAGGTTGGGTGAGCAAACGCAGACCCTTTAAAGTAATACTGCGTGGTACCCATCGCATGGGTCCCAAATCTCCAGGTTCAAGGGCATCTTCCTACATCAAAAACATGCATGAGAAACCCAGAAGATGGTACACTGTCTGATGGGGAAAGGTTTCTAAAACGCACCTCATTTCTCATCTCCTTGTGCCCGGGTTCGCCGTTCCAGCCGCTTTACTAGCAAGCTCCCTACTTGGAGCATCAGCACCTTTAACCTCCTGTTCCGTACAGGTTGCAATTTGTCCTGAGGATAAACGGGAAGACGTGGAACCAACGAGAGACTAGCTCTTGGTGTTGGGACAGGCACAGGTCACTCTATTTTCCCATCAGAAAGAAGAATTAACCACAGGCTCAGCCTGACCCCCGGAACCAGAACAGGGCCTGAAGCCATTCTGCGATTTTGTGGCCAGCTCCCATAAAAACGAGTTGGAAAATGGAGGTTCAGGGCACTGCAATTCACAAACCTGCAGAGTTATAAATGATAACTCTCGTCCACAAATATATTCAGCGAAGGCAAAGAAGAGGATTTGAAATCAAGGCAGAATTGCAGGAAACAGATTTCAGGAGGTAGATACGAATCGCCTTTAAAGCACATGAAAAGCGGCAAAACGTTGACAATGATGCCCTTGGCCAAAAAGGGCGTATGCGTTTTTTCCTGATTATATTCAGGAAAAAACGCATACGCCCTTTTTGGCCAACCAAGCAACCTGGAAAGGCAAATCAGCACTACAAAGAAGTCTCGCTTCCCATCGGTCAAAAGGGCCATGCTGAAAAAAGTGTCAAAACCAGAAATGCAGGACAGGCCATGGAGAAATGGGAGCCTTGCTACACTGATGGGCGGGATGTAAATTGCCAACAGCCACTCTGGAGAAGTGTCCGGTGAGTCCTGAAACATCTGAAAAACACAGCTTAGAGAGCATAGGGCACTTCCACTCATGGGGGTATAAATTGGGAGAATGAAAAATCAGCAAGACACAAGCACCCCAAAGTTTAGGGCTGCTCTGTTGACCAGGACCTCCACTTCATTCCACCTTCAATATCCCAGGAAAGAGAAAAATGGATAAAGAAGTTGTGGTCCTTATGTACAATGGAATATCACTCAGCCATGAAATCAATGTCGTAAGGTTAGTAGCAGCATGATGAGTGGATTTAGGTACGACGATTCTAAGTGAAATAAGTCACACAGAAAAGGACACTTCTCATAAGGTATCACTGATAGAGGGAATGTAAAAACCGTTACACTTGAACTGAATTACAAAACAGAACAGAGTCACACATGCAGAAAACACACTATGGCTGCTTAACGGGAAAGGTGAGGTGGGGTGATACATAAAACAAGGGTATCAAATTAGCTCAGATACCGTTCCATAAACCCAATATGTAATAGACAAGACCTACTCCTTGCTCAGAGAACTGGACTCAACACGCCCTATTCACCGCACAAGAATATATCTGACTAATAATAATCGTAAAACCTATGTATTGATATCTCTCTGTTAGTGTGTCAAGTGGGTGTAAAGCGGCATAAACACAGCAGTGAAAAGCAGCTAAACCCCATTATAAAAATAAATTACTTTGAAACAACCATGAAACAAAGACTGTGAAAGAGAGAGAAATTCTTACACAATGCGTTCAGGGGCTGTGATGCAACCTGGATTGACCATATCTAGACCCACAGCTGGATGAGACATAAGGGTGGACACTCTTGGGGCTGAGAGGTTTGGTGAGGTTGGGTGAGCAAACGCAGACCCTTTAAATAATACTCCGTGGTACCCATCGCATGGGTCCCAAATCTCCAGGTTCAAGGGCATCTTCCTACATCGAAAACATGCATGAGAAACCCAGAAGATGGTACACCGTGTGATGGGGAAAGGTTTCTAAAACGCACCTCATTTCTCATCTCCTTGTGCCCGGGTTCGCCATTCCAGCCGCTTTACTAGCAAGCTCCCTACTTGGAGCATCAGCACCTTTAACCTCCTGTTCCGTACAGGTTGCAATTTGTCCTGAGGATAAACGGGAAGACGTGGAACCAACGAGAGACTAGCTCTTGGTGTTGGGACAGGCACAGGTCACTCTATTTTCCCATCAGAAAGAAGAATTAACCACAGGCTCAGCCTGACCCCCGAAACCAGAACAGGGCCTGAAGCCATTCTGCGATTTTGCGGCCAGCTCCCATAAAAACGAGTTGTAAAATGGAGGTTCAGGGCACTGCAATTCACAAACCTGCAGAGTTATAAATGATAACTCTCGTCCACAAATATATTGAGGGAAGGCAAAGAAGAGGATTTGAAATCAAGGCAGAATTGCAGGAAACAGATTTCAGGAGGTACATACGAATCGCCTTTAAAGCACATGAAAAGCGGCAAAACGTTGACAATGATGCCCTTGGCCAAAAGGGCGTATGCTTTTTTTCCTGAATATATTCAGGAAAAAACGCATACGCCCTTTTTGGCCAACCAAGCAACCTGGAAAGGCAAATCAGCGCTACAAAGAAGTCTCGCTTCCCATCGGTCAAAAGGGCCATGCTGAAAAAAGTCTCAAAACCAGAAATGCAGGACAGGCCATGGAGAAATGGGAGCCTTGCTACACTGATGGGCGGGATGTAAATTGCCAAGAGCCACTCTGGAGAAGTGTCCGGTGAGTCCTGAAACATCTGAAAAACACAGCTCAGAGAGCATAGGGAACTTCCACTCATGGGGGTATAAATTGGGAAAATTAAAAATCAGCAAGACACAAGCACCCCAAAGTTTAGGGCTGCTATGTTGACCAGGACCTCCACTTCATTCCACCTTAAATATCCCAGGAAAGAGAAAAATGGATAAAGAAGTTGTGGTCCTTATGTACAATGGAATATCACTCAGCCATGAAATCAATGTCGTAAGGTTAGTAGCAGCATGATGAGTGGATTTAGGTACGACGATTCTAAGTGAAATAAGTCACACAGAAAAGGACACTTCTCATAAGGTATCACTGATAGAGGGAATGTAAAAACCGTTACACTTGAACTGAATTACAAAACAGAACAGAGTCACACATGCAGAAAACACACTATGGCTGCTTAACGGGAAAGGTGAGGTGGGGTGATACATAAAACAAGGGTATCAAATTAGCTCAGATACCGTTCCATAAACCCAATATGTAATAGACAAGACCTACTCCTTGCTCAGAGAACTGGACTCAACACGCCCTATTCACCGCACAAGAATATATCTGACTAATAATAATCGTAAAACCTATGTATTGATATCTCTCTGTTAGTGTGTCAAGTGGGTGTAAAGCGGCATAAACACAGCCGTGAAAAGCAGCTAAACCCCATTATAAAAATAAATTACTTTGAAACAACCATGAAACAAAGACAGTGAAAGAGAGAGAAATTCTTACACAATGCGTTCAGGGGCTGTGATGCAACCTGAATTGACGATATCTAGACCCACAGCTGGATGAGACATAAGGGTGGACACTCTTGGGGCTGAGAGGTTTGGTGAGGTTGGGTGAGCAAACGCAGACCCTTTAAAGTAATACTGCGTGGTACCCATCGCATGGGTCCCAAATCTCCAGGTTCAAGGGCATCTTCCTACATCAAAAACATGCATGAGAAACCCAGAAGATGGTACACTGTCTGATGGGGAAAGGTTTCTAAAACGCACCTCATTTCTCATCTCCTTGTGCCCGGGTTCGCCGTTCCAGCCGCTTTACTAGCAAGCTCCCTACTTGGAGCATCAGCACCTTTAACCTCCTGTTCCGTACAGGTTGCAATTTGTCCTGAGGATAAACGGGAAGACGTGGAACCAACGAGAGACTAGCTCTTGGTGTTGGGACAGGCACAGGTCACTCTATTTTCCCATCAGAAAGAAGAATTAACCACAGGCTCAGCCTGACCCCCGGAACCAGAACAGGGCCTGAAGCCATTCTGCGATTTTGTGGCCAGCTCCCATAAAAACGAGTTGGAAAATGGAGGTTCAGGGCACTGCAATTCACAAACCTGCAGAGTTATAAATGATAACTCTCGTCCACAAATATATTCAGCGAAGGCAAAGAAGAGGATTTGAAATCAAGGCAGAATTGCAGGAAACAGATTTCAGGAGGTAGATACGAATCGCCTTTAAAGCACATGAAAAGCGGCAAAACGTTGACAATGATGCCCTTGGCCAAAAAGGGCGTATGCGTTTTTTCCTGATTATATTCAGGAAAAAACGCATACGCCCTTTTTGGCCAACCAAGCAACCTGGAAAGGCAAATCAGCACTACAAAGAAGTCTCGCTTCCCATCGGTCAAAAGGGCCATGCTGAAAAAAGTGTCAAAACCAGAAATGCAGGACAGGCCATGGAGAAATGGGAGCCTTGCTACACTGATGGGCGGGATGTAAATTGCCAACAGCCACTCTGGAGAAGTGTCCGGTGAGTCCTGAAACATCTGAAAAACACAGCTTAGAGAGCATAGGGCACTTCCACTCATGGGGGTATAAATTGGGAGAATGAAAAATCAGCAAGACACAAGCACCCCAAAGTTTAGGGCTGCTCTGTTGACCAGGACCTCCACTTCATTCCACCTTCAATATCCCAGGAAAGAGAAAAATGGATAAAGAAGTTGTGGTCCTTATGTACAATGGAATATCACTCAGCCATGAAATCAATGTCGTAAGGTTAGTAGCAGCATGATGAGTGGATTTAGGTACGACGATTCTAAGTGAAATAAGTCACACAGAAAAGGACACTTCTCATAAGGTATCACTGATAGAGGGAATGTAAAAACTGTTACACTTGAACTGAATTACAAAACAGAACAGAGTCACACATGCAGAAAACACACTATGGCTGCTTAACGGGAAAGGTGAGGTGGGGTGATACATAAAACAAGGGTATCAAATTAGCTCAGATACCGTTCCATAAACCCAATATGTAATAGACAAGACCTACTCCTTGCTCAGAGAACTGGACTCAACACGCCCTATTCACCGCACAAGAATATATCTGACTAATAATAATCGTAAAACCTATGTATTGATATCTCTCTGTTAGTGTGTCAAGTGGGTGTAAAGCCGCATAAACACAGCATTGAAAAGCAGCTAAACCCCATTATAAAAATAAATTACTTTGAAACACCCATGAAACAAAGACAGTGAAAGAGAGAGTAATTCTTACACAATGCGTTCAGGGGCTGAGATGCAACCTGGATTGACCATATCTAGACGCACAGCTGGATGAGACATAAGGGTGGACACTCTTGGGGCTGAGAGTTTTGGTGAGGTTGGGTGAGCAAACGCAGACCCTTTAAAGTAATACTGCGTGGTACCCATCGCATGGGTCCCAAATCTCCAGGTTCAAGGGAATCTTCCTACATCAAAAACATGCATGAGAAACCCAGAAGACGGTACACCGTGTGATGGGGAAAGGTTTCTAAAACGCACCTCATTTCTCGTCTCCTTGTGCCCGGGTTCGCCATTCCAGCCGCTTTACTAGCAAGCTCCCTACTTGGAGCATCAGCACCTTTAACCTCCTGTTCCGTACAGGTTGCAATTTGTCCTGAGGATAAATGGGAAGACGTGGAACCAACGAGAGACTAGCTCTTGGTGTTGGGACAGGCACAGGTCACTCTATTTTCCCATCAGAAAGAAGAATTAACCACAGGCTCAGCCTGACCCCCGAAACCAGAACAGGGCCTGAAGCCATTCTGCGATTTTGCGGCCAGCTCCCATAAAAACGAGTTGTAAAATGGAGGTTCAGGGCACTGCAATTCACAAACCTGCAGAGTTATAAATGATAACTCTCGTCCACAAATATATTGAGGGAAGGCAAAGAAGACGATTTGAAATCAAGGCAGAATTGCAGGAAACAGATTTCAGGAGGTAGATACGAATCGCCTTTAAAGCACATGAAAAGCGGCAAAACGTTGACAATGATGCCCTTGGCCAAAAAGGGCGTATGCGTTTTTTCCTGAATATATTCAGGAAAAAACGCATACGCCCTTTTTGGCCAACCAAGCAACCTGGAAAGGCAAATCAGCGCTACAAAGAAGTCTCGCTTCCCATCGGTCAAAAGGGCCATGCTGAAAAAAGTGTCAAAACCAGAAATGCAGGACAGGCCATGGAGAAATGGGAGCCTTGCTACACTGATGGGCGGGATGTAAATTGCCAAGAGCCACTCTGGGGAAGTGTCCGGTGAGTCCTGAAACATCTGAAAAACACAGCTTAGAGAGCATAGGGCACTTCCACTCATGGGGGTATAAATTGGGAAAATTAAAAATCAGCAAGACACAAGCACCCCAAAGTTGAGGGCTGCTCTGTTGACCAGGACCTCCACTTCATTCCACCTTAAATATCCCAGGAAAGAGAAAAATGGATAAAGAAGTTGTGGTCCTTATGTACAATGGAATATCACTCAGCCATGAAATCAATGTCGTAAGGTTAGTAGCAGCATGATGAGTGGATTTAGGTACGACGATTCTAAGTGAAATAAGTCACACAGAAAAGGACACTTCTCATAAGGTATCACTGATAGAGGGAATGTAAAAACCATTACACTTGAACTGAATTACAAAACAGAACAGAGTCACACATGCAGAAAACACACTATGGCTGCTTAACGGGAAAGGTGAGGTGGGGTGATACATAAAACAAGGGTATCAAATTAGCTCAGATACCGTTCCATAAACCCAATATGTAATAGACAAGACCTACTCCTTGCTCAGAGAACTGGACTCAACACGCCCTATTCACCGCACAAGAATATATCTGACTAATAATAATCGTAAAACCTATGTATTGATATCTCTCTGTTAGTGTGTCAAGTGGGTGTAAAGCGGCATAAACACAGCAGTGAAAAGCAGCTAAACCCCATTATAAAAATAAATTACTTTGAAACAACCATGAAACAAAGACTGTGAAAGAGAGAGAAATTCTTACACAATGCGTTCAGGGGCTGTGATGCAACCTGGATTGACCATATCTAGACCCACAGCTGGATGAGACATAAGGGTGGACACTCTTGGGGCTGAGAGGTTTGGTGAGATTGGGTGAGCAAACGCAGACCCTTTAAAGTAATACTGCGTGGTACCCATCGCATGGGTCCCAAATCTCCAGGTTCAAGGGCATCTTCCTACATCAAAAACATGCATGAGAAACCCAGAAGATGGTACATCGTGTGATGGGGAAATGTTTCTAAAACGCACCTCATTTCTCATCTCCTTGTGCCCGGGTTCGCCATTCCAGCCGCTTTACTAGCAAGCTCCCTACTTGGAGCATCAGCACCTTTAACCTCCTGTTCGGTACAGGTTGCAATTTGTCCTGAGGATAAACGGGAAGACGTGGAACCAACGTGAGACTAGCTCTTGGTGTTGGGACAGGCACAGGTCACTCTATTTTCCCATGAGAAAGATGAATTAACCACAGGCTCAGCCTGGCCCCCGGAACCAGAACAGGGCCTGAAGCCATTCTGCGATTTTGCGGCCAGCTCCCATAAAAACGAGTTGTAAAATGGAGGTTCAGGGCACTGCAATTCACAAACCTGCAGAGTTATAAATGATAACTCTCGTCCACAAATATATTGAGGGAAGGCAAAGAAGAGGATTTGAAATCAAGGCAGAATTGCAGGAAACAGATTTCTGGAGGTAGATACGAATCGCCTTTAAAGCACATGAAAAGCGGCAAAACGTTGACAATGATGCCCTTGGCCAAAAAGGGCGTATGCGTTTTTTCCTGAATATATTCAGGAAAAAACGCATACGCCCTTTTTGGCCAACCAAGCAACCTGGAAAGGCAAATCAGCGCTACAAAGAAGTCTCGCTTCCCATCGGTCAAAAGGGCCATGCTGAAAAAAGTCTCAAAACCAGAAATGCAGGACAGGCCATGGAGAAATGGGAGCCTTGCTACACTGATGGGCGGGATGTAAATTGCCAAGAGCCACTCTGGGGAAGTGTCCGGTGAGTCCTGAAACATCTGAAAAACACAGCTTAGAGAGCATAGGGCACTTCCACTCATGGGGGTATAAATTGGGAAAATGAAAAATCAGCAAGACACAAGCACCCCAAAGTTGAGGGCTGCTCTGTTGACAAGGACCTCCACTTCATTCCACCTTAAATATCCCAGGAAAGAGAAAAATGGATAAAGAAGTTGTGGTCCTTATGTACAATGGAATATCACTCAGCCAGGAAATCAATGTCGTAAGGTTAGTAGCAGCATGATGAGTGGATTTAGGTACGACGATTCTAAGTGAAATAAGTCACACAGAAAAGGACACTTCTCATAAGGTATCACTGATAGAGGGAATGTAAAAACCGTTACACTTGAACTGAATTACAAAACAGAACAGAGTCACACATGCAGAAAACACACTATGGCTGCTTAACGGGAAAGGTGAGGTGGGGTGATACATAAAACAAGGGTATCAAATTAGCTCAGATACCGTTCCATAAACCCAATATGTAATAGACAAGACCTACTCCTTGCTCAGAGAACTGGACTCAACACGCCCTATTCACCGCACAAGAATATATCTGACTAATAATAATCGTAAAACCTATGTATTGATATCTCTCTGTTAGTGTGTCAAGTGGGTGTAAAGCGGCATAAACACAGCCGTGAAAAGCAGCTAAACCCCATTATAAAAATAAATTACTTTGAAACAACCATGAAACAAAGACTGTGAAAGAGAGAGAAATTCTTACACAATGCGTTCAGGGGCTGTGATGCAACCTGGATTGACCATATCTAGACCCACAGCTGGATGAGACATAAGGGTGGACACTCTTGGGGCTGAGAGGTTTGGTGAGGTTGGGTGAGCAAACGCAGACCCTTTAAATAATACTCCGTGGTACCCATCGCATGGGTCCCAAATCTCCAGGTTCAAGGGCATCTTCCTACATCAAAAACATGCATGAGAAACCCAGAAGATGGTACACCGTGTGATCGGGAATGGTTTCTAAAACGCACCTCATTTCTCATCTCCTTGTGCTCGGGTTCACCATTCCAGCCGCTTTACTAGCAATCTCCCTACTTGGAGCATCAGCACATTTAACCTCCTGTTCCGTACCAGTTGCAAATTGTCCTGAGGATAAACGGGAAGATGTGGAACCAACGAGAGACTAGCTCTTGGTGTTGGGACAGGCACAGGTCACTCTATTTTCCCATCAGAAAGAAGAATTAACCACAGGCTCAGCCTGACCCCCGAATCCAGAACAGGGCCTGAAGCCATTCTGCGATTTTGCGGCCAGCTCCCATAAAAACGAGTTGTAAAATGGAGGTTCAGGGCACTGCAATTCACAAACCTGCAGAGTTATAAATGATAACTCTCGTCCACAAATATATTGAGGGAAGGCAAAGAAGAGGATTTGAAATC
This sequence comes from Balaenoptera borealis, assembly GCF_965194805.1. Lineage (NCBI taxonomy): Eukaryota > Metazoa > Chordata > Mammalia > Artiodactyla > Balaenopteridae > Balaenoptera > Balaenoptera borealis. Next base: position 1,899,735 of record NW_028123987.1, on the reverse strand, counting down.
AAGGCAGAATTGCAGGAAACAGATTTCAGGAGGTAGATACGAATCGCCTTTAAAGCACATGAAAAGCGGCAAAACGTTGACAATGATGCCCTTGGCCAAAAAGGGCGTATGCGTTTTTTCCTGAATATATTCAGGAAAAAACGCATACGCCCTTTTTGGCCAACCAAGCAACCTGGAAAGGCAAATCAGCGCTACAAAGAAGTCTCGCTTCCCATCGGTCAAAAGGGCCATGCTGAAAAAAGTGTCAAAACCAGAAATGCAGGACAGGCCATGGAGAAATGGGAGCCTTGCTACACTGATGGGCGGGATGTACATTGCTAAGAGCCACTCTGGAGAAGTGTCCGTTGAGTCCTGAAACATCTGAAAAACACAGCTTAGAGAGCATAGGGCACTTCCACTCATGGGGGTATAAATTGGGAAAATTAAAAATCAGCAAGACACAAGCACCCCAAAGTTTAGGGCTGCTCTGTTGACCAGGACCTCCACTTCATTCCACCTTAAATATCCCAGGAAAGAGAAAAATGGATAAAGAAGTTGTGGTCCTTATGTACAATGGAATATCACTCAGCCAGGAAATCAATGTCGTAAGGTTAGTAGCAGCATGATGAGTGGATTTAGGTACGACGATTCTAAGTGAAATAAGTCACACAGAAAAGGACACTTCTCAAAAGGTATCACTGATAGAGGGAATGTAAAAACCGTTACACTTGAACTGAATTACAAAACAGAACAGAGTCACACATGCAGAAAACACACTATGGCTGCTTAACGGGAAAGGTGAGGTGGGGTGATACATAAAACAAGGGTATCAAATTAGCTCAGATACCGTTCCATAAACCCAATATGTAATAGACAAGACCTACTCCTTGCTCAGAGAACTGGACTCAACACGCCCTATTCACCGCACAAGAATATATCTGACTAATAATAATCGTAAAACCTATGTATTGATATCTCTCTGTTAGTGTGTCAAGTGGGTGTATAGCGGCATAAACACAGCAGTGAAAAGCAGCTAAACCCCATTATAAAAATAAATTACTTTGAAACAACCATGAAACAAAGACAGTGAAAGAGAGAGAAATTCTTACACAATGCGTTCAGGGGCTGTGATGCAACCTGGATTGACCATATCTAGACGCACAGCTGGATGAGACATAAGGGTGGACACTCTTGGGGCTGAGAGGTTTGGTGAGGTTGGGTGAGCAAACGCAGACCCTTTAAAGTAATACTGCGTGGTACCCATCGCATGGGTCCCAAATCTCCAGGTTCAAGGGCATCTTCCTACATCAAAAACATGCATGAGAAACCCAGAAGATGGTACACCGTGTGATGGGGAAAGGTTTCTAAAACGCACCTCATTTCTCATCTCCTTGTGCCCGGGTTCGCCATTCCAGCCGCTTTACTAGCAAGCTCCCTACTTGGAGCATCAGCACCTTTAACCTCCTGTTCCGTACAGGTTGCAATTTGTCCTGAGGATAAACGGGAAGACGTGGAACCAACGAGAGACTAGCTCTTGGTGTTGGGACAGGCACAGGTCACTCTATTTTCCCATCAGAAATAAGAATTAACCACAGGCTCAGCCTGCCCCCCGGAACCAGAACAGGGCCTGAAGCCATTCTGCGATTTTGCGGCCAGCTCCCATAAAAACGAGTTGTAAAATGGAGGTTCAGGGCACTGCAATTCACAAACCTGCAGAGTTATAAATGATAACTCTCGTCCACAAATATATTGAGGGAAGGCAAAGAAGAGGATTTGAAATCAAGGCAGAATTGCAGGAAACAGATTTCAGGAGGTACATACGAATCGCCTTTAAAGCACATGAAAAGCGGCAAAACGTTGACAATGATGCCCTTGGCCAAAAGGGCGTATGCGTTTTTTCCTGAATATATTCAGGAAAAAACGCATACGCCCTTTTTGGCCAACCAAGCAACCTGGAAAGGCAAATCAGCGCTACAAAGAAGTCTCGCTTCCCATCGGTCAAAAGGGCCATGCTGAAAAAAGTGTCAAAACCAGAAATGCAGGACAGGCCATGGAGAAATGGGAGCCTTGCTACACTGATGGGCGGGATGTAAATTGCCAAGAGCCACTCTGGGGAAGTGTCCGGTGAGTCCTGAAATATCTGAAAAACACAGCTCAGAGAGCATAGGGAACTTCCACTCATGGGGGTATAAATTGGGAAAATTAAAAATCAGCAAGACACAAGCACCCCAAAGTTTAGGGCTGCTCTGTTGACCAGGACCTCCACTTCATTCCACCTTAAATATCCCAGGAAAGAGAAAAATGGATAAAGAAGTTGTGGTCCTTATGTACAATGGAATATCACTCAGCCAGGAAATCAATGTCGTAAGGTTAGTAGCAGCATGATGAGTGGATTTAGGTACGACGATTCTAAGTGAAATAAGTCACACAGAAAAGGACACTTCTCATAAGGTATCACTGATAGAGGGAATGTAAAAACCGTTACACTTGAACTGAATTACAAAACAGAACAGAGTCACACATGCAGAAAACACACTATGGCTGCTTAACGGGAAAGGTGAGGTGGGGTGATACATAAAACAAGGGTATCAAATTAGCTCAGATACCGTTCCATAAACCCAATATGTAATAGACAAGACCTACTCCTTGCTCAGAGAACTGGACTCAACACGCCCTATTCACCGCACAAGAATATATCTGACTAATAATAATCGTAAAACCTATGTATTGATATCTCTCTGTTAGTGTGTCAAGTGGGTGTATAGCGGCATAAACACAGCCGTGAAAAGCAGCTAAACCCCATTATAAAAATAAATTACTTTGAAACAACCATGAAACAAAGACAGTGAAAGAGAGAGAAATTCTTACACAATGCGTTCAGGGGCTGTGATGCAACCTGGATTGACCATATCTAGACGCACAGCTGGATGAGACATAAGGGTGGACACTCTTGGGGCTGAGAGGTTTGGTGAGGTTGGGTGAGCAAACGCAGACCCTTTAAAGTAATACTGCGTGGTACCCATCGCATGGGTCCCAAATCTCCAGGTTCAAGGGCATCTTCCTACATCAAAAACATGCATGAGAAACCCAGAAGATGGTACACCGTGTGATGGGGAAAGGTTTCTAAAACGCACCTCATTTCTCATCTCCTTGTGCCCGGGTTCGCCATTCCAGCCGCTTTACTAGCAAGCTCCCTACTTGGAGCATCAGCACCTTTAACCTCCTGTTCCGTACAGGTTGCAATTTGTCCTGAGGATAAACGGGAAGACGTGGAACCAACGAGAGACTAGCTCTTGGTGTTGGGACAGGCACAGGTCACTCTATTTTCCCATCAGAAATAAGAATTAACCACAGGCTCAGCCTGCCCCCCGGAACCAGAACAGGGCCTGAAGCCATTCTGCGATTTTGCGGCCAGCTCCCATAAAAACGAGTTGTAAAATGGAGGTTCAGGGCACTGCAATTCACAAACCTGCAGAGTTATAAATGATAACTCTCGTCCACAAATATATTGAGGGAAGGCAAAGAAGAGGATTTGAAATCAAGGCAGAATTGCAGGAAACAGATTTCAGGAGGTACATACGAATCGCCTTTAAAGCACATGAAAAGCGGCAAAACGTTGACAATGATGCCCTTGGCCAAAAGGGCGTATGCGTTTTTTCCTGAATATATTCAGGAAAAAACGCATACGCCCTTTTTGGCCAACCAAGCAACCTGGAAAGGCAAATCAGCGCTACAAAGAAGTCTCGCTTCCCATCGGTCAAAAGGGCCATGCTGAAAAAAGTGTCAAAACCAGAAATGCAGGACAGGCCATGGAGAAATGGGAGCCTTGCTACACTGATGGGCGGGATGTAAATTGCCAAGAGCCACTCTGGGGAAGTGTCCGGTGAGTCCTGAAATATCTGAAAAACACAGCTCAGAGAGCATAGGGAACTTCCACTCATGGGGGTATAAATTGGGAAAATTAAAAATCAGCAAGACACAAGCACCCCAAAGTTTAGGGCTGCTCTGTTGACCAGGACCTCCACTTCATTCCACCTTAAATATCCCAGGAAAGAGAAAAATGGATAAAGAAGTTGTGGTCCTTATGTACAATGGAATATCACTCAGCCAGGAAATCAATGTCGTAAGGTTAGTAGCAGCATGATGAGTGGATTTAGGTACGACGATTCTAAGTGAAATAAGTCACACAGAAAAGGACACTTCTCAAAAGGTATCACTGATAGAGGGAATGTAAAAACCGTTACACTTGAACTGAATTACAAAACAGAACAGAGTCACACATGCAGAAAACACACTATGGCTGCTTAACGGGAAAGGTGAGGTGGGGTGATACATAAAACAAGGGTATCAAATTAGCTCAGATACCGTTCCATAAACCCAATATGTAATAGACAAGACCTACTCCTTGCTCAGAGAACTGGACTCAACACGCCCTATTCACCGCACAAGAATATATCTGACTAATAATAATCGTAAAACCTATGTATTGATATCTCTCTGTTAGTGTGTCAAGTGGGTGTATAGCGGCATAAACACAGCAGTGAAAAGCAGCTAAACCCCATTATAAAAATAAATTACTTTGAAACAACCATGAAACAAAGACAGTGAAAGAGAGAGAAATTCTTACACAATGCGTTCAGGGGCTGTGATGCAACCTGGATTGACCATATCTAGACGCACAGCTGGATGAGACATAAGGGTGGACACTCTTGGGGCTGAGAGGTTTGGTGAGGTTGGGTGAGCAAACGCAGACCCTTTAAAGTAATACTGCGTGGTACCCATCGCATGGGTCCCAAATCTCCAGGTTCAAGGGCATCTTCCTACATCAAAAACATGCATGAGAAACCCAGAAGATGGTACACCGTGTGATGGGGAAAGGTTTCTAAAACGCACCTCATTTCTCATCTCCTTGTGCCCGGGTTCGCCATTCCAGCCGCTTTACTAGCAAGCTCCCTACTTGGAGCATCAGCACCTTTAACCTCCTGTTCCGTACAGGTTGCAATTTGTCCTGAGGATAAACGGGAAGACGTGGAACCAACGAGAGACTAGCTCTTGGTGTTGGGACAGGCACAGGTCACTCTATTTTCCCATCAGAAATAAGAATTAACCACAGGCTCAGCCTGCCCCCCGGAACCAGAACAGGGCCTGAAGCCATTCTGCGATTTTGCGGCCAGCTCCCATAAAAACGAGTTGTAAAATGGAGGTTCAGGGCACTGCAATTCACAAACCTGCAGAGTTATAAATGATAACTCTCGTCCACAAATATATTGAGGGAAGGCAAAGAAGAGGATTTGAAATCAAGGCAGAATTGCAGGAAACAGATTTCAGGAGGTACATACGAATCGCCTTTAAAGCACATGAAAAGCGGCAAAACGTTGACAATGATGCCCTTGGCCAAAAGGGCGTATGCGTTTTTTCCTGAATATATTCAGGAAAAAACGCATACGCCCTTTTTGGCCAACCAAGCAACCTGGAAAGGCAAATCAGCGCTACAAAGAAGTCTCGCTTCCCATCGGTCAAAAGGGCCATGCTGAAAAAAGTGTCAAAACCAGAAATGCAGGACAGGCCATGGAGAAATGGGAGCCTTGCTACACTGATGGGCGGGATGTAAATTGCCAAGAGCCACTCTGGGGAAGTGTCCGGTGAGTCCTGAAATATCTGAAAAACACAGCTCAGAGAGCATAGGGAACTTCCACTCATGGGGGTATAAATTGGGAAAATTAAAAATCAGCAAGACACAAGCACCCCAAAGTTTAGGGCTGCTCTGTTGACCAGGACCTCCACTTCATTCCACCTTAAATATCCCAGGAAAGAGAAAAATGGATAAAGAAGTTGTGGTCCTTATGTACAATGGAATATCACTCAGCCAGGAAATCAATGTCGTAAGGTTAGTAGCAGCATGATGAGTGGATTTAGGTACGACGATTCTAAGTGAAATAAGTCACACAGAAAAGGACACTTCTCATAAGGTATCACTGATAGAGGGAATGTAAAAACCATTACACTTGAACTGAATTACAAAACAGAACAGAGTCACACATGCAGAAAACACACTATGGCTGCTTAACGGGAAAGGTGAGGTGGGGTGATACATAAAACAAGGGTATCAAATTAGCTCAGATACCGTTCCATAAACCCAATATGTAATAGACAAGACCTACTCCTTGCTCAGAGAACTGGACTCAACACGCCCTATTCACCGCACAAGAATATATCTGACTAATAATAATCGTAAAACCTATGTATTGATATCTCTCTGTTAGTGTGTCAAGTGGGGGTAAAGCGGCATAAACACAGCCGTGAAAAGCAGCTAAACCCCATTATAAAAATAAATTACTTTGAAACAACCATGAAACAAAGACAGTGAAAGAGAGAGAAATTCTTACACAATGCGTTCAGGGGCTGTGATGCAACCTGGATTGACCATATCTAGACGCACAGCTGGATGAGACATAAGGGTGGACACTCTTGGGGCTGAGAGGTTTGGTGAGGTTGGGTGAGCAAACGCAGACCCTTTAAAGTAATACTGCGTGCTACCCATCGCATGGGTCCCAAATCTCCAGGTTCAAGGGCATCTTCCTACATCAAAAACATGCATGAGAAACCCAGAAGATGGTACACCGTGTGATGGGGAAAGGTTTCTAAAACGCACCTCATTTCTCATCTCCTTGTGCCCAGGTTCGCCATTCCAGCCGCTTTACTAGCAAGCTCCCTACTTGGAGCATCAGCACCTTTAACCTCCTGTTCCGTACAGGTTGCAATTTGTCCTGAGGATAAACGGGAAGACGTGGAACCAACAAGAGACTAGCTCTTGGTGTTGGGACAGGCACAGGTCACTCTATTTTCCCATCAGAAAGAAGAATTAACCACAGGCTCAGCCTGACCCCCGAAACCAGAACAGGGCCTGAAGCCATTCTGCGATTTTGCGGCCAGCTCCCATAAAAACGAGTTGTAAAATGGAGGTTCAGGGCACTGCAATTCACAAACCTGCAGAGTTATAAATGATAACTCTCGTCCACAAATATATTGAGGGAAGGCAAAGAAGAGGATTTGAAATCAAGGCAGAATTGCAGGAAACAGATTTCAGGAGGTAGATACGAATCGCCTTTAAAGCACATGAAAAGCGGCAAAACGTTGACAATGATGCCCTTGGCCAAAAAGGGCGTATGCTTTTTTTCCTGAATATATTCAGGAAAAAACGCATACGCCCTTTTTGGCCAACCAAGCAACCTGGAAAGGCAAATCAGCGCTACAAAGAAGTCTCGCTTCCCATCGGTCAAAAGGGCCATGCTGAAAAAAGTGTCAAAACCAGAAATGCAGGACAGGCCATGGAGAAATGGGAGCCTTGCTACACTGATGGGCGGGATGTAAATTGCCAAGAGCCACTCTGGGGAAGTGTCCGGTGAGTCCTGAAACATCTGAAAAACACAGCTTAGAGAGCATAGGGCACTTCCACTCATGGGGGTATAAATTGGGAAAATTAAAAATCAGCAAGACACAAGCACCCCAAAGTTTAGGGCTGCTCTGTTGACAAGGACCTCCACTTCATTCCACCTTAAATATCCCAGGAAAGAGAAAAATGGATAAAGAAGTTGTGGTCCTTATGTACAATGGAATATCACTCAGCCATGAAATCAATGTCGTAAGGTTAGTAGCAGCATGATGAGTGGATTTAGGTACGACGATTCTAAGTGAAATAAGTCACACAGAAAAGGACACTTCTCATAAGGTATCACTGATAGAGGGAATGTAAAAACCGTTACACTTGAACTGAATTACAAAACAGAACAGAGTCACACATGCAGAAAACACACTATGGCTGCTTAACGGGAAAGGTGAGGTGGGGTGATACATAAAACAAGGGTATCAAATTAGCTCAGATACCGTTCCATAAACCCAATATGTAATAGACAAGACCTACTCCTTGCTCAGAGAACTGGACTCAACACGCCCTATTCACCGCACAAGAATATATCTGACTAATAATAATCGTAAAACCTATGTATTGATATCTCTCTGTTAGTGTGTCAAGTGGGTGTAAAGCGGCATAAACACAGCAGTGAAAAGCAGCTAAACCCCATTATAAAAATAAATTACTTTGAAACAACCATGAAACAAAGACTGTGAAAGAGAGAGAAATTCTTACACAATGCGTTCAGGGGCTGTGATGCAACCTGGATTGACCATATCTAGACCCACAGCTGGATGAGACATAAGGGTGGACACTCTTGGGGCTGAGAGGTTTGGTGAGGTTGGGTGAGCAAACGCAGACCCTTTAAATAATACTCCGTGGTACCCATCGCATGGGTCCCAAATCTCCAGGTTCAAGGGCATCTTCCTACATCGAAAACATGCATGAGAAACCCAGAAGATGGTACACCGTGTGATCGGGAATGGTTTCTAAAACGCACCTCATTTCTCATCTCCTTGTGCTCGGGTTCACCATTCCAGCCGCTTTACTAGCAATCTCCCTACTTGGAGCATCAGCACATTTAACCTCCTGTTCCGTACCAGTTGCAAATTGTCCTGAGGATAAACGGGAAGATGTGGAACCAACGAGAGACTAGCTCTTGGTGTTGGGACAGGCACAGGTCACTCTATTTTCCCATCAGAAAGAAGAATTAACCACAGGCTCAGCCTGACCCCCGAAACCAGAACAGGGCCTGAAGCCATTCTGCGATTTTGCGGCCAGCTCCCATAAAAACGAGTTGTAAAATGGAGGTTCAGGGCACTGCAATTCACAAACCTGCAGAGTTATAAATGATAACTCTCGTCCACAAATATATTGAGGGAAGGCAAAGAAGAGGATTTGAAATCAAGGCAGAATTGCAGGAAACAGATTTCAGGAGGTACATACGAATCGCCTTTAAAGCACATGAAAAGCGGCAAAACGTTGACAATGATGCCCTTGGCCAAAAGGGCGTATGCTTTTTTTCCTGAATATATTCAGGAAAAAACGCATACGCCCTTTTTGGCCAACCAAGCAACCTGGAAAGGCAAATCAGCGCTACAAAGAAGTCTCGCTTCCCATCGGTCAAAAGGGCCATGCTGAAAAAAGTGTCAAAACCAGAAATGCAGGACAGGCCATGGAGAAATGGGAGCCTTGCTACACTGATGGGCGGGATGTAAATTGCCAAGAGCCACTCTGGAGAAGTGTCCGGTGAGTCCTGAAACATCTGAAAAACACAGCTCAGAGAGCATAGGGAACTTCCACTCATGGGGGTATAAATTGGGAAACTTAAAAATCAGCAAGACACAAGCACCCCAAAGTTTAGGGCTGCTCTGTTGACCAGGACCTCCACTTCATTCCACCTTAAATATCCCAGGAAAGAGAAAAATGGATAAAGAAGTTGTGGTCCTTATGTACAATGGAATATCACTCAGCCAGGAAATCAATGTCGTAAGGTTAGTAGCAGCATGATGAGTGGATTTAGGTACGACGATTCTAAGTGAAATAAGTCACACAGAAAAGGACACTTCTCATAAGGTATCACTGATAGAGGGAATGTAAAAACCGTTACACTTGAACTGAATTACAAAACAGAACAGAGTCACACATGCAGAAAACACACTATGGCTGCTTAACGGGAAAGGTGAGGTGGGGTGATACATAAAACAAGGGTATCAAATTAGCTCAGATACCGTTCCATAAACCCAATATGTAATAGACAAGACCTACTCCTTGCTCAGAGAACTGGACTCAACACGCCCTATTCACCGCACAAGAATATATCTGACTAATAATAATCGTAAAACCTATGTATTGATATCTCTCTGTTAGTGTGTCAAGTGGGTGTATAGCGGCATAAACACAGCCGTGAAAAGCAGCTAAACCCCATTATAAAAATAAATTACTTTGAAACAACCATGAAACAAAGACAGTGAAAGAGAGAGAAATTCTTACACAATGCGTTCAGGGGCTGTGATGCAACCTGGATTGACCATATCTAGACGCACAGCTGGATGAGACATAAGGGTGGACACTCTTGGGGCTGAGAGGTTTGGTGAGGTTGGGTGAGCAAACGCAGACCCTTTAAAGTAATACTGCGTGGTACCCATCGCATGGGTCCCAAATCTCCAGGTTCAAGGGCATCTTCCTACATCAAAAACATGCATGAGAAACCCAGAAGATGGTACACCGTGTGATGGGGAAAGGTTTCTAAAACGCACCTCATTTCTCATCTCCTTGTGCCCGGGTTCGCCATTCCAGCCGCTTTACTAGCAAGCTCCCTACTTGGAGCATCAGCACCTTTAACCTCCTGTTCCGTACAGGTTGCAATTTGTCCTGAGGATAAACGGGAAGACGTGGAACCAACGAGAGACTAGCTCTTGGTGTTGGGACAGGCACAGGTCACTCTATTTTCCCATCAGAAATAAGAATTAACCACAGGCTCAGCCTGCCCCCCGGAACCAGAACAGGGCCTGAAGCCATTCTGCGATTTTGCGGCCAGCTCCCATAAAAACGAGTTGTAAAATGGAGGTTCAGGGCACTGCAATTCACAAACCTGCAGAGTTATAAATGATAACTCTCGTCCACAAATATATTGAGGGAAGGCAAAGAAGAGGATTTGAAATCAAGGCAGAATTGCAGGAAACAGATTTCAGGAGGTACATACGAATCGCCTTTAAAGCACATGAAAAGCGGCAAAACGTTGACAATGATGCCCTTGGCCAAAAGGGCGTATGCGTTTTTTCCTGAATATATTCAGGAAAAAACGCATACGCCCTTTTTGGCCAACCAAGCAACCTGGAAAGGCAAATCAGCGCTACAAAGAAGTCTCGCTTCCCATCGGTCAAAAGGGCCATGCTGAAAAAAGTGTCAAAACCAGAAATGCAGGACAGGCCATGGAGAAATGGGAGCCTTGCTACACTGATGGGCGGGATGTAAATTGCCAAGAGCCACTCTGGGGAAGTGTCCGGTGAGTCCTGAAATATCTGAAAAACACAGCTCAGAGAGCATAGGGAACTTCCACTCATGGGGGTATAAATTGGGAAAATTAAAAATCAGCAAGACACAAGCACCCCAAAGTTTAGGGCTGCTCTGTTGACCAGGACCTCCACTTCATTCCACCTTAAATATCCCAGGAAAGAGAAAAATGGATAAAGAAGTTGTGGTCCTTATGTACAATGGAATATCACTCAGCCAGGAAATCAATGTCGTAAGGTTAGTAGCAGCATGATGAGTGGATTTAGGTACGACGATTCTAAGTGAAATAAGTCACACAGAAAAGGACACTTCTCATAAGGTATCACTGATAGAGGGAATGTAAAAACCGTTACACTTGAACTGAATTACAAAACAGAACAGAGTCACACATGCAGAAAACACACTATGGCTGCTTAACGGGAAAGGTGAGGTGGGGTGATACATAAAACAAGGGTATCAAATTAGCTCAGATACCGTTCCATAAACCCAATATGTAATAGACAAGACCTACTCCTTGCTCAGAGAACTGGACTCAACACGCCCTATTCACCGCACAAGAATATATCTGACTAATAATAATCGTAAAACCTATGTATTGATATCTCTCTGTTAGTGTGTCAAGTGGGGGTAAAGCGGCATAAACACAGCCGTGAAAAGCAGCTAAACCCCATTATAAAAATAAATTACTTTGAAACAACCATGAAACAAAGACAGTGAAAGAGAGAGAAATTCTTACACAATGCGTTCAGGGGCTGTGATGCAACCTGGATTGACCATATCTAGACGCACAGCTGGATGAGACATAAGGGTGGACACTCTTGGGGCTGAGAGGTTTGGTGAGGTTGGGTGAGCAAACGCAGACCCTTTAAAGTAATACTGCGTGGTACCCATCGCATGGGTCCCAAATCTCCAGGTTCAAGGGCATCTTCCTACATCAAAAACATGCATGAGAAACCCAGAAGATGGTACACCGTGTGATGGGGAAAGGTTTCTAAAACGCACCTCATTTCTCATCTCCTTGTGCCCGGGTTCGCCATTCCAGCCGCTTTACTAGCAAGCTCCCTACTTGGAGCATCAGCACCTTTAACCTCCTGTTCCGTACAGGTTGCAATTTGTCCTGAGGATAAACGGGAAGACGTGGAACCAACGAGAGACTAGCTCTTGGTGTTGGGACAGGCACAGGTCACTCTATTTTCCCATCAGAAAGAAGAATTAACCACAGGCTCAGCCTGACCCCCGAAACCAGAACAGGGCCTGAAGCCATTCTGCGATTTTGCGGCCAGCTCCCATAAAAACGAGTTGTAAAATGGAGGTTCAGGGCACTGCAATTCACAAACCTGCAGAGTTATAAATGATAACTCTCGTCCACAAATATATTGAGGGAAGGCAAAGAAGAGGATTTGAAATCAAGGCAGAATTGCAGGAAACAGATTTCAGGAGGTAGATACGAATCGCCTTTAAAGCACATGAAAAGCGGCAAAACGTTGACAATGATGCCCTTGGCCAAAAAGGGCGTATGCTTTTTTTCCTGAATATATTCAGGAAAAAACGCATACGCCCTTTTTGGCCAACCAAGCAACCTGGAAAGGCAAATCAGCGCTACAAAGAAGTCTCGCTTCCCATCGGTCAAAAGGGCCATGCTGAAAAAAGTGTCAAAACCAGAAATGCAGGACAGGCCATGGAGAAATGGGAGCCTTGCTACACTGATGGGCGGGATGTAAATTGCCAAGAGCCACTCTGGGGAAGTGTCCGGTGAGTCCTGAAACATCTGAAAAACACAGCTTAGAGAGCATAGGGCACTTCCACTCATGGGGGTATAAATTGGGAAAATTAAAAATCAGCAAGACACAAGCACCCCAAAGTTTAGGGCTGCTCTGTTGACAAGGACCTCCACTTCATTCCACCTTAAATATCCCAGGAAAGAGAAAAATGGATAAAGAAGTTGTGGTCCTTATGTACAATGGAATATCACTCAGCCATGAAATCAATGTCGTAAGGTTAGTAGCAGCATGATGAGTGGATTTAGGTACGACGATTCTAAGTGAAATAAGTCACACAGAAAAGGACACTTCTCATAAGGTATCACTGATAGAGGGAATGTAAAAACCGTTACACTTGAACTGAATTACAAAACAGAACAGAGTCACACATGCAGAAAACACACTATGGCTGCTTAACGGGAAAGGTGAGGTGGGGTGATACATAAAACAAGGGTATCAAATTAGCTCAGATACCGTTCCATAAACCCAATATGTAATAGACAAGACCTACTCCTTGCTCAGAGAACTGGACTCAACACGCCCTATTCACCGCACAAGAATATATCTGACTAATAATAATCGTAAAACCTATGTATTGATATCTCTCTGTTAGTGTGTCAAGTGGGTGTAAAGCGGCATAAACACAGCAGTGAAAAGCAGCTAAACCCCATTATAAAAATAAATTACTTTGAAACAACCATGAAACAAAGACTGTGAAAGAGAGAGAAATTCTTACACAATGCGTTCAGGGGCTGTGATGCAACCTGGATTGACCATATCTAGACCCACAGCTGGATGAGACATAAGGGTGGACACTCTTGGGGCTGAGAGGTTTGGTGAGGTTGGGTGAGCAAACGCAGACCCTTTAAATAATACTCCGTGGTACCCATCGCATGGGTCCCAAATCTCCAGGTTCAAGGGCATCTTCCTACATCGAAAACATGCATGAGAAACCCAGAAGATGGTACACCGTGTGATCGGGAATGGTTTCTAAAACGCACCTCATTTCTCATCTCCTTGTGCTCGGGTTCACCATTCCAGCCGCTTTACTAGCAATCTCCCTACTTGGAGCATCAGCACATTTAACCTCCTGTTCCGTACCAGTTGCAAATTGTCCTGAGGATAAACGGGAAGATGTGGAACCAACGAGAGACTAGCTCTTGGTGTTGGGACAGGCACAGGTCACTCTATTTTCCCATCAGAAAGAAGAATTAACCACAGGCTCAGCCTGACCCCCGAAACCAGAACAGGGCCTGAAGCCATTCTGCGATTTTGCGGCCAGCTCCCATAAAAACGAGTTGTAAAATGGAGGTTCAGGGCACTGCAATTCACAAACCTGCAGAGTTATAAATGATAACTCTCGTCCACAAATATATTGAGGGAAGGCAAAGAAGAGGATTTGAAATCAAGGCAGAATTGCAGGAAACAGATTTCAGGAGGTAGATACGAATCGCCTTTAAAGCACATGAAAAGCGGCAAAACGTTGACAATGATGCCCTTGGCCAAAAGGGCGTATGCTTTTTTTCCTGAATATATTCAGGAAAAAACGCATACGCCCTTTTTGGCCAACCAAGCAACCTGGAAAGGCAAATCAGCGCTACAAAGAAGTCTCGCTTCCCATCGGTCAAAAGGGCCATGCTGAAAAAAGTGTCAAAACCAGAAATGCAGGACAGGCCATGGAGAAATGGGAGCCTTGCTACACTGATGGGCGGGATGTAAATTGCCAAGAGCCACTCTGGGGAAGTGTCCGGTGAGTCCTGAAACATCTGAAAAACACAGCTTAGAGAGCATAGGGCACTTCCACTCATGGGGGTATAAATTGGGAAAATTAAAAATCAGCAAGACACAAGCACCCCAAAGTTTAGGGCTGCTCTGTTGACAAGGACCTCCACTTCATTCCACCTTAAATATCCCAGGAAAGAGAAAAATGGATAAAGAAGTTGTGGTCCTTATGTACAATGGAATATCACTCAGCCATGAAATCAATGTCGTAAGGTTAGTAGCAGCATGATGAGTGGATTTAGGTACGACGATTCTAAGTGAAATAAGTCACACAGAAAAGGACACTTCTCATAATGTATCACTGATAGAGGGAATGTAAAAACCGTTACACTTGAACTGAATTACAAAACAGAACAGAGTCACACATGCAGAAAACACACTATGGCTGCTTAACGGGAAAGGTGAGGTGGGGTGATACATAAAACAAGGGTATCAAATTAGCTCAGATACCGTTCCATAAACCCAATATGTAATAGACAAGACCTACTCCTTGCTCAGAGAACTGGACTCAACACGCCCTATTCACCGCACAAGAATATATCTGACTAATAATAATCGTAAAACCTATGTATTGATATCTCTCTGTTAGTGTGTCAAGTGGGTGTAAAGCGGCATAAACACAGCAGTGAAAAGCAGCTAAACCCCATTATAAAAATAAATTACTTTGAAACAACCATGAAACAAAGACTGTGAAAGAGAGAGAAATTCTTACACAATGCGTTCAGGGGCTGTGATGCAACCTGGATTGACCATATCTAGACCCACAGCTGGATGAGACATAAGGGTGGACACTCTTGGGGCTGAGAGGTTTGGTGAGGTTGGGTGAGCAAACGCAGACCCTTTAAATAATACTCCGTGGTACCCATCGCATGGGTCCCAAATCTCCAGGTTCAAGGGCATCTTCCTACATCGAAAACATGCATGAGAAACCCAGAAGATGGTACACCGTGTGATCGGGAATGGTTTCTAAAACGCACCTCATTTCTCATCTCCTTGTGCTCGGGTTCACCATTCCAGCCGCTTTACTAGCAATCTCCCTACTTGGAGCATCAGCACATTTAACCTCCTGTTCCGTACCAGTTGCAAATTGTCCTGAGGATAAACGGGAAGATGTGGAACCAACGAGAGACTAGCTCTTGGTGTTGGGACAGGCACAGGTCACTCTATTTTCCCATCAGAAAGAAGAATTAACCACAGGCTCAGCCTGACCCCCGAAACCAGAACAGGGCCTGAAGCCATTCTGCGATTTTGCGGCCAGCTCCCATAAAAACGAGTTGTAAAATGGAGGTTCAGGGCACTGCAATTCACAAACCTGCAGAGTTATAAATGATAACTCTCGTCCACAAATATATTGAGGGAAGGCAAAGAAGAGGATTTGAAATCAAGGCAGAATTGCAGGAAACAGATTTCAGGAGGTACATACGAATCGCCTTTAAAGCACATGAAAAGCGGCAAAACGTTGACAATGATGCCCTTGGCCAAAAGGGCGTATGCTTTTTTTCCTGAATATATTCAGGAAAAAACGCATACGCCCTTTTTGGCCAACCAAGCAACCTGGAAAGGCAAATCAGCGCTACAAAGAAGTCTCGCTTCCCATCGGTCAAAAGGGCCATGCTGAAAAAAGTGTCAAAACCAGAAATGCAGGACAGGCCATGGAGAAATGGGAGCCTTGCTACACTGATGGGCGGGATGTAAATTGCCAAGAGCCACTCTGGAGAAGTGTCCGGTGAGTCCTGAAACATCTGAAAAACACAGCTCAGAGAGCATAGGGAACTTCCACTCATGGGGGTATAAATTGGGAAACTTAAAAATCAGCAAGACACAAGCACCCCAAAGTTTAGGGCTGCTCTGTTGACCAGGACCTCCACTTCATTCCACCTTAAATATCCCAGGAAAGAGAAAAATGGATAAAGAAGTTGTGGTCCTTATGTACAATGGAATATCACTCAGCCAGGAAATCAATGTCGTAAGGTTAGTAGCAGCATGATGAGTGGATTTAGGTACGACGATTCTAAGTGAAATAAGTCACACAGAAAAGGACACTTCTCATAAGGTATCACTGATAGAGGGAATGTAAAAACCGTTACACTTGAACTGAATTACAAAACAGAACAGAGTCACACATGCAGAAAACACACTATGGCTGCTTAACGGGAAAGGTGAGGTGGGGTGATACATAAAACAAGGGTATCAAATTAGCTCAGATACCGTTCCATAAACCCAATATGTAATAGACAAGACCTACTCCTTGCTCAGAGAACTGGACTCAACACGCCCTATTCACCGCACAAGAATATATCTGACTAATAATAATCGTAAAACCTATGTATTGATATCTCTCTGTTAGTGTGTCAAGTGTGTGTAAAGCGGCATAAACACAGCCGTGAAAAGCAGCTAAACCCCATTATAAAAATAAATTACTTTGAAACAACCATGAAACAAAGACTGTGAAAGAGAGAGAAATTCTTACACAATGCGTTCAGGGGCTGTGATGCAACCTGGATTGACCATATCTAGACGCACAGCTGGATGAGACATAAGGGTGGACACTCTTGGGGCTGAGAGGTTTGGTGAGGTTGGGTGAGCAAACGCAGACCCTTTAAAGTAATACTGCGTGGTACCCATCGCATGGGTCCCAAATCTCCAGGTTCAAGGGCATCTTCCTACATCAAAAACATGCATGAGAAACCCAGAAGATGGTACACCGTGTGATGGGGAAAGGTTTCTAAAACGCACCTCATTTCTCATCTCCTTGTGCCCGGGTTCGCCATTCCAGCCGCTTTACTAGCAAGCTCCCTACTTGGAGCATCAGCACCTTTAACCTCCTGTTCCGTACAGGTTGCAATTTGTCCTGAGGATAAACGGGAAGACGTGGAACCAACGAGAGACTAGCTCTTGGTGTTGGGACAGGCACAGGTCCCTCTATTTTCCCATCAGAAAGAAGAATTAACCACAGGCTCAGCCTGACCCCCGGAACCAGAACAGGGCCTGAAGCCATTCTGCGATTTTGTGGCCAGCTCCCATAAAAACGAGTTGTAAAATGGAGGTTCAGGGCACTGCAATTCACAAACCTGCAGAGTTATAAATGATAACTCTCGTCCACAAATATATTGAGGGAAGGCAAAGAAGAGGATTTGAAATCAAGGCAGAATTGCAGGAAACAGATTTCAGGAGGTAGATACGAATCGCCTTTAAAGCACATGAAAAGCGGCAAAACGTTGACAATGATGCCCTTGGCCAAAAAGGGCGTATGCGTTTTTTCCTGATTATATTCAGGAAAAAACGCATACGCCCTTTTTGGCCAACCAAGCAACCTGGAAAGGCAAATCAGCACTACAAAGAAGTCTCGCTTCCCATCGGTCAAAAGGGCCATGCTGAAAAAAGTGTCAAAACCAGAAATGCAGGACAGGCCATGGAGAAATGGGAGCCTTGCTACACTGATGGGCGGGATGTAAATTGCCAACAGCCACTCTGGAGAAGTGTCCGGTGAGTCCTGAAACATCTGAAAAACACAGCTTAGAGAGCATAGGGCACTTCCACTCATGGGGGTATAAATTGGGAAAATTAAAAATCAGCAAGACACAAGCACCCCAAAGTTTAGGGCTGCTCTGTTGACCAGGACCTCCACTTCATTCCACCTTCAATATCCCAGGAAAGAGAAAAATGGATAAAGAAGTTGTGGTCCTTATGTACAATGGAATATCACTCAGCCATGAAATCAATGTCGTAAGGTTAGTAGCAGCATGATGAGTGGATTTAGGTACGATGATTCTAAGTGAAATAAGTCACACAGAAAAGGACACTTCTCATAAGGTATCACTGATAGAGGGAATGTAAAAACCGTTACACTTGAACTGAATTACAAAACAGAACAGAGTCACACATGCAGAAAACACACTATGGCTGCTTAACGGGAAAGGTGAGGTGGGGTGATACATAAAACAAGGGTATCAAATTAGCTCAGATACCGTTCCATAAACCCAATATGTAATAGACAAGACCTACTCCTTGCTCAGAGAACTGGACTCAACACGCCCTATTCACCGCACAAGAATATATCTGACTAATAATAATCGTAAAACCTATGTATTGATATCTCTCTGTTAGTGTGTCAAGTGGGTGTAAAGCGGCATAAACACAGCAGTGAAAAGCAGCTAAACCCCATTATAAAAATAAATTACTTTGAAACACCCATGAAACAAAGACAGTGAAAGAGAGAGAAATTCTTACACAATGCGTTCAGGGGCTGTGATGCAACCTGGATTGACCATATCTAGACGCACAGCTGGATGAGACATAAGGGTGGACACTCTTGGGGCTGAGAGGTTTGGTGAGGTTGGGTGAGCAAACACAGACCGTTTAAAGTAATACTGCGTGGTACCCATCGCATGGGTCCCAAATCTCCAGGTTCAAGGGCATCTTCCTACATCGAAAACATGCATGAGAAACCCAGAAGATGGTACACCGTGTGATGGGGAAAGGTTTCTAAAACGCACCTCATTTCTCATCTCCTTGTGCCCTGGTTCGCCATTCCAGCCGCTTTACTAGCAATCTCCCTACTTGGGGCATCAGCACCTTTAACCTCCTGTTCCGTACAGGTTGCAATTTGTCCTGAGGATAAACGGGAAGACGTGGAACCAACGAGAGACAAGCTCTTGGTGTTGGGACAGGCACAGGTCACTCTATTTTCCCATCAGAAAGAAGAATTAACCACAGGCTCAGCCGACCCCCGGAACCAGAACAGGGCCTGAAGCCATTCTGCGATTTTGCCGCCAGCTCCCATAAAAACGAGTTGTAAAATGGAGGTTCAGGGCACTGCAATTCACAAACCTGCAGAGTTATAAATGATAACTCTCGTCCACAAATATATTGAGGGAAGGCAAAGAAGAGGATTTGAAATCAAGGCAGAATTGCAGGAAACAGATTTCAGGAGGTAGATACGAATCGCCTTTAAAGCACATGAAAAGCGGCAAAACGTTGACAATGATGCCCTTGGCCAAAAAGGGCGTATGCGTTTTTTCCTGAATATATTCAGGAAAAAACGCATACGCCCTTTTTGGCCAACCAAGCAACCTGGAAAGGCAAATCAGCGCTACAAAGAAGTCTCGCTTCCCATCGGTCAAAAGGGCCATGCTGAAAAAAGTCTCAAAACCAGAAATGCAGGACAGGCCATGGAGAAATGGGAGCCTTGCTACACTGATGGGCGGGATGTAAATTGCCAAGAGCCACTCTGGAGAAGTGTCCGGTGAGTCCTGAAACATCTGAAAAACACAGCTTAGAGAGCATAGGGCACTTCCACTCATGGGGGTATAAATTGGGAAAATGAAAAATCAGCAAGACACAAGCACCCCAAAGTTTAGGGCTGCTCTGTTGACCAGGACCTCCACTTCATTCCACCTTAAATATCCCAGGAAAGAGAAAAATGGATAAAGAAGTTGTGGTCCTTATGTACAATGGAATATCACTCAGCCAGGAAATCAATGTCGTAAGGTTAGTAGCAGCATGATGAGTGGATTTAGGTACGACGATTCTAAGTGAAATAAGTCACACAGAAAAGGACACTTCTCATAAGGTATCACTGATAGAGGGAATGTAAAAACCGTTACACTTGAACTGAATTACAAAACAGAACAGAGTCACACATGCAGAAAACACACTATGGCTGCTTAACGGGAAAGGTGAGGTGGGGTGATACATAAAACAAGGGTATCAAATTAGCTCAGATACCATTCCATAAACCCAATATGTAATAGACAAGACCTACTCCTTGCTCAGAGAACTGGACTCAACACGCCCTATTCACCGCACCAGAATATATCTGAGTAATAATAATCGTAAAACCTATGTATTGATATCTTTCTGTTAGTGTGTCAAGTGGGTGTAAAGCGGCATAAACACAGCAGTGAAAAGCAGCTAAACCCCATTATAAAAATAAATTACTTTGAAACACCCATGAAACAAAGACAGTGAAAGAGAGAGAAATTCTTACACAATGCGTTCAGGGGCTGTGATGCAACCTGGATTGACCATATCTAGACGCACAGCTGGATGAGACATAAGGGTGGACACTCTTGGGGCTGAGAGGTTTGGTGAGGTTGGGTGAGCAAACACAGACCCTTTAAAGTAATACTGCGTGGTACCCATCGCATGGGTCCCAAATCTCCAGCTTCAAGGGCATCTTCCTACATCGAAAACATGCATGAGAAACCCAGAAGATGGTACACCGTGTGATGGGGAAAGGTTTCTAAAACGCACCTCATTTCTCATCTCCTTGTGCCCGGGTTCGCCATTCCAGCCTCCTTACTAGCAATCTCCCTACTTGGAGCATCAGCACCTTTAACCTCCTGTTCCGTACAGGTTGCAATTTGTCCTGAGGATAAACGGGAAGACGTGGAACCAACGAGAGACTAGCTCTTGGTGTTGGGACAGGCACAGGTCACTCTATTTTCCCATCAGAAAGAAGAATTAACCACAGGCTCAGCCTGACCCCCGGAACCAGAACAGGGCCTGAAGCCATTCTGCGATTTTGGGGCCAGCTCCCATAAAAACGAGTTGTAAAATGGAGGTTCAGGGCACTGCAATTCACAAACCTGCAGAGTTATAAATGATAACTCTCGTCCACAAATATATTGAGGGAAGGCAAAGAAGAGGATTTGAAATCAAGGCAGAATTGCAGGAAACAGATTTCAGGAGGTAGATACGAATCGCCTTTAAAGCACATGAAAAGCGGCAAAACGCTGACAATGATGCCCTTGGCCAAAAAGGGCGTATGCGTTTTTTCCTGAATATATTCAGGAAAAAACGCATACGCCCTTTTTGGCCAACCAAGCAACCTGGAAAGGCAAATCAGCACTACAAAGAAGTCTCGCTTCCCATCGGTCAAAAGGGCCATGCTGAAAAAAGTGTCAAAACCAGAAATGCAGGACAGGCCATGGAGAAATGGGAGCCTTGCTACACTGATGGGCGGGATGTAAATTGCCAACAGCCACTCTGGAGAAGTGTCCGGTGAGTCCTGAAACATCTGAAAAACACAGCTTAGAGAGCATAGGGCACTTCCACTCATGGGGGTATAAATTGGGAAAATTAAAAATCAGCAAGACACAAGCACCCCAAAGTTTAGGGCTGCTCTGTTGACCAGGACCTCCACTTCATTCCACCTTCAATATCCCAGGAAAGAGAAAAATGGATAAAGAAGTTGTGGTCCTTATGTACAATGGAATATCACTCAGCCATGAAATCAATGTCGTAAGGTTAGTAGCAGCATGATGAGTGGATTTAGGTACGACGATTCTAAGTGAAATAAGTCACACAGAAAAGGACACTTCTCATAAGGTATCACTGATAGAGGGAATGTAAAAACCGTTACACTTGAACTGAATTACAAAACAGAACAGAGTCACACATGCAGAAAACACACTATGGCTGCTTAACGGGAAAGGTGAGGTGGGGTGATACATAAAACAAGGGTATCAAATTAGCTCAGATACCGTTCCATAAACCCAATATGTAATAGACAAGACCTACTCCTTGCTCAGAGAACTGGACTCAACACGCCCTATTCACCGCACAAGAATATATCTGACTAATAATAATCGTAAAACCTATGTATTGATATCTCTCTGTTAGTGTGTCAAGTGGGTGTAAAGCGGCATAAACACAGCAGTGAAAAGCAGCTAAACCCCATTATAAAAATAAATTACTTTGAAACACCCATGAAACAAAGACAGTGAAAGAGAGAGAAATTCTTACACAATGCGTTCAGGGGCTGTGATGCAACCTGGATTGACCATATCTAGACGCACAGCTGGATGAGACATAAGGGTGGACACTCTTGGGGCTGAGAGGTTTGGTGAGGTTGGGTGAGCAAACACAGACCCTTTAAAGTAATACTGCGTGGTACCCATCGCATGGGTCCCAAATCTCCAGGTTCAAGGGCATCTTCCTACATCGAAAACATGCATGAGAAACCCAGAAGATGGTACACCGTGTGATGGGGAAAGGTTTCTAAAACGCACCTCATTTCTCATCTCCTTGTGCCCGGGTTCGCCATTCCAGCCGCTTTACTAGCAATCTCCCTACTTGGGGCATCAGCACCTTTAACCTCCTGTTCCGTACAGGTTGCAATTTGTCCTGAGGATAAACGGGAAGACGTGGAACCAACGAGAGACAAGCTCTTGGTGTTGGGACAGGCACAGGTCACTCTATTTTCCCATCAGAAAGAAGAATTAACCACAGGCTCAGCCGACCCCCGGAACCAGAACAGGGCCTGAAGCCATTCTGCGATTTTGCCGCCAGCTCCCATAAAAACGAGTTGTAAAATGGAGGTTCAGGGCACTGCAATTCACAAACCTGCAGAGTTATAAATGATAACTCTCGTCCACAAATATATTGAGGGAAGGCAAAGAAGAGGATTTGAAATCAAGGCAGAATTGCAGGAAACAGATTTCAGGAGGTAGATACGAATCGCCTTTAAAGCACATGAAAAGCGGCAAAACGTTGACAATGATGCCCTTGGCCAAAAAGGGCGTATGCGTTTTTTCCTGAATATATTCAGGAAAAAACGCATACGCCCTTTTTGGCCAACCAAGCAACCTGGAAAGGCAAATCAGCGCTACAAAGAAGTCTCGCTTCCCATCGGTCAAAAGGGCCATGCTGAAAAAAGTCTCAAAACCAGAAATGCAGGACAGGCCATGGAGAAATGGGAGCCTTGCTACACTGATGGGCGGGATGTAAATTGCCAAGAGCCACTCTGGAGAAGTGTCCGGTGAGTCCTAAAACATCTGAAAAACACAGCTTAGAGAGCATAGGGCACTTCCACTCATGGGGGTATAAATTGGGAAAATGAAAAATCAGCAAGACACAAGCACCCCAAAGTTTAGGGCTGCTCTGTTGACCAGGACCTCCACTTCATTCCACCTTAAATATCCCAGGAAAGAGAAAAATGGATAAAGAAGTTGTGGTCCTTATGTACAATGGAATATCACTCAGCCAGGAAATCAATGTCGTAAGGTTAGTAGCAGCATGATGAGTGGATTTAGGTACGACGATTCTAAGTGAAATAAGTCACACAGAAAAGGACACTTCTCATAAGGTATCACTGATAGAGGGAATGTAAAAACCGTTACACTTGAACTGAATTACAAAACAGAACAGAGTCACACATGCAGAAAACACACTATGGCTGCTTAACGGGAAAGGTGAGGTGGGGTGATACATAAAACAAGGGTATCAAATTAGCTCAGATACCATTCCATAAACCCAATATGTAATAGACAAGACCTACTCCTTGCTCAGAGAACTGGACTCAACACGCCCTATTCACCGCACCAGAATATATCTGAGTAATAATAATCGTAAAACCTATGTATTGATATCTTTCTGTTAGTGTGTCAAGTGGGTGTAAAGCGGCATAAACACAGCAGTGAAAAGCAGCTAAACCCCATTATAAAAATAAATTACTTTGAAACACCCATGAAACAAAGACAGTGAAAGAGAGAGAAATTCTTACACAATGCGTTCAGGGGCTGTGATGCAACCTGGATTGACCATATCTAGACGCACAGCTGGATGAGACATAAGGGTGGACACTCTTGGGGCTGAGAGGTTTGGTGAGGTTGGGTGAGCAAACACAGACCCTTTAAAGTAATACTGCGTGGTACCCATCGCATGGGTCCCAAATCTCCAGCTTCAAGGGCATCTTCCTACATCGAAAACATGCATGAGAAACCCAGAAGATGGTACACCGTGTGATGGGGAAAGGTTTCTAAAACGCACCTCATTTCTCATCTCCTTGTGCCCGGGTTCGCCATTCCAGCCTCCTTACTAGCAATCTCCCTACTTGGAGCATCAGCACCTTTAACCTCCTGTTCCGTACAGGTTGCAATTTGTCCTGAGGATAAACGGGAAGACGTGGAACCAACGAGAGACTAGCTCTTGGTGTTGGGACAGGCACAGGTCACTCTATTTTCCCATCAGAAAGAAGAATTAACCACAGGCTCAGCCTGACCCCCGGAACCAGAACAGGGCCTGAAGCCATTCTGCGATTTTGGGGCCAGCTCCCATAAAAACGAGTTGTAAAATGGAGGTTCAGGGCACTGCAATTCACAAACCTGCAGAGTTATAAATGATAACTCTCGTCCACAAATATATTGAGGGAAGGCAAAGAAGAGGATTTGAAATCAAGGCAGAATTGCAGGAAACAGATTTCAGGAGGTAGATACGAATCGCCTTTAAAGCACATGAAAAGCGGCAAAACGCTGACAATGATGCCCTTGGCCAAAAAGGGCGTATGCGTTTTTTCCTGAATATATTCAGGAAAAAACGCATACGCCCTTTTTGGCCAACCAAGCAACCTGGAAAGGCAAATCAGCACTACAAAGAAGTCTCGCTTCCCATCGGTCAAAAGGGCCATGCTGAAAAAAGTGTCAAAACCAGAAATGCAGGACAGGCCATGGAGAAATGGGAGCCTTGCTACACTGATGGGCGGGATGTAAATTGCCAACAGCCACTCTGGAGAAGTGTCCGGTGAGTCCTGAAACATCTGAAAAACACAGCTTAGAGAGCATAGGGCACTTCCACTCATGGGGGTATAAATTGGGAAAATTAAAAATCAGCAAGACACAAGCACCCCAAAGTTTAGGGCTGCTCTGTTGACCAGGACCTCCACTTCATTCCACCTTCAATATCCCAGGAAAGAGAAAAATGGATAAAGAAGTTGTGGTCCTTATGTACAATGGAATATCACTCAGCCATGAAATCAATGTCGTAAGGTTAGTAGCAGCATGATGAGTGGATTTAGGTACGACGATTCTAAGTGAAATAAGTCACACAGAAAAGGACACTTCTCATAAGGTATCACTGATAGAGGGAATGTAAAAACCGTTACACTTGAACTGAATTACAAAACAGAACAGAGTCACACATGCAGAAAACACACTATGGCTGCTTAACGGGAAAGGTGAGGTGGGGTGATACATAAAACAAGGGTATCAAATTAGCTCAGATACCGTTCCATAAACCCAATATGTAATAGACAAGACCTACTCCTTGCTCAGAGAACTGGACTCAACACGCCCTATTCACCGCACAAGAATATATCTGACTAATAATAATCGTAAAACCTATGTATTGATATCTCTCTGTTAGTGTGTCAAGTGGGTGTAAAGCGGCATAAACACAGCAGTGAAAAGCAGCTAAACCCCATTATAAAAATAAATTACTTTGAAACACCCATGAAACAAAGACAGTGAAAGAGAGAGAAATTCTTACACAATGCGTTCAGGGGCTGTGATGCAACCTGGATTGACCATATCTAGACGCACAGCTGGATGAGACATAAGGGTGGACACTCTTGGGGCTGAGAGGTTTGGTGAGGTTGGGTGAGCAAACACAGACCCTTTAAAGTAATACTGCGTGGTACCCATCGCATGGGTCCCAAATCTCCAGCTTCAAGGGCATCTTCCTACATCGAAAACATGCATGAGAAACCCAGAAGATGGTACACCGTGTGATGGGGAAAGGTTTCTAAAACGCACCTCATTTCTCATCTCCTTGTGCCCGGGTTCGCCATTCCAGCCTCCTTACTAGCAATCTCCCTACTTGGAGCATCAGCACCTTTAACCTCCTGTTCCGTACAGGTTGCAATTTGTCCTGAGGATAAACGGGAAGACGTGGAACCAACGAGAGACTAGCTCTTGGTGTTGGGACAGGCACAGGTCACTCTATTTTCCCATCAGAAAGAAGAATTAACCACAGGCTCAGCCTGACCCCCGGAACCAGAACAGGGCCTGAAGCCATTCTGCGATTTTGGGGCCAGCTCCCATAAAAACGAGTTGTAAAATGGAGGTTCAGGGCACTGCAATTCACAAACCTGCAGAGTTATAAATGATAACTCTCGTCCACAAATATATTGAGGGAAGGCAAAGAAGAGGATTTGAAATCAAGGCAGAATTGCAGGAAACAGATTTCAGGAGGTAGATACGAATCGCCTTTAAAGCACATGAAAAGCGGCAAAACGCTGACAATGATGCCCTTGGCCAAAAAGGGCGTATGCGTTTTTTCCTGAATATATTCAGGAAAAAACGCATACGCCCTTTTTGGCCAACCAAGCAACCTGGAAAGGCAAATCAGCACTACAAAGAAGTCTCGCTTCCCATCGGTCAAAAGGGCCATGCTGAAAAAAGTGTCAAAACCAGAAATGCAGGACAGGCCATGGAGAAATGGGAGCCTTGCTACACTGATGGGCGGGATGTAAATTGCCAACAGCCACTCTGGAGAAGTGTCCGGTGAGTCCTGAAACATCTGAAAAACACAGCTTAGAGAGCATAGGGCACTTCCACTCATGGGGGTATAAATTGGGAAAATTAAAAATCAGCAAGACACAAGCACCCCAAAGTTTAGGGCTGCTCTGTTGACCAGGACCTCCACTTCATTCCACCTTCAATATCCCAGGAAAGAGAAAAATGGATAAAGAAGTTGTGGTCCTTATGTACAATGGAATATCACTCAGCCATGAAATCAATGTCGTAAGGTTAGTAGCAGCATGATGAGTGGATTTAGGTACGACGATTCTAAGTGAAATAAGTCACACAGAAAAGGACACTTCTCATAAGGTATCACTGATAGAGGGAATGTAAAAACCGTTACACTTGAACTGAATTACAAAACAGAACAGAGTCACACATGCAGAAAACACACTATGGCTGCTTAACGGGAAAGGTGAGGTGGGGTGATACATAAAACAAGGGTATCAAATTAGCTCAGATACCGTTCCATAAACCCAATATGTAATAGACAAGACCTACTCCTTGCTCAGAGAACTGGACTCAACACGCCCTATTCACCGCACAAGAATATATCTGACTAATAATAATCGTAAAACCTATGTATTGATATCTCTCTGTTAGTGTGTCAAGTGGGTGTAAAGCGGCATAAACACAGCAGTGAAAAGCAGCTAAACCCCATTATAAAAATAAATTACTTTGAAACACCCATGAAACAAAGACAGTGAAAGAGAGAGAAATTCTTACACAATGCGTTCAGGGGCTGTGATGCAACCTGGATTGACCATATCTAGACGCACAGCTGGATGAGACATAAGGGTGGACACTCTTGGGGCTGAGAGGTTTGGTGAGGTTGGGTGAGCAAACACAGACCGTTTAAAGTAATACTGCGTGGTACCCATCGCATGGGTCCCAAATCTCCAGGTTCAAGGGCATCTTCCTACATCGAAAACATGCATGAGAAACCCAGAAGATGGTACACCGTGTGATGGGGAAAGGTTTCTAAAACGCACCTCATTTCTCATCTCCTTGTGCCCGGGTTCGCCATTCCAGCCGCTTTACTAGCAATCTCCCTACTTGGGGCATCAGCACCTTTAACCTCCTGTTCCGTACAGGTTGCAATTTGTCCTGAGGATAAACGGGAAGACGTGGAACCAACGAGAGACAAGCTCTTGGTGTTGGGACAGGCACAGGTCACTCTATTTTCCCATCAGAAAGAAGAATTAACCACAGGCTCAGCCGACCCCCGGAACCAGAACAGGGCCTGAAGCCATTCTGCGATTTTGCCGCCAGCTCCCATAAAAACGAGTTGTAAAATGGAGGTTCAGGGCACTGCAATTCACAAACCTGCAGAGTTATAAATGATAACTCTCGTCCACAAATATATTGAGGGAAGGCAAAGAAGAGGATTTGAAATCAAGGCAGAATTGCAGGAAACAGATTTCAGGAGGTAGATACGAATCGCCTTTAAAGCACATGAAAAGCGGCAAAACGTTGACAATGATGCCCTTGGCCAAAAAGGGCGTATGCGTTTTTTCCTGAATATATTCAGGAAAAAACGCATACGCCCTTTTTGGCCAACCAAGCAACCTGGAAAGGCAAATCAGCGCTACAAAGAAGTCTCGCTTCCCATCGGTCAAAAGGGCCATGCTGAAAAAAGTCTCAAAACCAGAAATGCAGGACAGGCCATGGAGAAATGGGAGCCTTGCTACACTGATGGGCGGGATGTAAATTGCCAAGAGCCACTCTGGAGAAGTGTCCGGTGAGTCCTGAAACATCTGAAAAACACAGCTTAGAGAGCATAGGGCACTTCCACTCATGGGGGTATAAATTGGGAAAATGAAAAATCAGCAAGACACAAGCACCCCAAAGTTTAGGGCTGCTCTGTTGACCAGGACCTCCACTTCATTCCACCTTAAATATCCCAGGAAAGAGAAAAATGGATAAAGAAGTTGTGGTCCTTATGTACAATGGAATATCACTCAGCCAGGAAATCAATGTCGTAAGGTTAGTAGCAGCATGATGAGTGGATTTAGGTACGACGATTCTAAGTGAAATAAGTCACACAGAAAAGGACACTTCTCATAAGGTATCACTGATAGAGGGAATGTAAAAACCGTTACACTTGAACTGAATTACAAAACAGAACAGAGTCACACATGCAGAAAACACACTATGGCTGCTTAACGGGAAAGGTGAGGTGGGGTGATACATAAAACAAGGGTATCAAATTAGCTCAGATACCATTCCATAAACCCAATATGTAATAGACAAGACCTACTCCTTGCTCAGAGAACTGGACTCAAGACGCCCTATTCACCGCACCAGAATATATCTGAGTAATAATAATCGTAAAACCTATGTATTGATATCTTTCTGTTAGTGTGTCAAGTGTGTGTAAAGCGGCATAAACACAGCAGTGAAAAGCAGCTAAACCCCATTATAAAAATAAATTACTTTGAAACACCCATGAAACAAAGACAGTGAAAGAGAGAGAAATTCTTACACAATGCGTTCAGGGGCTGTGATGCAACCTGGATTGACCATATCTAGACGCACAGCTGGATGAGACATAAGGGTGGACACTCTTGGGGCTGAGAGGTTTGGTGAGGTTGGGTGAGCAAACACAGACCCTTTAAAGTAATACTGCGTGGTACCCATCGCATGGGTCCCAAATCTCCAGCTTCAAGGGCATCTTCCTACATCGAAAACATGCATGAGAAACCCAGAAGATGGTACACCGTGTGATGGGGAAAGGTTTCTAAAACGCACCTCATTTCTCATCTCCTTGTGCCCGGGTTCGCCATTCCAGCCTCCTTACTAGCAATCTCCCTACTTGGAGCATCAGCACCTTTAACCTCCTGTTCCGTACAGGTTGCAATTTGTCCTGAGGATAAACGGGAAGACGTGGAACCAACGAGAGACTAGCTCTTGGTGTTGGGACAGGCACAGGTCACTCTATTTTCCCATCAGAAAGAAGAATTAACCACAGGCTCAGCCTGACCCCCGGAACCAGAACAGGGCCTGAAGCCATTCTGCGATTTTGTGGCCAGCTCCCATAAAAACGAGTTGTAAAATGGAGGTTCAGGGCACTGCAATTCACAAACCTGCAGAGTTATAAATGATAACTCTCGTCCACAAATATATTGAGGGAAGGCAAAGAAGAGGATTTGAAATCAAGGCAGAATTGCAGGAAACAGATTTCAGGAGGTAGATACGAATCGCCTTTAAAGCACATGAAAAGCGGCAAAACGCTGACAATGATGCCCTTGGCCAAAAAGGGCGTATGCGTTTTTTCCTGAATATATTCAGGAAAAAACGCATACGCCCTTTTTGGCCAACCAAGCAACCTGGAAAGGCAAATCAGCACTACAAAGAAATCTCGCTTCCCATCGGTCAAAAGGGCCATGCTGAAAAAAGTGTCAAAACCAGAAATGCAGGACAGGCCATGGAGAAATGGGAGCCTTGCTACACTGATGGGCGGGATGTAAATTGCCAAGAGCCACTCTGGAGAAGTGTCCGGTGAGTCCTGAAACATCTGAAAAACACAGCTTAGAGAGCATAGGGCACTTCCACTCACGGGGGTATAAATTGGGAAAATGACAAATCAGCAAGACACAAGCACCCCAAAGTTTAGGGCTGCTCTGTTGACCAGGACCTCCACTTCATTCCACCTTCAATATCCCAGGAAAGAGAAAAATGGATAAAGAAGTTGTGGTCCTTATGTACAATGGAATATCACTCAGCCAGGAAATCAATGTCGTAAGGTTAGTAGCAGCATGATGAGTGGATTTAGGTACGACGATTCTAAGTGAAATAAGTCACACAGAAAAGGACACTTCTCATAAGGTATCACTGATAGAGGGAATGTAAAAACCGTTACACTTGAACTGAATTACAAAACAGAACAGAGTCACACATGCAGAAAACACACTATGGCTGCTTAACGGGAAAGGTGAGGTGGGGTGATACATAAAACAAGGGTATCAAATTAGCTCAGATACCATTCCATAAACCCAATATGTAATACACAAGACCTACTCCTTGCTCAGAGAACTGGACTCAACACGCCCTATTCACCGCACAAGAATATATCTGACTAATAATAATCGTAAAACCTATGTATTGATATCTCTCTGTTAGTGTGTCAAGTGGGTGTAAAGCGGCATAAACACAGCAGTGAAAAGCAGCTAAACCCGATTATAAAAATAAATTACTTTGAAACACCCATGAAACAAAGACAGTGAAAGAGAGAGTAATTCTTACACAATGCGTTCAGGGGCTGTGATGCAACCTGGATTGACCATATCTAGACCCACAGCTGGATGAGACATAAGGGTGGACACTCTTGGGGCTGAGAGGTTTGGTGAGGTTGGGTGAGCAAACGCAGACCCTTTAAAGTAATACTGCGTGGTACCCATCGCATGGGTCCCAAATCTCCAGGTTCAAGGGCATCTTCCTACATCAAAAACATGCATGAGAAACCCAGAAGATGGTACACCGTGTGATGGGGAAAGGTTTCTAAAACGCACCTCATTTCTCATCTCCTTGTGCCCGGGTTCGCCATTCCAGCCGCTTTACTAGCAAGCTCCCTACTTGGAGCTTCAGCACCTTTAACCTCCTGTTCCATACAGGTTGCAATTTGTCCTGAGGATAAACGGGAAGACGTGGAACCAACGAGAGACTAGCTCTTGGTGTTGGGACAGGCACAGGTCACTCTATTTTCCCATCAGAAAGAAGAATTAACCACAGGCTCAGTCTGACCCCCGAAACCAGAACAGGGCCTGAAGCCATTCTGCGATTTTGCGGCCAGCTCCCATAAAAACGAGTTGTAAAATGGAGGTTCAGGGCACTGCAATTCACAAACCTGCAGAGTTATTAATGATAACTCTCGTCCACAAATATATTGAGGGAAGGCAAAGAAAAGGATTTGAAATCAAGGCAGAATTGCAGGAAACAGATTTCAGGAGGTAGATACGAATCGCCTTTAAAGCACATGAAAAGCGGCAAAACGTTGACAATGATGCCCTTGGCCAAAAAGGGCGTATGCGTTTTTTCCTGAATATATTCAGGAAAAAACGCATACGCCCTTTTTGGCCAACCAAGCAACCTGGAAAGGCAAATCAGCGCTACAAACAAGTCTCGCTTCCCATCGGCCAAAAGGGCTATGCTGAAAAAAGTGTCAAAACCAGAAATGCAGGACAGGCCATGGAGAAATGGGAGCCTTGCTACACTGATGGGCGGGATGTAAACTGCCAAGAGCCACTCTGGAGAAGTGTCCGGTGAGTCCTGAAACATCTGAAAAACACAGCTTAGAGAGCATAGGGCACTTCCACTCATGGGGGTATAAATTGGGAAAATTAAAAATCAGCAAGACACAAGCACCCCAAAGTTTAGGGCTGCTCTGTTGACCAGGACCTCCACTTCATTCCACCTTAAATATCCCAGGAAAGAGAAAAATGGATAAAGAAGTTGTGGTCCTTATGTACAATGGAATATCACTCAGCCAGGAAATCAATGTCGTAAGGTTAGTAGCAGCATGATGAGTGGATTTAGGTATGACGATTCTAAGTGAAATAAGTCACACAGAAAAGGACACTTCTCATAAGGTATCACTGATAGAGGGAATGTAAAAACCGTTACACTTGAACTGAATTACAAAACAGAACAGAGTCACACATGCAGAAAACACACTATGGCTGCTTAACGGGAAAGGTGAGGTGGGGTGATACATAAAACAAGGGTATCAAATTAGCTCAGATATCGTTCCATAAACCCAATATGTAATAGACAAGACCTACTCCTTGCTCAGAGAACTGGACTCAACACGCCCTATTCACCGCACAAGAATATATCTGACTAATAATAATCGTAAAACCTATGTATTGATATCTCTCTGTTAGTGTGTCAAGTGGGTATAAAGCGGCATAAACACAGCAGTGAAAAGCAGCTAAACCCCATTATAAAAATAAATTACTTTGAAACACCCATGAAACAAAGACAGTGAAAGAGAGAGAAATTCTTACACAATGCGTTCAGGGGCTGTGATGCCACCTGGATTGACCATATCTAGACCCACAGCTGGATGAGACATAAGGGTGGACACTCTTGGGGCTGAGAGGTTTGGTGAGGTTGGGTGAGCAAACGCAGACCCTTTAAAGTAATAATGCGTGGTACCCATCGCATGGGTCCCAAATCTCCAGGTTCAAGGGCATCTTCCTACATCAAATACATGCATGAGAAACCCAGAAGATGGTACACCGTGTGATGGGGAAAGGTTTCTAAAACGCACCTCATTTCTCATCGCCTTGTGCCCGGGTTCGCCATTCCAGCCGCTTTACTAGCAAGCTCCCTACTTGGAGCATCAGCACCTTTAACCTCCTGTTCCATACAGGTTGCAATTTGTCCTGAGGATAAACGGGAAGACGTGGAACCAACGAGAGACTAGCTCTTGGTGTTGGGACAGGCACAGGTCACTCTATTTTCCCATCAGAAAGAAGAATTAACCACAGGCTCAGCCTGACCCCCGGAACCAGAACAGGGCCTGAAGCCATTCTGCGATTTTGTGCCCAGCTCCCATAAAAACGAGTTGTAAAATGGAGTTTCAGGGCACTGCAATTCACAAACCTGCAGAGTTATAAATGATAACTCTCGTCCACAAATATATTGAGGGAAGGCAAAGAAGAGGATTTGAAATCAAGGCAGAATTGCAGGAAACAGATTTCAGGAGGTAGATTCGAATCGCCTTTAAAGCACATGAAAAGCGGCAAAACGTTGACAATGATGCCCTTGGCCAAAAAGGGCGTATGCGTTTTTTCCTGAATATATTCAGGAAAAAACGCATACGCCCTTTTTGGCCAACCAAGCAACCTGGAAAGGCAAATCAGCGCTACAAAGAAGTCTCGCTTCCCATCGGTCAAAAGGGCCATGCTGAAAAAAGTGTCAAAACCAGAAATGCAGGACAGGCCATGGAGAAATGGGAGCCTTGCTACACTGATGGGCGGGATGTAAATTGCCAAGAGCCACTCTGGGAAAGTGTCCGGTGAGTCCTGAAACATCTGAAAAACACAGCTTAGAGAGCATAGGGCACTTCCACTCATGGGGGTATAAATTGGGAAAATTAAAAATCAGCAAGACACAAGCACCCCAAAGTTTAGGGCTGCTCTGTTGACCAGGACCTCCACTTCATTCCACCTTAAATATCCCAGGAAAGAGAAAAATGGATAAAGAAGTTGTGGTCCTTATGTACAATGGAATATCACTCAGCCAGGAAATCAGTGTCTTAGGTTAGTAGCAGCATGATGAGTGGATTTAGGTACGACGATTCTAAGTGAAATAAGTCACACAGAAAAGGACACTTCTCATAAGGTATCACTGATAGAGGGAATGTAAAAACCGTTACACTTGAACTGAATTACAAAACAGAACAGAGTCACACATGCAGAAAACACACTATGGCTGCTTAACGGGAAAGGTGAGGTGGGGTGATACATAAAACAAGGGTATCAAATTAGCTCAGATACCATTCCATAAACCCAATATGTAATAGACAAGACCTACTCCTTGCTCAGAGAACTGGACTCAACACGCCCTATTCACCGCACAAGAATATATCTGACTAATAATAATCGTAAAACCTATGTATTGATATCTCTCTGTTAGTGTGTCAAGTGGGTGTAAAGCGGCATAAACACAGCAGTGAAAAGCAGCTAAACCCCATTATAAAAATAAATTACTTTGAAACACCCATGAAACAAAGACAGTGAAAGAGAGAGAAATTCTTACACAATGCGTTCAGGGGCTGTGATGCAACCTGGATTGACCATATCTAGACGCACAGATGGATGAGACATAAGGGTGGACACTCTTGGGGCTGAGAGGTTTGGTGAGGTTGGGTGAGCAAACACAGACCCTTTAAAGTAATACTGCGTGATACCCATCGCATGGGTCCCAAATCTCCAGCTTCAAGGGCATCTTCCTACATCGAAAACATGCATGAGAAACCCAGAAGATGGTACACCGTGTGATGGGGAAAGGTTTCTAAAACGCACCTCATTTCTCATCTCCTTGTGCCCGGGTTCGCCATTCCAGCCGCCTTACTAGCAATCTCCCTACTTGGAGAATCAGCACCTTTAACCTCCTGTTCCGTACAGGTTGCAATTTGTCCTGAGGATAAACGGGAAGACGTGGAACCAACGAGAGACTAGCTCTTGGTGTTGGGACAGGCACAGGTCACTCTATTTTCCCATCAGAAAGAAGAATTAACCACAGGCTCAGCCTGCCCCCCGGAATCAGAACAGGGCCTGAAGCCATTCTGCGATTTTGCGGCCAGCTCCCATAAAAACGAGTTGTAAAATGGAGGTTCAGGGCACTGCAATTCACAAACCTGCAGAGTTATAAATGATAACTCTCGTCCACAAATATATTGAGGGAAGGCAAAGAAGAGGATTTGAAATCAAGGCAGAATTGCAGGAAACAGATTTCAGGAGGTAGATACGAATCGCCTTTAAAGCACATGAAAAGCGGCAAAACGTTGACAATGATGCCCTTGGCCAAAAAGGGCGTATGCGTTTTTTCCTGAATATATTCAGGAAAAAACGCATACGCCCTTTTTGGCCAACCAAGCAACCTGGAAAGGCAAATCAGCGCTACAAAGAAGTCTCGCTTCCCATCGGTCAAAAGGGCCATGCTGAAAAAAGTGTCAAAACCAGAAATGCAGGACAGGCCATGGAGAAATGGGAGCCTTGCTACACTGATGGGGGGGATGTAAACTGCCAAGAGCCACTCTGGAGAAGTGTCCGGTGAGTCCTGAAACATCTGAAAAACACAGCTTAGAGAGCATAGGGCACTTCCACTCATGGGGGTATAAATTGGGAAAATTAAAAATCAGCAAGACACAAGCACCCCAAAGTTTAGGGCTGCTCTGTTGACCAGGACCTCCACTTCATTCCACCTTCAATATCCCAGGAAAGAGAAAAATGGATAAAGAAGTTGTGGTCCTTATGTACAATGGAATATCACTCAGCCAGGAAATCAATGTCGTAAGGTTAGTAGCAGCATGATGAGTGGATTTAGGTACGACGATTCTAAGTGAAATAAGTCACACAGAAAAGGACACTTCTCATAAGGTATCACTGATAGAGGGAATGTAAAAACCGTTACACTTGAACTGAATTACAAAACAGAACAGAGTCACACATGCAGAAAACACACTATGGCTGCTTAACGGGAAAGGTGAGGTGGGGTGATACATAAAACAAGGGTATCAAATTAGCTCAGATACCATTCCATAAACCCAATATGTAATAGACAAGACCTACTCCTTGCTCAGAGAACTGGACTCAACACGCCCTATTCACCGCACAAGAATATATCTGACTAATAATAATCGTAAAACCTATGTATTGATATCTCTCTGTTAGTGTGTCAAGTGGGTATAAAGCGGCATAAACACAGCAGTGAAAAGCAGCTAAACCCCATTATAAAAATAAATTACTTTGAAACACCCATGAAACAAAGACAGTGAAAGAGAGAGAAATTCTTACACAATGCGTTCAGGGGCTGTGATGCCACCTGGATTGACCATATCTAGACCCACAGCTGGATGAGACATAAGGGTGGACACTCTTGGGGCTGAGAGGTTTGGTGAGGTTGGGTGAGCAAACGCAGACCCTTTAAAGTAATAATGCGTGGTACCCATCGCATGGGTCCCAAATCTCCAGGTTCAAGGGCATCTTCCTACATCAAAAACATGCATGAGAAACCCAGAAGATGGTACACCGTGTGATGGGGAAAGGTTTCTAAAACGCACCTCATTTCTCATCTCCTTGTGCCCGGGTTCGCCATTCCAGCCGCTTTACTAGCAAGCTCCCTACTTGGAGCATCAGCACCTTTAACCTCCTGTTCCATACAGGTTGCAATTTGTCCTGAGGATAAACGGGAAGACGTGGAACCAACGAGAGACTAGCTCTTGGTGTTGGGACAGGCACAGGTCACTCTATTTTCCCATCAGAAAGAAGAATTAACCACAGGCTCAGCCTGCCCCCCGGAACCAGAACAGGGCCTGAAGCCATTCTGCGATTTTGTGGCCAGCTCCCATAAAAACGAGTTGTAAAATGGAGTTTCAGGGCACTGCAATTCACAAACCTGCAGAGTTATAAATGATAACTCTCGTCCACAAATATATTGAGGGAAGGCAAAGAAGAGG
This sequence comes from Balaenoptera borealis, assembly GCF_965194805.1. Lineage (NCBI taxonomy): Eukaryota > Metazoa > Chordata > Mammalia > Artiodactyla > Balaenopteridae > Balaenoptera > Balaenoptera borealis. The sequence goes on along the minus strand of NW_028123987.1, from coordinate 1,862,799 downwards.
ATTTGAAATCAAGGCAGAATTGCAGGAAACAGATTTCAGGAGGTAGATTCGAATCGCCTTTAAAGCACATGAAAAGCGGCAAAACGTTGACAATGATGCCCTTGGCCAAAAAGGGCGTATGCGTTTTTTCCTGAATATATTCAGGAAAAAACGCATGCGCCCTTTTTGGCCAACCAAGCAACCTGGAAAGGCAAATCAGCGCTACAAAGAAGTCTCGCTTCCCATCGGTCAAAAGGGCCATGCTGAAAAAAGTGTCAAAACCAGAAATGCAGGACAGGCCATGGAGAAATGGGAGCCTTGCTACACTGATGGGCGGGATGTAAATTGCCAAGAGCCACTCTGGAGAAGTGTCCGGTGAGTCCTGAAACATCTGAAAAACACAGCTTAGAGAGCATAGGGCACTTCCACTCATGGGGGTATAAATTGGGAAAATGAAAAATCAGCAAGACACAAGCACCCCAAAGTTTAGGGCTGCTCTGTTGACCAGGACCTCCACTTCATTCCACCTTCAATATCCCAGGAAAGAGAAAAATGGATAAAGAAGTTGTGGTCCTTATGTACAATGGAATATCACTCAGCCAGGAAATCAATGTCGTAAGGTTAGTAGCAGCATGATGAGTGGATTTAGGTACGACGATTCTAAGTGAAATAAGTCACACAGAAAAGGACACTTCTCATAAGGTATCACTGATAGAGGGAATGTAAAAACCGTTACACTTGAACTGAATTACAAAACAGAACAGAGTCACACATGCAGAAAACACACTATGGCTGCTTAACGGGAAAGGTGAGGTGGGGTGATACATAAAACAAGGGTATCAAATTAGCTCAGATACCATTCCATAAACCCAATATGTAATAGACAAGACCTACTCCTTGCTCAGAGAACTGGACTCAACACGCCCTATTCACCACACAAGAATATATCTGACTAATAATAATCGTAAAACCTATGTATTGATATCTCTCTGTTAGTGTGTCAAGTGGGTGTAAAGCGGCATAAACACAGCAGTGAAAAGCAGCTAAATCCCATTATGAAAATAAATTACTTTGAAAAACCCATGAAACAAAGACAGTGAAAGAGAGAGGAATTCTTACACAATGCGTTCAGGGGCTGTGATGCAACCTGGATTGACCATATCTAGACCCACAGCTGGATGAGACATAAGGGTGGACACTCTTGGGGCTGGGAGGTTTGGTGAGGTTGGGTGAGCAAACGCAGACCCTTTATATAATACTGCATGGTACCCATCGCATGGGTCCCAAATCTCCAGGTTCAAGGGCATCTTCCTACATCAAAAACATGCATGAGAAACCCAGAAGATGGTACACCGTGTGATGGGGAAAGGTTTCTAAAACGCACCTCATTTCTCATCTCCTTGTGCCCGGGTTCACCATTCCAGCCGCTTTACTAGCAAGCTCCCTACTTGGAGCATCAGCACCTTTAACCTCCTGTTCCATACAGGTTGCAATTTGTCCTGAGGATAAACGGGAAGACGTGGAACCAACGAGAGACTAGCTCTTGGTGTTGGGACAGGCACAGGTCACTCTATTTTCCCATCAGAAAGAAGAATTAACCACAGGCTCAGCCTGCCCCCCGGAACCAGAACAGGGCCTGAAGCCATTCTGCGATTTTGCGGCCAGCTCCCATAAATACGAGTTGTAAAATGGAGGTTCAGGGCACTGCAATTCACAAACCTGCAGTTATAAATGATAACTCTCGTCCACAAATATATTGAGGGAAGGCAACGAAGAGGATTTGAAATCAAGGCAGAATTGCAGGAAACAGATTTCAGGAAGTAGATTCGAATCACATTTAAAGCACATGAAAAGCTGCAAAACGTTGACAATGATGCCCTTGGCCAAAAATGGCGTATGCGTTTTTTCCTAAATATATTCAGGAAAAAACGCATACGCCCTTTTTGGCCAACCAAGCAACCTGGAAAGGCAAATCAGCGCTACAAAGAAGTCTCGCTTCCCATCGGTCAAAAGGGCCATGCTGAAAAAAGTGTCAAAACCAGAAATGCAGGACAGGCCATGGAGAAATGGGAGCCTTGCTACACTGATGGGCGGGATGTAAATTGCCAACAGCCACTCTGGAGAAGTGTACGGTGAGTCCTGAAACATCTAAAAAACACAGCTTAGAGAGCATAGGGCACTTCCACTCATGGGGGTATGAATTGGGAAAATGAAAAATCAGCAAGACACAAGCACCCCAAAGTTTAGGGCTGCTCTGTTGACAAGGACCTCCACTTCATTCCACCTTAAATATCCCAGGAAAGAGAAAAATGGATAAAGAAGTTGTGGTCCTTATGTACAATGGAATATCACTCAGCCATGAAATCAATGTCATAATGTTAGTAGCAGCATGATGAGTGGATTTAGGTACGACGATTCTAAGTGAAATAAGTCACACAGAAAAGGACACTTCTCCTAAGGTATCACTGATAGAGGGAATGTAAAAACCGTTACACTTGAACTGAATTACAAAACAGAACAGAGTCACACATGCAGAAAACACACTATGGCTGCTTAACGGGAAAGGTGAGGTGGGGTGATACATAAAACAAGGGTATCAAATTAGCTCAGATACCATTCCATAAACCCAATATGTAATAGACAAGACCTACTCCTTGCTCAGAGAACTGGACTCAACACGCCCTATTCACCGCACAAGAATATATCTGACTAATAATAATCGTAAAACCTATGTATTGATATCTCTCTGTTAGTGTGTCAAGTGGGTGTAAAGCGGCATAAACACAGCAGTGAAAAGCAGCTAAACCCGATTATAAAAATAAATTACTTTGAAACACCCATGAAACAAAGACAGTGAAAGAGAGAGTAATTCTTACACAATGCGTTCAGGGGCTGTGATGCAACCTGGATTGACCATATCTAGACGCACAGCTGGATGAGACATAAGGGTGGACACTCTTGGGGCTGAGAGGTTTGGTGAGGTTGGGTGAGCAAACACAGACCCTTTAAAGTAATACTGCGTGGTACCCATCGCATGGGTCCCAAATCTCCAGCTTCAAGGGCATCTTCCTACATCGAAAACATGCATGAGAAACCCAGAAGATGGTACACCGTGTGATGGGGAAAGGTTTCTAAAACGCACCTCATTTCTCATCGCCTTGTGCCCGGGTTCGCCATTCCAGCCGCCTTACTAGCAATCTCCCTACTTGGAGCATCAGCACCTTTAACCTCCTGTTCCGTACAGGTTGCAATTTGTCCTGAGGATAAACGGGAAGACGTGGAACCAACGTGAGACTAGCTCTTGGTGTTGGGACAGGCACAGGTCACTCTATTTTCCCATCAGAAAGAAGAATTAACCACAGGCTCAGCCTGACCCCCGGAACCAGAACAGGGCCTGAAGCCATTCTGCGATTTTGCGGCCAGCTCCCATAAAAACGAGTTGTAAAATGGAGGTTCAGGGCACTGCAATTCACAAACCTGCAGAGTTATAAATGATAACTCTCGTCCACAAATATATTGAGGGAAGGCAAAGAAGAGGATTTGAAATCAAGGCAGAATTGCAGGAAACAGATTTCTGGAGGTAGATACGAATCGCCTTTAAAGCACATGAAAAGCGGCAAAACGTTGACAATGATGCCCTTGGCCAAAAAGGGCGTATGCGTTTTTTCCTGAATATATTCAGGAAAAAACGCATACGCCCTTTTTGGCCAACCAAGCAACCTGGAAAGGCAAATCAGCGCTACAAAGAAGTCTCGCTTCCCATCGGTCAAAAGGGCCATGCTGAAAAAAGTGTCAAAACCAGAAATGCAGGACAGGCCATGGAGAAATGGGAGCCTTGCTACACTGATGGGCGGGATGTAAATTGCCAAGAGCCACTCTGGGAAAGTGTCCGGTGAGTCCTGAAACATCTGAAAAACACAGCTTAGAGAGCATAGGGCACTTCCACTCATGGGGGTATAAATTGGGAAAATTAAAAATCAGCAAGACACAAGCACCCCAAAGTTTAGGGCTGCTCTGTTGACCAGGACCTCCACTTCATTCCACCTTAAATATCCCAGGAAAGAGAAAAATGGATAAAGAAGTTGTGGTCCTTATGTACAATGGAATATCACTCAGCCAGGAAATCAGTGTCTTAGGTTAGTAGCAGCATGATGAGTGGATTTAGGTACGACGATTCTAAGTGAAATAAGTCACACAGAAAAGGACACTTCTCATAAGGTATCACTGATAGAGGGAATGTAAAAACCGTTACACTTGAACTGAATTACAAAACAGAACAGAGTCACACATGCAGAAAACACACTATGGCTGCTTAACGGGAAAGGTGAGGTGGGGTGATACATAAAACAAGGGTATCAAATTAGCTCAGATACCATTCCATAAACCCAATATGTAATAGACAAGACCTACTCCTTGCTCAGAGAACTGGACTCAACACGCCCTATTCACCGCACAAGAATATATCTGACTAATAATAATCGTAAAACCTATGTATTGATATCTCTCTGTTAGTGTGTCAAGTGGGTGTAAAGCGGCATAAACACAGCAGTGAAAAGCAGCTAAACCCCATTATAAAAATAAATTACTTTGAAACACCCATGAAACAAAGACAGTGAAAGAGAGAGAAATTCTTACACAATGCGTTCAGGGGCTGTGATGCAACCTGGATTGACCATATCTAGACGCACAGATGGATGAGACATAAGGGTGGACACTCTTGGGGCTGAGAGGTTTGGTGAGGTTGGGTGAGCAAACACAGACCCTTTAAAGTAATACTGCGTGGTACCCATCGCATGGGTCCCAAATCTCCAGGTTCAAGGGCATCTTCCTACATCGAAAACATGCATGAGAAACCCAGAAGATGGTACACCGTGTGATGGGGAAAGGTTTCTAAAACGCACCTCATTTCTCATCTCCTTGTGCCCGGGTTCGCCATTCCAGCCGCCTTACTAGCAATCTCCCTACTTGGAGAATCAGCACCTTTAACCTCCTGTTCCGTACAGGTTGCAATTTGTCCTGAGGATAAACGGGAAGACGTGGAACCAACGAGAGACTAGCTCTTGGTGTTGGGACAGGCACAGGTCACTCTATTTTCCCATCAGAAAGAAGAATTAACCACAGGCTCAGCCTGCCCCCCGGAACCAGAACAGGGCCTGAAGCCATTCTGCGATTTTGCGGCCAGCTCCCATAAAAACGAGTTGTAAAATGGAGGTTCAGGGCACTGCAATTCACAAACCTGCAGAGTTATAAATGATAACTCTCGTCCACAAATATATTGAGGGAAGGCAAAGAAGAGGATTTGAAATCAAGGCAGAATTGCAGGAAACAGATTTCAGGAGGTAGATACGAATCGCCTTTAAAGCACATGAAAAGCGGCAAAACGTTGACAATGATGCCCTTGGCCAAAAAGGGCGTATGCGTTTTTTCCTGAATATATTCAGGAAAAAACGCATACGCCCTTTTTGGCCAACCAAGCAACCTGGAAAGGCAAATCAGCGCTACAAAGAAGTCTCGCTTCCCATCGGTCAAAAGGGCCATGCTGAAAAAAGTGTCAAAACCAGAAATGCAGGACAGGCCATGGAGAAATGGGAGCCTTGCTACACTGATGGGGGGGATGTAAACTGCCAAGAGCCACTCTGGAGAAGTGTCCGGTGAGTCCTGAAACATCTGAAAAACACAGCTTAGAGAGCATAGGGCACTTCCACTCATGGGGGTATGAATTGGGAAAATTAAAAATCAGCAAGACACAAGCACCCCAAAGTTTAGGGCTGCTCTGTTGACCAGGACCTCCACTTCATTCCACCTTCAATATCCCAGGAAAGAGAAAAATGGATAAAGAAGTTGTGGTCCTTATGTACAATGGAATATCACTCAGCCAGGAAATCAATGTCGTAAGGTTAGTAGCAGCATGATGAGTGGATTTAGGTACGACGATTCTAAGTGAAATAAGTCACACAGAAAAGGACACTTCTCATAAGGTATCACTGATAGAGGGAATGTAAAAACCGTTACACTTGAACTGAATTACAAAACAGAACAGAGTCACACATGCAGAAAACACACTATGGCTGCTTAACGGGAAAGGTGAGGTGGGGTGATACATAAAACAAGGGTATCAAATTAGCTCAGATACCATTCCATAAACCCAATATGTAATAGACAAGACCTACTCCTTGCTCAGAGAACTGGACTCAACACGCCCTATTCACCGCACAAGAATATATCTGACTAATAATAATCGTAAAACCTATGTATTGATATCTCTCTGTTAGTGTGTCAAGTGGGTATAAAGCGGCATAAACACAGCAGTGAAAAGCAGCTAAACCCCATTATAAAAATAAATTACTTTGAAACACCCATGAAACAAAGACAGTGAAAGAGAGAGAAATTCTTACACAATGCGTTCAGGGGCTGTGATGCCACCTGGATTGACCATATCTAGACCCACAGCTGGATGAGACATAAGGGTGGACACTCTTGGGGCTGAGAGGTTTGGTGAGGTTGGGTGAGCAAACGCAGACCCTTTAAAGTAATAATGCGTGGTACCCATCGCATGGGTCCCAAATCTCCAGGTTCAAGGGCATCTTCCTACATCAAAAACATGCATGAGAAACCCAGAAGATGGTACACCGTGTGATGGGGAAAGGTTTCTAAAACGCACCTCATTTCTCATCTCCTTGTGCCCGGGTTCGCCATTCCAGCCGCTTTACTAGCAAGCTCCCTACTTGGAGCATCAGCACCTTTAACCTCCTGTTCCATACAGGTTGCAATTTGTCCTGAGGATAAACGGGAAGACGTGGAACCAACGAGAGACTAGCTCTTGGTGTTGGGACAGGCACAGGTCACTCTATTTTCCCATCAGAAAGAAGAATTAACCACAGGCTCAGCCTGCCCCCCGGAACCAGAACAGGGCCTGAAGCCATTCTGCGATTTTGTGGCCAGCTCCCATAAAAACGAGTTGTAAAATGGAGTTTCAGGGCACTGCAATTCACAAACCTGCAGAGTTATAAATGATAACTCTCGTCCACAAATATATTGAGGGAAGGCAAAGAAGAGGATTTGAAATCAAGGCAGAATTGCAGGAAAGAGATTTCAGGAGGTAGATTCGAATCGCCTTTAAAGCACATGAAAAGCGGCAAAACGTTGACAATGATGCCCTTGGCCAAAAAGGGCGTATGCGTTTTTTCCTGAATATATTCAGGAAAAAACGCATGCGCCCTTTTTGGCCAACCAAGCAACCTGGAAAGGCAAATCAGCGCTACAAAGAAGTCTCGCTTCCCATCGGTCAAAAGGGCCATGCTGAAAAAAGTGTCAAAACCAGAAATGCAGGACAGGCCATGGAGAAATGGGAGCCTTGCTACACTGATGGGCGGGATGTAAATTGCCAAGAGCCACTCTGGAGAAGTGTCCGGTGAGTCCTGAAACATCTGAAAAACACAGCTTAGAGAGCATAGGGCACTTCCACTCATGGGGGTATAAATTGGGAAAATGAAAAATCAGCAAGACACAAGCACCCCAAAGTTTAGGGCTGCTCTGTTGACCAGGACCTCCACTTCATTCCACCTTCAATATCCCAGGAAAGAGAAAAATGGATAAAGAAGTTGTGGTCCTTATGTACAATGGAATATCACTCAGCCAGGAAATCAATGTCGTAAGGTTAGTAGCAGCATGATGAGTGGATTTAGGTACGACGATTCTAAGTGAAATAAGTCACACAGAAAAGGACACTTCTCATAAGGTATCACTGATAGAGGGAATGTAAAAACCGTTACACTTGAACTGAATTACAAAACAGAACAGAGTCACACATGCAGAAAACACACTATGGCTGCTTAACGGGAAAGGTGAGGTGGGGTGATACATAAAACAAGGGTATCAAATTAGCTCAGATACCATTCCATAAACCCAATATGTAATAGACAAGACCTACTCCTTGCTCAGAGAACTGGACTCAACACGCCCTATTCACCACACAAGAATATATCTGACTAATAATAATCGTAAAACCTATGTATTGATATCTCTCTGTTAGTGTGTCAAGTGGGTGTAAAGCGGCATAAACACAGCAGTGAAAAGCAGCTAAATCCCATTATGAAAATAAATTACTTTGAAAAACCCATGAAACAAAGACAGTGAAAGAGAGAGGAATTCTTACACAATGCGTTCAGGGGCTGTGATGCAACCTGGATTGACCATATCTAGACCCACAGCTGGATGAGACATAAGGGTGGACACTCTTGGGGCTGGGAGGTTTGGTGAGGTTGGGTGAGCAAACGCAGACCCTTTATATAATACTGCATGGTACCCATCGCATGGGTCCCAAATCTCCAGGTTCAAGGGCATCTTCCTACATCAAAAACATGCATGAGAAACCCAGAAGATGGTACACCGTGTGATGGGGAAAGGTTTCTAAAACGCACCTCATTTCTCATCTCCTTGTGCCCGGGTTCACCATTCCAGCCGCTTTACTAGCAAGCTCCCTACTTGGAGCATCAGCACCTTTAACCTCCTGTTCCATACAGGTTGCAATTTGTCCTGAGGATAAACGGGAAGACGTGGAACCAACGAGAGACTAGCTCTTGGTGTTGGGACAGGCACAGGTCACTCTATTTTCCCATCAGAAAGAAGAATTAACCACAGGCTCAGCCTGCCCCCCGGAACCAGAACAGGGCCTGAAGCCATTCTGCGATTTTGCGGCCAGCTCCCATAAATACGAGTTGTAAAATGGAGGTTCAGGGCACTGCAATTCACAAACCTGCAGTTATAAATGATAACTCTCGTCCACAAATATATTGAGGGAAGGCAACGAAGAGGATTTGAAATCAAGGCAGAATTGCAGGAAACAGATTTCAGGAAGTAGATTCGAATCGCATTTAAAGCACATGAAAAGCTGCAAAACGTTGACAATGATGCCCTTGGCCAAAAATGGCGTATGCGTTTTTTCCTAAATATATTCAGGAAAAAACGCATACGCCCTTTTTGGCCAACCAAGCAACCTGGAAAGGCAAATCAGCGCTACAAAGAAGTCTCGCTTCCCATCGGTCAAAAGGGCCATGCTGAAAAAAGTGTCAAAACCAGAAATGCAGGACAGGCCATGGAGAAATGGGAGCCTTGCTACACTGATGGGCGGGATGTAAATTGCCAACAGCCACTCTGGAGAAGTGTACGGTGAGTCCTGAAACATCTAAAAAACACAGCTTAGAGAGCATAGGGCACTTCCACTCATGGGGGTATGAATTGGGAAAATGAAAAATCAGCAAGACACAAGCACCCCAAAGTTTAGGGCTGCTCTGTTGACAAGGACCTCCACTTCATTCCACCTTAAATATCCCAGGAAAGAGAAAAATGGGTAAAGAAGTTGTGGTCCTTATGTACAATGGAAGACCACTCAGCCATGAAATCAATGTCATAAGGCTAGTAGCAGCATGATGAGTGGATTTAGGTACGACGATTCTAAGTGAAATAAGTCACACAGAAAAGGACACTTCTCATAAGGTATCACTGATAGAGGGAATGTAAAAACCGTTACACTTGAACTGAATTACAAAACAGAACAGAGTCACACATGCAGAAAACACACTATGGCTGCTTAACGGGAAAGGTGAGGTGGGGTGATACATAAAACAAGGGTATCAAATTAGCTCAGATACCATTCCATAAACCCAATATGTAATAGACAAGACCTACTCCTTGCTCAGAGAACTGGACTCAACACGCCCTATTCACCGCACAAGAATATATCTGACTAATAATAATCGTAAAACCTATGTATTGATATCTCTCTGTTAGTGTGTCAAGTGGGTGTAAAGCGGCATAAACACAGCAGTGAAAAGCAGCTAAACCCCATTATAAAAATAAATTACTTTGAAACACCCATGAAACAAAGACAGTGAAAGAGAGAGAAATTCTTACACAATGCGTTCAGGGGCTGTGATGCAACCTGGATTGACCATATCTAGACTCACAGCTGGATCAGACATAAGGGTGGACACTCTTGGGGCTGAGAGGTTTGGTGAGGTTGGGTGAGCAAACGCAGACCCTTTAAAGTAATACTGCATGGTACCCATCGCATGGGTCCCAAATCTCCAGCTTCAAGGGCATCTTCCTACATCAAAAACATGCATGAGAAACCCAGAAGATGGTACACAGTGTGATGGGGAAAGGTTTCTAAAACGCACCTCATTTCTCATCGCCTTGTGCCCGGGTTCGCCATTCCAGCCGCTTTACTAGCAAGCTCCCTACTTGGAGCATCAGCACCTTTAACCTCCTGTTCCGTACAGGTTGCAATTTGTCCTGAGGATAAACGGGAAGACGTGGAACCAACGAGAGACTAGCTCTTGGTGTTGGGACAGGCACAGGTCACTCTATTTTCCCATCTGAAAGAATAATTAACCACAGGCTCATCCTGCCCCCAGGAACCAGAACAGGGCCTGAAGCCATTCTGCGATTTTGCCGCCAGCTCCCATAAAAACGAGTTGTAAAATGGAGGTTCAGGGCACTGCAATTCACAAACCTGCAGAGTTATAAATGATAACTCTCGTCCACAAATATATTGAGGGAAGGCAAAGAAGAGGATTTGAAATCAAGGCAGAATTGCAGGAAAGAGATTTCATTAGGTAGATTCGAATCGCATTTAAAGCACATGAAAAGCGGCAAAACGTTGACAATGATGCCCTTGGCCAAAAAGGGCGTATGCGTTTTTTCCTGAATATATTCAGGAAAAAACGCATACGCCCTTTTTGGCCAACCAAGCAACCTGGAAAGGCAAATCAGCGCTACAAGCAAGTCTCGCTTCCCATCGGTCAAAAGGGCCATGCTGAAAAAAGTGTCAAAACCAGAAATGCAGGACAGGCCATGGAGAAATGGGAGCCTTGCTACACTAATGGGCGGGATGTAAATTGCCAACAGCCACTCTGGAGAAGTGTACGGTGAGTCCTGAAACATCTAAAAAACACAGCTTAGAGAGCATAGGGCACTTCCACTCATGGGGGTATAAATTGGGAAAATGAAAAATCAGCAAGACACAAGCACCCCAAAGTTTAGGGCTGCTCTGTTGACAAGGACCTCCACTTCATTCCACCTTAAATATCCCAGGAAAGAGAAAAATGGGTAAAGAAGTTGTGGTCCTTATGTACAATGGAATATCACTCAGCCATGAAATCAATGTCATAAGGCTAGTAGCAGCATGATGAGTGGATTTAGCTACGACGATTCTAAGTGAAATAAGTCACACAGAAAAGGACACTTCTCATAAGGTATCACTGATAGAGGGAATGTAAAAACCGTTACACTTGAACTGAATTACAAAACAGAACAGAGTCACACATGCAGAAAACACACTATGGCTGCTTAACGGGAAAGGTGAGGTGGGGTGATACATAAAACAAGGGTATCAAATTAGCTCAGATACCATTCCATAAACCCAATATGTAATAGACAAGACCTACTCCTTGCTCAGAGAACTGGACTCAACATGCCCTATTCACCGCAGAAGAATATATCTGACTAATAATAATCGTAAAACCTATGTATTGATATCTCTCTGTTAGTGTGTCAAGTGGGTGTAAAGCGGCATAAACACAGCAGTGAAAAGGAGCTAAACCCCATTATAAAAATAAATTACTTTGAAACACCCATGAAACAAAGACAGTGAAAGAGAGAGAAATTCTTACACAATGCGTTCAGGGGCTGTGATGCAACCTGGATTGACCATATCTAGACTCACAGCTGGATCAGACATAAGGGTGGACACTCTTGGGGCTGAGAGGTTTGGTGAGGTTGGGTGAGCAAACGCGGACCCTTTAAAGTAATACTGCATGGTACCCATCGCATGGGTCCCAAATCTCCAGGTTCAAGGGCATCTTCGTACATCAAAAACATGCATGAGAAACCCAGAAGATGGTACACCGTGTGATGGGGAAAGGTTTCTAAAACGCACCTCATTTCTCATCGCCTTGTGCCCGGGTTCGCCATTCCAGCCGCTTTACTAGCAAGCTCCCTACTTGGAGCATCAGCACCTTTAACCTCCTGTTCCGTACAGGTTGCAATTTGTCCTGAGGATAAACGGGAAGACGTGGAACCAACGAGAGACTAGCTCTTGGTGTTGGGACAGGCACAGGTCACTCTATTTTCCCATCAGAAAGAAGAATTAACCACAGGCTCAGCCTGCCCCCCGGAACCAGAACAGGGCCTGAAGCCATTCTGCGATTTTGCCGCCAGCTCCCATAAAAACGAGTTGTAAAATGGAGGTTCAGGGCACTGCAATTCACAAACCTGCAGAGTTATAAATGATAACTCTCGTCCACAAATATATTGAGGGAAGGCAAAGAAGAGGATTTGAAATCAAGGCAGAATTGCAGGAAAGAGATTTCAGGAGGTAGATTCGACTCGCCTTTAAAGCACATGAAAAGCGGCAAAACGTTGACAATGATGCCCTTGGCCAAAAAGGGCGTATGCGTTTTTTCCTGAATATATTCAGGAAAAAACGCATACGCCCTTTTTGGCCAACCAAGCAACCTGGAAAGGCAAATCAGCGCTACAAAGAAGTCTCGCTTCCCATCGGTCAAAAGGGCCATGCTGAAAAAAGTGTCAAAACCAGAAATGCAGGACAGGCCATGGAGAAATGGGAGCCTTGCTACACTGATGGGCGGGATGTAAATTGCCAACAGCCACTCTGGAGAAGTGTACGGTGAGTCCTGAAACATCTGAAAAACACAGCTTAGAGAGCATAGGGCACTTCCACTCATGGGGGTATGAATTGGGAAAATGAAAAATCAGCAAGACACAAGCACCCCAAAGTTTAGGGCTGCTCTGTTGACAAGGACCTCCACTTCATTCCACCTTAAATATCCCAGGAAAGAGAAAAATGGGTAAAGAAGTTGTGGTCCTTATGTACAATGGAATATCACTCAGCCATGAAATCAATGTCATAAGGCTAGTAGCAGCATGATGAGTGGATTTAGGTACGACGATTCTAAGTGAAATAAGTCACACAGAAAAGGACACTTCTCATAAGGTATCACTGATAGAGGGAATGTAAAAACCGTTACACTTGAACTGAATTACAAAACAGAACAGAGTCACACATGCAGAAAACACACTATGGCTGCTTAACGGGAAAGGTGAGGTGGGGTGATACATAAAACAAGGGTATCAAATTAGCTCAGATACCATTCCATAAACCCAATATGTAATAGACAAGACCTACTCCTTGCTCAGAGAACTGGACTCAACACGCCCTATTCACCGCACAAGAATATATCTGACTAATACTAATCGTAAAACCTATGTATTGATATCTCTCTGTTAGTGTGTCAAGTGGGTGTAAAGCGGCATACACAGCAGTGAAAAGCAGCTAAACCCCATTATAAAAATAAATTACTTTGAAACACCCATGAAACAAAGACAGTGAAAGAGAGAGAAATTCTTACACAATGCGTTCAGGGGCTGTGATGCAACCTGGATTGACCATATCTAGACTCACAGCTGGATCAGACATAAGGGTGGACACTCTTGGGGCTGAGAGGTTTGGTGAGGTTGGGTGAGCAAACGCAGACCCTTTAAAGTAATACTGCATGATACCCATCGCATGGGTCCCAAATCTCCAGGTTCAAGGGCATCTTCCTACATCAAAAACATGCATGAGAAACTCAGAAGATGGTACACCGTGTGATGGGGAAAGGTTTCTAAAACGCATCTCATTTCTCATCGCCTTGTGCCCGGGTTCGCCATTCCAGCCGCTTTACTAGCAAGCTCCCTACTTGGAGCATCAGCACCTTTAACCTCCTGTTCCGTACAGGTTGCAATTTGTCCTGAGGATAAACGGGAAGACGTGGAACCAACGAGAGACTAGCTCTTGGTGTTGGGACAGGCACAGGTCACTCTATTTTCCCATCAGAAAGAAGAATTAACCACAGGCTCAGCCTGCCCCCCGGAACCAGAACAGGGCCTGAAGCCATTCTGCGATTTTGCCGCCAGCTCCCATAAAAACGAGTTGTAAAATGGAGGTTCAGGGCACTGCAATTCACAAACCTGCAGAGTTATAAATGATAACTCTCGTCCACAAATATATTGAGGGAAGGCAAAGAAGAGGATTTGAAATCAAGGCAGAATTGCAGGAAAGAGATTTCAGGAGGTAGATTCGACTCGCCTTTAAAGCACATGAAAAGCGGCAAAACGTTGACAATGATGCCCTTGGCCAAAAAGGGCGTATGCGTTTTTTCCTGAATATATTCAGGAAAAAACGCATACGCCCTTTTTGGCCAACCAAGCAACCTGGAAAGGCAAATCAGCGCTACAAGCAAGTCTCGCTTCCCATCGGTCAAAAGGGCCATGCTGAAAAAAGTGTCAAAACCAGAAATGCAGGACAGGCCATGGAGAAATGGGAGCCTTGCTACACTGATGGGCGGGATGTAAATTGCCAACAGCCACTCTGGAGAAGTGTACGGTGAGTCCTGAAACATCTGAAAAACACAGCTTAGAGAGCATAGGGCACTTCCACTCATGGGGGTATGAATTGGGAAAATGAAAAATCAGCAAGACACAAGCACCCCAAAGTTTAGGGCTGCTCTGTTGACAAGGACCTCCACTTCATTCCACCTTAAATATCCCAGGAAAGAGAAAAATGGGTAAAGAAGTTGTGGTCCTTATGTACAATGGAATATCACTCAGCCATGAAATCAATGTCATAAGGCTAGTAGCAGCATGATGAGTGGATTTAGGTACGACGATTCTAAGTGAAATAAGTCACACAGAAAAGGACACTTCTCATAAGGTATCACTGATAGAGGGAATGTAAAAACCGTTACACTTGAACTGAATTACAAAACAGAACAGAGTCACACATGCAGAAAACACACTATGGCTGCTTAACGGGAAAGGTGAGGTGGGGTGATACATAAAACAAGGGTATCAAATTAGCTCAGATACCGTTCCATAAACCCAATATGTAATAGACAAGACCTACTCCTTGCTCAGAGAACTGGACTCAACACGCCCTATTCACCGCACAAGATTATATCTGACTAGTAATAATCGTAAAGCCTATGTATTGATATCTCTCTGTTAGTGTGTCAAGTGGGTGTAAAGCGGCATAAATACAGCAGTGAAAAGCAGCTAAATCCCATTATGAAAATAAATTACTTTGAAAAACCCATGAAACAAAGACAGTGAACGAGAGAGGAATTCTTACACAATGCGTTCAGGGGCTGTGATGCAACCTGGATTGACCATATCTAGACCCACAGCTGGATGAGACATAAGGGTGGACACTCTTGGGGCTGAGAGGTTTGGTGAGGTTGGGTGAGCAAACGCAGACCCTTTAAAGTAATACTGCATGGTACCCATCGCATGGGTCCCAAATCTCCAGCTTCAAGGGCATCTTCCTACATCAAAAACATGCATGAGAAACCCAGAAGATGGTACACAGTGTGATGGGAAAGGTTTCTAAAACGCACCTCATTTCTCATCGCCTTGTGCCCGGGTTCGCCATTCCAGCCGCTTTACTAGCAAGCTCCCTACTTGGAGCATCAGCACCTTTAACCTCCTGTTCCGTACAGGTTGCAATTTGTCCTGAGGATAAACGGGAAGACGTGGAACCAACGAGAGACTAGCTCTTGGTGTTGGGACAGGCACAGGTCACTCTATTTTCCCATCAGAAAGAAGAATTAACCACAGGCTCAGCCTGCCCCCCGGAACCAGAACAGGGCCTGAAGCCATTCTGCGATTTTGCCGCCAGCTCCCATAAAAACGAGTTGTAAAATGGAGGTTCAGGGCACTGCAATTCACAAACCTGCAGAGTTATAAATGATAACTCTCGTCCACAAATATATTGAGGGAAGGCAAAGAAGAGGATTTGAAATCAAGGCAGAATTGCAGGAAAGAGATTTCAGGAGGTAGATTCGAATTGCATTTAAAGCACATGAAAAGCGGCAAAACGTTGACAATGATGCCCTTGGCCAAAAAGGGCGTATGCGTTTTTTCCTGAATATATTCAGGAAAAAACGCATACGCCCTTTTTGGCCAACCAAGCAACCTGGAAAGGCAAATCAGCGCTACAAAGAAGTCTCGCTTCCCATCGGTCAAAAGGGCCATGCTGAAAAAAGTGTCAAAACCAGAAATGCAGGACAGGCCATGGAGAAATGGGAGCCTTGCTACACTGATGGGCGGGATGTAAATTGCCAACAGCCACTCTGGAGAAGTGTACGGTGAGTCCTGAAACATCTGAAAAACACAGCTTAGAGAGCATAGGGCACTTCCACTCATGGGGGTATGAATTGGGAAAATGAAAAATCAGCAAGACACAAGCACCCCAAAGTTTAGGGCTGCTCTGTTGACAAGGACCTCCACTTCATTCCACCTTAAATATCCCAGGAAAGAGAAAAATGGGTAAAGAAGTTGTGGTCCTTATGTACAATGGAAGACCACTCAGCCATGAAATCAATGTCATAAGGCTAGTAGCAGCATGATGAGTGGATTTAGGTACGACGATTCTAAGTGAAATAAGTCACACAGAAAAGGACACTTCTCATAAGGTATCACTGATAGAGGGAATGTAAAAACCGTTACACTTGAACTGAATTACAAAACAGAACAGAGTCACACATGCAGAAAACACACTATGGCTGCTTAACGGGAAAGGTGAGGTGGGGTGATACATAAAACAAGGGTATCAAATTAGCTCAGATACCATTCCATAAACCCAATATGTAATAGACAAGACCTACTCCTTGCTCAGAGAACTGGACTCAACACGCCCTATTCACCGCACAAGAATATATCTGACTAATAATAATCGTAAAACCTATGTATTGATATCTCTCTGTTAGTGTGTCAAGTGGGTGTAAAGCGGCATAAACACAGCAGTGAAAAGCAGCTAAACCCCATTATAAAAATAAATTACTTTGAAACACCCATGAAACAAAGACAGTGAAAGAGAGAGAAATTCTTACACAATGCGTTCAGGGGCTGTGATGCAACCTGGATTGACCATATCTAGACTCACAGCTGGATCAGACATAAGGGTGGACACTCTTGGGGCTGAGAGGTTTGGTGAGGTTGGGTGAGCAAACGCAGACCCTTTAAAGTAATACTGCATGGTACCCATCGCATGGGTCCCAAATCTCCAGGTTCAAGGGCATCTTCCTACATCGAAAACATGCATGAGAAACCCAGAAGATGGTACACCGTGTGATGGGGAAAGGTTTCTAAAACGCACCTCATTTCTCATCGCCTTGTGCCCGGGTTCGCCATTCCAGCCGCTTTACTAGCAAGCTCCCTACTTGGAGCATCAGCACCTTTAACCTCCTGTTCCGTACAGGTTGCAATTTGTCCTGAGGATAAACGGGAAGACGTGGAACCAACGAGAGACTAGCTCTTGGTGTTGGGACAGGCACAGGTCACTCTATTTTCCCATCAGAAAGAAGAATTAACCACAGGCTCAGCCTGCCCCCCGGAACCAGAACAGGGCCTGAAGCCATTCTGCGATTTTGCCGCCAGCTCCCATAAAAACGAGTTGTAAAATGGAGGTTCAGGGCACTGCAATTCACAAACCTGCAGAGTTATAAATGATAACTCTCGTCCACAAATATATTGAGGGAAGGCAAAGAAGAGGATTTGAAATCAAGGCAGAATTGCAGGAAAGAGATTTCAGGAGGTAGATTCGACTCGCCTTTAAAGCACATGAAAAGCGGCAAAACGTTGACAATGATGCCCTTGGCCAAAAAGGGCGTATGCGTTTTTTCCTGAATATATTCAGGAAAAAACGCATACGCCCTTTTTGGCCAACCAAGCAACCTGGAAAGGCAAATCAGCGCTACAAGCAAGTCTCGCTTCCCATCGGTCAAAAGGGCCATGCTGAAAAAAGTGTCAAAACCAGAAATGCAGGACAGGCCATGGAGAAATGGGAGCCTTGCTACACTGATGGGTGGGATGTAAATTGCCAACAGCCACTCTGGAGAAGTGTACGGTGAGTCCTGAAACATCTGAAAAACACAGCTTAGAGAGCATAGGGCACTTCCACTCATGGGGGTATGAATTGGGAAAATGAAAAATCAGCAAGACACAAGCACCCCAAAGTTTAGGGCTGCTCTGTTGACAAGGACCTCCACTTCATTCCACCTTAAATATCCCAGGAAAGAGAAAAATGGGTAAAGAAGTTGTGGTCCTTATGTACAATGGAATATCACTCAGCCATGAAATCAATGTCATAAGGCTAGTAGCAGCATGATGAGTGGATTTAGGTACGACGATTCTAAGTGAAATAAGTCACACAGAAAAGGACACTTCTCATAAGGTATGACTGATAGAGGGAATGTAAAAACCGTTACACTTGAACTGAATTACAAAACAGAACAGAGTCACACATGCAGAAAACACACTATGGCTGCTTAACGGGAAAGGTGAGGTGGGGTGATACATAAAACAAGGGTATCAAATTAGCTCAGATACCGTTCCATAAACCCAATATGTAATAGACAAGACCTACTCCTTGCTCAGAGAACTGGACTCAACACGCCCTATTCACCGCACAAGATTATATCTGACTAGTAATAATCGTAAAGCCTATGTATTGATATCTCTCTGTTAGTGTGTCAAGTGGGTGTAAAGCGGCATAAACACAGCAGTGAAAAGCAGCTAAATCCCATTATGAAAATAAATTACTTTGAAACACCCATGAAACAAAGACAGTGAACGAGAGAGGAATTCTTACACAATGCGTTCAGGGGCTGTGATGCAACCTGGATTGACCATATCTAGACCCACAGCTGGATGAGACATAAGGGTGGACACTCTTGGGGCTGAGAGGTTTGGTGAGGTTGGGTGAGCAAACGCAGACCCTTTAAAGTAATACTGCATGGTACCCATCGCATGGGTCCCAAATCTCCAGCTTCAAGGGCATCTTCCTACATCAAAAACATGCATGAGAAACCCAGAAGATGGTACACAGTGTGATGGGGAAAGGTTTCTAAAACGCACCTCATTTCTCATCGCCTTGTGCCCGGGTTCGCCATTCCAGCCGCTTTACTAGCAAGCTCCCTACTTGGAGCATCAGCACCTTTAACCTCCTGTTCCGTACAGGTTGCAATTTGTCCTGAGGATAAACGGGAAGACGTGGAACCAACGAGAGACTAGCTCTTGGTGTTGGGACAGGCACAGGTCACTCTATTTTCCCATCAGAAAGAAGAATTAACCACAGGCTCAGCCTGCCCCCCGGAACCAGAACAGGGCCTGAAGCCATTCTGCGATTTTGCCGCCAGCTCCCATAAAAACGAGTTGTAAAATGGAGGTTCAGGGCACTGCAATTCACAAACCTGCAGAGTTATAAATGATAACTCTCGTCCACAAATATATTGAGGGAAGGCAAAGAAGAGGATTTGAAATCAAGGCAGAATTGCAGGAAAGAGATTTCAGGAGGTAGATTCGAATTGCATTTAAAGCACATGAAAAGCGGCAAAACGTTGACAATGATGCCCTTGGCCAAAAAGGGCGTATGCGTTTTTTCCTGAATATATTCAGGAAAAAACGCATACGCCCTTTTTGGCCAACCAAGCAACCTGGAAAGGCAAATCAGCGCTACAAAGAAGTCTCGCTTCCCATCGGTCAAAAGGGCCATGCTGAAAAAAGTGTCAAAACCAGAAATGCAGGACAGGCCATGGAGAAATGGGAGCCTTGCTACACTGATGGGCGGGATGTAAATTGCCAACAGCCACTCTGGAGAAGTGTACGGTGAGTCCTGAAACATCTGAAAAACACAGCTTAGAGAGCATAGGGCACTTCCACTCATGGGGGTATGAATTGGGAAAATGAAAAATCAGCAAGACACAAGCACCCCAAAGTTTAGGGCTGCTCTGTTGACAAGGACCTCCACTTCATTCCACCTTAAATATCCCAGGAAAGAGAAAAATGGGTAAAGAAGTTGTGGTCCTTATGTACAATGGAAGACCACTCAGCCATGAAATCAATGTCATAAGGCTAGTAGCAGCATGATGAGTGGATTTAGGTACGACGATTCTAAGTGAAATAAGTCACACAGAAAAGGACACTTCTCATAAGGTATCACTGATAGAGGGAATGTAAAAACCGTTACACTTGAACTGAATTACAAAACAGAACAGAGTCACACATGCAGAAAACACACTATGGCTGCTTAACGGGAAAGGTGAGGTGGGGTGATACATAAAACAAGGGTATCAAATTAGCTCAGATACCATTCCATAAACCCAATATGTAATAGACAAGACCTACTCCTTGCTCAGAGAACTGGACTCAACACGCCCTATTCACCGCACAAGAATATATCTGACTAATAATAATCGTAAAACCTATGTATTGATATCTCTCTGTTAGTGTGTCAAGTGGGTGTAAAGCGGCATAAACACAGCAGTGAAAAGCAGCTAAACCCCATTATAAAAATAAATTACTTTGAAACACCCATGAAACAAAGACAGTGAAAGAGAGAGAAATTCTTACACAATGCGTTCAGGGGCTGTGATGCAACCTGGATTGACCATATCTAGACTCACAGCTGGATCAGACATAAGGGTGGACACTCTTGGGGCTGAGAGGTTTGGTGAGGTTGGGTGAGCAAACGCAGACCCTTTAAAGTAATACTGCATGGTACCCATCGCATGGGTCCCAAATCTCCAGGTTCAAGGGCATCTTCCTACATCAAAAACATGCATGAGAAACCCAGAAGATGGTACACCGTGTGATGGGGAAAGGTTTCTAAAACGCACCTCATTTCTCATCGCCTTGTGCCCGGGTTCGCCATTCCAGCCGCTTTACTAGCAAGCTCCCTACTTGGAGCATCAGCACCTTTAACCTCCTGTTCCGTACAGGTTGCAATTTGTCCTGAGGATAAACGGGAAGACGTGGAACCAACGAGAGACTAGCTCTTGGTGTTGGGACAGGCACAGGTCACTCTATTTTCCCATCAGAAAGAAGAATTAACCACAGGCTCAGCCTGCCCCCCGGAACCAGAACAGGGCCTGAAGCCATTCTGCGATTTTGCCGCCAGCTCCCATAAAAACGAGTTGTAAAATGGAGGTTCAGGGCACTGCAATTCACAAACCTGCAGAGTTATAAATGATAACTCTCGTCCACAAATATATTGAGGGAAGGCAAAGAAGAGGATTTGAAATCAAGGCAGAATTGCAGGAAAGAGATTTCAGGAGGTAGATTCGACTCGCCTTTAAAGCACATGAAAAGCGGCAAAACGTTGACAATGATGCCCTTGGCCAAAAAGGGCGTATGCGTTTTTTCCTGAATATATTCAGGAAAAAACGCATACGCCCTTTTTGGCCAACCAAGCAACCTGGAAAGGCAAATCAGCGCTACAAGCAAGTCTCGCTTCCCATCGGTCAAAAGGGCCATGCTGAAAAAAGTGTCAAAACCAGAAATGCAGGACAGGCCATGGAGAAATGGGAGCCTTGCTACACTGATGGGCGGGATGTAAATTGCCAACAGCCACTCTGGAGAAGTGTACGGTGAGTCCTGAAACATCTGAAAAACACAGCTTAGAGAGCATAGGGCACTTCCACTCATGGGGGTATGAATTGGGAAAATGAAAAATCAGCAAGACACAAGCACCCCAAAGTTGAGGGCTGCTCTGTTGACAAGGACCTCCACTTCATTCCACCTTAAATATCCCAGGAAAGAGAAAAATGGGTAAAGAAGTTGTGGTCCTTATGTACAATGGAATATCACTCAGCCATGAAATCAATGTCATAAGGCTAGTAGCAGCATGATGAGTGGATTTAGGTACGACGATTCTAAGTGAAATAAGTCACACAGAAAAGGACACTTCTCATAAGGTATCACTGATAGAGGGAATGTAAAAACCGTTACACTTGAACTGAATTACAAAACAGAACAGAGTCACACATGCAGAAAACACACTATGGCTGCTTAACGGGAAAGGTGAGGTGGGGTGATACATAAAACAAGGGTATCAAATTAGCTCAGATACCGTTCCATAAACCCAATATGTAATAGACAAGACCTACTCCTTGCTCAGAGAACTGGACTCAACACGCCCTATTCACCGCACAAGATTATATCTGACTAGTAATAATCGTAAAGCCTATGTATTGATATCTCTCTGTTAGTGTGTCAAGTGGGTGTAAAGCGGCATAAATACAGCAGTGAAAAGCAGCTAAATCCCATTATGAAAATAAATTACTTTGAAAAACCCATGAAACAAAGACAGTGAACGAGAGAGGAATTCTTACACAATGCGTTCAGGGGCTGTGATGCAACCTGGATTGACCATATCTAGACCCACAGCTGGATGAGACATAAGGGTGGACACTCTTGGGGCTGAGAGGTTTGGTGAGGTTGGGTGAGCAAACGCAGACCCTTTAAAGTAATACTGCATGGTACCCATCGCATGGGTCCCAAATCTCCAGCTTCAAGGGCATCTTCCTACATCAAAAACATGCATGAGAAACCCAGAAGATGGTACACAGTGTGATGGGAAAGGTTTCTAAAACGCACCTCATTTCTCATCGCCTTGTGCCCGGGTTCGCCATTCCAGCCGCTTTACTAGCAAGCTCCCTACTTGGAGCATCAGCACCTTTAACCTCCTGTTCCGTACAGGTTGCAATTTGTCCTGAGGATAAACGGGAAGACGTGGAACCAACGAGAGACTAGCTCTTGGTGTTGGGACAGGCACAGGTCACTCTATTTTCCCATCAGAAAGAAGAATTAACCACAGGCTCAGCCTGCCCCCCGGAACCAGAACAGGGCCTGAAGCCATTCTGCGATTTTGCCGCCAGCTCCCATAAAAACGAGTTGTAAAATGGAGGTTCAGGGCACTGCAATTCACAAACCTGCAGAGTTATAAATGATAACTCTCGTCCACAAATATATTGAGGGAAGGCAAAGAAGAGGATTTGAAATCAAGGCAGAATTGCAGGAAAGAGATTTCAGGAGGTAGATTCGAATTGCATTTAAAGCACATGAAAAGCGGCAAAACGTTGACAATGATGCCCTTGGCCAAAAAGGGCGTATGCGTTTTTTCCTGAATATATTCAGGAAAAAACGCATACGCCCTTTTTGGCCAACCAAGCAACCTGGAAAGGCAAATCAGCGCTACAAAGAAGTCTCGCTTCCCATCGGTCAAAAGGGCCATGCTGAAAAAAGTGTCAAAACCAGAAATGCAGGACAGGCCATGGAGAAATGGGAGCCTTGCTACACTGATGGGCGGGATGTAAATTGCCAACAGCCACTCTGGAGAAGTGTACGGTGAGTCCTGAAACATCTGAAAAACACAGCTTAGAGAGCATAGGGCACTTCCACTCATGGGGGTATGAATTGGGAAAATGAAAAATCAGCAAGACACAAGCACCCCAAAGTTTAGGGCTGCTCTGTTGACAAGGACCTCCACTTCATTCCACCTTAAATATCCCAGGAAAGAGAAAAATGGGTAAAGAAGTTGTGGTCCTTATGTACAATGGAAGACCACTCAGCCATGAAATCAATGTCATAAGGCTAGTAGCAGCATGATGAGTGGATTTAGGTACGACGATTCTAAGTGAAATAAGTCACACAGAAAAGGACACTTCTCATAAGGTATCACTGATAGAGGGAATGTAAAAACCGTTACACTTGAACTGAATTACAAAACAGAACAGAGTCACACATGCAGAAAACACACTATGGCTGCTTAACGGGAAAGGTGAGGTGGGGTGATACATAAAACAAGGGTATCAAATTAGCTCAGATACCATTCCATAAACCCAATATGTAATAGACAAGACCTACTCCTTGCTCAGAGAACTGGACTCAACACGCCCTATTCACCGCACAAGAATATATCTGACTAATAATAATCGTAAAACCTATGTATTGATATCTCTCTGTTAGTGTGTCAAGTGGGTGTAAAGCGGCATAAACACAGCAGTGAAAAGCAGCTAAACCCCATTATAAAAATAAATTACTTTGAAACACCCATGAAACAAAGACAGTGAAAGAGAGAGAAATTCTTACACAATGCGTTCAGGGGCTGTGATGCAACCTGGATTGACCATATCTAGACTCACAGCTGGATCAGACATAAGGGTGGACACTCTTGGGGCTGAGAGGTTTGGTGAGGTTGGGTGAGCAAACGCAGACCCTTTAAAGTAATACTGCATGGTACCCATCGCATGGGTCCCAAATCTCCAGGTTCAAGGGCATCTTCCTACATCGAAAACATGCATGAGAAACCCAGAAGATGGTACACCGTGTGATGGGGAAAGGTTTCTAAAACGCACCTCATTTCTCATCGCCTTGTGCCCGGGTTCGCCATTCCAGCCGCTTTACTAGCAAGCTCCCTACTTGGAGCATCAGCACCTTTAACCTCCTGTTCCGTACAGGTTGCAATTTGTCCTGAGGATAAACGGGAAGACGTGGAACCAACGAGAGACTAGCTCTTGGTGTTGGGACAGGCACAGGTCACTCTATTTTCCCATCAGAAAGAAGAATTAACCACAGGCTCAGCCTGCCCCCCGGAACCAGAACAGGGCCTGAAGCCATTCTGCGATTTTGCCGCCAGCTCCCATAAAAACGAGTTGTAAAATGGAGGTTCAGGGCACTGCAATTCACAAACCTGCAGAGTTATAAATGATAACTCTCGTCCACAAATATATTGAGGGAAGGCAAAGAAGAGGATTTGAAATCAAGGCAGAATTGCAGGAAAGAGATTTCAGGAGGTAGATTCGAATTGCATTTAAAGCACATGAAAAGCGGCAAAACGTTGACAATGATGCCCTTGGCCAAAAAGGGCGTATGCGTTTTTTCCTGAATATATTCAGGAAAAAACGCATACGCCCTTTTTGGCCAACCAAGCAACCTGGAAAGGCAAATCAGCGCTACAAAGAAGTCTCGCTTCCCATCGGTCAAAAGGGCCATGCTGAAAAAAGTGTCAAAACCAGAAATGCAGGACAGGCCATGGAGAAATGGGAGCCTTGCTACACTGATGGGCGGGATGTAAATTGCCAACAGCCACTCTGGAGAAGTGTACGGTGAGTCCTGAAACATCTGAAAAACACAGCTTAGAGAGCATAGGGCACTTCCACTCATGGGGGTATGAATTGGGAAAATGAAAAATCAGCAAGACACAAGCACCCCAAAGTTTAGGGCTGCTCTGTTGACAAGGACCTCCACTTCATTCCACCTTAAATATCCCAGGAAAGAGAAAAATGGGTAAAGAAGTTGTGGTCCTTATGTACAATGGAAGACCACTCAGCCATGAAATCAATGTCATAAGGCTAGTAGCAGCATGATGAGTGGATTTAGGTACGACGATTCTAAGTGAAATAAGTCACACAGAAAAGGACACTTCTCATAAGGTATCACTGATAGAGGGAATGTAAAAACCGTTACACTTGAACTGAATTACAAAACAGAACAGAGTCACACATGCAGAAAACACACTATGGCTGCTTAACGGGAAAGGTGAGGTGGGGTGATACATAAAACAAGGGTATCAAATTAGCTCAGATACCATTCCATAAACCCAATATGTAATAGACAAGACCTACTCCTTGCTCAGAGAACTGGACTCAACACGCCCTATTCACCGCACAAGAATATATCTGACTAATAATAATCGTAAAACCTATGTATTGATATCTCTCTGTTAGTGTGTCAAGTGGGTGTAAAGCGGCATAAACACAGCAGTGAAAAGCAGCTAAACCCCATTATAAAAATAAATTACTTTGAAACACCCATGAAACAAAGACAGTGAAAGAGAGAGAAATTCTTACACAATGCGTTCAGGGGCTGTGATGCAACCTGGATTGACCATATCTAGACTCACAGCTGGATCAGACATAAGGGTGGACACTCTTGGGGCTGAGAGGTTTGGTGAGGTTGGGTGAGCAAACGCAGACCCTTTAAAGTAATACTGCATGGTACCCATCGCATGGGTCCCAAATCTCCAGGTTCAAGGGCATCTTCCTACATCAAAAACATGCATGAGAAACCCAGAAGATGGTACACCGTGTGATGGGGAAAGGTTTCTAAAACGCACCTCATTTCTCATCGCCTTGTGCCCGGGTTCGCCATTCCAGCCGCTTTACTAGCAAGCTCCCTACTTGGAGCATCAGCACCTTTAACCTCCTGTTCCGTACAGGTTGCAATTTGTCCTGAGGATAAACGGGAAGACGTGGAACCAACGAGAGACTAGCTCTTGGTGTTGGGACAGGCACAGGTCACTCTATTTTCCCATCAGAAAGAAGAATTAACCACAGGCTCAGCCTGCCCCCCGGAACCAGAACAGGGCCTGAAGCCATTCTGCGATTTTGCCGCCAGCTCCCATAAAAACGAGTTGTAAAATGGAGGTTCAGGGCACTGCAATTCACAAACCTGCAGAGTTATAAATGATAACTCTCGTCCACAAATATATTGAGGGAAGGCAAAGAAGAGGATTTGAAATCAAGGCAGAATTGCAGGAAAGAGATTTCAGGAGGTAGATTCGACTCGCCTTTAAAGCACATGAAAAGCGGCAAAACGTTGACAATGATGCCCTTGGCCAAAAAGGGCGTATGCGTTTTTTCCTGAATATATTCAGGAAAAAACGCATACGCCCTTTTTGGCCAACCAAGCAACCTGGAAAGGCAAATCAGCGCTACAAGCAAGTCTCGCTTCCCATCGGTCAAAAGGGCCATGCTGAAAAAAGTGTCAAAACCAGAAATGCAGGACAGGCCATGGAGAAATGGGAGCCTTGCTACACTGATGGGCGGGATGTAAATTGCCAACAGCCACTCTGGAGAAGTGTACGGTGAGTCCTGAAACATCTGAAAAACACAGCTTAGAGAGCATAGGGCACTTCCACTCATGGGGGTATGAATTGGGAAAATGAAAAATCAGCAAGACACAAGCACCCCAAAGTTGAGGGCTGCTCTGTTGACAAGGACCTCCACTTCATTCCACCTTAAATATCCCAGGAAAGAGAAAAATGGGTAAAGAAGTTGTGGTCCTTATGTACAATGGAATATCACTCAGCCATGAAATCAATGTCATAAGGCTAGTAGCAGCATGATGAGTGGATTTAGGTACGACGATTCTAAGTGAAATAAGTCACACAGAAAAGGACACTTCTCATAAGGTATCACTGATAGAGGGAATGTAAAAACCGTTACACTTGAACTGAATTACAAAACAGAACAGAGTCACACATGCAGAAAACACACTATGGCTGCTTAACGGGAAAGGTGAGGTGGGGTGATACATAAAACAAGGGTATCAAATTAGCTCAGATACCATTCCATAAACCCAATATGTAATAGACAAGACCTACTCCTTGCTCAGAGAACTGGACTCAACACGCCCTATTCACCGCACAAGATTATATCTGACTAGTAATAATCGTAAAGCCTATGTATTGATATCTCTCTGTTAGTGTGTCAAGTGGGTGTAAAGCGGCATAAACACAGCAGTGAAAAGCAGCTAAATCCCATTATGAAAATAAATTACTTTGAAAAACCCATGAAACAAAGACAGTGAACGAGAGAGGAATTCTTACACAATGCGTTCAGGGGCTGTGATGCAACCTGGATTGACCATATCTAGACCCACAGCTGGATGAGACATAAGGGTGGACACTCTTGGGGCTGAGAGGTTTGGTGAGGTTGGGTGAGCAAACGCAGACCCTTTAAAGTAATACTGCATGGTACCCATCGCATGGGTCCCAAATCTCCAGCTTCAAGGGCATCTTCCTACATCAAAAACATGCATGAGAAACCCAGAAGATGGTACACCGTGTGATGGGGAAAGGTTTCTAAAATGCACCTCATTTCTCATCTCCTTGTGCCCGGGTTCGCCATTCCAGCTGCTTTACTAGCAAGCTCCCTACTTGGAGCATCAGCACCTTTAACATCCTGTTCCGTACAGGTTGCAATTTGTCCTGAGGATAAACGGGAAGACGTGGAACCAACGAGAGACTAGCTCTTGGTGTTGGGACAGGCACAGGTCACTCTATTTTCCCATCAGAAAGAAGAATTAACCACAGGCTCAGCCTGACCCCCGGAACCAGAACAGGGCCTGAAGCCATTCTGCGATTTTGCCGCCAGCTCCCATAAAAACGAGTTGCAAAATGGAGGTTCAGGGCACTGCAATTCACAAACCTGCAGAGTTATAAATGATAACTCTCGTCCACAAATATATTGAGGGAAGGCAAAGAAGAGGATTTGAAATCAAGGCAGAATTGCAGGAAAGAGATTTCAGGAGGTAGATTCGAATTGCATTTAAAGCACATGAAAAGCGGCAAAACGTTGACAATGATGCCCTTGGCCAAAAAGGGCGTATGCGTTTTTTCCTGAATATATTCAGGAAAAAACGCATACGCCCTTTTTGGCCAACCAAGCAACCTGGAAAGGCAAATCAGCGCTACAAAGAAGTCTCGCTTCCCATCGGTCAAAAGGGCCATGCTGAAAAAAGTGTCAAAACCAGAAATGCAGGACAGGCCATGGAGAAATGGGAGCCTTGCTACACTGATGGGCGGGATGTAAATTGCCAACAGCCACTCTGGAGAAGTGTACAGTGAGTCCTGAAACATCTAAAAAACACAGCTTAGAGAGCATAGGGCACTTCCACTCATGGGAGTATGAATTGGGAAAATGAAAAATCAGCAAGACACAAGCACCCCAAAGTTTAGGGCTGCTCTGTTGACAAGGACCTCCACTTCATTCCACCTTAAATATCCCAGGAAAGAGAAAAATGGGTAAAGAAGTTGTGGTCCTTATGTACAATGGAATATCACTCAGCCATGAAATCAATGTCATAAGGCTAGTAGCAGCATGATGAGTGGATTTAGGTACGACGATTCTAAGTGAAATAAGTCACACAGAAAAGGACACTTCTCATAAGGTATCACTGATAGAGGGAATGTAAAAACCGTTACACTTGAACTGAATTACAAAACAGAACAGAGTCACACATGCAGAAAACACACTATGGCTGCTTAACGGGAAAGGTGAGGTGGGGTGATACATAAAACAAGGGTATCAAATTAGCTCAGATACCATTCCATAAACCCAATATGTAATAGACAAGACCTACTCCTTGCTCAGAGAACTGGACTCAACACGCCCTATTCACCGCACAAGAATATATCTGACTAATAATAATCGTAAAACCTATGTATTGATATCTCTCTGTTAGTGTGTCAAGTGGGTGTAAAGCGGCATAAACACAGCAGTGAAAAGCAGCTAAACCCCATTATAAAAATAAATTACTTTGAAACACCCATGAAACAAAGACAGTGAAAGAGAGAGAAATTCTTACACAATGCGTTCAGGGGCTGTGATGCAACCTGGATTGACCATATCTAGACTCACAGCTGGATCAGACATAAGGGTGGACACTCTTGGGGCTGAGAGGTTTGGTGAGGTTGGGTGAGCAAACGCAGACCCTTTAAAGTAATACTGCATGGTACCCATCGCATGGGTCCCAAATCTCCAGGTTCAAGGGCATCTTCCTACATCAAAAACATGCATGAGAAACCCAGAAGATGGTACACAGTGTGATGGGGAAAGGTTTCTAAAACGCACCTCATTTCTCATCGCCTTGTGCCCGGGTTCGCCATTCCAGCCGCTTTACTAGCAAGCTCCCTACTTGGAGCATCAGCACCTTTAACCTCCTGTTCCGTACAGGTTGCAATTTGTCCTGAGGATAAACGGGAAGACGTGGAACCAACGAGAGACTAGCTCTTGGTGTTGGGACAGGCACAGGTCACTCTATTTTCCCATCAGAAAGAAGAATTAACCACAGGCTCAGCCTGCCCCCCGGAACCAGAACAGGGCCTGAAGCCATTCTGCGATTTTGCCGCCAGCTCCCATAAAAACGAGTTGCAAAATGGAGGTTCAGGGCACTGCAATTCACAAACCTGCAGAGTTATAAATGATAACTCTCGTCCACAAATATATTGAGGGAAGGCAAAGAAGAGGATTTGAAATCAAGGCAGAATTGCAGGAAAGAGATTTCAGGAGGTAGATTCGAATTGCATTTAAAGCACATGAAAAGCGGCAAAACGTTGACAATGATGCCCTTGGCCAAAAAGGGCGTATGCGTTTTTTCCTGAATATATTCAGGAAAAAACGCATACGCCCTTTTTGGCCAACCAAGCAACCTGGAAAGGCAAATCAGCGCTACAAAGAAGTCTCGCTTCCCATCGGTCAAAAGGGCCATGCTGAAAAAAGTGTCAAAACCAGAAATGCAGGACAGGCCATGGAGAAATGGGAGCCTTGCTACACTGATGGGCGGGATGTAAATTGCCAACAGCCACTCTGGAGAAGTGTACAGTGAGTCCTGAAACATCTAAAAAACACAGCTTAGAGAGCATAGGGCACTTCCACTCATGGGAGTATGAATTGGGAAAATGAAAAATCAGCAAGACACAAGCACCCCAAAGTTTAGGGCTGCTCTGTTGACAAGGACCTCCACTTCATTCCACCTTAAATATCCCAGGAAAGAGAAAAATGGGTAAAGAAGTTGTGGTCCTTATGTACAATGGAATATCACTCAGCCATGAAATCAATGTCATAAGGCTAGTAGCAGCATGATGAGTGGATTTAGGTACGACGATTCTAAGTGAAATAAGTCACACAGAAAAGGACACTTCTCATAAGGTATCACTGATAGAGGGAATGTAAAAACCGTTACACTTGAACTGAATTACAAAACAGAACAGAGTCACACATGCAGAAAACACACTATGGCTGCTTAACGGGAAAGGTGAGGTGGGGTGATACATAAAACAAGGGTATCAAATTAGCTCAGATACCATTCCATAAACCCAATATGTAATAGACAAGACCTACTCCTTGCTCAGAGAACTGGACTCAACACGCCCTATTCACCGCACAAGAATATATCTGACTAATAATAATCGTAAAACCTATGTATTGATATCTCTCTGTTAGTGTGTCAAGTGGGTGTAAAGCGGCATAAACACAGCAGTGAAAAGCAGCTAAACCCCATTATAAAAATAAATTACTTTGAAACACCCATGAAACAAAGACAGTGAAAGAGAGAGAAATTCTTACACAATGCGTTCAGGGGCTGTGATGCAACCTGGATTGACCATATCTAGACTCACAGCTGGATCAGACATAAGGGTGGACACTCTTGGGGCTGAGAGGTTTGGTGAGGTTGGGTGAGCAAACGCAGACCCTTTAAAGTAATACTGCATGGTACCCATCGCATGGGTCCCAAATCTCCAGGTTCAAGGGCATCTTCCTACATCAAAAACATGCATGAGAAACCCAGAAGATGGTACACCGTGTGATGGGGAAAGGTTTCTAAAACGCACCTCATTTCTCATCGCCTTGTGCCCGGGTTCGCCATTCCAGCCGCTTTACTAGCAAGCTCCCTACTTGGAGCATCAGCACCTTTAACCTCCTGTTCCGTACAGGTTGCAATTTGTCCTGAGGATAAACGGGAAGACGTGGAACCAACGAGAGACTAGCTCTTGGTGTTGGGACAGGCACAGGTCACTCTATTTTCCCATCAGAAAGAAGAATTAACCACAGGCTCAGCCTGCCCCCCGGAACCAGAACAGGGCCTGAAGCCATTCTGCGATTTTGCCGCCAGCTCCCATAAAAACGAGTTGTAAAATGGAGGTTCAGGGCACTGCAATTCACAAACTTGCAGAGTTATAAATGATAACTCTCGTCCACAAATATATTGAGGGAAGGCAAAGAAGAGGATTTGAAATCAAGGCAGAATTGCAGGAAAGAGATTTCAGGAGGTAGATTCGAATCGCCTTTAAAGCACATGAAAAGCGGCAAAACGTTGACAATGATGCCCTTGGCCAAAAAGGGCGTATGCGTTTTTTCCTGAATATATTCAAGAAAAAACGCATACGCCCTTTTTGGCCAACCAAGCAACCTGGAAAGGAAAATCAGCACTACAAACAAGTCTCGCTTCCCATCGGTCAAAAGGGCCATGCTGAAAAAAGTGTCAAAACCAGAAATGCAGGACAGGCCATGGAGAAATGGGAGCCTTGCTACACTGATGGGCGGGATGTAAATTGCCAACAGCCACTCTGGAGAAGTGTACGGTGAGTCCTGAAACATCTGAAAAACACAGCTTAGAGAGCATAGGGCACTTCCACTCATGGGGGTATGAATTGGGAAAATGAAAAATCAGCAAGACACAAGCACCCCAAAGTTTAGGGCTGCTCTGTTGACAAGGACCTCCACTTCATTCCACCTTAAATATCCCAGGAAAGAGAAAAATGGGTAAAGAAGTTGTGGTCCTTATGTACAATGGAATATCACTCAGCCATGAAATCAATGTCATAAGGCTAGTAGCAGCATGATGAGTGGATTTAGGAACGACGATTCTAAGTGAAATAAGTCACACAGAAAAGGACACTTCTCATAAGGTATCACTGATAGAGGGAATGTAAAAACCGTTACACTTGAACTGAATTACAAAACAGAACAGAGTCACACATGCAGAAAACACACTATGGCTGCTTAACGGGAAAGGTGAGGTGGGGTGATACATAAAACAAGGGTATCAAATTAGCTCAGATACCGTTCCATAAACCCAATATGTAATAGACAAGACCTACTCCTTGCTCAGAGAACTGGACTCAACACGCCCTATTCACCGCACAAGAATATATCTGACTAGTAATAATCGTAAAACCTATGTATTGATATCTCTCTGTTAGTGTGTCAAGTGGGAGTAAAGCGTCATAAACACAGCAGTGAAAAGCAGCTAAACCCCATTATAAAAATAAATTACTTTGAAACACCCATGAAACAAAGACAGTGAAAGAGAGAGAAATTCTTACACAATGCGTTCAGGGGCTGTGATGCAACCTGGATTGACCATATCTAGACTCACAGCTGGATCAGACATAAGGGTGGACACTCTTGGGGCTGAGAGGTTTGGTGAGGTTGGGTGAGCAAACGCAGACCCTTTAAAGTAATACTGCATGATACCCATCGCATGGGTCCCAAATCTCCAGGTTCAAGGGCATCTTCCTACATCAAAAACATGCATGAGAAACCCAGAAGATGGTACACCGTGTGATGGGGAAAGGTTTCTAAAACGCACCTCATTTCTCATCTCCTTGTGCCCGGGTTCGCCATTCCAGCCGCTTTACTAGCAAGCTCCCTACTTGGAGCATCAGCACCTTTAACCTCCTGTTCCGTACAGGTTGCAATTTGTCCTGAGGATAAACGGGAAGACGTGGAACCAACGAGAGACTAGCTCTTGGTGTTGGGACAGGCACAGGTCACTCTATTTTCCCATCAGAAAGAAGAATTAACCACAGGCTCAGCCTGCCCCCCGGAACCAGAACAGGGCCTGAAGCCATTCTGCGATTTTGCCGCCAGCTCCCATAAAAACGAGTTGTAAAATGGAGGTTCAGGGCACTGCAATTCACAAACCTGCAGAGTTATAAATGATAACTCTCGTCCACAAATATATTGAGGGAAGGCAAAGAAGAGGATTTGAAATCAAGGCAGAATTGCAGGAAAGAGATTTCAGGAGGTAGATTCGAATCGCCTTTAAAGCACATGAAAAGCGGCAAAACGTTGACAATGATGCCCTTGGCCAAAAAGGGCGTATGCGTTTTTTCCTGAATATATTCAGGAAAAAACGCATACGCCCTTTTTGGCCAACCAAGCAACCTGGAAAGGCAAATCAGCGCTACAAACAAGTCTCGCTTCCCATCGGTCAAAAGGGCCATGCTGAAAAAAGTGTCAAAACCAGAAATGCAGGACAGGCCATGGAGAAATGGGAGCCTTGCTACACTGATGGGCGGGATGTAAATTGCCAACAGCCACTCTGGAGAAGTGTACGGTGAGTCCTGAAACATCTGAAAAACACAGCTTAGAGAGCATAGGGCACTTCCACTCATGGGGGTATGAATTGGGAAAATGAAAAATCAGCAAGACACAAGCACCCCAAAGTTTAGGGCTGCTCTGTTGACAAGGACCTCCACTTCATTCCACCTTAAATATCCCAGGAAAGAGAAAAATGGGTAAAGAAGTTGTGGTCCTTATGTACAATGGAATATCACTCAGCCATGAAATCAATGTCATAAGGCTAGTAGCAGCATGATGAGTGGATTTAGGTACGACGATTCTAAGTGAAATAAGTCACACAGAAAAGGACACTTCTCATAAGGTATCACTGATAGAGGGAATGTAAAAACCGTTACACTTGAACTGAATTACAAAACAGAACAGAGTCACACATGCAGAAAACACACTATGGCTGCTTAACGGGAAAGGTGAGGTGGGGTGATACATAAAACAAGGGTATCAAATTAGCTCAGATACCGTTCCATAAACCCAATATGTAATAGACAAGACCTACTCCTTGCTCAGAGAACTGGACTCAACACGCCCTATTCACCGCACAAGATTATATCTGACTAGTAATAATCGTAAAGCCTATGTATTGATATCTCTCTGTTAGTGTGTCAAGTGGGTGTAAAGCGGCATAAACACAGCAGTGAAAAGCAGCTAAATCCCATTATGAAAATAAATTACTTTGAAAAACCCATGAAACAAAGACAGTGAACGAGAGAGGAATTCTTACACAATGCGTTCAGGGGCTGTGATGCAACCTGGATTGACCATATCTAGACCCACAGCTGGATGAGACATAAGGGTGGACACTCTTGGGGCTGAGAGGTTTGGTGAGGTTGGGTGAGCAAACGCAGACCCTTTAAAGTAATACTGCATGGTACCCATCGCATGGGTCCCAAATCTCCAGCTTCAAGGGCATCTTCCTACATCAAAAACATGCATGAGAAACCCAGAAGATGGTACACAGTGTGATGGGGAAAGGTTTCTAAAACGCACCTCATTTCTCATCGCCTTGTGCCCGGGTTCGCCATTCCAGCCGCTTTACTAGCAAGCTCCCTACTTGGAGCATCAGCACCTTTAACCTCCTGTTCCGTACAGGTTGCAATTTGTCCTGAGGATAAACGGGAAGACGTGGAACCAACGAGAGACTAGCTCTTGGTGTTGGGACAGGCACAGGTCACTCTATTTTCCCATCAGAAAGAAGAATTAACCACAGGCTCAGCCTGCCCCCCGGAACCAGAACAGGGCCTGAAGCCATTCTGCGATTTTGCCGCCAGCTCCCATAAAAACGAGTTGTAAAATGGAGGTTCAGGGCACTGCAATTCACAAACCTGCAGAGTTATAAATGATAACTCTCGTCCACAAATATATTGAGGGAAGGCAAAGAAGAGGATTTGAAATCAAGGCAGAATTGCAGGAAAGAGATTTCAGGAGGTAGATTCGAATCGCCTTTAAAGCACATGAAAAGCGGCAAAACGTTGACAATGATGCCCTTGGCCAAAAAGGGCGTATGCGTTTTTTCCTGAATATATTCAGGAAAAAACGCATACGCCCTTTTTGGCCAACCAAGCAACCTGGAAAGGCAAATCAGCACTACAAACAAGTCTCGCTTCCCATCGGTCAAAAGGGCCATGCTGAAAAAAGTGTCAAAACCAGAAATGCAGGACAGGCCATGGAGAAATGGGAGCCTTGCTACACTGATGGGCGGGATGTAAATTGCCAACAGCCACTCTGGAGAAGTGTACGGTGAGTCCTGAAACATCTGAAAAACACAGCTTAGAGAGCATAGGGCACTTCCACTCATGGGGGTATGAATTGGGAAAATGAAAAATCAGCAAGACACAAGCACCCCAAAGTTTAGGGCTGCTCTGTTGACAAGGACCTCCACTTCATTCCACCTTAAATATCCCAGGAAAGAGAAAAATGGGTAAAGAAGTTGTGGTCCTTATGTACAATGGAATATCACTCAGCCATGAAATCAATGTCATAAGGCTAGTAGCAGCATGATGAGTGGATTTAGGAACGACGATTCTAAGTGAAATAAGTCACACAGAAAAGGACACTTCTCATAAGGTATCACTGATAGAGGGAATGTAAAAACCGTTACACTTGAACTGAATTACAAAACAGAACAGAGTCACACATGCAGAAAACACACTATGGCTGCTTAACGGGAAAGGTGAGGTGGGGTGATACATAAAACAAGGGTATCAAATTAGCTCAGATACCGTTCCATAAACCCAATATGTAATAGACAAGACCTACTCCTTGCTCAGAGAACTGGACTCAACACGCCCTATTCACCGCACAAGAATATATCTGACTAGTAATAATCGTAAAACCTATGTATTGATATCTCTCTGTTAGTGTGTCAAGTGGGTGTAAAGCGGCATAAACACAGCAGTGAAAAGCAGCTAAACCCCATTATAAAAATAAATTACTTTGAAACACCCATGAAACAAAGACAGTGAAAGAGAGAGAAATTCTTACACAATGCGTTCAGGGGCTGTGATGCAACCTGGATTGACCATATCTAGACCCACAGCTGGATGAGACATAAGGGTGGACACTCTTGGGGCTGAGAGGTTTGGTGAGGTTGGGTGAGCAAACGCAGACCCTTTAAAGTAATACTGCATGGTACCCATCGCATGGGTCCCAAATCTCCAGCTTCAAGGGCATCTTCCTACATCAAAAACATGCATGAGAAACCCAGAAGATGGTACACAGTGTGATGGGGAAAGGTTTCTAAAACGCACCTCATTTCTCATCGCCTTGTGCCCGGGTTCGCCATTCCAGCCGCTTTACTAGCAAGCTCCCTACTTGGAGCATCAGCACCTTTAACCTCCTGTTCCGTACAGGTTGCAATTTGTCCTGAGGATAAACGGGAAGACGTGGAACCAACGAGAGACTAGCTCTTGGTGTTGGGACAGGCACAGGTCACTCTATTTTCCCATCAGAAAGAAGAATTAACCACAGGCTCAGCCTGCCCCCCGGAACCAGAACAGGGCCTGAAGCCATTCTGCGATTTTGCCGCCAGCTCCCATAAAAACGAGTTGTAAAATGGAGGTTCAGGGCACTGCAATTCACAAACCTGCAGAGTTATAAATGATAACTCTCGTCCACAAATATATTGAGGGAAGGCAAAGAAGAGGATTTGAAATCAAGGCAGAATTGCAGGAAAGAGATTTCAGGAGGTAGATTCGAATCGCCTTTAAAGCACATGAAAAGCGGCAAAACGTTGACAATGATGCCCTTGGCCAAAAAGGGCGTATGCGTTTTTTCCTGAATATATTCAGGAAAAAACGCATACGCCCTTTTTGGCCAACCAAGCAACCTGGAAAGGCAAATCAGCACTACAAACAAGTCTCGCTTCCCATCGGTCAAAAGGGCCATGCTGAAAAAAGTGTCAAAACCAGAAATGCAGGACAGGCCATGGAGAAATGGGAGCCTTGCTACACTGATGGGCGGGATGTAAATTGCCAACAGCCACTCTGGAGAAGTGTACGGTGAGTCCTGAAACATCTGAAAAACACAGCTTAGAGAGCATAGGGCACTTCCACTCATGGGGGTATGAATTGGGAAAATGAAAAATCAGCAAGACACAAGCACCCCAAAGTTTAGGGCTGCTCTGTTGACAAGGACCTCCACTTCATTCCACCTTAAATATCCCAGGAAAGAGAAAAATGGGTAAAGAAGTTGTGGTCCTTATGTACAATGGAATATCACTCAGCCATGAAATCAATGTCATAAGGCTAGTAGCAGCATGATGAGTGGATTTAGGAACGACGATTCTAAGTGAAATAAGTCACACAGAAAAGGACACTTCTCATAAGGTATCACTGATAGAGGGAATGTAAAAACCGTTACACTTGAACTGAATTACAAAACAGAACAGAGTCACACATGCAGAAAACACACTATGGCTGCTTAACGGGAAAGGTGAGGTGGGGTGATACATAAAACAAGGGTATCAAATTAGCTCAGATACCGTTCCATAAACCCAATATGTAATAGACAAGACCTACTCCTTGCTCAGAGAACTGGACTCAACACGCCCTATTCACCGCACAAGATTATATCTGACTAGTAATAATCGTAAAGCCTATGTATTGATATCTCTCTGTTAGTGTGTCAAGTGGGTGTAAAGCGGCATAAACACAGCAGTGAAAAGCAGCTAAATCCCATTATGAAAATAAATTACTTTGAAAAACCCATGAAACAAAGACAGTGAACGAGAGAGGAATTCTTACACAATGCGTTCAGGGGCTGTGATGCAACCTGGATTGACCATATCTAGACCCACAGCTGGATGAGACATAAGGGTGGACACTCTTGGGGCTGAGAGGTTTGGTGAGGTTGGGTGAGCAAACGCAGACCCTTTAAAGTAATACTGCATGGTACCCATCGCATGGGTCCCAAATCTCCAGCTTCAAGGGCATCTTCCTACATCAAAAACATGCATGAGAAACCCAGAAGATGGTACACAGTGTGATGGGGAAAGGTTTCTAAAACGCACCTCATTTCTCATCGCCTTGTGCCCGGGTTCGCCATTCCAGCCGCTTTACTAGCAAGCTCCCTACTTGGAGCATCAGCACCTTTAACCTCCTGTTCCGTACAGGTTGCAATTTGTCCTGAGGATAAACGGGAAGACGTGGAACCAACGAGAGACTAGCTCTTGGTGTTGGGACAGGCACAGGTCACTCTATTTTCCCATCAGAAAGAAGAATTAACCACAGGCTCAGCCTGCCCCCCGGAACCAGAACAGGGCCTGAAGCCATTCTGCGATTTTGCCGCCAGCTCCCATAAAAACGAGTTGTAAAATGGAGGTTCAGGGCACTGCAATTCACAAACCTGCAGAGTTATAAATGATAACTCTCGTCCACAAATATATTGAGGGAAGGCAAAGAAGAGGATTTGAAATCAAGGCAGAATTGCAGGAAAGAGATTTCAGGAGGTAGATTCGAATCGCCTTTAAAGCACATGAAAAGCGGCAAAACGTTGACAATGATGCCCTTGGCCAAAAAGGGCGTATGCGTTTTTTCCTGAATATATTCAGGAAAAAACGCATACGCCCTTTTTGGCCAACCAAGCAACCTGGAAAGGCAAATCAGCACTACAAACAAGTCTCGCTTCCCATCGGTCAAAAGGGCCATGCTGAAAAAAGTGTCAAAACCAGAAATGCAGGACAGGCCATGGAGAAATGGGAGCCTTGCTACACTGATGGGCGGGATGTAAATTGCCAACAGCCACTCTGGAGAAGTGTACGGTGAGTCCTGAAACATCTGAAAAACACAGCTTAGAGAGCATAGGGCACTTCCACTCATGGGGGTATGAATTGGGAAAATGAAAAATCAGCAAGACACAAGCACCCCAAAGTTTAGGGCTGCTCTGTTGACAAGGACCTCCACTTCATTCCACCTTAAATATCCCAGGAAAGAGAAAAATGGGTAAAGAAGTTGTGGTCCTTATGTACAATGGAATATCACTCAGCCATGAAATCAATGTCATAAGGCTAGTAGCAGC
Source organism: Balaenoptera borealis (assembly GCF_965194805.1). Lineage (NCBI taxonomy): Eukaryota > Metazoa > Chordata > Mammalia > Artiodactyla > Balaenopteridae > Balaenoptera > Balaenoptera borealis. The sequence goes on along the minus strand of NW_028123987.1, from coordinate 1,823,479 downwards.
ATGATGAGTGGATTTAGGAACGACGATTCTAAGTGAAATAAGTCACACAGAAAAGGACACTTCTCATAAGGTATCACTGATAGAGGGAATGTAAAAACCGTTACACTTGAACTGAATTACAAAACAGAACAGAGTCACACATGCAGAAAACACACTATGGCTGCTTAACGGGAAAGGTGAGGTGGGGTGATACATAAAACAAGGGTATCAAATTAGCTCAGATACCGTTCCATAAACCCAATATGTAATAGACAAGACCTACTCCTTGCTCAGAGAACTGGACTCAACACGCCCTATTCACCGCACAAGAATATATCTGACTAGTAATAATCGTAAAACCTATGTATTGATATCTCTCTGTTAGTGTGTCAAGTGGGTGTAAAGCGGCATAAACACAGCAGTGAAAAGCAGCTAAACCCCATTATAAAAATAAATTACTTTGAAACACCCATGAAACAAAGACAGTGAAAGAGAGAGAAATTCTTACACAATGCGTTCAGGGGCTGTGATGCAACCTGGATTGACCATATCTAGACCCACAGCTGGATGAGACATAAGGGTGGACACTCTTGGGGCTGAGAGGTTTGGTGAGGTTGGGTGAGCAAACGCAGACCCTTTAAAGTAATACTGCATGGTACCCATCGCATGGGTCCCAAATCTCCAGCTTCAAGGGCATCTTCCTACATCAAAAACATGCATGAGAAACCCAGAAGATGGTACACAGTGTGATGGGGAAAGGTTTCTAAAACGCACCTCATTTCTCATCGCCTTGTGCCCGGGTTCGCCATTCCAGCCGCTTTACTAGCAAGCTCCCTACTTGGAGCATCAGCACCTTTAACCTCCTGTTCCGTACAGGTTGCAATTTGTCCTGAGGATAAACGGGAAGACGTGGAACCAACGAGAGACTAGCTCTTGGTGTTGGGACAGGCACAGGTCACTCTATTTTCCCATCAGAAAGAAGAATTAACCACAGGCTCAGCCTGCCCCCCGGAACCAGAACAGGGCCTGAAGCCATTCTGCGATTTTGCCGCCAGCTCCCATAAAAACGAGTTGTAAAATGGAGGTTCAGGGCACTGCAATTCACAAACCTGCAGAGTTATAAATGATAACTCTCGTCCACAAATATATTGAGGGAAGGCAAAGAAGAGGATTTGAAATCAAGGCAGAATTGCAGGAAAGAGATTTCAGGAGGTAGATTCGAATCGCCTTTAAAGCACATGAAAAGCGGCAAAACGTTGACAATGATGCCCTTGGCCAAAAAGGGCGTATGCGTTTTTTCCTGAATATATTCAGGAAAAAACGCATACGCCCTTTTTGGCAAACCAAGCAACCTGGAAAGGCAAATCAGCGCTACAAAGAAGTCTCGCTTCCCATCGGTCAAAAGGGCCATGCTGAAAAAAGTGTCAAAACCAGAAATGCAGGACAGGCCATGGAGAAATGGGAGCCTTGCTACACTGATGGGCGGGATGTAAATTGCCAACAGCCACTCTGGAGAAGTGTACGGTGAGTCCTGAAACATCTGAAAAACACAGCTTAGAGAGCATAGGGCACTTCCACTCATGGGGGTATGAATTGGGAAAATGAAAAATCAGCAAGACACAAGCACCCCAAAGTTTAGGGCTGCTCTGTTGACAAGGACCTCCACTTCATTCCACCTTAAATATCCCAGGAAAGAGAAAAATGGGTAAAGAAGTTGTGGTCCTTATGTACAATGGAATATCACTCAGCCATGAAATCAATGTCATAAGGCTAGTAGCAGCATGATGAGTGGATTTAGGTACGACGATTCTAAGTGAAATAAGTCACACAGAAAAGGACACTTCTCATAAGGTATCACTGATAGAGGGAATGTAAAAACCGTTACACTTGAACTGAATTACAAAACAGAACAGAGTCACACATGCAGAAAACACACTATGGCTGCTTAACGGGAAAGGTGAGGTGGGGTGATACATAAAACAAGGGTATCAAATTAGCTCAGATACCATTCCATAAACCCAATATGTAATAGACAAGACCTACTCCTTGCTCAGAGAACTGGACTCAACACGCCCTATTCACCGCACAAGAATATATCTGACTAATAATAATCGTAAAACCTATGTATTGATATCTCTCTGTTAGTGTGTCAAGTGGGTGTAAAGCGGCATAAACACAGCAGTGAAAAGCAGCTAAACCCCATTATAAAAATAAATTACTTTGAAACACCCATGAAACAAAGACAGTGAAAGAGAGAGAAATTCTTACACAATGCGTTCAGGGGCTGTGATGCAACCTGGATTGACCATATCTAGACTCACAGCTGGATCAGACATAAGGGTGGACACTCTTGGGGCTGAGAGGTTTGGTGAGGTTGGGTGAGCAAACGCAGACCCTTTAAAGTAATACTGCATGGTACCCATCGCATGGGTCCCAAATCTCCAGCTTCAAGGGCATCTTCCTACATCAAAAACATGCATGAGAAACCCAGAAGATGGTACACCGTGTGATGGGGAAAGGTTTCTAAAACGCACCTCATTTCTCATCGCCTTGTGCCCGGGTTCGCCATTCCAGCCGCTTTACTAGCAAGCTCCCTACTTGGAGCATCAGCACCTTTAACCTCCTGTTCCGTACAGGTTGCAATTTGTCCTGAGGATAAACGGGAAGACGTGGAACCAACGAGAGACTAGCTCTTGGTGTTGGGACAGGCACAGGTCACTCTATTTTCCCATCAGAAAGAAGAATTAACCACAGGCTCAGCCTGCCCCCCGGAACCAGAACAGGGCCTGAAGCCATTCTGCGATTTTGCCGCCAGCTCCCATAAAAACGAGTTGTAAAATGGAGGTTCAGGGCACTGCAATTCACAAACCTGCAGAGTTATAAATGATAACTCTCGTCCACAAATATATTGAGGGAAGGCAAAGAAGAGGATTTGAAATCAAGGCAGAATTGCAGGAAAGAGATTTCAGGAGGTAGATTCGAATCGCCTTTAAAGCACATGAAAAGCGGCAAAACGTTGACAATGATGCCCTTGGCCAAAAAGGGCGTATGCGTTTTTTCCTGAATATATTCAGGAAAAAACGCATACGCCCTTTTTGGCCAACCAAGCAACCTGGAAAGGCAAATCAGCGCTACAAACAAGTCTCGCTTCCCATCGGTCAAAAGGGCCATGCTGAAAAAAGTGTCAAAACCAGAAATGCAGGACAGGCCATGGAGAAATGGGAGCCTTGCTACACTGATGGGCGGGATGTAAATTGCCAACAGCCACTCTGGAGAAGTGTACGGTGAGTCCTGAAACATCTGAAAAACACAGCTTAGAGAGCATAGGGCACTTCCACTCATGGGGGTATGAATTGGGAAAATGAAAAATCAGCAAGACACAAGCACCCCAAAGTTTAGGGCTGCTCTGTTGACAAGGACCTCCACTTCATTCCACCTTAAATATCCCAGGAAAGAGAAAAATGGGTAAAGAAGTTGTGGTCCTTATGTACAATGGAATATCACTCAGCCATGAAATCAATGTCATAAGGCTAGTAGCAGCATGATGAGTGGATTTAGGTACGACGATTCTAAGTGAAATAAGTCACACAGAAAAGGACACTTCTCATAAGGTATCACTGATAGAGGGAATGTAAAAACCGTTACACTTGAACTGAATTACAAAACAGAACAGAGTCACACATGCAGAAAACACACTATGGCTGCTTAACGGGAAAGGTGAGGTGGGGTGATACATAAAACAAGGGTATCAAATTAGCTCAGATACCGTTCCATAAACCCAATATGTAATAGACAAGACCTACTCCTTGCTCAGAGAACTGGACTCAACACGCCCTATTCACCGCACAAGATTATATCTGACTAGTAATAATCGTAAAGCCTATGTATTGATATCTCTCTGTTAGTGTGTCAAGTGGGTGTAAAGCGGCATAAACACAGCAGTGAAAAGCAGCTAAATCCCATTATGAAAATAAATTACTTTGAAAAACCCATGAAACAAAGACAGTGAACGAGAGAGGAATTCTTACACAATGCGATCAGGGGCTGTGATGCAACCTGGATTGACCATATCTAGACCCACAGCTGGATGAGACATAAGGGTGGACACTCTTGGGGCTGAGAGGTTTGGTGAGGTTGGGTGAGCAAACGCAGACCCTTTAAAGTAATACTGCATGGTACCCATCGCATGGGTCCCAAATCTCCAGCTTCAAGGGCATCTTCCTACATCAAAAACATGCATGAGAAACCCAGAAGATGGTACACAGTGTGATGGGGAAAGGTTTCTAAAACGCACCTCATTTCTCATCGCCTTGTGCCCGGGTTCGCCATTCCAGCCGCTTTACTAGCAAGCTCCCTACTTGGAGCATCAGCACCTTTAACCTCCTGTTCCGTACAGGTTGCAATTTGTCCTGAGGATAAACGGGAAGACGTGGAACCAACGAGAGACTAGCTCTTGGTGTTGGGACAGGCACAGGTCACTCTATTTTCCCATCAGAAAGAAGAATTAACCACAGGCTCAGCCTGCCCCCCGGAACCAGAACAGGGCCTGAAGCCATTCTGCGATTTTGCCGCCAGCTCCCATAAAAACGAGTTGTAAAATGGAGGTTCAGGGCACTGCAATTCACAAACCTGCAGAGTTATAAATGATAACTCTCGTCCACAAATATATTGAGGGAAGGCAAAGAAGAGGATTTGAAATCAAGGCAGAATTGCAGGAAAGAGATTTCAGGAGGTAGATTCGAATCGCCTTTAAAGCACATGAAAAGCGGCAAAACGTTGACAATGATGCCCTTGGCCAAAAAGGGCGTATGCGTTTTTTCCTGAATATATTCAGGAAAAAACGCATACGCCCTTTTTGGCCAACCAAGCAACCTGGAAAGGCAAATCAGCGCTACAAACAAGTCTCGCTTCCCATCGGTCAAAAGGGCCATGCTGAAAAAAGTGTCAAAACCAGAAATGCAGGACAGGCCATGGAGAAATGGGAGCCTTGCTACACTGATGGGCGGGATGTAAATTGCCAACAGCCACTCTGGAGAAGTGTACGGTGAGTCCTGAAACATCTGAAAAACACAGCTTAGAGAGCATAGGGCACTTCCACTCATGGGGGTATGAATTGGGAAAATGAAAAATCAGCAAGACACAAGCACCCCAAAGTTTAGGGCTGCTCTGTTGACAAGGACCTCCACTTCATTCCACCTTAAATATCCCAGGAAAGAGAAAAATGGGTAAAGAAGTTGTGGTCCTTATGTACAATGGAATATCACTCAGCCATGAAATCAATGTCATAAGGCTAGTAGCAGCATGATGAGTGGATTTAGGAACGACGATTCTAAGTGAAATAAGTCACACAGAAAAGGACACTTCTCATAAGGTATCACTGATAGAGGGAATGTAAAAACCGTTACACTTGAACTGAATTACAAAACAGAACAGAGTCACACATGCAGAAAACACACTATGGCTGCTTAACGGGAAAGGTGAGGTGGGGTGATACATAAAACAAGGGTATCAAATTAGCTCAGATACCATTCCATAAACCCAATATGTAATAGACAAGACCTACTCCTTGCTCAGAGAACTGGACTCAACACGCCCTATTCACCGCACAAGAATATATCTGACTAGTAATAATCGTAAAACCTATGTATTGATATCTCTCTGTTAGTGTGTCAAGTGGGTGTAAAGCGGCATAAACACAGCAGTGAAAAGCAGCTAAACCCCATTATAAAAATAAATTACTTTGAAACACCCATGAAACAAAGACAGTGAAAGAGAGAGAAATTCTTACACAATGCGTTCAGGGGCTGTGATGCAACCTGGATTGACCATATCTAGACCCACAGCTGGATGAGACATAAGGGTGGACACTCTTGGGGCTGAGAGGTTTGGTGAGGTTGGGTGAGCAAACGCAGACCCTTTAAAGTAATACTGCATGGTACCCATCGCATGGGTCCCAAATCTCCAGCTTCAAGGGCATCTTCCTACATCAAAAACATGCATGAGAAACCCAGAAGATGGTACACCGTGTGATGGGGAAAGGTTTCTAAAACGCACCTCATTTCTCATCGCCTTGTGCCCGGGTTCGCCATTCCAGCCGCTTTACTAGCAAGCTCCCTACTTGGAGCATCAGCACCTTTAACCTCCTGTTCCGTACAGGTTGCAATTTGTCCTGAGGATAAACGGGAAGACGTGGAACCAACGAGAGACTAGCTCTTGGTGTTGGGACAGGCACAGGTCACTCTATTTTCCCATCAGAAAGAAGAATTAACCACAGGCTCAGCCTGCCCCCCGGAACCAGAACAGGGCCTGAAGCCATTCTGCGATTTTGCCGCCAGCTCCCATAAAAACGAGTTGTAAAATGGAGGTTCAGGGCACTGCAATTCACAAACCTGCAGAGTTATAAATGATAACTCTCGTCCACAAATATATTGAGGGAAGGCAAAGAAGAGGATTTGAAATCAAGGCAGAATTGCAGGAAAGAGATTTCAGGAGGTAGATTCGAATCGCCTTTAAAGCACATGAAAAGCGGCAAAACGTTGACAATGATGCCCTTGGCCAAAAAGGGCGTATGCGTTTTTTCCTGAATATATTCAGGAAAAAACGCATACGCCCTTTTTGGCCAACCAAGCAACCTGGAAAGGCAAATCAGCGCTACAAACAAGTCTCGCTTCCCATCGGTCAAAAGGGCCATGCTGAAAAAAGTGTCAAAACCAGAAATGCAGGACAGGCCATGGAGAAATGGGAGCCTTGCTACACTGATGGGCGGGATGTAAATTGCCAACAGCCACTCTGGAGAAGTGTACGGTGAGTCCTGAAACATCTGAAAAACACAGCTTAGAGAGCATAGGGCACTTCCACTCATGGGGGTATGAATTGGGAAAATGAAAAATCAGCAAGACACAAGCACCCCAAAGTTTAGGGCTGCTCTGTTGACAAGGACCTCCACTTCATTCCACCTTCAATATCCCAGGAAAGAGAAAAATGGGTAAAGAAGTTGTGGTCCTTATGTACAATGGAATATCACTCAGCCATGAAATCAATGTCATAAGGCTAGTAGCAGCATGATGAGTGGATTTAGGTACGACGATTCTAAGTGAAATAAGTCACACAGAAAAGGACACTTCTCATAAGGTATGACTGATAGAGGGAATGTAAAAACCGTTACACTTGAACTGAATTACAAAACAGAACAGAGTCACACATGCAGAAAACACACTATGGCTGCTTAACGGGAAAGGTGAGGTGGGGTGATACATAAAACAAGGGTATCAAATTAGCTCAGATACCGTTCCATAAACCCAATATGTAATAGACAAGACCTACTCCTTGCTCAGAGAACTGGACTCAACACGCCCTATTCACCGCACAAGATTATATCTGACTAGTAATAATCGTAAAGCCTATGTATTGATATCTCTCTGTTAGTGTGTCAAGTGGGTGTAAAGCGGCATAAACACAGCAGTGAAAAGCAGCTAAATCCCATTATGAAAATAAATTACTTTGAAAAACCCATGAAACAAAGACAGTGAACGAGAGAGGAATTCTTACACAATGCGTTCAGGGGCTGTGATGCAACCTGGATTGACCATATCTAGACCCACAGCTGGATGAGACATAAGGGTGGACACTCTTGGGGCTGAGAGGTTTGGTGAGGTTGGGTGAGCAAACGCAGACCCTTTAAAGTAATACTGCATGGTACCCATCGCATGGGTCCCAAATCTCCAGCTTCAAGGGCATCTTCCTACATCAAAAACATGCATGAGAAACCCAGAAGATGGTACACAGTGTGATGGGGAAAGGTTTCTAAAACGCACCTCATTTCTCATCGCCTTGTGCCCGGGTTCGCCATTCCAGCCGCTTTACTAGCAAGCTCCCTACTTGGAGCATCAGCACCTTTAACCTCCTGTTCCGTACAGGTTGCAATTTGTCCTGAGGATAAACGGGAAGACGTGGAACCAACGAGAGACTAGCTCTTGGTGTTGGGACAGGCACAGGTCACTCTATTTTCCCATCAGAAAGAAGAATTAACCACAGGCTCAGCCTGCCCCCCGGAACCAGAACAGGGCCTGAAGCCATTCTGCGATTTTGCCGCCAGCTCCCATAAAAACGAGTTGTAAAATGGAGGTTCAGGGCACTGCAATTCACAAACCTGCAGAGTTATAAATGATAACTCTCGTCCACAAATATATTGAGGGAAGGCAAAGAAGAGGATTTGAAATCAAGGCAGAATTGCAGGAAACAGATTTCAGGAGGTAGATTCGAATTGCATTTAAAGCACATGAAAAGCGGCAAAACGTTGACAATGATGCCCTTGGCCAAAAAGGTCGTATGCGTTTTTTCCTGAATATATTCAGGAAAAAACGCATACGCCCTTTTTGGCCAACCAAGCAACCTGGAAAGGCAAATCAGCGCTACAAACAAGTCTCGCTTCCCATCGGTCAAAAGGGCCATGCTGAAAAAAGTGTCAAAACCAGAAATGCAGGACAGGCCATGGAGAAATGGGAGCCTTGCTACACTGATGGGCGGGATGTAAATTGCCAACAGCCACTCTGGAGAAGTGTACGGTGAGTCCTGAAACATCTGAAAAACACAGCTTAGAGAGCATAGGGCACTTCCACTCATGGGGGTATGAATTGGGAAAATGAAAAATCAGCAAGACACAAGCACCCCAAAGTTTAGGGCTGCTCTGTTGACAAGGACCTCCACTTCATTCCACCTTAAATATCCCAGGAAAGAGAAAAATGGGTAAAGAAGTTGTGGTCCTTATGTACAATGGAATATCACTCAGCCATGAAATCAATGTCATAAGGCTAGTAGCAGCATGATGAGTGGATTTAGGTACGACGATTCTAAGTGAAATAAGTCACACAGAAAAGGACACTTCTCATAAGGTATCACTGATAGAGGGAATGTAAAAACCGTTACACTTGAACTGAATTACAAAACAGAACAGAGTCACACATGCAGAAAACACACTATGGCTGCTTAACGGGAAAGGTGAGGTGGGGTGATACATAAAACAAGGGTATCAAATTAGCTCAGATACCATTCCATAAACCCAATATGTAATAGACAAGACCTACTCCTTGCTCAGAGAACTGGACTCAACACGCCCTATTCACCGCACAAGAATATATCTGACTAATAATAATCGTAAAACCTATGTATTGATATCTCTCTGTTAGTGTGTCAAGTGGGTGTAAAGCGGCATAAACACAGCAGTGAAAAGCAGCTAAACCCCATTATAAAAATAAATTACTTTGAAACACCCATGAAACAAAGACAGTGAAAGAGAGAGAAATTCTTACACAATGCGTTCAGGGGCTGTGATGCAACCTGGATTGACCATATCTAGACTCACAGCTGGATCAGACATAAGGGTGGACACTCTTGGGGCTGAGAGGTTTGGTGAGGTTGGGTGAGCAAACGCAGACCCTTTAAAGTAATACTGCATGGTACCCATCGCATGGGTCCCAAATCTCCAGCTTCAAGGGCATCTTCCTACATCAAAAACATGCATGAGAAACCCAGAAGATGGTACACCGTGTGATGGGGAAAGGTTTCTAAAACGCACCTCATTTCTCATCGCCTTGTGCCCGGGTTCGCCATTCCAGCCGCTTTACTAGCAAGCTCCCTACTTGGAGCATCAGCACCTTTAACCTCCTGTTCCGTACAGGTTGCAATTTGTCCTGAGGATAAACGGGAAGACGTGGAACCAACGAGAGACTAGCTCTTGGTGTTGGGACAGGCACAGGTCACTCTATTTTCCCATCAGAAAGAAGAATTAACCACAGGCTCAGCCTGCCCCCCGGAACCAGAACAGGGCCTGAAGCCATTCTGCGATTTTGCCGCCAGCTCCCATAAAAACGAGTTGTAAAATGGAGGTTCAGGGCACTGCAATTCACAAACCTGCAGAGTTATAAATGATAACTCTCGTCCACAAATATATTGAGGGAAGGCAAAGAAGAGGATTTGAAATCAAGGCAGAATTGCAGGAAAGAGATTTCAGGAGGTAGATTCGAATCGCCTTTAAAGCACATGAAAAGCGGCAAAACGTTGACAATGATGCCCTTGGCCAAAAAGGGCGTATGCGTTTTTTCCTGAATATATTCAGGAAAAAACGCATACGCCCTTTTTGGCCAACCAAGCAACCTGGAAAGGCAAATCAGCACTACAAACAAGTCTCGCTTCCCATCGGTCAAAAGGGCCATGCTGAAAAAAGTGTCAAAACCAGAAATGCAGGACAGGCCATGGAGAAATGGGAGCCTTGCTACACTGATGGGCGGGATGTAAATTGCCAACAGCCACTCTGGAGAAGTGTACGGTGAGTCCTGAAACATCTGAAAAACACAGCTTAGAGAGCATAGGGCACTTCCACTCATGGGGGTATGAATTGGGAAAATGAAAAATCAGCAAGACACAAGCACCCCAAAGTTTAGGGCTGCTCTGTTGACAAGGACCTCCACTTCATTCCACCTTAAATATCCCAGGAAAGAGAAAAATGGGTAAAGAAGTTGTGGTCCTTATGTACAATGGAATATCACTCAGCCATGAAATCAATGTCATAAGGCTAGTAGCAGCATGATGAGTGGATTTAGGAACGACGATTCTAAGTGAAATAAGTCACACAGAAAAGGACACTTCTCATAAGGTATCACTGATAGAGGGAATGTAAAAACCGTTACACTTGAACTGAATTACAAAACAGAACAGAGTCACACATGCAGAAAACACACTATGGCTGCTTAACGGGAAAGGTGAGGTGGGGTGATACATAAAACAAGGGTATCAAATTAGCTCAGATACCGTTCCATAAACCCAATATGTAATAGACAAGACCTACTCCTTGCTCAGAGAACTGGACTCAACACGCCCTATTCACCGCACAAGAATATATCTGACTAGTAATAATCGTAAAACCTATGTATTGATATCTCTCTGTTAGTGTGTCAAGTGGGTGTAAAGCGGCATAAACACAGCAGTGAAAAGCAGCTAAACCCCATTATAAAAATAAATTACTTTGAAACACCCATGAAACAAAGACAGTGAAAGAGAGAGAAATTCTTACACAATGCGTTCAGGGGCTGTGATGCAACCTGGATTGACCATATCTAGACTCACAGCTGGATCAGACATAAGGGTGGACACTCTTGGGGCTGAGAGGTTTGGTGAGGTTGGGTGAGCAAACGCAGACCCTTTAAAGTAATACTGCATGATACCCATCGCATGGGTCCCAAATCTCCAGGTTCAAGGGCATCTTCCTACATCAAAAACATGCATGAGAAACCCAGAAGATGGTACACCGTGTGATGGGGAAAGGTTTCTAAAACGCACCTCATTTCTCATCGCCTTGTGCCCGGGTTCGCCATTCCAGCCGCTTTACTAGCAAGCTCCCTACTTGGAGCATCAGCACCTTTAACCTCCTGTTCCGTACAGGTTGCAATTTGTCCTGAGGATAAACGGGAAGACGTGGAACCAACGAGAGACTAGCTCTTGGTGTTGGGACAGGCACAGGTCACTCTATTTTCCCATCAGAAAGAAGAATTAACCACAGGCTCAGCCTGCCCCCCGGAACCAGAACAGGGCCTGAAGCCATTCTGCGATTTTGCCGCCAGCTCCCATAAAAACGAGTTGTAAAATGGAGGTTCAGGGCACTGCAATTCACAAACCTGCAGAGTTATAAATGATAACTCTCGTCCACAAATATATTGAGGGAAGGCAAAGAAGAGGATTTGAAATCAAGGCAGAATTGCAGGAAAGAGATTTCAGGAGGTAGATTCGAATCGCCTTTAAAGCACATGAAAAGCGGCAAAACGTTGACAATGATGCCCTTGGCCAAAAAGGGCGTATGCGTTTTTTCCTGAATATATTCAGGAAAAAACGCATACGCCCTTTTTGGCCAACCAAGCAACCTGGAAAGGCAAATCAGCGCTACAAACAAGTCTCGCTTCCCATCGGTCAAAAGGGCCATGCTGAAAAAAGTGTCAAAACCAGAAATGCAGGACAGGCCATGGAGAAATGGGAGCCTTGCTACACTGATGGGCGGGATGTAAATTGCCAACAGCCACTCTGGAGAAGTGTACGGTGAGTCCTGAAACATCTGAAAAACACAGCTTAGAGAGCATAGGGCACTTCCACTCATGGGGGTATGAATTGGGAAAATGAAAAATCAGCAAGACACAAGCACCCCAAAGTTTAGGGCTGCTCTGTTGACAAGGACCTCCACTTCATTCCACCTTAAATATCCCAGGAAAGAGAAAAATGGGTAAAGAAGTTGTGGTCCTTATGTACAATGGAATATCACTCAGCCATGAAATCAATGTCATAAGGCTAGTAGCAGCATGATGAGTGGATTTAGGTACGACGATTCTAAGTGAAATAAGTCACACAGAAAAGGACACTTCTCATAAGGTATCACTGATAGAGGGAATGTAAAAACCGTTACACTTGAACTGAATTACAAAACAGAACAGAGTCACACATGCAGAAAACACACTATGGCTGCTTAACGGGAAAGGTGAGGTGGGGTGATACATAAAACAAGGGTATCAAATTAGCTCAGATACCGTTCCATAAACCCAATATGTAATAGACAAGACCTACTCCTTGCTCAGAGAACTGGACTCAACACGCCCTATTCACCGCACAAGATTATATCTGACTAGTAATAATCGTAAAGCCTATGTATTGATATCTCTCTGTTAGTGTGTCAAGTGGGTGTAAAGCGGCATAAACACAGCAGTGAAAAGCAGCTAAATCCCATTATGAAAATAAATTACTTTGAAAAACCCATGAAACAAAGACAGTGAACGAGAGAGGAATTCTTACACAATGCGTTCAGGGGCTGTGATGCAACCTGGATTGACCATATCTAGACCCACAGCTGGATGAGACATAAGGGTGGACACTCTTGGGGCTGAGAGGTTTGGTGAGGTTGGGTGAGCAAACGCAGACCCTTTAAAGTAATACTGCATGGTACCCATCGCATGGGTCCCAAATCTCCAGCTTCAAGGGCATCTTCCTACATCAAAAACATGCATGAGAAACCCAGAAGATGGTACACAGTGTGATGGGGAAAGGTTTCTAAAACGCACCTCATTTCTCATCGCCTTGTGCCCGGGTTCGCCATTCCAGCCGCTTTACTAGCAAGCTCCCTACTTGGAGCATCAGCACCTTTAACCTCCTGTTCCGTACAGGTTGCAATTTGTCCTGAGGATAAACGGGAAGACGTGGAACCAACGAGAGACTAGCTCTTGGTGTTGGGACAGGCACAGGTCACTCTATTTTCCCATCAGAAAGAAGAATTAACCACAGGCTCAGCCTGCCCCCCGGAACCAGAACAGGGCCTGAAGCCATTCTGCGATTTTGCCGCCAGCTCCCATAAAAACGAGTTGTAAAATGGAGGTTCAGGGCACTGCAATTCACAAACCTGCAGAGTTATAAATGATAACTCTCGTCCACAAATATATTGAGGGAAGGCAAAGAAGAGGATTTGAAATCAAGGCAGAATTGCAGGAAAGAGATTTCAGGAGGTAGATTCGAATCGCCTTTAAAGCACATGAAAAGCGGCAAAACGTTGACAATGATGCCCTTGGCCAAAAAGGGCGTATGCGTTTTTTCCTGAATATATTCAGGAAAAAACGCATACGCCCTTTTTGGCCAACCAAGCAACCTGGAAAGGCAAATCAGCGCTACAAACAAGTCTCGCTTCCCATCGGTCAAAAGGGCCATGCTGAAAAAAGTGTCAAAACCAGAAATGCAGGACAGGCCATGGAGAAATGGGAGCCTTGCTACACTGATGGGCGGGATGTAAATTGCCAACAGCCACTCTGGAGAAGTGTACGGTGAGTCCTGAAACATCTGAAAAACACAGCTTAGAGAGCATAGGGCACTTCCACTCATGGGGGTATGAATTGGGAAAATGAAAAATCAGCAAGACACAAGCACCCCAAAGTTTAGGGCTGCTCTGTTGACAAGGACCTCCACTTCATTCCACCTTAAATATCCCAGGAAAGAGAAAAATGGGTAAAGAAGTTGTGGTCCTTATGTACAATGGAATATCACTCAGCCATGAAATCAATGTCATAAGGCTAGTAGCAGCATGATGAGTGGATTTAGGAACGACGATTCTAAGTGAAATAAGTCACACAGAAAAGGACACTTCTCATAAGGTATCACTGATAGAGGGAATGTAAAAACCGTTACACTTGAACTGAATTACAAAACAGAACAGAGTCACACATGCAGAAAACACACTATGGCTGCTTAACGGGAAAGGTGAGGTGGGGTGATACATAAAACAAGGGTATCAAATTAGCTCAGATACCATTCCATAAACCCAATATGTAATAGACAAGACCTACTCCTTGCTCAGAGAACTGGACTCAACACGCCCTATTCACCGCACAAGAATATATCTGACTAGTAATAATCGTAAAACCTATGTATTGATATCTCTCTGTTAGTGTGTCAAGTGGGTGTAAAGCGGCATAAACACAGCAGTGAAAAGCAGCTAAACCCCATTATAAAAATAAATTACTTTGAAACACCCATGAAACAAAGACAGTGAAAGAGAGAGAAATTCTTACACAATGCGTTCAGGGGCTGTGATGCAACCTGGATTGACCATATCTAGACCCACAGCTGGATGAGACATAAGGGTGGACACTCTTGGGGCTGAGAGGTTTGGTGAGGTTGGGTGAGCAAACGCAGACCCTTTAAAGTAATACTGCATGGTACCCATCGCATGGGTCCCAAATCTCCAGCTTCAAGGGCATCTTCCTACATCAAAAACATGCATGAGAAACCCAGAAGATGGTACACCGTGTGATGGGGAAAGGTTTCTAAAACGCACCTCATTTCTCATCGCCTTGTGCCCGGGTTCGCCATTCCAGCCGCTTTACTAGCAAGCTCCCTACTTGGAGCATCAGCACCTTTAACCTCCTGTTCCGTACAGGTTGCAATTTGTCCTGAGGATAAACGGGAAGACGTGGAACCAACGAGAGACTAGCTCTTGGTGTTGGGACAGGCACAGGTCACTCTATTTTCCCATCAGAAAGAAGAATTAACCACAGGCTCAGCCTGCCCCCCGGAACCAGAACAGGGCCTGAAGCCATTCTGCGATTTTGCCGCCAGCTCCCATAAAAACGAGTTGTAAAATGGAGGTTCAGGGCACTGCAATTCACAAACCTGCAGAGTTATAAATGATAACTCTCGTCCACAAATATATTGAGGGAAGGCAAAGAAGAGGATTTGAAATCAAGGCAGAATTGCAGGAAAGAGATTTCAGGAGGTAGATTCGAATCGCCTTTAAAGCACATGAAAAGCGGCAAAACGTTGACAATGATGCCCTTGGCCAAAAAGGGCGTATGCGTTTTTTCCTGAATATATTCAGGAAAAAACGCATACGCCCTTTTTGGCCAACCAAGCAACCTGGAAAGGCAAATCAGCGCTACAAACAAGTCTCGCTTCCCATCGGTCAAAAGGGCCATGCTGAAAAAAGTGTCAAAACCAGAAATGCAGGACAGGCCATGGAGAAATGGGAGCCTTGCTACACTGATGGGCGGGATGTAAATTGCCAACAGCCACTCTGGAGAAGTGTACGGTGAGTCCTGAAACATCTGAAAAACACAGCTTAGAGAGCATAGGGCACTTCCACTCATGGGGGTATGAATTGGGAAAATGAAAAATCAGCAAGACACAAGCACCCCAAAGTTTAGGGCTGCTCTGTTGACAAGGACCTCCACTTCATTCCACCTTCAATATCCCAGGAAAGAGAAAAATGGGTAAAGAAGTTGTGGTCCTTATGTACAATGGAATATCACTCAGCCATGAAATCAATGTCATAAGGCTAGTAGCAGCATGATGAGTGGATTTAGGTACGACGATTCTAAGTGAAATAAGTCACACAGAAAAGGACACTTCTCATAAGGTATGACTGATAGAGGGAATGTAAAAACCGTTACACTTGAACTGAATTACAAAACAGAACAGAGTCACACATGCAGAAAACACACTATGGCTGCTTAACGGGAAAGGTGAGGTGGGGTGATACATAAAACAAGGGTATCAAATTAGCTCAGATACCGTTCCATAAACCCAATATGTAATAGACAAGACCTACTCCTTGCTCAGAGAACTGGACTCAACACGCCCTATTCACCGCACAAGATTATATCTGACTAGTAATAATCGTAAAGCCTATGTATTGATATCTCTCTGTTAGTGTGTCAAGTGGGTGTAAAGCGGCATAAACACAGCAGTGAAAAGCAGCTAAATCCCATTATGAAAATAAATTACTTTGAAAAACCCATGAAACAAAGACAGTGAACGAGAGAGGAATTCTTACACAATGCGTTCAGGGGCTGTGATGCAACCTGGATTGACCATATCTAGACCCACAGCTGGATGAGACATAAGGGTGGACACTCTTGGGGCTGAGAGGTTTGGTGAGGTTGGGTGAGCAAACGCAGACCCTTTAAAGTAATACTGCATGGTACCCATCGCATGGGTCCCAAATCTCCAGCTTCAAGGGCATCTTCCTACATCAAAAACATGCATGAGAAACCCAGAAGATGGTACACAGTGTGATGGGGAAAGGTTTCTAAAACGCACCTCATTTCTCATCGCCTTGTGCCCGGGTTCGCCATTCCAGCCGCTTTACTAGCAAGCTCCCTACTTGGAGCATCAGCACCTTTAACCTCCTGTTCCGTACAGGTTGCAATTTGTCCTGAGGATAAACGGGAAGACGTGGAACCAACGAGAGACTAGCTCTTGGTGTTGGGACAGGCACAGGTCACTCTATTTTCCCATCAGAAAGAAGAATTAACCACAGGCTCACCCTGCCCCCCGGAACCAGAACAGGGCCTGAAGCCATTCTGCGATTTTGCCGCCAGCTCCCATAAAAACGAGTTGTAAAATGGAGGTTCAGGGCACTGCAATTCACAAACCTGCAGAGTTATAAATGATAACTCTCGTCCACAAATATATTGAGGGAAGGCAAAGAAGAGGATTTGAAATCAAGGCAGAATTGCAGGAAACAGATTTCAGGAGGTAGATTCGAATTGCATTTAAAGCACATGAAAAGCGGCAAAACGTTGACAATGATGCCCTTGGCCAAAAAGGTCGTATGCGTTTTTTCCTGAATATATTCAGGAAAAAACGCATACGCCCTTTTTGGCAAACCAAGCAACCTGGAAAGGCAAATCAGCGCTACAAACAAGTCTCGCTTCCCATCGGTCAAAAGGGCCATGCTGAAAAAAGTGTCAAAACCAGAAATGCAGGACAGGCCATGGAGAAATGGGAGCCTTGCTACACTGATGGGCGGGATGTAAATTGCCAACAGCCACTCTGGAGAAGTGTACGGTGAGTCCTGAAACATCTGAAAAACACAGCTTAGAGAGCATAGGGCACTTCCACTCATGGGGGTATGAATTGGGAAAATGAAAAATCAGCAAGACACAAGCACCCCAAAGTTTAGGGCTGCTCTGTTGACAAGGACCTCCACTTCATTCCACCTTAAATATCCCAGGAAAGAGAAAAATGGGTAAAGAAGTTGTGGTCCTTATGTACAATGGAATATCACTCAGCCATGAAATCAATGTCATAAGGCTAGTAGCAGCATGATGAGTGGATTTAGGTACGACGATTCTAAGTGAAATAAGTCACACAGAAAAGGACACTTCTCATAAGGTATCACTGATAGAGGGAATGTAAAAACCGTTACACTTGAACTGAATTACAAAACAGAACAGAGTCACACATGCAGAAAACACACTATGGCTGCTTAACGGGAAAGGTGAGGTGGGGTGATACATAAAACAAGGGTATCAAATTAGCTCAGATACCATTCCATAAACCCAATATGTAATAGACAAGACCTACTCCTTGCTCAGAGAACTGGACTCAACACGCCCTATTCACCGCACAAGAATATATCTGACTAATAATAATCGTAAAACCTATGTATTGATATCTCTCTGTTAGTGTGTCAAGTGGGTGTAAAGCGGCATAAACACAGCAGTGAAAAGCAGCTAAACCCCATTATAAAAATAAATTACTTTGAAACACCCATGAAACAAAGACAGTGAAAGAGAGAGAAATTCTTACACAATGCGTTCAGGGGCTGTGATGCAACCTGGATTGACCATATCTAGACTCACAGCTGGATCAGACATAAGGGTGGACACTCTTGGGGCTGAGAGGTTTGGTGAGGTTGGGTGAGCAAACGCAGACCCTTTAAAGTAATACTGCATGGTACCCATCGCATGGGTCCCAAATCTCCAGCTTCAAGGGCATCTTCCTACATCAAAAACATGCATGAGAAACCCAGAAGATGGTACACCGTGTGATGGGGAAAGGTTTCTAAAACGCACCTCATTTCTCATCGCCTTGTGCCCGGGTTCGCCATTCCAGCCGCTTTACTAGCAAGCTCCCTACTTGGAGCATCAGCACCTTTAACCTCCTGTTCCGTACAGGTTGCAATTTGTCCTGAGGATAAACGGGAAGACGTGGAACCAACGAGAGACTAGCTCTTGGTGTTGGGACAGGCACAGGTCACTCTATTTTCCCATCAGAAAGAAGAATTAACCACAGGCTCAGCCTGCCCCCCGGAACCAGAACAGGGCCTGAAGCCATTCTGCGATTTTGCCGCCAGCTCCCATAAAAACGAGTTGTAAAATGGAGGTTCAGGGCACTGCAATTCACAAACCTGCAGAGTTATAAATGATAACTCTCGTCCACAAATATATTGAGGGAAGGCAAAGAAGAGGATTTGAAATCAAGGCAGAATTGCAGGAAAGAGATTTCAGGAGGTAGATTCGAATCGCCTTTAAAGCACATGAAAAGCGGCAAAACGTTGACAATGATGCCCTTGGCCAAAAAGGGCGTATGCGTTTTTTCCTGAATATATTCAGGAAAAAACGCATACGCCCTTTTTGGCCAACCAAGCAACCTGGAAAGGCAAATCAGCGCTACAAACAAGTCTCGCTTCCCATCGGTCAAAAGGGCCATGCTGAAAAAAGTGTCAAAACCAGAAATGCAGGACAGGCCATGGAGAAATGGGAGCCTTGCTACACTGATGGGCGGGATGTAAATTGCCAACAGCCACTCTGGAGAAGTGTACGGTGAGTCCTGAAACATCTGAAAAACACAGCTTAGAGAGCATAGGGCACTTCCACTCATGGGGGTATGAATTGGGAAAATGAAAAATCAGCAAGACACAAGCACCCCAAAGTTTAGGGCTGCTCTGTTGACAAGGACCTCCACTTCATTCCACCTTAAATATCCCAGGAAAGAGAAAAATGGGTAAAGAAGTTGTGGTCCTTATGTACAATGGAATATCACTCAGCCATGAAATCAATGTCATAAGGCTAGTAGCAGCATGATGAGTGGATTTAGGAACGACGATTCTAAGTGAAATAAGTCACACAGAAAAGGACACTTCTCATAAGGTATCACTGATAGAGGGAATGTAAAAACCGTTACACTTGAACTGAATTACAAAACAGAACAGAGTCACACATGCAGAAAACACACTATGGCTGCTTAACGGGAAAGGTGAGGTGGGGTGATACATAAAACAAGGGTATCAAATTAGCTCAGATACCGTTCCATAAACCCAATATGTAATAGACAAGACCTACTCCTTGCTCAGAGAACTGGACTCAACACGCCCTATTCACCGCACAAGAATATATCTGACTAGTAATAATCGTAAAACCTATGTATTGATATCTCTCTGTTAGTGTGTCAAGTGGGTGTAAAGCGGCATAAACACAGCAGTGAAAAGCAGCTAAACCCCATTATAAAAATAAATTACTTTGAAACACCCATGAAACAAAGACAGTGAAAGAGAGAGAAATTCTTACACAATGCGTTCAGGGGCTGTGATGCAACCTGGATTGACCATATCTAGACTCACAGCTGGATCAGACATAAGGGTGGACACTCTTGGGGCTGAGAGGTTTGGTGAGGTTGGGTGAGCAAACGCAGACCCTTTAAAGTAATACTGCATGATACCCATCGCATGGGTCCCAAATCTCCAGGTTCAAGGGCATCTTCCTACATCAAAAACATGCATGAGAAACCCAGAAGATGGTACACCGTGTGATGGGGAAAGGTTTCTAAAACGCACCTCATTTCTCATCGCCTTGTGCCCGGGTTCGCCATTCCAGCCGCTTTACTAGCAAGCTCCCTACTTGGAGCATCAGCACCTTTAACCTCCTGTTCCGTACAGGTTGCAATTTGTCCTGAGGATAAACGGGAAGACGTGGAACCAACGAGAGACTAGCTCTTGGTGTTGGGACAGGCACAGGTCACTCTATTTTCCCATCAGAAAGAAGAATTAACCACAGGCTCAGCCTGCCCCCCGGAACCAGAACAGGGCCTGAAGCCATTCTGCGATTTTGCCGCCAGCTCCCATAAAAACGAGTTGTAAAATGGAGGTTCAGGGCACTGCAATTCACAAACCTGCAGAGTTATAAATGATAACTCTCGTCCACAAATATATTGAGGGAAGGCAAAGAAGAGGATTTGAAATCAAGGCAGAATTGCAGGAAAGAGATTTCAGGAGGTAGATTCGAATCGCCTTTAAAGCACATGAAAAGCGGCAAAACGTTGACAATGATGCCCTTGGCCAAAAAGGGCGTATGCGTTTTTTCCTGAATATATTCAGGAAAAAACGCATACGCCCTTTTTGGCCAACCAAGCAACCTGGAAAGGCAAATCAGCGCTACAAACAAGTCTCGCTTCCCATCGGTCAAAAGGGCCATGCTGAAAAAAGTGTCAAAACCAGAAATGCAGGACAGGCCATGGAGAAATGGGAGCCTTGCTACACTGATGGGCGGGATGTAAATTGCCAACAGCCACTCTGGAGAAGTGTACGGTGAGTCCTGAAACATCTGAAAAACACAGCTTAGAGAGCATAGGGCACTTCCACTCATGGGGGTATGAATTGGGAAAATGAAAAATCAGCAAGACACAAGCACCCCAAAGTTTAGGGCTGCTCTGTTGACAAGGACCTCCACTTCATTCCACCTTAAATATCCCAGGAAAGAGAAAAATGGGTAAAGAAGTTGTGGTCCTTATGTACAATGGAATATCACTCAGCCATGAAATCAATGTCATAAGGCTAGTAGCAGCATGATGAGTGGATTTAGGTACGACGATTCTAAGTGAAATAAGTCACACAGAAAAGGACACTTCTCATAAGGTATCACTGATAGAGGGAATGTAAAAACCGTTACACTTGAACTGAATTACAAAACAGAACAGAGTCACACATGCAGAAAACACACTATGGCTGCTTAACGGGAAAGGTGAGGTGGGGTGATACATAAAACAAGGGTATCAAATTAGCTCAGATACCGTTCCATAAACCCAATATGTAATAGACAAGACCTACTCCTTGCTCAGAGAACTGGACTCAACACGCCCTATTCACCGCACAAGATTATATCTGACTAGTAATAATCGTAAAGCCTATGTATTGATATCTCTCTGTTAGTGTGTCAAGTGGGTGTAAAGCGGCATAAACACAGCAGTGAAAAGCAGCTAAATCCCATTATGAAAATAAATTACTTTGAAAAACCCATGAAACAAAGACAGTGAACGAGAGAGGAATTCTTACACAATGCGTTCAGGGGCTGTGATGCAACCTGGATTGACCATATCTAGACCCACAGCTGGATGAGACATAAGGGTGGACACTCTTGGGGCTGAGAGGTTTGGTGAGGTTGGGTGAGCAAACGCAGACCCTTTAAAGTAATACTGCATGGTACCCATCGCATGGGTCCCAAATCTCCAGCTTCAAGGGCATCTTCCTACATCAAAAACATGCATGAGAAACCCAGAAGATGGTACACAGTGTGATGGGGAAAGGTTTCTAAAACGCACCTCATTTCTCATCGCCTTGTGCCCGGGTTCGCCATTCCAGCCGCTTTACTAGCAAGCTCCCTACTTGGAGCATCAGCACCTTTAACCTCCTGTTCCGTACAGGTTGCAATTTGTCCTGAGGATAAACGGGAAGACGTGGAACCAACGAGAGACTAGCTCTTGGTGTTGGGACAGGCACAGGTCACTCTATTTTCCCATCAGAAAGAAGAATTAACCACAGGCTCAGCCTGCCCCCCGGAACCAGAACAGGGCCTGAAGCCATTCTGCGATTTTGCCGCCAGCTCCCATAAAAACGAGTTGTAAAATGGAGGTTCAGGGCACTGCAATTCACAAACCTGCAGAGTTATAAATGATAACTCTCGTCCACAAATATATTGAGGGAAGGCAAAGAAGAGGATTTGAAATCAAGGCAGAATTGCAGGAAAGAGATTTCAGGAGGTAGATTCGAATCGCCTTTAAAGCACATGAAAAGCGGCAAAACGTTGACAATGATGCCCTTGGCCAAAAAGGGCGTATGCGTTTTTTCCTGAATATATTCAGGAAAAAACGCATACGCCCTTTTTGGCCAACCAAGCAACCTGGAAAGGCAAATCAGCGCTACAAACAAGTCTCGCTTCCCATCGGTCAAAAGGGCCATGCTGAAAAAAGTGTCAAAACCAGAAATGCAGGACAGGCCATGGAGAAATGGGAGCCTTGCTACACTGATGGGCGGGATGTAAATTGCCAACAGCCACTCTGGAGAAGTGTACGGTGAGTCCTGAAACATCTGAAAAACACAGCTTAGAGAGCATAGGGCACTTCCACTCATGGGGGTATGAATTGGGAAAATGAAAAATCAGCAAGACACAAGCACCCCAAAGTTTAGGGCTGCTCTGTTGACAAGGACCTCCACTTCATTCCACCTTAAATATCCCAGGAAAGAGAAAAATGGGTAAAGAAGTTGTGGTCCTTATGTACAATGGAATATCACTCAGCCATGAAATCAATGTCATAAGGCTAGTAGCAGCATGATGAGTGGATTTAGGAATGACGATTCTAAGTGAAATAAGTCACACAGAAAAGGACACTTCTCATAAGGTATCACTGATAGAGGGAATGTAAAAACCGTTACACTTGAACTGAATTACAAAACAGAACAGAGTCACACATGCAGAAAACACACTATGGCTGCTTAACGGGAAAGGTGAGGTGGGGTGATACATAAAACAAGGGTATCAAATTAGCTCAGATACCATTCCATAAACCCAATATGTAATAGACAAGACCTACTCCTTGCTCAGAGAACTGGACTCAACACGCCCTATTCACCGCACAAGAATATATCTGACTAGTAATAATCGTAAAACCTATGTATTGATATCTCTCTGTTAGTGTGTCAAGTGGGTGTAAAGCGGCATAAACACAGCAGTGAAAAGCAGCTAAACCCCATTATAAAAATAAATTACTTTGAAACACCCATGAAACAAAGACAGTGAAAGAGAGAGAAATTCTTACACAATGCGTTCAGGGGCTGTGATGCAACCTGGATTGACCATATCTAGACCCACAGCTGGATGAGACATAAGGGTGGACACTCTTGGGGCTGAGAGGTTTGGTGAGGTTGGGTGAGCAAACGCAGACCCTTTAAAGTAATACTGCATGGTACCCATCGCATGGGTCCCAAATCTCCAGGTTCAAGGGCATCTTCCTACATCCAAAACATGCATGAGAAACCCAGAAGATGGTACACCGTGTGATGGGGAAAGGTTTCTAAAACGCACCTCATTTCTCATCGCCTTGTGCCCGGGTTCGCCATTCCAGCCGCTTTACTAGCAAGCTCCCTACTTGGAGCATCAGCACCTTTAACCTCCTGTTCCGTACAGGTTGCAATTTGTCCTGAGGATAAACGGGAAGACGTGGAACCAACGAGAGACTAGCTCTTGGTGTTGGGACAGGCACAGGTCACTCTATTTTCCCATCAGAAAGAAGAATTAACCACAGGCTCAGCCTGCCCCCCGGAACCAGAACAGGGCCTGAAGCCATTCTGCGATTTTGCCGCCAGCTCCCATAAAAACGAGTTGTAAAATGGAGGTTCAGGGCACTGCAATTCACAAACCTGCAGAGTTATAAATGATAACTCTCGTCCACAAATATATTGAGGGAAGGCAAAGAAGAGGATTTGAAATCAAGGCAGAATTGCAGGAAAGAGATTTCAGGAGGTAGATTCGAATCGCCTTTAAAGCACATGAAAAGCGGCAAAACGTTGACAATGATGCCCTTGGCCAAAAAGGGCGTATGCGTTTTTTCCTGAATATATTCAGGAAAAAACGCATACGCCCTTTTTGGCCAACCAAGCAACCTGGAAAGGCAAATCAGCGCTACAAACAAGTCTCGCTTCCCATCGGTCAAAAGGGCCATGCTGAAAAAAGTGTCAAAACCAGAAATGCAGGACAGGCCATGGAGAAATGGGAGCCTTGCTACACTGATGGGCGGGATGTAAATTGCCAACAGCCACTCTGGAGAAGTGTACGGTGAGTCCTGAAACATCTGAAAAACACAGCTTAGAGAGCATAGGGCACTTCCACTCATGGGGGTATGAATTGGGAAAATGAAAAATCAGCAAGACACAAGCACCCCAAAGTTTAGGGCTGCTCTGTTGACAAGGACCTCCACTTCATTCCACCTTCAATATCCCAGGAAAGAGAAAAATGGGTAAAGAAGTTGTGGTCCTTATGTACAATGGAATATCACTCAGCCATGAAATCAATGTCATAAGGCTAGTAGCAGCATGATGAGTGGATTTAGGTACGACGATTCTAAGTGAAATAAGTCACACAGAAAAGGACACTTCTCATAAGGTATCACTGATAGAGGGAATGTAAAAACCGTTACACTTGAACTGAATTACAAAACAGAACAGAGTCACACATGCAGAAAACACACTATGGCTGCTTAACGGGAAAGGTGAGGTGGGGTGATACATAAAACAAGGGTATCAAATTAGCTCAGATACCGTTCCATAAACCCAATATGTAATAGACAAGACCTACTCCTTGCTCAGAGAACTGGACTCAACACGCCCTATTCACCGCACAAGAATATATCTGACTAATAATAATCGTAAAACCTATGTATTGATATCTCTCTGTTAGTGTGTCAAGTGGGTGTAAAGCGGCATAAACACAGCAGTGAAAAGCAGCTAAACCCCATTATAAAAATAAATTACTTTGAAACACCCATGAAACAAAGACAGTGAAAGAGAGAGAAATTCTTACACAATGCGTTCAGGGGCTGTGATGCAACCTGGATTGACCATATCTAGACTCACAGCTGGATCAGACATAAGGGTGGACACTCTTGGGGCTGAGAGGTTTGGTGAGGTTGGGTGAGCAAACGCAGACCCTTTAAAGTAATACTGCATGGTACCCATCGCATGGGTCCCAAATCTCCAGGTTCAAGGGCATCTTCCTACATCAAAAACATGCATGAGAAACCCAGAAGATGGTACACCGTGTGATGGGGAAAGGTTTCTAAAACGCACCTCATTTCTCATCGCCTTGTGCCCGGGTTCGCCATTCCAGCCGCTTTACTAGCAAGCTCCCTACTTGGAGCATCAGCACCTTTAACCTCCTGTTCCGTACAGGTTGCAATTTGTCCTGAGGATAAACGGGAAGACGTGGAACCAACGAGAGACTAGCTCTTGGTGTTGGGACAGGCACAGGTCACTCTATTTTCCCATCAGAAAGAAGAATTAACCACAGGCTCAGCCTGCCCCCCGGAACCAGAACAGGGCCTGAAGCCATTCTGCGATTTTGCCGCCAGCTCCCATAAAAACGAGTTGTAAAATGGAGGTTCAGGGCACTGCAATTCACAAACCTGCAGAGTTATAAATGATAACTCTCGTCCACAAATATATTGAGGGAAGGCAAAGAAGAGGATTTGAAATCAAGGCAGAATTGCAGGAAAGAGATTTCAGGAGGTAGATTCGAATCGCCTTTAAAGCACATGAAAAGCGGCAAAACGTTGACAATGATGCCCTTGGCCAAAAAGGGCGTATGCGTTTTTTCCTGAATATATTCAGGAAAAAACGCATACGCCCTTTTTGGCCAACCAAGCAACCTGGAAAGGCAAATCAGCGCTACAAACAAGTCTCGCTTCCCATCGGTCAAAAGGGCCATGCTGAAAAAAGTGTCAAAACCAGAAATGCAGGACAGGCCATGGAGAAATGGGAGCCTTGCTACACTGATGGGCGGGATGTAAATTGCCAACAGCCACTCTGGAGAAGTGTACGGTGAGTCCTGAAACATCTGAAAAACACAGCTTAGAGAGCATAGGGCACTTCCACTCATGGGGGTATGAATTGGGAAAATGAAAAATCAGCAAGACACAAGCACCCCAAAGTTTAGGGCTGCTCTGTTGACAAGGACCTCCACTTCATTCCACCTTAAATATCCCAGGAAAGAGAAAAATGGGTAAAGAAGTTGTGGTCCTTATGTACAATGGAAGACCACTCAGCCATGAAATCAATGTCATAAGGCTAGTAGCAGCATGATGAGTGGATTTAGGTACGACGATTCTAAGTGAAATAAGTCACACAGAAAAGGACACTTCTCATAAGGTATCACTGATAGAGGGAATGTAAAAACCGTTACACTTGAACTGAATTACAAAACAGAACAGAGTCACACATGCAGAAAACACACTATGGCTGCTTAACGGGAAAGGTGAGGTGGGGTGATACATAAAACAAGGGTATCAAATTAGCTCAGATACCATTCCATAAACCCAATATGTAATAGACAAGACCTACTCCTTGCTCAGAGAACTGGACTCAACACGCCCTATTCACCGCACAAGAATATATCTGACTAGTAATAATCGTAAAACCTATGTATTGATATCTCTCTGTTAGTGTGTCAAGTGGGTGTAAAGCGGCATAAACACAGCAGTGAAAAGCAGCTAAACCCCATTATAAAAATAAATTACTTTGAAACACCCATGAAACAAAGACAGTGAAAGAGAGAGAAATTCTTACACAATGCGTTCAGGGGCTGTGATGCAACCTGGATTGACCATATCTAGACTCACAGCTGGATCAGACATAAGGGTGGACACTCTTGGGGCTGAGAGGTTTGGTGAGGTTGGGTGAGCAAACGTAGACCCTTTAAAGTAATACTGCATGGTACCCATCGCATGGGTCCCAAATCTCCAGGTTCAAGGGCATCTTCCTACATCAAAAACATGCATGAGAAACCCAGAAGATGGTACACCGTGTGATGGGGAAAGGTTTCTAAAATGCACCTCATTTCTCATCGCCTTGTGCCCGGGTTCGCCATTCCAGCCGCTTTACTAGCAAGCTCCCTACTTGGAGCATCAGCACCTTTAACCTCCTGTTCCGTACAGGTTGCAATTTGTCCTGAGGATAAACGGGAAGACGTGGAACCAACGAGAGACTAGCTCTTGGTGTTGGGACAGGCACAGGTCACTCTATTTTCCCATCAGAAAGAAGAATTAACCACAGGCTCAGCCTGCCCCCCGGAACCAGAACAGGGCCTGAAGCCATTCTGCGATTTTGCCGCCAGCTCCCATAAAAACGAGTTGTAAAATGGAGGTTCAGGGCACTGCAATTCACAAACCTGCAGAGTTATAAATGATAACTCTCGTCCACAAATATATTGAGGGAAGGCAAAGAAGAGGATTTGAAATCAAGGCAGAATTGCAGGAAAGAGATTTCAGGAGGTAGATTCGAATCGCCTTTAAAGCACATGAAAAGCGGCAAAACGTTGACAATGATGCCCTTGGCCAAAAAGGGCGTATGCGTTTTTTCCTGAATATATTCAGGAAAAAACGCATACGCCCTTTTTGGCCAACCAAGCAACCTGGAAAGGCAAATCAGCGCTACAAACAAGTCTCGCTTCCCATCGGTCAAAAGGGCCATGCTGAAAAAAGTGTCAAAACCAGAAATGCAGGACAGGCCATGGAGAAATGGGAGCCTTGCTACACTGATGGGCGGGATGTAAATTGCCAACAGCCACTCTGGAGAAGTGTACGGTGAGTCCTGAAACATCTGAAAAACACAGCTTAGAGAGCATAGGGCACTTCCACTCATGGGGGTATGAATTGGGAAAATGAAAAATCAGCAAGACACAAGCACCCCAAAGTTTAGGGCTGCTCTGTTGACAAGGACCTCCACTTCATTCCACCTTAAATATCCCAGGAAAGAGAAAAATGGGTAAAGAAGTTGTGGTCCTTATGTACAATGGAATATCACTCAGCCATGAAATCAATGTCATAAGGCTAGTAGCAGCATGATGAGTGGATTTAGGAACGACGATTCTAAGTGAAATAAGTCACACAGAAAAGGACACTTCTCATAAGGTATCACTGATAGAGGGAATGTAAAAACCGTTACACTTGAACTGAATTACAAAACAGAACAGAGTCACACATGCAGAAAACACACTATGGCTGCTTAACGGGAAAGGTGAGGTGGGGTGATACATAAAACAAGGGTATCAAATTAGCTCAGATACCGTTCCATAAACCCAATATGTAATAGACAAGACCTACTCCTTGCTCAGAGAACTGGACTCAACACGCCCTATTCACCGCACAAGAATATATCTGACTAGTAATAATCGTAAAACCTATGTATTGATATCTCTCTGTTAGTGTGTCAAGTGGGTGTAAAGCGGCATAAACACAGCAGTGAAAAGCAGCTAAACCCCATTATAAAAATAAATTACTTTGAAACACCCATGAAACAAAGACAGTGAAAGAGAGAGAAATTCTTACACAATGCGTTCAGGGGCTGTGATGCAACCTGGATTGACCATATCTAGACTCACAGCTGGATCAGACATAAGGGTGGACACTCTTGGGGCTGAGAGGTTTGGTGAGGTTGGGTGAGCAAACGCAGACCCTTTAAAGTAATACTGCATGATACCCATCGCATGGGTCCCAAATCTCCAGGTTCAAGGGCATCTTCCTACATCAAAAACATGCATGAGAAACCCAGAAGATGGTACACCGTGTGATGGGGAAAGGTTTCTAAAACGCACCTCATTTCTCATCGCCTTGTGCCCGGGTTCGCCATTCCAGCCGCTTTACTAGCAAGCTCCCTACTTGGAGCATCAGCACCTTTAACCTCCTGTTCCGTACAGGTTGCAATTTGTCCTGAGGATAAACGGGAAGACGTGGAACCAACGAGAGACTAGCTCTTGGTGTTGGGACAGGCACAGGTCACTCTATTTTCCCATCAGAAAGAAGAATTAACCACAGGCTCAGCCTGCCCCCCGGAACCAGAACAGGGCCTGAAGCCATTCTGCGATTTTGCCGCCAGCTCCCATAAAAACGAGTTGTAAAATGGAGGTTCAGGGCACTGCAATTCACAAACCTGCAGAGTTATAAATGATAACTCTCGTCCACAAATATATTGAGGGAAGGCAAAGAAGAGGATTTGAAATCAAGGCAGAATTGCAGGAAAGAGATTTCAGGAGGTAGATTCGAATCGCCTTTAAAGCACATGAAAAGCGGCAAAACGTTGACAATGATGCCCTTGGCCAAAAAGGGCGTATGCGTTTTTTCCTGAATATATTCAGGAAAAAACGCATACGCCCTTTTTGGCCAACCAAGCAACCTGGAAAGGCAAATCAGCGCTACAAACAAGTCTCGCTTCCCATCGGTCAAAAGGGCCATGCTGAAAAAAGTGTCAAAACCAGAAATGCAGGACAGGCCATGGAGAAATGGGAGCCTTGCTACACTGATGGGCGGGATGTAAATTGCCAACAGCCACTCTGGAGAAGTGTACGGTGAGTCCTGAAACATCTGAAAAACACAGCTTAGAGAGCATAGGGCACTTCCACTCATGGGGGTATGAATTGGGAAAATGAAAAATCAGCAAGACACAAGCACCCCAAAGTTTAGGGCTGCTCTAATGACAAGGACCTCCACTTCATTCCACCTTAAATATCCCAGGAAAGAGAAAAATGGGTAAAGAAGTTGTGGTCCTTATGTACAATGGAATATCACTCAGCCATGAAATCAATGTCATAAGGCTAGTAGCAGCATGATGAGTGGATTTAGGAACGACGATTCTAAGTGAAATAAGTCACACAGAAAAGGACACTTCTCATAAGGTATCACTGATAGAGGGAATGTAAAAACCGTTACACTTGAACTGAATTACAAAACAGAACAGAGTCACACATGCAGAAAACACACTATGGCTGCTTAACGGGAAAGGTGAGGTGGGGTGATACATAAAACAAGGGTATCAAATTAGCTCAGATACCGTTCCATAAACCCAATATGTAATAGACAAGACCTACTCCTTGCTCAGAGAACTGGACTCAACACGCCCTATTCACCACACAAGAATATATCTGACTAGTAATAATCGTAAAACCTATGTATTGATATCTCTCTGTTAGTGTGTCAAGTGGGAGTAAAGCGGCATAAACACAGCAGTGAAAAGCAGCTAAACCCCATTATAAAAATAAATTACTTTGAAACACCCATGAAACAAAGACAGTGAAAGAGAGAGAAATTCTTACACAATGCGTTCAGGGGCTGTGATGCAACCTGGATTGACCATATCTAGACTCACAGCTGGATCAGACATAAGGGTGGACACTCTTGGGGCTGAGAGGTTTGGTGAGGTTGGGTGAGCAAACGCAGACCCTTTAAAGTAATACTGCATGGTACCCATCGCATGGGTCCCAAATCTCCAGGTTCAAGGGCATCTTCCTACATCAAAAACATGCATGAGAAACCCAGAAGATGGTACACCGTGTGATGGGGAAAGGTTTCTAAAACGCACCTCATTTCTCATCGCCTTGTGCCCGGGTTCGCCATTCCAGCCGCTTTACTAGCAAGCTCCCTACTTGGAGCATCAGCACCTTTAACCTCCTGTTCCGTACAGGTTGCAATTTGTCCTGAGGATAAACGGGAAGACGTGGAACCAACGAGAGACTAGCTCTTGGTGTTGGGACAGGCACAGGTCACTCTATTTTCCCATCAGAAAGAAGAATTAACCACAGGCTCAGCCTGCCCCCCGGAACCAGAACAGGGCCTGAAGCCATTCTGCGATTTTGCGGCCAGCTCCCATAAAAACGAGTTGTAAAATGGAGGTTCAGGGCACTGCAATTCACAAACCTGCAGAGTTATAAATGATAACTCTCGTCCACAAATATATTGAGGGAAGGCAAAGAAGAGGATTTGAAATCAAGGCAGAATTGCAGGAAAGAGATTTCAGGAGGTAGATTCGAATCGCCTTTAAAGCACATGAAAAGCGGCAAAACGTTGACAATGATGCCCTTGGCCAAAAAGGGCGTATGCGTTTTTTCCTGAATATATTCAGGAAAAAACGCATACGCCCTTTTTGGCCAACCAAGCAACCTGGAAAGGCAAATCAGCGCTACAAAGAAGTCTCGCTTCCCATCGGTCAAAAGGGCTATGCTGAAAAAAGTGTCAAAACCAGAAATGCAGGACAGGCCATGGAGAAATGGGAGCCTTGCTACACTGATGGGCGGGATGTAAATTGCCAACAGCCACTCTGGAGAAGTGTACGGTGAGTCCTGAAACATCTGAAAAACACAGCTTAGAGAGCATAGGGCACTTCCACTCATGGGGGTATGAATTGGGAAAATGAAAAATCAGCAAGACACAAGCACCCCAAAGTTTAGGGCTGCTCTGTTGACAAGGACCTCCACTTCATTCCACCTTAAATATCCCAGGAAAGAGAAAAATGGGTAAAGAAGTTGTGGTCCTTATGTACAATGGAAGACCACTCAGCCATGAAATCAATGTCATAAGGCTAGTAGCAGCATGATGAGTGGATTTAGGTACGACGATTCTAAGTGAAATAAGTCACACAGAAAAGGACACTTCTCATAAGGTATCACTGATAGAGGGAAAGTAAAAACCGTTACACTTGAACTGAATTACAAAACAGAACAGAGTCACACATGCAGAAAACACACTATGGCTGCTTAACGGGAAAGGTGAGGTGGGGTGATACATAAAACAAGGGTATCAAATTAGCTCAGATACCATTCCATAAACCCAATATGTAATAGACAAGACCTACTCCTTGCTCAGAGAACTGGACTCAACACGCCCTATTCACCGCACAAGAATATATCTGACTAATAATAATCGTAAAACCTATGTATTGATATCTCTCTGTTAGTGTGTCAAGTGGGTGTAAAGCGGCATAAACACAGCAGTGAAAAGCAGCTAAACCCCATTATAAAAATAAATTACTTTGAAACACCCATGAAACAAAGACAGTGAAAGAGAGAGAAATTCTTACACAATGCATTCAGGGGCTGTGATGCAACCTGTATTGACCATATCTAGACTCACAGCTGGATCAGACATAAGGGTGGACACTCTTGGGGCTGAGAGGTTTGGTGAGGTTGGGTGAGCAAACGCAGACCCTTTAAAGTAATACTGCATGGTACCCATCGCATGGGTCCCAAATCTCCAGGTTCAAGGGCATCTTACTACATCAAAAACATGCATGAGAAACCCAGAAGATGGTACACCGTGTGATGGGGAAAGGTTTCTAAAACGCACCTCATTTCTCATCGCCTTGTGCCCGGGTTCGCCATTCCAGCCGCTTTACTAGCAAGCTCCCTACTTGGAGCATCAGCACCTTTAACCTCCTGTTCCGTACAGGTTGCAATTTGTCCTGAGGATAAACGGGAAGACGTGGAACCAACGAGAGACTAGCTCTTGGTGTTGGGACAGGCACAGGTCACTCTATTTTCCCATCAGAAAGAAGAATTAACCACAGGCTCAGCCTGCCCCCCGGAACCAGAACAGGGCCTGAAGCCATTCTGCGATTTTGCCGCCAGCTCCCATAAAAACGAGTTGTAAAATGGAGGTTCAGGGCACTGCAATTCACAAACCTGCAGAGTTATAAATGATAACTCTCGTCCACAAATATATTGAGGGAAGGCAAAGAAGAGGATTTGAAATCAAGGCAGAATTGCAGGAAAGAGATTTCAGGAGGTAGATTCGAATCGCCTTTAAAGCACATGAAAAGCGGCAAAACGTTGACAATGATGCCCTTGGCCAAAAAGGGCGTATGCGTTTTTTCCTGAATATATTCAGGAAAAAACGCATACGCCCTTTTTGGCCAACCAAGCAACCTGGAAAGGCAAATCAGCGCTACAAACAAGTCTCGCTTCCCATCGGTCAAAAGGGCCATGCTGAAAAAAGTGTCAAAACCAGAAATGCAGGACAGGCCATGGAGAAATGGGAGCCTTGCTACACTGATGGGCGGGATGTAAATTGCCAACAGCCACTCTGGAGAAGTGTACGGTGAGTCCTGAAACATCTGAAAAACACAGCTTAGAGAGCATAGGGCACTTCCACTCATGGGGGTATGAATTGGGAAAATGAAAAATCAGCAAGACACAAGCACCCCAAAGTTTAGGGCTGCTCTGTTGACAAGGACCTCCACTTCATTCCACCTTAAATATCCCAGGAAAGAGAAAAATGGGTAAAGAAGTTGTGGTCCTTATGTACAATGGAATATCACTCAGCCATGAAATCAATGTCATAAGGCTAGTAGCAGCATGATGAGTGGATTTAGGTACGACGATTCTAAGTGAAATAAGTCACACAGAAAAGGACACTTCTCATAAGGTATGACTGATAGAGGGAATGTAAAAACCGTTACACTTGAACTGAATTACAAAACAGAACAGAGTCACACATGCAGAAAACACACTATGGCTGCTTAACGGGAAAGGTGAGGTGGGGTGATACATAAAACAAGGGTATCAAATTAGCTCAGATACCGTTCCATAAACCCAATATGTAATAGACAAGACCTACTCCTTGCTCAGAGAACTGGACTCAACACGCCCTATTCACCGCACAAGATTATATCTGACTAGTAATAATCGTAAAGCCTATGTATTGATATCTCTCTGTTAGTGTGTCAAGTGGGTGTAAAGCGGCATAAACACAGCAGTGAAAAGCAGCTAAATCCCATTATGAAAATAAATTACTTTGAAAAGCCCATGAAACAAAGACAGTGAACGAGAGAGGAATTCTTACACAATGCGTTCAGGGGCTGTGATGCAACCTGGATTGACCATATCTAGACCCACAGCTGGATTAGACATAAGGGTGGACACTCTTGGTGCTGAGAGGTTTGGTGAGGTTGGGTGAGCAAACGCAGACCCTTTAAAGTAATACTGCATGGTACCCATCGCATGGGTCCCAAATCTCCAGCTTCAAGGGCATCTTCCTACATCAAAAACATGCATGAGAAACACAGAAGATGGTACACAGTGTGATGGGGAAAGGTTTCTAAAACGCACCTCATTTCTCATCGCCTTGTGCCCGGGTTCGCCATTCCAGCCGCTTTACTAGCAAGCTCCCTACTTGGAGCATCAGCACCTTTAACCTCCTGTTCCGTACAGGTTGCAATTTGTCCTGAGGATAAACGGGAAGACGTGGAACCAACGAGAGACTAGCTCTTGGTGTTGGGACAGGCACAGGTCACTCTATTTTCCCATCAGAAAGAAGAATTAACCACAGGCTCAGCCTGCCCCCCGGAACCAGAACAGGGCCTGAAGCCATTCTGCGATTTTGCGGCCAGCTCCCATAAAAACGAGTTGTAAAATGGAGGTTCAGGGCACTGCAATTCACAAACCTGCAGAGTTATAAATGATAACTCTCGTCCACAAATATATTGAGGGAAGGCAAAGAAGAGGATTTGAAATCAAGGCAGAATTGCAGGAAAGAGATTTCAGGAGGTAGATTCGAATTGCATTTAAAGCACATGAAAAGCGGCAAAACGTTGACAATGATGCCCTTGGCCAAAAAGGGCGTATGCGTTTTTTCCTGAATATATTCAGGAAAAAACGCATACGCCCTTTTTGGCCAACCAAGCAACCTGGAAAGGCAAATCAGCGCTACAAAGAAGTCTCGCTTCCCATCGGTCAAAAGGGCTATGCTGAAAAAAGTGTCAAAACCAGAAATGCAGGACAGGCCATGGAGAAATGGGAGCCTTGCTACACTGATGGGCGGGATGTAAATTGCCAACAGCCACTCTGGAGAAGTGTACGGTGAGTCCTGAAACATCTGAAAAACACAGCTTAGAGAGCATAGGGCACTTCCACTCATGGGGGTATGAATTGGGAAAATGAAAAATCAGCAAGACACAAGCACCCCAAAGTTTAGGGCTGCTCTGTTGACAAGGACCTCCACTTCATTCCACCTTAAATATCCCAGGAAAGAGAAAAATGGGTAAAGAAGTTGTGGTCCTTATGTACAATGGAAGACCACTCAGCCATGAAATCAATGTCATAAGGCTAGTAGCAGCATGATGAGTGGATTTAGGTACGATGATTCTAAGTGAAATAAGTCACACAGAAAAGGACACTTCTCATAAGGTATCACTGATAGAGGGAATGTAAAAACCGTTACACTTGAACTGAATTACAAAACAGAACAGAGTCACACATGCAGAAAACACACTATGGCTGCTTAACGGGAAAGGTGAGGTGGGGTGATACATAAAACAAGGGTATCAAATTAGCTCAGATACCATTCCATAAACCCAATATGTAATAGACAAGACCTACTCCTTGCTCAGAGAACTGGACTCAACACGCCCTATTCACCGCACAAGAATATATCTGACTAATAATAATCGTAAAACCTATGTATTGATATCTCTCTGTTAGTGTGTCAAGTGGGTGTAAAGCGGCATAAACACAGCAGTGAAAAGCAGCTAAACCCCATTATAAAAATAAATTACTTTGAAACACCCATGAAACAAAGACAGTGAAAGAGAGAGAAATTCTTACACAATGCGTTCAGGGGCTGTGATGCAACCTGGATTGACCATATCTAGACTCACAGCTGGATCAGACATAAGGGTGGACACTCTTGGGGCTGAGAGGTTTGGTGAGGTTGGGTGAGCAAACGCAGACCCTTTAAAGTAATACTGCATGGTACCCATCGCATGGGTCCCAAATCTCCAGCTTCAAGGGCATCTTCCTACATCAAAAACATGCATGAGAAACCCAGAAGATGGTACACCGTGTGATGGGGAAAGGTTTCTAAAACGCACCTCATTTCTCATCGCCTTGTGCCCGGGTTCGCCATTCCAGCCGCTTTACTAGCAAGCTCCCTACTTGGAGCATCAGCACCTTTAACCTCCTGTTCCGTACAGGTTGCAATTTGTCCTGAGGATAAACGGGAAGACGTGGAACCAACGAGAGACTAGCTCTTGGTGTTGGGACAGGCACAGGTCACTCTATTTTCCCATCAGAAAGAAGAATTAACCACAGGCTCAGCCTGCCCCCCGGAACCAGAACAGGGCCTGAAGCCATTCTGCGATTTTGCCGCCAGCTCCCATAAAAACGAGTTGTAAAATGGAGGTTCAGGGCACTGCAATTCACAAACCTGCAGAGTTATAAATGATAACTCTCGTCCACAAATATATTGAGGGAAGGCAAAGAAGAGGATTTGAAATCAAGGCAGAATTGCAGGAAAGAGATTTCAGGAGGTAGATTCGAATCGCCTTTAAAGCACATGAAAAGCGGCAAAACGTTGACAATGATGCCCTTGGCCAAAAAGGGCGTATGCGTTTTTTCCTGAATATATTCAGGAAAAAACGCATACGCCCTTTTTGGCCAACCAAGCAACCTGGAAAGGCAAATCAGCGCTACAAACAAGTCTCGCTTCCCATCGGTCAAAAGGGCCATGCTGAAAAAAGTGTCAAAACCAGAAATGCAGGACAGGCCATGGAGAAATGGGAGCCTTGCTACACTGATGGGCGGGATGTAAATTGCTAACAGCCACTCTGGAGAAGTGTACGGTGAGTCCTGAAACATCTGAAAAACACAGCTTAGAGAGCATAGGGCACTTCCACTCATGGGGGTATGAATTGGGAAAATGAAAAATCAGCAAGACACAAGCACCCCAAAGTTTAGGGCTGCTCTGTTGACAAGGACCTCCACTTCATTCCACCTTAAATATCCCAGGAAAGAGAAAAATGGGTAAAGAAGTTGTGGTCCTTATGTACAATGGAATATCACTCAGCCATGAAATCAATGTCATAAGGCTAGTAGCAGCATGATGAGTGGATTTAGGAACGACGATTCTAAGTGAAATAAGTCACACAGAAAAGGACACTTCTCATAAGGTATCACTGATAGAGGGAATGTAAAAACCGTTACACTTGAACTGAATTACAAAACAGAACAGAGTCACACATGCAGAAAACACACTATGGCTGCTTAACGGGAAAGGTGAGGTGGGGTGATACATAAAACAAGGGTATCAAATTAGCTCAGATACCGTTCCATAAACCCAATATGTAATAGACAAGACCTACTTCTTGCTCAGAGAACTGGACTCAACACGCCCTATTCAACGCACAAGAATATATCTGACTAGTAATAATCGTAAAACCTATGTATTGCTATCTCTCTGTTAGTGTGTCAAGTGGGTGTAAAGCGGCATAAACACAGCAGTGAAAAGCAGCTAAACCCCATTATAAAAATAAATTACTTTGAAACACCCATGAAACAAAGACAGTGAAAGAGAGAGAAATTCTTACACAATGCGTTCAGGGGCTGTAATGCAACCTGGATTGACCATATCTAGACTCACAGCTGGATCAGACATAAGGGTGGACACTCTTGGGGCTGAGAGGTTTGGTGAGGTTGGGTGAGCAAACGCAGACCCTTTAAAGTAATACTGCATGATACCCATCGCATGGGTCCCAAATCTCCAGGTTCAAGGGCATCTTCCTACATCAAAAGCATGCATGAGAAACCCAGAAGATGGTACACCGTGTGATGGGGAAAGGTTTCTAAAACGCACCTCATTTCTCATCTCCTTGTGCCCGGGTTCGCCATTCCAGCCGCTTTACTAGCAAGCTCCCTACTTGGAGCATCAGCACCTTTAACCTCCTGTTCCGTACAGGTTGCAATTTGTCCTGAGGATAAACGGGAAGACGTGGAACCAACGAGAGACTAGCTCTTGGTGTTGGGACAGGCACAGGTCACTCTATTTTCCCATCAGAAAGAAGAATTAACCACAGGCTCAGCCTGCCCCCCGGAACCAGAACAGGGCCTGAAGCCATTCTGCGATTTTGCCGCCAGCTCCCATAAAAACGAGTTGTAAAATGGAGGTTCAGGGCACTGCAATTCACAAACCTGCAGAGTTATAAATGATAACTCTCGTCCACAAATATATTGAGGGAAGGCAAAGAAGAGGATTTGAAATCAAGGCAGAATTGCAGGAAAGAGATTTCAGGAGGTAGATTCGAATCGCCTTTAAAGCACATGAAAAGCGGCAAAACGTTGACAATGATGCCCTTGGCCAAAAAGGGCGTATGCGTTTTTTCCTGAATATATTCAGGAAAAAACGCATACGCCCTTTTTGGCCAACCAAGCAACCTGGAAAGGCAAATCAGCGCTACAAACAAGTCTCGCTTCCCATCGGTCAAAAGGGCCATGCTGAAAAAAGTGTCAAAACCAGAAATGCAGGACAGGCCATGGAGAAATGGGAGCCTTGCTACACTGATGGGCGGGATGTTAATTGCCAACAGCCACTCTGGAGAAGTGTACGGTGAGTCCTGAAACATCTGAAAAACACAGCTTAGAGAGCATAGGGCACTTCCACTCATGGGGGTATGAATTGGGAAAATGAAAAATCAGCAAGACACAAGCACCCCAAAGTTTAGGGCTGCTCTGTTGACAAGGACCTCCACTTCATTCCACCTTCAATATCCCAGGAAAGAGAAAAATGGGTAAAGAAGTTGTGGTCCTTATGTACAATGGAATATCACTCAGCCATGAAATCAATGTCATAAGGCTAGTAGCAGCATGATGAGTGGATTTAGGTACGACGATTCTAAGTGAAATAAGTCACACAGAAAAGGACACTTCTCATAAGGTATCACTGATAGAGGGAATGTAAAAACCGTTACACTTGAACTGAATTACAAAACAGAACAGAGTCACACATGCAGAAAACACACTATGGCTGCTTAACGGGAAAGGTGAGGTGGGGTGATACAAAAAACAAGGGTATCAAATTAGCTCAGATACCGTTCCATAAACCCAATATGTAATAGACAAGACCTACTCCTTGCTCAGAGAACTGGACTCAACACGCCCTATTCACCGCACAAGATTATATCTGACTAGTAATAATCGTAAAGCCTATGTATTGATATCTCTCTGTTAGTGTGTCAAATGGGTGTAAAGCGGCATAAACACAGCAGTGAAAAGCAGCTAAATCCCATTATGAAAATAAATTACTTTGAAAAACCCATGAAACAAAGACAGTGAACGAGAGAGGAATTCTTACACAATGCGTTCAGGGGCTGTGATGCAACCTGGATTGACCATATCTAGACCCACAGCTGGATGAGACATAAGGGTGGACACTCTTGGGGCTGAGAGGTTTGGTGAGGTTGGGTGAGCAAACGCAGACCCTTTAAAGTAATACTGCATGGTACCCATCGCATGGGTCCCAAATCTCCAGCTTCAAGGGCATCTTCCTACATCAAAAACATGCATGAGAAACCCAGAAGATGGTACACAGTGTGATGGGGAAAGGTTTCTAAAACGCACCTCATTTCTCATCGCCTTGTGCCCGGGTTCGCCATTCCAGCCGCTTTACTAGCAAGCTCCCTATTTGGAGCATCAGCACCTTTAACCTCCTGTTCCGTACAGGTTGCAATTTGTCCTGAGGATAAACGGGAAGACGTGGAACCAACGAGAGACTAGCTCTTGGTGTTGGGACAGGCACAGGTCACTCTATTTTCCCATCAGAAAGAAGAATTAACCACAGGCTCAGCCTGCCCCCCGGAACCAGAACAGGGCCTGAAGCCATTCTGCGATTTTGCGGCCAGCTCCCATAAAAACGAGTTGTAAAATGGAGGTTCAGGGCACTGCAATTCACAAACCTGCAGAGTTATAAATGATAACTCTCGTCCACAAATATATTGAGGGAAGGCAAAGAAGAGGATTTGAAATCAAGGCAGAATTGCAGGAAAGAGATTTCAGGAGGTAGATTCGAATCGCCTTTAAAGCACATGAAAAGCGGCAAAACGTTGACAATGATGCCCTTGGCCAAAAAGGGCGTATGCGTTTTTTCCTGAATATATTCAGGAAAAAACGCATACGCCCTTTTTGGCCAACCAAGCAACCTGGAAAGGCAAATCAGCGCTACAAAGAAGTCTCGCTTCCCATCGGTCAAAAGGGCCATGCTGAAAAAAGTGTCAAAACCAGAAATGCAGGACAGGCCATGGAGAAATGGGAGCCTTGCTACACTGATGGGCGGGATGTAAATTGCCAACAGCCACTCTGGAGAAGTGTACGGTGAGTCCTGAAACATCTGAAAAACACAGCTTAGAGAGCATAGGGCACTTCCACTCATGGGGGTATGAATTGGGAAAATGAAAAATCAGCAAGACACAAGCACCCCAAAGTTTAGGGCTGCTCTGTTGACAAGGACCTCCACTTCATTCCACCTTAAATATCCCAGGAAAGAGAAAAATGGGTAAAGAAGTTGTGGTCCTTATGTACAATGGAATATCACTCAGCCATGAAATCAATGTCATAAGGCTAGTAGCAGCATGATGAGTGGATTTAGGAACGACGATTCTAAGTGAAATAAGTCACACAGAAAAGGACACTTCTCATAAGGTATCACTGATAGAGGGAATGTAAAAACCGTTACACTTGAACTGAATTACAAAACAGAACAGAGTCACACATGCAGAAAACACACTATGGCTGCTGAACGGGAAAGGTGAGGTGGGGTGATACATAAAACAAGGGTATCAAATTAGCTCAGATACCGTTCCATAAACCCAATATGTAATAGACAAGACCTACTCCTTGCTCAGAGAACTGGACTCAACACGCCCTATTCACCGCACAAGAATATATCTGACTAATAATAATCGTAAAACCTATGTATTGATATCTCTCTGTTAGTGTGTCAAGTGGGTGTAAAGCGGCATAAACACAGCAGTGAAAAGCAGCTAAACCCCATTATAAAAATAAATTACTTTGAAACACCCATGAAACAAAGACAGTGAAAGAGAGAGAAATTCTTACACAATGCGTTCAGGGGCTGTGATGCAACCTGGATTGACCATATCTAGACCCACAGCTGGATCAGACATAAGAGTGGACACTCTTGGGGCTGAGAGGTTTGGTGAGGTTGGGTGAGCAAACGCAGACCCTTTAAAGTAATACTGCATGATACCCATCGCATGGGTCCCAAATCTCCAGGTTCAAGGGCATCTTCCTACATCAAAAACATGCATGAGAAACCCAGAAGATGGTACACCGTGTGATGGGGAAAGGTTTCTAAAACGCACCTCATTTCTCATCGCCTTGTGCCCGGGTTCACCATTCCAGCCGCTTTACTAGCAAGCTCCCTACTTGGAGCATCAGCACCTTTAACCTCCTGTTCCGTACAGGTTGCAATTTGTCCTGAGGATAAACGGGAAGACGTGGAACCAACGAGAGACTAGCTCTTGGTGTTGGGACAGGCACAGGTCACTCTATTTTCCCTTCAGAAAGAAGAATTTACCACAGGCTCAGCCTGCCCCCCGGAACCAGAACAGGGCCTGAAGCCATTCTGCGATTTTGCCGCCAGCTCCCATAAAAACGAGTTGTAAAATGGAGGTTCAGGGCACTGCAATTCACAAACCTGCAGAGTTATAAATGATAACTCTCGTCCACAAATATATTGAGGGAAGGCAAAGAAGAGGATTTGAAATCAAGGCAGAATTGCAGGAAAGAGATTTCAGGAGGTAGATTCGAATCACCTTTAAAGCACATGAAAAGCGGCAAAACGTTGACAATGATGCCCTTGGCCAAAAAGGGCGTATGCGTTTTTTCCTGAATATATTCAGGAAAAAACGCATACGCCCTTTTTGGCCAACCAAGCAACCTGGAAAGGAAAATCAGCGCTACAAACAAGTCTCGCTTCCCATCGGTCAAAAGGTCCAGGCTGAAAAAAGTGTCAAAACCAGAAATGCAGGACAGGCCATGGAGAAATGGGAGCCTTGCTACACTGATGGGCGGGATGTAAATTGCCAACAGCCACTCTGGAGAAGTGTACGGTGAGTCCTGAAACATCTGAAAAACACAGCTTAGAGAGCATAGGGCACTTCCACTCATGGGGGTATGAATTGGGAAAATGAAAAATCAGCAAGACACAAGCACCCCAAAGTTTAGGGCTGCTCTGTTGACAAGGACCTCCACTTCATTCCACCTTAAATATCCCAGGAAAAAGAAAAATGGGTAAAGAAGTTGTGGTCCTTATGTACAATGGAATATCACTCAGCCATGAAATCAATGTCATAAGGCTAGTAGCAGCAAGATGAGTGGATTTAGGTACGACGATTCTAAGTGAAATAAGTCACACAGAAAAGGACACTTCTCATAAGGTATCACTGATAGAGGGAATGTAAAAACCATTACACTTGAACTGAATTACAAAACAGAACAGAGTCACACATGCAGAAAACACACTATGGCTGCTTAACGGGAAAGGTGAGGTGGGGTGATACATAAAACAAGGGTATCAAATTAGCTCAGATACCGTTCCATAAACCCAATATGTAATAGACAAGACCTACTCCTTGCTCAGAGAACTGGACTCAACACGCCCTATTCACCGCACAAGATTATATCTGACTAGTAATAATCGTAAAGCCTATGTATTGATATCTCTCTGTTAGTGTGTCAAGTGGGTGTAAAGCGGCATAAACACAGCAGTGAAAAGCAGCTAAATCCCATTATGAAAATAAATTACTTTGAAAAACCCATGAAACAAAGACAGTGAACGAGAGAGGAATTCTTACACAATGCGTTCAGGGGCTGTGATGCAACCTGGATTGACCATATCTAGACCCACAGCTGGATGAGACATAAGGGTGGACACTCTTGGGGCTGAGAGGTTTGGTGAGGTTGGGTGAGCAAACGCAGACCCTTTAAAGTAATACTGCATGGTACCCATCGCATGGGTCCCAAATCTCCAGCTTCAAGGGCATCTTCCTACATCAAAAACATGCATGAGAAACCCAGAAGATGGTACACAGTGTGATGGGGAAAGGTTTCTAAAACGCACCTCATTTCTCATCGCCTTGTGCCCAGGTTCGCCATTCCAGCCGCTTTACTAGCAAGCTCCCTACTTGGAGCATCAGCACCTTTAACCTCCTGTTCCATACAGGTTGCAATTTGTCCTGAGGATAAACGGGAAGACGTGGAACCAACGAGAGACTAGCTCTTGGTGTTGGGACAGGCACAGGTCACTCTATTTTCCCATCAGAAAGAAGAATTAACCACAGGCTCAGCCTGCCCCCCGGAACCAGAACAGGGCCTGAAGCCATTCTGCGATTTTGCGGCCAGCTCCCATAAAAACGAGTTGTAAAATGGAGGTTCAGGGCACTGCAATTCACAAACCTGCAGAGTTATAAATGATAACTCTCGTCCACAAATATATTGAGGGAAGGCAAAGAAGAGGATTTGAAATCAAGGCAGAATTGCAGGAAAGAGATTTCAGGAGGTAGATTCGAATCGCCTTTAAAGCACATGAAAAGCGGCAAAACGTTGACAATGATGCCCTTGGCCAAAAAGGGCGTATGCGTTTTTTCCTGAATATATTCAGGAAAAAACGCATACGCCCTTTTTGGCCAACCAAGCAACCTGGAAAGGAAAATCAGCGCTACAAACAAGTCTCGCTTCCCATCGGTCAAAAGGGCCATGCTGAAAAAAGTGTCAAAACCAGAAATGCAGGACAGGCCATGGAGAAATGGGAGCCTTGCTACACTGATGGGCGGGATGTAAATTGCCAACAGCCACTCTGGAGAAGTGTACGGTGAGTCCTGAAACATCTGAAAAACACAGCTTAGAGAGCATAGGGCACTTCCACTCATGGGGGTATGAATTGGGAAAATGAAAAATCAGCAAGACACAAGCACCCCAAAGTTTAGGGCTGCTCTGTTGACAAGGACCTCCACTTCATTCCACCTTCAATATCCCAGGAAAGAGAAAAATGGGTAAAGAAGTTGTGGTCCTTATGTACAATGGAATATCACTCAGCCATGAAATCAATGTCATAAGGCTAGTAGCAGCATGATGAGTGGATTTAGGTA
Source organism: Balaenoptera borealis (assembly GCF_965194805.1). Taxonomy (NCBI): domain Eukaryota; kingdom Metazoa; phylum Chordata; class Mammalia; order Artiodactyla; family Balaenopteridae; genus Balaenoptera; species Balaenoptera borealis. The sequence continues at coordinate 1,779,459 of NW_028123987.1, read as the reverse complement.
CGACGATTCTAAGTGAAATAAGTCACACAGAAAAGGACACTTCTCATAAGGTATCACTGATAGAGGGAATGTAAAAACCGTTACACTTGAACTGAATTACAAAACAGAACAGAGTCACACATGCAGAAAACACACTATGGCTGCTTAACGGGAAAGGTGAGGTGGGGTGATACATAAAACAAGGGTATCAAATTAGCTCAGATACCGTTCCATAAACCCAATATGTAATAGACAAGACCTACTCCTTGCTCAGAGAACTGGACTCAACACGCCCTATTCACCGCACAAGATTATATCTGACTAGTAATAATCGTAAAGCCTATGTATTGATATCTCTCTGTTAGTGTGTCAAGTGGGTGTAAAGCGGCATAAACACAGCAGTGAAAAGCAGCTAAATCCCATTATGAAAATAAATTACTTTGAAACACCCATGAAACAAAGACAGTGAAAGAGAGAGAAATTCTTACACAATGCGTTCAGGGGCTGTGATGCAACCTGGATTGACCATATCTAGACTCACAGCTGGATCAGACATAAGGGTGGACACTCTTGGGGCTGAGAGGTTTGGTGAGGTTGGGTGAGCAAACGCAGACCCTTTAAAGTAATACTGCATGATACCCATCGCATGGGTCCCAAATCTCCAGGTTCAAGGGCATCTTCCTACATCAAAAGCATGCATGAGAAACCCAGAAGATGGTACACCGTGTGATGGGGAAAGGTTTCTAAAACGCACCTCATTTCTCATCGCCTTGTGCCCGGGTTCGCCATTCCAGCCGCTTTACTAGCAAGCTCCCTACTTGGAGCATCAGCACCTTTAACCTCCTGTTCCGTACAGGTTGCAATTTGTCCTGAGGATAAACGGGAAGACGTGGAACCAACGAGAGACTAGCTCTTGGTGTTGGGACAGGCACAGGTCACTCTATTTTCCCATCAGAAAGAAGAATTAACCACAGGCTCAGCCTGCCCCCCGGAACCAGAACAGGGCCTGAAGCCATCCTGCGCTTTTGCGGCCAGCTCCCTAAAAAGCGAGTTGTAAAATGGAGGTTCAGGGCACTGCAATTCACAAACCTGCAGAGTTATAAATGATAACTCTCATCCACAAATATATTGAGGGAAGGCAAAGAAGAGGATTTGAAATCAAGGCAGAATTGCAGGAAAGAGATTTCAGGAGGTAGATTCGAATCGCCTTTAAAGCACATGAAAAGCGGCAAAACGTTGACAATGATGCCCTTGGCCAAAAAGGGCGTATGCGTTTTTTCCTGAATATATTCAGGAAAAAACGCATACGCCCTTTTTGGCCAACCAAGCAACCTGGAAAGGCAAATCAGCGCTACAAACAAGTCTCGCTTCCCATCGGTCAAAAGGGCCATGCTGAAAAAAGTGTCAAAACCAGAAATGCAGGACAGGCCATGGAGAAATGGGAGCCTTGCTACACTGATGGGCGGGATGTTAATTGCCAACAGCCACTCTGGAGAAGTGTACGGTGAGTCCTGAAACATCTGAAAAACACAGCTTAGAGAGCATAGGGCACTTCCACTCATGGGGGTATGAATTGGGAAAATGAAAAATCAGCAAGACACAAGCACCCCAAAGTTTAGGGCTGCTCTGTTGACAAGGACCTCCACTTCATTCCACCTTCAATATCCCAGGAAAGAGAAAAATGGGTAAAGAAGTTGTGGTCCTTATGTACAATGGAATATCACTCAGCCATGAAATCAATGTCATAAGGCTAGTAGCAGCATGATGAGTGGATTTAGGTACGACGATTCTAAGTGAAATAAGTCACACAGAAAAGGACACTTCTCATAAGGTATCACTGATAGAGGGAATGTAAAAACCGTTACACTTGAACTGAATTACAAAACAGAACAGAGTCACACATGCAGAAAACACACTATGGCTGCTTAACGGGAAAGGTGAGGTGGGGTGATACAAAAAACAAGGGTATCAAATTAGCTCAGATACCGTTCCATAAACCCAATATGTAATAGACAAGACCTACTCCTTGCTCAGAGAACTGGACTCAACACGCCCTATTCACCGCACAAGATTATATCTGACTAGTAATAATCGTAAAGCCTATGTATTGATATCTCTCTGTTAGTGTGTCAAGTGGGTGTAAAGCGGCATAAACACAGCAGTGAAAAGCAGCTAAATCCCATTATGAAAATAAATTACTTTGAAAAACCCATGAAACAAAGACAGTGAACGAGAGAGGAATTCTTACACAATGCGTTCAGGGGCTGTGATGCAACCTGGATTGACCATATCTAGACCCACAGCTGGATGAGACATAAGGGTGGACACTCTTGGGGCTGAGAGGTTTGGTGAGGTTGGGTGAGCAAACGCAGACCCTTTAAAGTAATACTGCATGGTACCCATCGCATGGGTCCCAAATCTCCAGCTTCAAGGGCATCTTCCTACATCAAAAACATGCATGAGAAACCCAGAAGATGGTACACAGTGTGATGGGGAAAGGTTTCTAAAACGCACCTCATTTCTCATCGCCTTGTGCCCGGGTTCGCCATTCCAGCCGCTTTACTAGCAAGCTCCCTATTTGGAGCATCAGCACCTTTAACCTCCTGTTCCGTACAGGTTGCAATTTGTCCTGAGGATAAACGGGAAGACGTGGAACCAACGAGAGACTAGCTCTTGGTGTTGGGACAGGCACAGGTCACTCTATTTTCCCATCAGAAAGAAGAATTAACCACAGGCTCAGCCTGCCCCCCGGAACCAGAACAGGGCCTGAAGCCATTCTGCGATTTTGCCGCCAGCTCCCATAAAAACGAGTTGTAAAATGGAGGTTCAGGGCACTGCAATTCACAAACCTGCAGAGTTATAAATGATAACTCTCGTCCACAAATATATTGAGGGAAGGCAAAGAAGAGGATTTGAAATCAAGGCAGAATTGCAGGAAAGAGATTTCAGGAGGTAGATTCGAATCGCCTTTAAAGCACATGAAAAGCGGCAAAACGTTGACAATGATGCCCTTGGCCAAAAAGGGCGTATGCGTTTTTTCCTGAATATATTCAGGAAAAAACGCATACGCCCTTTTTGGCCAACCAAGCAACCTGGAAAGGCAAATCAGCGCTACAAACAAGTCTCGCTTCCCATCGGTCAAAAGGGCCATGCTGAAAAAAGTGTCAAAACCAGAAATGCAGGACAGGCCATGGAGAAATGGGAGCCTTGCTACACTGATGGGCGGGATGTAAATTGCCAACAGCCACTCTGGAGAAGTGTACGGTGAGTCCTGAAACATCTGAAAAACACAGCTTAGAGAGCATAGGGCACTTCCACTCATGGGGGTATGAATTGGGAAAATGAAAAATCAGCAAGACACAAGCACCCCAAAGTTTAGGGCTGCTCTGTTGACAAGGACCTCCACTTCATTCCACCTTAAATATCCCAGGAAAGAGAAAAATGGGTAAAGAAGTTGTGGTCCTTATGTACAATGGAATATCACTCAGCCATGAAATCAATGTCATAAGGCTAGTAGCAGCATGATGAGTGGATTTAGGAACGACGATTCTAAGTGAAATAAGTCACACAGAAAAGGACACTTCTCATAAGGTATCACTGATAGAGGGAATGTAAAAACCGTTACACTTGAACTGAATTACAAAACAGAACAGAGTCACACATGCAGAAAACACACTATGGCTGCTGAACGGGAAAGGTGAGGTGGGGTGATACATAAAACAAGGGTATCAAATTAGCTCAGATACCGTTCCATAAACCCAATATGTAATAGACAAGACCTACTCCTTGCTCAGAGAACTGGACTCAACACGCCCTATTCACCGCACAAGAATATATCTGACTAATAATAATCGTAAAACCTATGTATTGATATCTCTCTGTTAGTGTGTCAAGTGGGTGTAAAGCGGCATAAACACAGCAGTGAAAAGCAGCTAAACCCCATTATAAAAATAAATTACTTTGAAACACCCATGAAACAAAGACAGTGAAAGAGAGAGAAATTCTTACACAATGCGTTCAGGGGCTGTGATGCAACCTGGATTGACCATATCTAGACCCACAGCTGGATCAGACATAAGAGTGGACACTCTTGGGGCTGAGAGGTTTGGTGAGGTTGGGTGAGCAAACGCAGACCCTTTAAAGTAATACTGCATGATACCCATCGCATGGGTCCCAAATCTCCAGGTTCAAGGGCATCTTCCTACATCAAAAACATGCATGAGAAACCCAGAAGATGGTACACCGTGTGATGGGGAAAGGTTTCTAAAACGCACCTCATTTCTCATCGCCTTGTGCCCGGGTTCACCATTCCAGCCGCTTTACTAGCAAGCTCCCTACTTGGAGCATCAGCACCTTTAACCTCCTGTTCCGTACAGGTTGCAATTTGTCCTGAGGATAAACGGGAAGACGTGGAACCAACGAGAGACTAGCTCTTGGTGTTGGGACAGGCACAGGTCACTCTATTTTCCCTTCAGAAAGAAGAATTTACCACAGGCTCAGCCTGCCCCCCGGAACCAGAACAGGGCCTGAAGCCATTCTGCGATTTTGCCGCCAGCTCCCATAAAAACGAGTTGTAAAATGGAGGTTCAGGGCACTGCAATTCACAAACCTGCAGAGTTATAAATGATAACTCTCGTCCACAAATATATTGAGGGAAGGCAAAGAAGAGGATTTGAAATCAAGGCAGAATTGCAGGAAAGAGATTTCAGGAGGTAGATTCGAATCACCTTTAAAGCACATGAAAAGCGGCAAAACGTTGACAATGATGCCCTTGGCCAAAAAGGGCGTATGCGTTTTTTCCTGAATATATTCAGGAAAAAACGCATACGCCCTTTTTGGCCAACCAAGCAACCTGGAAAGGAAAATCAGCGCTACAAACAAGTCTCGCTTCCCATCGGTCAAAAGGGCCAGGCTGAAAAAAGTGTCAAAACCAGAAATGCAGGACAGGCCATGGAGAAATGGGAGCCTTGCTACACTGATGGGCGGGATGTAAATTGCCAACAGCCACTCTGGAGAAGTGTACGGTGAGTCCTGAAACATCTGAAAAACACAGCTTAGAGAGCAAAGGGCACTTCCACTCATGGGGGTATGAATTGGGAAAATGAAAAATCAGCAAGACACAAGCACCCCAAAGTTTAGGGCTGCTCTGTTGACAAGGACCTCCACTTCATTCCACCTTAAATATCCCAGGAAAAAGAAAAATGGGTAAAGAAGTTGTGGTCCTTATGTACAATGGAATATCACTCAGCCATGAAATCAATGTCATAAGGCTAGTAGCAGCAAGATGAGTGGATTTAGGTACGACGATTCTAAGTGAAATAAGTCACACAGAAAAGGACACTTCTCATAAGGTATCACTGATAGAGGGAATGTAAAAACCATTACACTTGAACTGAATTACAAAACAGAACAGAGTCACACATGCAGAAAACACACTATGGCTGCTTAACGGGAAAGGTGAGGTGGGGTGATACATAAAACAAGGGTATCAAATTAGCTCAGATACCGTTCCATAAACCCAATATGTAATAGACAAGACCTACTCCTTGCTCAGAGAACTGGACTCAACACGCCCTATTCACCGCACAAGATTATATCTGACTAGTAATAATCGTAAAGCCTATGTATTGATATCTCTCTGTTAGTGTGTCAAGTGGGTGTAAAGCGGCATAAACACAGCAGTGAAAAGCAGCTAAATCCCATTATGAAAATAAATTACTTTGAAAAACCCATGAAACAAAGACAGTGAACGAGAGAGGAATTCTTACACAATGCGTTCAGGGGCTGTGATGCAACCTGGATTGACCATATCTAGACCCACAGCTGGATGAGACATAAGGGTGGACACTCTTGGGGCTGAGAGGTTTGGTGAGGTTGGGTGAGCAAACGCAGACCCTTTAAAGTAATACTGCATGGTACCCATCGCATGGGTCCCAAATCTCCAGCTTCAAGGGCATCTTCCTACATCAAAAACATGCATGAGAAACCCAGAAGATGGTACACAGTGTGATGGGGAAAGGTTTCTAAAACGCACCTCATTTCTCATCGCCTTGTGCCCGGGTTCGCCATTCCAGCCGCTTTACTAGCAAGCTCCCTACTTGGAGCATCAGCACCTTTAACCTCCTGTTCCATACAGGTTGCAATTTGTCCTGAGGATAAACGGGAAGACGTGGAACCAACGAGAGACTAGCTCTTGGTGTTGGGACAGGCACAGGTCACTCTATTTTCCCATCAGAAAGAAGAATTAACCACAGGCTCAGCCTGCCCCCCGGAACCAGAACAGGGCCTGAAGCCATTCTGCGATTTTGCCGCCAGCTCCCATAAAAACGAGTTGTAAAATGGAGGTTCAGGGCACTGCAATTCACAAACCTGCAGAGTTATAAATGATAACTCTCGTCCACAAATATATTGAGGGAAGGCAAAGAAGAGGATTTGAAATCAAGGCAGAATTGCAGGAAAGAGATTTCAGGAGGTAGATTCGAATCGCCTTTAAAGCACATGAAAAGCGGCAAAACGTTGACAATGATGCCCTTGGCCAAAAAGGGCGTATGCGTTTTTTCCTGAATATATTCAGGAAAAAACGCATACGCCCTTTTTGGCCAACCAAGCAACCTGGAAAGGCAAATCAGCGCTACAAACAAGTCTCGCTTCCCATCGGTCAAAAGGGCCATGCTGAAAAAAGTGTCAAAACCAGAAATGCAGGACAGGCCATGGAGAAATGGGAGCCTTGCTACACTGATGGGCGGGATGTAAATTGCCAACAGCCACTCTGGAGAAGTGTACGGTGAGTCCTGAAACATCTGAAAAACACAGCTTAGAGAGCATAGGGCACTTCCACTCATGGGGGTATGAATTGGGAAAATGAAAAATCAGCAAGACACAAGCACCCCAAAGTTTAGGGCTGCTCTGTTGACAAGGACCTCCACTTCATTCCACCTTCAATATCCCAGGAAAGAGAAAAATGGGTAAAGAAGTTGTGGTCCTTATGTACAATGGAATATCACTCAGCCATGAAATCAATGTCATAAGGCTAGTAGCAGCATGATGAGTGGATTTAGGTACGACGATTCTAAGTGAAATAAGTCACACAGAAAAGGACACTTCTCATAAGGTATCACTGATAGAGGGAATGTAAAAACCGTTACACTTGAACTGAATTACAAAACAGAACAGAGTCACACATGCAGAAAACACACTATGGCTGCTTAACGGGAAAGGTGAGGTGGGGTGATACATAAAACAAGGGTATCAAATTAGCTCAGATACCGTTCCATAAACCCAATATGTAATAGACAAGACCTACTCCTTGCTCAGAGAACTGGACTCAACACGCCCTATTCACCGCACAAGATTATATCTGACTAGTAATAATCGTAAAGCCTATGTATTGATATCTCTCTGTTAGTGTGTCAAGTGGGTGTAAAGCGGCATAAACACAGCAGTGAAAAGCAGCTAAATCCCATTATGAAAATAAATTACTTTGAAAAGCCCATGAAACAAAGACAGTGAACGAGAGAGGAATTCTTACACAATGCGTTCAGGGGCTGTGATGCAACCTGGATTGACCATATCTAGACCCACAGCTGGATCAGACATAAGGGTGGACACTCTTGGGGCTGAGAGGTTTGGTGAGGTTGGGTGAGCAAACGCAGACCCTTTAAAGTAATACTGCATGGTACCCATCGCATGGGTCCCAAATCTCCAGCTTCAAGGGCATCTTCCTACATCAAAAACATGCATGAGAAACCCAGAAGATGGTACACAGTGTGATGGGGAAAGGTTTCTAAAACGCACCTCATTTCTCATCGCCTTGTGCCCGGGTTCGCCATTCCAGCCGCTTTACTAGCAAGCTCCCTACTTGGAGCATCAGCACCTTTAACCTCCTGTTCCGTACAGGTTGCAATTTGTCCTGAGGATAAACGGGAAGACGTGGAACCAACGAGAGACTAGCTCTTGGTGTTGGGACAGGCACAGGTCACCCTATTTTCCCATCAGAAAGAAGAATTAACCACAGGCTCAGCCTGCCCCCCGGAACCAGAACAGGGCCTGAAGCCATTCTGCGATTTTGCCGCCAGCTCCCATAAAAACGAGTTGTAAAATGGAGGTTCAGGGCACTGCAATTCACAAACCTGCAGAGTTATAAATGATAACTCTCGTCCACAAATATATTGAGGGAAGGCAAAGAAGAGGATTTGAAATCAAGGCAGAATTGCAGGAAAGAGATTTCAGGAGGTAGATTCGAATTGCATTTAAAGCACATGAAAAGCGGCAAAACGTTGACAATGATGCCCTTGGCCAAAAAGGGCGTATGCGTTTTTTCCTGAATATATTCAGGAAAAAACGCATACGCCCTTTTTGGCCAACCAAGCAACCTGGAAAGGCAAATCAGCGCTACAAACAAGTCTCGCTTCCCATCGGTCAAAAGGGCCATGCTGAAAAAAGTGTCAAAACCAGAAATGCAGGACAGGCCATGGAGAAATGGGAGCCTTGCTACACTGATGGGCGGGATGTAAATTGCCAACAGCCACTCTGGAGAAGTGTACGGTGAGTCCTGAAACATCTGAAAAACACAGCTTAGAGAGCATAGGGCACTTCCACTCATGGGGGTATGAATTGGGAAAATGAAAAATCAGCAAGACACAAGCACCCCAAAGTTTAGGGCTGCTCTGTTGACAAGGACCTCCACTTCATTCCACCTTAAATATCCCAGGAAAGAGAAAAATGGGTAAAGAAGTTGTGGTCCTTATGTACAATGGAATATCACTCAGCCATGAAATCAATGTCATAAGGCTAGTAGCAGCATGATGAGTGGATTTAGGAACGACGATTCTAAGTGAAATAAGTCACACAGAAAAGGACACTTCTCATAAGGTATCACTGATAGAGGGAATGTAAAAACCGTTACACTTGAACTGAATTACAAAACAGAACAGAGTCACACATGCAGAAAACACACTATGGCTGCTTAACGGGAAAGGTGAGGTGGGGTGATACATAAAACAAGGGTATCAAATTAGCTCAGATACCATTCCATAAACCCAATATGTAATAGACAAGACCTACTCCTTGCTCAGAGAACTGGACTCAACACGCCCTATTCACCGCACAAGAATATATCTGACTAATAATAATCGTAAAACCTATGTATTGATATCTCTCTGTTAGTGTGTCAAGTGGGTGTAAAGCGGCATAAACACAGCAGTGAAAAGCAGCTAAACCCCATTATAAAAATAAATTACTTTGAAACACCCATGAAACAAAGACAGTGAAAGAGAGAGAAATTCTTACACAATGCGTTCAGGGGCTGTGATGCAACCTGGATTGACCATATCTAGACCCACAGCTGGATCAGACATAAGGGTGGACACTCTTGGGGCTGAGAGGTTTGGTGAGGTTGGGTGAGCAAACGCAGACCCTTTAAAGTAATACTGCATGATACCCATCGCATGGGTCCCAAATCTCCAGGTTCAAGGGCATCTTCCTACATCAAAAACATGCATGAGAAACCCAGAAGATGGTACACCTTGTGATGGGGAAAGGTTTCTAAAACGCACCTCATTTCTCATCGCCTTGTGCCCGGGTTCGCCATTCCAGCCGCTTTACTAGCAAGCTCCCTACTTGGAGCATCAGCACCTTTAACCTCCTGTTCCGTACAGGTTGCAATTTGTCCTGAGGATAAACGGGAAGACGTGGAACCAACGAGAGACTAGCTCTTGGTGTTGGGACAGGCACAGGTCACTCTATTTTCCCATCAGAAAGAAGAATTAACCACAGGCTCAGCCTGCCCCCCGGAACCAGAACAGGGCCTGAAGCCATTCTGCGATTTTGCCGCCAGCTCCCATAAAAACGAGTTGTAAAATGGAGGTTCAGGGCACTGCAATTCACAAACCTGCAGAGTTATAAATGATAACTCTCGTCCACAAATATATTGAGGGAAGGCAAAGAAGAGGATTTGAAATCAAGGCAGAATTGCAGGAAAGAGATTTCAGGAGGTAGATTCGAATCGCCTTTAAAGCACATGAAAAGCGGCAAAACGTTGACAATGATGCCCTTGGCCAAAAAGGGCGTATGCGTTTTTTCCTGAATATATTCAGGAAAAAACGCATACGCCCTTTTTGGCCAACCAAGCAACCTGGAAAGGCAAATCAGCGCTACAAACAAGTCTCGCTTCCCATCGGTCAAAAGGGCCATGCTGAAAAAAGTGTCAAAACCAGAAATGCAGGACAGGCCATGGAGAAATGGGAGCCTTGCTACACTGATGGGCGGGATGTAAATTGCCAAGAGCCACTCTGGAGAAGTGTCCGGTGAGTCCTGAAACATCTGAAAAACACAGCTTAGAGAGCATAGGGCACTTCCACTCATGGGGGTATGAATTGGGAAAATGAAAAATCAGCAAGACACAAGCACCCCAAAGTTTAGGGCTGCTCTGTTGACAAGGACCTCCACTTCATTCCACCTTAAATATCCCAGGAAAGAGAAAAATGGGTAAAGAAGTTGTGGTCCTTATGTACAATGGAATATCACTCAGCCATGAAATCAATGTCATAAGGCTAGTAGCAGCATGATGAGTGGATTTAGGTACGACGATTCTAAGTGAAATAAGTCACACAGAAAAGGACACTTCTCATAAGGTATGACTGATAGAGGGAATGTAAAAACCGTTACACTTGAACTGAATTACAAAACAGAACAGAGTCACACATGCAGAAAACACACTATGGCTGCTTAACGGGAAAGGTGAGGTGGGGTGATACATAAAACAAGGGTATCAAATTAGCTCAGATACCGTTCCATAAACCCAATATGTAATAGACAAGACCTACTCCTTGCTCAGAGAACTGGACTCAACACGCCCTATTCACCGCACAAGATTATATCTGACTAGTAATAATCGTAAAGCCTATGTATTGATATCTCTCTGTTAGTGTGTCAAGTGGGTGTAAAGCGGCATAAACACAGCAGTGAAAAGCAGCTAAATCCCATTATGAAAATAAATTACTTTGAAAAACCCATGAAACAAAGACAGTGAACGAGAGAGGAATTCTTACACAATGCGTTCAGGGGCTGTGATGCAACCTGGATTGACCATATCTAGACCCACAGCTGGATGAGACATAAGGGTGGACACTCTTGGGGCTGAGAGGTTTGGTGAGGTTGGGTGAGCAAACGCAGACCCTTTAAAGTAATACTGCATGGTACCCATCGCATGGGTCCCAAATCTCCAGGTTCAAGGGCATCTTCCTACATCAAAAACATGCATGAGAAACCCAGAAGATGGTACACCGTGTGATGGGGAAAGGTTTCTAAAACGCACCTCATTTCTCATCGCCTTGTGCCCGGGTTCGCCATTCCAGCCGCTTTACTAGCAAGCTCCCTACTTGGAGCATCAGCACCTTTAACCTCCTGTTCCGTACAGGTTGCAATTTGTCCTGAGGATAAACGGGAAGACGTGGAACCAACGAGAGACTAGCTCTTGGTGTTGGGACAGGCACAGGTCACTCTATTTTCCCATCAGAAAGAAGAATTAACCACAGGCTCAGCCTGCCCCCCGGAACCAGAACAGGGCCTGAAGCCATTCTGCGATTTTGCGGCCAGCTCCCATAAAAACGAGTTGTAAAATGGAGGTTCAGGGCACTGCAATTCACAAACCTGCAGAGTTATAAATGATAACTCTCGTCCACAAATATATTGAGGGAAGGCAAAGAAGAGGATTTGAAATCAAGGCAGAATTGCAGGAAAGAGATTTCAGGAGGTAGATTCGAATTGCATTTAAAGCACATGAAAAGCGGCAAAACGTTGACAATGATGCCCTTGGCCAAAAAGGGCGTATGCGTTTTTTCCTGAATATATTCAGGAAAAAACGCATACGCCCTTTTTGGCCAACCAAGCAACCTGGAAAGGCAAATCAGCGCTACAAACAAGTCTCGCTTCCCATCGGTCAAAAGGGCCATGCTGAAAAAAGTGTCAAAACCAGAAATGCAGGACAGGCCATGGAGAAATGGGAGCCTTGCTACACTGATGGGCGGGATGTAAATTGCCAACAGCCACTCTGGAGAAGTGTCCGGTGAGTCCTGAAACATCTGAAAAACACAGCTTAGAGAGCATAGGGCACTTCCACTCATGGGGGTATGAATTGGGAAAATGAAAAATCAGCAAGATACAAGCACCCCAAAGTTTAGGGCTGCTCTGTTGACAAGGACCTCCACTTCATTCCACCTTAAATATCCCAGGAAAGAGAAAAATGGGTAAAGAAGTTGTGGTCCTTATGTACAATGGAATATCACTCAGCCATGAAATCAATGTCATAAGGCTAGTAGCAGCATGATGAGTGGATTTAGGAACGACGATTCTAAGTGAAATAAGTCACACAGAAAAGGACACTTCTCATAAGGTATCACTGATAGAGGGAATGTAAAAACCGTTACACTTGAACTGAATTACAAAACAGAACAGAGTCACACATGCAGAAAACACACTATGGCTGCTTAACGGGAAAGGTGAGGTGGGGTGATACATAAAACAAGGGTATCAAATTAGCTCAGATACCGTTCCATAAACCCAATATGTAATAGACAAGACCTACTCCTTGCTCAGAGAACTGGACTCAACACGCCCTATTCACCGCACAAGAATATATCTGACTAATAATAATCGTAAAACCTATGTATTGATACTCTCTGTTAGTGTGTCAAGTGGGTGTAAAGCGGCATAAACACAGCAGTGAAAAGCAGCTAAACCCCATTATAAAAATAAATTACTTTGAAACACCCATGAAACAAAGACAGTGAACGAGAGAGAAATTCTTACACAATGCGTTCAGGGGCTGTGATGCAACCTGGATTGACCATATCTAGACTCACAGCTGGATCAGACATAAGGGTGGACACTCTTGGGGCTGAGAGGTTTGGTGAGGTTGGGTGAGCAAACGCAGACCCTTTAAAGTAATACTGCATGATACCCATCGCATGGGTCCCAAATCTCCAGGTTCAAGGGCATCTTCCTACATCAAAAACATGCATGAGAAACCCAGAAGATGGTACACCGTGTGATGGGGAAAGGTTTCTAAAACGCACCTCATTTCTCATCGCCTTGTGCCCGGGTTCGCCATTCCAGCCGCTTTACTAGCAAGCTCCCTACTTGGAGCATCAGCACCTTTAACCTCCTGTTCCGTACAGGTTGCAATTTGTCCTGAGGATAAACGGGAAGACGTGGAACCAACGAGAGACTAGCTCTTGGTGTTGGGACAGGCACAGGTCACTCTATTTTCCCATCAGAAAGAAGAATTAACCACAGGCTCAGCCTGCCCCCCGGAACCAGAACAGGGCCTGAAGCCATTCTGCGATTTTGCCGCCAGCTCCCATAAAAACGAGTTGTAAAATGGAGGTTCAGGGCACTGCAATTCACAAACCTGCAGAGTTATAAATGATAACTCTCGTCCACAAATATATTGAGGGAAGGCAAAGAAGAGGATTTGAAATCAAGGCAGAATTGCAGGAAAGAGATTTCAGGAGGTAGATTTGAATCGCCTTTAAAGCACATGAAAAGCGGCAAAACGTTGACAATGATGCCCTTGGCCAAAAAGGGCGTATGCGTTTTTTCCTGAATATATTCAGGAAAAAACGCATACGCCCTTTTTGGCCAACCAAGCAACCTGGAAAGGCAAATCAGCGCTACAAACAAGTCTCGCTTCCCATCGGTCAAAAGGGCCATGCTGAAAAAAGTGTCAAAACCAGAAATGCAGGACAGGCCATGGAGAAATGGGAGCCTTGCTACACTGATGGGCGGGATGTAAATTGCCAACAGCCACTCTGGAGAAGTGTACGGTGAGTCCTGAAACATCTGAAAAACACAGCTTAGAGAGCATAGGGCACTTCCACTCATGGGGGTATGAATTGGGAAAATGAAAAATCAGCAAGACACAAACACCCCAAAGTTTAGGGCTGCTCTGTTGACAAGGACCTCCACTTCATTCCACCTTAAATATCCCAGGAAAGAGAAAAATGGGTAAAGAAGTTGTGGTCCTTATGTACAATGGAATATCACTCAGCCATGAAATCAATGTCATAAGGCTAGTAGCAGCATGATGAGTGGATTTAGGTACGACGATTCTAAGTGAAATAAGTCACACAGAAAAGGACACTTCTCATAAGGTATGACTGATAGAGGGAATGTAAAAACCGTTACACTTGAACTGAATTACAAAACAGAACAGAGTCACACATGCAGAAAACACACTATGGCTGCTTAACGGGAAAGGTGAGGTGGGGTGATACATAAAACAAGGGTATCAAATTAGCTCAGATACCGTTCCATAAACCCAATATGTAATAGACAAGACCTACTCCTTGCTCAGAGAACTGGACTCAACACGCCCTATTCACCGCACAAGATTATATCTGACTAGTAATAATCGTAAAGCCTATGTATTGATATCTCTCTGTTAGTGTGTGAAGTGGGTGTAAAGCGGCATAAACACAGCAGTGAAAAGCAGCTAAATCCCATTATGAAAATAAATTACTTTGAAAAACCCATGAAACAAAGACAGTGAACGAGAGAGGAATTCTTACACAATGCGTTCAGGGGCTGTGATGCAACCTGGATTGACCATATCTAGACCCACAGCTGGATGAGACATAAGGGTGGACACTCTTGGGGCTGAGAGGTTTGGTGAGGTTGGGTGAGCAAACGCAGACCCTTTAAAGTAATACTGCATGGTACCCATCGCATGGGTCCCAAATCTCCAGGTTCAAGGGCATCTTCCTACATCAAAAACATGCATGAGAAACCCAGAAGATGGTACACCGTGTGATGGGGAAAGGTTTCTAAAACGCACCTCATTTCTCATCGCCTTGTGCCCGGGTTCGCCATTCCAGCCGCTTTACTAGCAAGCTCCCTACTTGGAGCATCAGCACCTTTAACCTCCTGTTCCGTACAGGTTGCAATTTGTCCTGAGGATAAACGGGAAGACGTGGAACCAACGAGAGACTAGCTCTTGGTGTTGGGACAGGCACAGGTCACTCTATTTTCCCATCAGAAAGAAGAATTAACCACAGGCTCAGCCTGCCCCCCGGAACCAGAACAGGGCCTGAAGCCATTCTGCGATTTTGCGGCCAGCTCCCATAAAAACGAGTTGTAAAATGGAGGTTCAGGGCACTGCAATTCACAAACCTGCAGAGTTATAAATGATAACTCTCGTCCACAAATATATTGAGGGAAGGCAAAGAAGAGGATTTGAAATCAAGGCAGAATTGCAGGAAAGAGATTTCAGGAGGTAGATTCGAATTGCATTTAAAGCACATGAAAAGCGGCAAAACGTTGACAATGATGCCCTTGGCCAAAAAGGGCGTATGCGTTTTTTCCTGAATATATTCAGGAAAAAACGCATACGCCCTTTTTGGCCAACCAAGCAACCTGGAAAGGCAAATCAGCGCTACAAACAAGTCTCGCTTCCCATCGGTCAAAAGGGCCATGCTGAAAAAAGTGTCAAAACCAGAAATGCAGGACAGGCCATGGAGAAATGGGAGCCTTGCTACACTGATGGGCGGGATGTAAATTGCCAACAGCCACTCTGGAGAAGTGTACGGTGAGTCCTGAAACATCTGAA
The DNA here is from genome assembly GCF_965194805.1 of Balaenoptera borealis. NCBI lineage: Eukaryota > Metazoa > Chordata > Mammalia > Artiodactyla > Balaenopteridae > Balaenoptera > Balaenoptera borealis. The sequence goes on along the minus strand of NW_028123987.1, from coordinate 1,763,876 downwards.
AAACACAGCTTAGAGAGCATAGGGCACTTCCACTCATGGGGGTATGAATTGGGAAAATGAAAAATCAGCAAGACACAAACACCCCAAAGTTTAGGGCTGCTCTGTTGACAAGGACCTCCACTTCATTCCACCTTAAATATCCCAGGAAAGAGAAAAATGGGTAAAGAAGTTGTGGTCCTTATGTACAATGGAATATCACTCAGCCATGAAATCAATGTCATAAGGCTAGTAGCAGCATGATGAGTGGATTTAGGTACGACGATTCTAAGTGAAATAAGTCACACAGAAAAGGACACTTCTCATAAGGTATGACTGATAGAGGGAATGTAAAAACCGTTACACTTGAACTGAATTACAAAACAGAACAGAGTCACACATGCAGAAAACACACTATGGCTGCTTAACGGGAAAGGTGAGGTGGGGTGATACATAAAACAAGGGTATCAAATTAGCTCAGATACCGTTCCATAAACCCAATATGTAATAGACAAGACCTACTCCTTGCTCAGAGAACTGGACTCAACACGCCCTATTCACCGCACAAGATTATATCTGACTAGTAATAATCGTAAAGCCTATGTATTGATATCTCTCTGTTAGTGTGTCAAGTGGGTGTAAAGCGGCATAAACACAGCAGTGAAAAGCAGCTAAATCCCATTATGAAAATAAATTACTTTGAAAAACCCATGAAACAAAGACAGTGAACGAGAGAGGAATTCTTACACAATGCGTTCAGGGGCTGTGATGCAACCTGGATTGACCATATCTAGACCCACAGCTGGATGAGACATAAGGGTGGACACTCTTGGGGCTGAGAGGTTTGGTGAGGTTGGGTGAGCAAACGCAGACCCTTTAAAGTAATACTGCATGATACCCATCGCATGGGTCCCAAATCTCCAGGTTCAAGGGCATCTTCCTACATCAAAAACATGCATGAGAAACCCAGAAGATGGTACACCGTGTGATGGGGAAAGGTTTCTAAAACGCACCTCATTTCTCATCGCCTTGTGCCCGGGTTCGCCATTCCAGCCGCTTTACTAGCAAGCTCCCTACTTGGAGCATCAGCACCTTTAACCTCCTGTTCCGTACAGGTTGCAATTTGTCCTGAGGATAAACGGGAAGACGTGGAACCAACGAGAGACTAGCTCTTGGTGTTGGGACAGGCACAGGTCACTCTATTTTCCCATCAGAAAGAAGAATTAACCACAGGCTCAGCCTGCCCCCCGGAACCAGAACAGGGCCTGAAGCCATTCTGCGATTTTGCCGCCAGCTCCCATAAAAACGAGTTGTAAAATGGAGGTTCAGGGCACTGCAATTCACAAACCTGCAGAGTTATAAATGATAACTCTCGTCCACAAATATATTGAGGGAAGGCAAAGAAGAGGATTTGAAATCAAGGCAGAATTGCAGGAAAGAGATTTCAGGAGGTAGATTCGAATCGCCTTTAAAGCACATGAAAAGCGGCAAAACGTTGACAATGATGCCCTTGGCCAAAAAGGGCGTATGCGTTTTTTCCTGAATATATTCAGGAAAAAACGCATACGCCCTTTTTGGCCAACCAAGCAACCTGGAAAGGCAAATCAGCGCTACAAACAAGTCTCGCTTCCCATCGGTCAAAAGGGCCATGCTGAAAAAAGTGTCAAAACCAGAAATGCAGGACAGGCCATGGAGAAATGGGAGCCTTGCTACACTGATGGGCGGGATGTAAATTGCCAACAGCCACTCTGGAGAAGTGTCCGGTGAGTCCTGAAACATCTGAAAAACACAGCTTAGAGAGCATAGGGCACTTCCACTCATGGGGGTATAAATTGGGAAAATTAAAAATCAGCAAGACACAAGCACCCCAAAGTTTAGGGCTGCTCTGTTGACAAGGACCTCCACTTCATTCCACCTTAAATATCCCAGGAAAGAGAAAAATGGGTAAAGAAGTTGTGGTCCTTATGTACAATGGAATATCACTCAGCCATGAAATCAATGTCATAAGGCTAGTAGCAGCATGATGAATGGATTTAGGTACGACGATTCTAAGTGAAATAAGTCACACAGAAAAGGACACTTCTCATAAGGTATCACTGATAGAGGGAATGTAAAAACCGTTACACTTGAACTGAATTACAAAACAGAACAGAGTCACACATGCAGAAAACACACTATGGCTGCTTAACGGGAAAGGTGAGGTGGGGTGATACATAAAACAAGGGTTTCAAATTAGCTCAGATACCGTTCCATAAACCCAATATGTAATAGACAAGACCTACTCCTTGCTCAGAGAACTGGACTCAACACGCCCTATTCACCGCACAAGAATATATCTGACTAGTAATAATCGTAAAGCCTATGTATTGATATCTCTCTGTTAGTGTGTCAAGTGGGTGTAAAGCGGCATAAACACAGCAGTGAAAAGCAGCTAAATCCCATTATGAAAATAAATTACTTTGAAAAACCCATGAAACAAAGACAGTGAACGAGAGAGGAATTCTTACACAATGCGTTCAGGGGCTGTGATGCAACCTGGATTGACCATATCTAGACCCACAGCTGGATGAGACATAAGGGTGGACACTCTTGGGGCTGAGAGGTTTGGTGAGGTTGGGTGAGCAAACGCAGACCCTTTAAAGTAATACTGCATGATACCCATCGCATGGGTCCCAAATCTCCAGGTTCAAGGGCATCTTCCTACATCAAAAACATGCATGAGAAACCCAGAAGATGGTACACCGTGTGATGGGGAAAGGTTTCTAAAACGCACCTCATTTCTCATCGCCTTGTGCCCGGGTTCGCCATTCCAGCCGCTTTACTAGCAAGCTCCCTACTTGGAGCATCAGCACCTTTAACCTCCTGTTCCGTACAGGTTGCAATTTTTCCTGAGGATAAACGGGAAGACGTGGAACCAACGAGAGACTAGCTCTTGGTGTTGGGACAGGCACAGGTCACTCTATTTTCCCATCAGAAAGAAGAATTAACCACAGGCTCAGCCTGCCCCCCGGAACCAGAACAGGGCCTGAAGCCATTCTGCGATTTTGCGGCCAGCTCCCATAAAAACGAGTTGTAAAATGGAGGTTCAGGGCACTGCAATTCACAAACCTGCAGAGTTATAAATGATAACTCTCGTCCACAAATATATTGAGGGAAGGCAAAGAAGAGGATTTGAAATCAAGGCAGAATTGCAGGAAAGAGATTTCAGGAGGTAGATTCGAATCGCCTTTAAAGCACATGAAAAGCGGCAAAACGTTGACAATGATGCCCTTGGCCAAAAAGGGCGTATGCGTTTTTTCCTGAATATATTCAGGAAAAAACGCATACGCCCTTTTTGGCCAACCAAGCAACCTGGAAAGGCAAATCAGCGCTACAAACAAGTCTCGCTTCCCATCGGTCAAAAGGGCCATGCTGAAAAAAGTGTCAAAACCAGAAATGCAGGACAGGCCATGGAGAAATGGGAGCCTTGCTACACTGATGGGCGGGATGTAAATTGCCAACAGCCACTCTGGAGAAGTGTCCGGTGAGTCCTGAAACATCTGAAAAACACAGCTTAGAGAGCATAGGGCACTTCCACTCATGGGGGTATGAATTGGGAAAATTAAAAATCAGCAAGACACAAGCACCCCAAAGTTTAGGGCTGCTCTGTTGACAAGGACCTCCACTTCATTCCACCTTCAATATCCCAGGAAAGAGAAAAATGGGTAAAGAAGTTGTGGTCCTTATGTACAATGGAATATCACTCAGCCATGAAATCAATGTCATAAGGCTAGTAGCAGCATGATGAGTGGATTTAGGTACGACGATTCTAAGTGAAATAAGTCACACAGAAAAGGACACTTCTCATAAGGTATCACTGATAGAGGGAATGTAAAAACCGTTACACTTGAACTGAATTACAAAACAGAACAGAGTCACACATGCAGAAAACACACTATGGCTGCTTAACGGGAAAGGTGAGGTGGGGTGATACATAAAACAAGGGTTTCAAATTAGCTCAGATACCGTTCCATAAACCCAATATGTAATAGACAAGACCTACTCCTTGCTCAGAGAACTGGACTCAACACGCCCTATTCACCGCACAAGATTATATCTGACTAGTAATAATCGTAAAGCCTATGTATTGATATCTCTCTGTTAGTGTGTCAAGTGGGTGTAAAGCGGCATAAACACAGCAGTGAAAAGCAGCTAAATCCCATTATGAAAATAAATTACTTTGAAAAGCCCATGAAACAAAGACAGTGAACGAGAGAGGAATTCTTACACAATGCGTTCAGGGGCTGTGATGCAACCTGGATTGACCATATCTAGACCCACAGCTGGATGAGACATAAGGGTGGACACTCTTGGGGCTGAGAGGTTTGGTGAGGTTGGGTGAGCAAACGCAGACCCTTTAAAGTAATACTGCATGGTACCCATCGCATGGGTCCCAAATCTCCAGGTTCAAGGGCATCTTCCTACATCAAAAACATGCATGAGAAACCCAGAAGATGGTACACAGTGTGATGGGGAAAGGTTTCTAAAACGCACCTCATTTCTCATCGCCTTGTGCCCGGGTTCGCCATTCCAGCCGCTTTACTAGCAAGCTCCCTACTTGGAGCATCAGCACCTTTAACCTCCTGTTCCGTACAGGTTGCAATTTGTCCTGAGGATAAACGGGAAGACGTGGAACCAACGAGAGACTAGCTCTTGGTGTTGGGACAGGCACAGGTCACCCTATTTTCCCATCAGAAAGAAGAATTAACCACAGGCTCAGCCTGCCCCCCGGAACCAGAACAGGGCCTGAAGCCATTCTGCGATTTTGCCGCCAGCTCCCATAAAAACGAGTTGTAAAATGGAGGTTCAGGGCACTGCAATTCACAAACCTGCAGAGTTATAAATGATAACTCTCGTCCACAAATATATTGAGGGAAGGCAAAGAAGAGGATTTGAAATCAAGGCAGAATTGCAGGAAAGAGATTTCAGGAGGTAGATTCGAATTGCATTTAAAGCACATGAAAAGCGGCAAAACGTTGACAATGATGCCCTTGGCCAAAAAGGGCGTATGCGTTTTTTCCTGAATATATTCAGGAAAAAACGCATACGCCCTTTTTGGCCAACCAAGCAACCTGGAAAGGCAAATCAGCGCTACAAACAAGTCTCGCTTCCCATCGGTCAAAAGGGCCATGCTGAAAAAAGTGTCAAAACCAGAAATGCAGGACAGGCCATGGAGAAATGGGAGCCTTGCTACACTGATGGGCGGGATGTAAATTGCCAACAGCCACTCTGGAGAAGTGTACGGTGAGTCCTGAAACATCTGAAAAACACAGCTTAGAGAGCATAGGGCACTTCCACTCATGGGGGTATGAATTGGGAAAATGAAAAATCAGCAAGACACAAGCACCCCAAAGTTTAGGGCTGCTCTGTTGACAAGGACCTCCACTTCATTCCACCTTAAATATCCCAGGAAAGAGAAAAATGGGTAAAGAAGTTGTGGTCCTTATGTACAATGGAATATCACTCAGCCATGAAATCAATGTCATAAGGCTAGTAGCAGCATGATGAGTGGATTTAGGTACGACGATTCTAAGTGAAATAAGTCACACAGAAAAGGACACTTCTCATAAGGTATCACTGATAGAGGGAATGTAAAAACCGTTACACTTGAACAGAATTACAAAACAGAACAGAGTCACACATGCAGAAAACACACTATGGCTGCTTAACGGGAAAGGTGAGGTGGAGTGATACATAAAACAAGGGTTTCAAATTAGCTCAGATACCGTTCCATAAACCCAATATGTAATAGACAAGACCTACTCCTTGCTCAGAGAACTGGACTCAACACGCCCTATTCACCGCACAAGAATATATCTGACTAGTAATAATCGTAAAGCCTATGTATTGATATCTCTCTGTTAGTGTGTCAAGTGGGTGTAAAGCGGCATAAACACAGCAGTGAAAAGCAGCTAAACCCCATTATAAAAATAAATTACTTTGAAACACCCATGAAACAAAGACAGTGAAAGAGAGAGAAATTCTTACACAATGCGTTCAGGGGCTGTGATGCAACCTGGATTGACCATATCTAGACTCACAGCTGGATCAGACATAAGGGTGGACACTCTTGGGGCTGAGAGGTTTGGTGAGGTTGGGTGAGCAAACGCAGACCCTTTAAAGTAATACTGCATGATACCCATCGCATGGGTCCCAAATCTCCAGGTTCAAGGGCATCTTCCTACATCAAAAACATGCATGAGAAACCCAGAAGATGGTACACCGTGTGATGGGGAAAGGTTTCTAAAACGCACCTCATTTCTCATCGCCTTGTGCCCGGGTTCGCCATTCCAGCCGCTTTACTAGCAAGCTCCCTACTTGGAGCATCAGCACCTTTAACCTCCTGTTCCGTACAGGTTGCAATTTGTCCTGAGGATAAACGGGAAGACGTGGAACCAACGAGAGACTAGCTCTTGGTGTTGGGACAGGCACAGGTCACTCTATTTTCCCATCAGAAAGAAGAATTAACCACAGGCTCAGCCTGCCCCCCGGAACCAGAACAGGGCCTGAAGCCATTCTGCGATTTTGCGGCCAGCTCCCATAAAAACGAGTTGTAAAATGGAGGTTCAGGGCACTGCAATTCACAAACCTGCAGAGTTATAAATGATAACTCTCGTCCACAAATATATTGAGGGAAGGCAAAGAAGAGGATTTGAAATCAAGGCAGAATTGCAGGAAAGAGATTTCAGGAGGTAGATTCGAATCGCCTTTAAAGCACATGAAAAGCGGCAAAACGTTGACAATGATGCCCTTGGCCAAAAAGGGCGTATGCGTTTTTTCCTGAATATATTCAGGAAAAAACGCATACGCCCTTTTTGGCCAACCAAGCAACCTGGAAAGGCAAATCAGCGCTACAAACAAGTCTCGCTTCCCATCGGTCAAAAGGGCCATGCTGAAAAAAGTGTCAAAACCAGAAATGCAGGACAGGCCATGGAGAAATGGGAGCCTTGCTACACTGATGGGCGGGATGTAAATTGCCAAGAGCCACTCTGGAGAAGTGTCCGGTGAGTCCTGAAACATCTGAAAAACACAGCTTAGAGAGCATAGGGCACTTCCACTCATGGGGGTATAAATTGGGAAAATTAAAAATCAGCAAGACACAAGCACCCCAAAGTTTAGGGCTGCTCTGTTGACAAGGACCTCCACTTCATTCCACCTTAAATATCCCAGGAAAGAGAAAAATGGGTAAAGAAGTTGTGGTCCTTATGTACAATGGAATATCACTCAGCCATGAAATCAATGTCATAAGGCTAGTAGCAGCATGATGAATGGATTTAGGTACGACGATTCTAAGTGAAATAAGTCACACAGAAAAGGACACTTCTCATAAGGTATCACTGATAGAGGGAATGTAAAAACCGTTACACTTGAACTGAATTACAAAACAGAACAGAGTCACACATGCAGAAAACACACTATGGCTGCTTAACGGGAAAGGTGAGGTGGAGTGATACATAAAACAAGGGTTTCAAATTAGCTCAGATACCGTTCCATAAACCCAATATGTAATAGACAAGACCTACTCCTTGCTCAGAGAACTGGACTCAACACGCCCTATTCACCGCACAAGAATATATCTGACTAGTAATAATCGTAAAGCCTATGTATTGATATCTCTCTGTTAGTGTGTCAAGTGGGTGTAAAGCGGCATAAACACAGCAGTGAAAAGCAGCTAAATCCCATTATGAAAATAAATTACTTTGAAAAGCCCATGAAACAAAGACAGTGAACGAGAGAGGAATTCTTACACAATGCGTTCAGGGGCTGTGATGCAACCTGGATTGACCATATCTAGACCCACAGCTGGATGAGACATAAGGGTGGACACTCTTGGGGCTGAGAGGTTTGGTGAGGTTGGGTGAGCAAACGCAGACCCTTTAAAGTAATACTGCATGATACCCATCGCATGGGTCCCAAATCTCCAGGTTCAAGGGCATCTTCCTACATCCAAAACATGCATGAGAAACCCAGAAGATGGTACACCGTGTGATGGGGAAAGGTTTCTAAAACGCACCTCATTTCTCATCGCCTTGTGCCCGGGTTCGCCATTCCAGCCGCTTTACTAGCAAGCTCCCTACTTGGAGCATCAGCACCTTTAACCTCCTGTTCCGTACAGGTTGCAATTTGTCCTGAGGATAAACGGGAAGACGTGGAACCAACGAGAGACTAGCTCTTGGTGTTGGGACAGGCACAGGTCACTCTATTTTCCCATCAGAAAGAAGAATTAACCACAGGCTCAGCCTGCCCCCCGGAACCAGAACAGGGCCTGAAGCCATTCTGCGATTTTGCCGCCAGCTCCCATAAAAACGAGTTGTAAAATGGAGGTTCAGGGCACTGCAATTCACAAACCTGCAGAGTTATAAATGATAACTCTCGTCCACAAATATATTGAGGGAAGGCAAAGAAGAGGATTTGAAATCAAGGCAGAATTGCAGGAAAGAGATTTCAGGAGGTAGATTCGAATCGCCTTTAAAGCACATGAAAAGCGGCAAAACGTTGACAATGATGCCCTTGGCCAAAAAGGGCGTATGCGTTTTTTCCTGAATATATTCAGGAAAAAACGCATACGCCCTTTTTGGCCAACCAAGCAACCTGGAAAGGCAAATCAGCGCTACAAACAAGTCTCGCTTCCCATCGGTCAAAAGGGCCATGCTGAAAAAAGTGTCAAAACCAGAAATGCAGGACAGGCCATGGAGAAATGGGAGCCTTGCTACACTGATGGGCGGGATGTAAATTGCCAACAGCCACTCTGGAGAAGTGTCCGGTGAGTCCTGAAACATCTGAAAAACACAGCTTAGAGAGCATAGGGCACTTCCACTCATGGGTGTATAAATTGGGAAAATTAAAAATCAGCAAGACACAAGCACCCCAAAGTTTAGGGCTGCTCTGTTGACAAGGACCTCCACTTCATTCCACCTTAAATATCCCAGGAAAGAGAAAAATGGGTAAAGAAGTTGTGGTCCTTATGTACAATGGAATATCACTCAGCCATGAAATCAATGTCATAAGGCTAGTAGCAGCATGATGAATGGATTTAGGTACGACGATTCTAAGTGAAATAAGTCACACAGAAAAGGACACTTCTCATAAGGTATCACTGATAGAGGGAATGTAAAAACCGTTACACTTGAACTGAATTACAAAACAGAACAGAGTCACACATGCAGAAAACACACTATGGCTGCTTAACGGGAAAGGTGAGGTGGGGTGATACATAAAACAAGGGTTTCAAATTAGCTCAGATACCGTTCCATAAACCCAATATGTAATAGACAAGACCTACTCCTTGCTCAGAGAACTGGACTCAACACGCCCTATTCACCGCACAAGAATATATCTGACTAGTAATAATCGTAAAGCCTATGTATTGATATCTCTCTGTTAGTGTGTCAAGTGGGTGTAAAGCGGCATAAACACAGCAGTGAAAAGCAGCTAAATCCCATTATGAAAATAAATTACTTTGAAAAACCCATGAAACAAAGACAGTGAACGAGAGAGGAATTCTTACACAATGCGTTCAGGGGCTGTGATGCAACCTGGATTGACCATATCTAGACCCACAGCTGGATGAGACATAAGGGTGGACACTCTTGGGGCTGAGAGGTTTGGTGAGGTTGGGTGAGCAAACGCAGACCCTTTAAAGTAATACTGCATGATACCCATCGCATGGGTCCCAAATCTCCAGGTTCAAGGGCATCTTCCTACATCAAAAACATGCATGAGAAACCCAGAAGATGGTACACCGTGTGATGGGGAAAGGTTTCTAAAACGCACCTCATTTCTCATCGCCTTGTGCCCGGGTTCGCCATTCCAGCCGCTTTACTAGCAAGCTCCCTACTTGGAGCATCAGCACCTTTAACCTCCTGTTCCGTACAGGTTGCAATTTGTCCTGAGGATAAACGGGAAGACGTGGAACCAACGAGAGACTAGCTCTTGGTGTTGGGACAGGCACAGGTCACTCTATTTTCCCATCAGAAAGAAGAATTAACCACAGGCTCAGCCTGCCCCCCGGAACCAGAACAGGGCCTGAAGCCATTCTGCGATTTTGCCGCCAGCTCCCATAAAAACGAGTTGTAAAATGGAGGTTCAGGGCACTGCAATTCACAAACCTGCAGAGTTATAAATGATAACTCTCGTCCACAAATATATTGAGGGAAGGCAAAGAAGAGGATTTGAAATCAAGGCAGAATTGCAGGAAAGAGATTTCAGGAGGTAGATTCGAATCGCCTTTAAAGCACATGAAAAGCGGCAAAACGTTGACAATGATGCCCTTGGCCAAAAAGGGCGTATGCGTTTTTTCCTGAATATATTCAGGAAAAAACGCATACGCCCTTTTTGGCCAACCAAGCAACCTGGAAAGGCAAATCAGCGCTACAAACAAGTCTCGCTTCCCATCGGTCAAAAGGGCCATGCTGAAAAAAGTGTCAAAACCAGAAATGCAGGACAGGCCATGGAGAAATGGGAGCCTTGCTACACTGATGGGCGGGATGTAAATTGCCAAGAGCCACTCTGGAGAAGTGTCCGGTGAGTCCTGAAACATCTGAAAAACACAGCTTAGAGAGCATAGGGCACTTCCACTCATGGGGGTATAAATTGGGAAAATTAAAAATCAGCAAGACACAAGCACCCCAAAGTTTAGGGCTGCTCTGTTGACAAGGACCTCCACTTCATTCCACCTTAAATATCCCAGGAAAGAGAAAAATGGGTAAAGAAGTTGTGGTCCTTATGTACAATGGAATATCACTCAGCCATGAAATCAATGTCATAAGGCTAGTAGCAGCATGATGAATGGATTTAGGTACGACGATTCTAAGTGAAATAAGTCACACAGAAAAGGACACTTCTCATAAGGTATCACTGATAGAGGGAATGTAAAAACCGTTACACTTGAACTGAATTACAAAACAGAACAGAGTCACACATGCAGAAAACACACTATGGCTGCTTAACGGGAAAGGTGAGGTGGGGTGATACATAAAACAAGGGTTTCAAATTAGCTCAGATACCGTTCCATAAACCCAATATGTAATAGACAAGACCTACTCCTTGCTCAGAGAACTGGACTCAACACGCCCTATTCACCGCACAAGAATATATCTGACTAGTAATAATCGTAAAGCCTATGTATTGATATCTCTCTGTTAGTGTGTCAAGTGGGTGTAAAGCGGCATAAACACAGCAGTGAAAAGCAGCTAAATCCCATTATGAAAATAAATTACTTTGAAAAACCCATGAAACAAAGACAGTGAACGAGAGAGGAATTCTTACACAATGCGTTCAGGGGCTGTGATGCAACCTGGATTGACCATATCTAGACCCACAGCTGGATGAGACATAAGGGTGGACACTCTTGGGGCTGAGAGGTTTGGTGAGGTTGGGTGAGCAAACGCAGACCCTTTAAAGTAATACTGCATGATACCCATCGCATGGGTCCCAAATCTCCAGGTTCAAGGGCATCTTCCTACATCAAAAACATGCATGAGAAACCCAGAAGATGGTACACCGTGTGATGGGGAAAGGTTTCTAAAACGCACCTCATTTCTCATCGCTTTGTGCCCGGGTTCGCCATTCCAGCCGCTTTACTAGCAAGCTCCCTACTTGGAGCATCAGCACCTTTAACCTCCTGTTCCGTACAGGTTGCAATTTGTCCTGAGGATAAACGGGAAGACGTGGAACCAACGAGAGACTAGCTCTTGGTGTTGGGACAGGCACAGGTCACTCTATTTTCCCATCAGAAAGAAGAATTAACCACAGGCTCAGCCTGCCCCCCGGAACCAGAACAGGGCCTGAAGCCATTCTGCGATTTTGCCGCCAGCTCCCATAAAAACGAGTTGTAAAATGGAGGTTCAGGGCACTGCAATTCACAAACCTGCAGAGTTATAAATGATAACTCTCGTCCACAAATATATTGAGGGAAGGCAAAGAAGAGGATTCGAAATCAAGGCAGAATTGCAGGAAAGAGATTTCAGGAGGTAGATTCGAATCGCCTTTAAAGCACATGAAAAGCGGCAAAACGTTGACAATGATGCCCTTGGCCAAAAAGGGCGTATGCGTTTTTTCCTGAATATATTCAGGAAAAAACGCATACGCCCTTTTTGGCCAACCAAGCAACCTGGAAAGGCAAATCAGCGCTACAAACAAGTCTCGCTTCCCATCGGTCAAAAGGGCCATGCTGAAAAAAGTGTCAAAACCAGAAATGCAGGACAGGCCATGGAGAAATGGGAGCCTTGCTACACTGATGGGCGGGATGTAAATTGCCAACAGCCACTCTGGAGAAGTGTCCGGTGAGTCCTGAAACATCTGAAAAACACAGCTTAGAGAGCATAGGGCACTTCCACTCATGGGGGTATAAATTGGGAAAATTAAAAATCAGCAAGACACAAGCACCCCAAAGTTTAGGGCTGCTCTGTTGACAAGGACCTCCACTTCATTCCACCTTAAATATCCCAGGAAGGAGAAAAATGGGTAAAGAAGTTGTGGTCCTTATGTACAATGGAATATCACTCAGCCATGAAATCAATGTCATAAGGCTAGTAGCAGCATGATGAATGGATTTAGGTACGACGATTCTAAGTGAAATAAGTCACACAGAAAAGGACACTTCTCATAAGGTATCACTGATAGAGGGAATGTAAAAACCGTTACACTTGAACTGAATTACAAAACAGAACAGAGTCACACATGCAGAAAACACACTATGGCTGCTTAACGGGAAAGGTGAGGTGGGGTGATACATAAAACAAGGGTTTCAAATTAGCTCAGATACCGTTCCATAAACCCAATATGTAATAGACAAGACCTACTCCTTGCTCAGAGAACTGGACTCAACACGCCCTATTCACCGCACAAGAATATATCTGACTAGTAATAATCGTAAAGCCTATGTATTGATATCTCTCTGTTAGTGTGTCAAGTGGGTGTAAAGCGGCATAAACACAGCAGTGAAAAGCAGCTAAATCCCATTATGAAAATAAATTACTTTGAAAAACCCATGAAACAAAGACAGTGAACGAGAGAGGAATTCTTACACAATGCGTTCAGGGGCTGTGATGCAACCTGGATTGACCATATCTAGACCCACAGCTGGATGAGACATAAGGGTGGACACTCTTGGGGCTGAGAGGTTTGGTGAGGTTGGGTGAGCAAACGCAGACCCTTTAAAGTAATACTGCATGATACCCATCGCATGGGTCCCAAATCTCCAGGTTCAAGGGCATCTTCCTACATCAAAAACATGCATGAGAAACCCAGAAGATGGTACACCTTGTGATGGGGAAAGGTTTCTAAAACGCACCTCATTTCTCATCGCCTTGTGCCCGGGTTCGCCATTCCAGCCGCTTTACTAGCAAGCTCCCTACTTGGAGCATCAGCACCTTTAACCTCCTGTTCCGTACAGGTTGCAATTTGTCCTGAGGATAAACGGGAAGACGTGGAACCAACGAGAGACTAGCTCTTGGTGTTGGGACAGGCACAGGTCACTCTATTTTCCCATCAGAAAGAAGAATTAACCACAGGCTCAGCCTGCCCCCCGGAACCAGAACAGGGCCTGAAGCCATTCTGCGATTTTGCCGCCAGCTCCCATAAAAACGAGTTGTAAAATGGAGGTTCAGGGCACTGCAATTCACAAACCTGCAGAGTTATAAATGATAACTCTCGTCCACAAATATATTGAGGGAAGGCAAAGAAGAGGATTTGAAATCAAGGCAGAATTGCAGGAAAGAGATTTCAGGAGGTAGATTCGAATCGCCTTTAAAGCACATGAAAAGCGGCAAAACGTTGACAATGATGCCCTTGGCCAAAAAGGGCGTATGCGTTTTTTCCTGAATATATTCAGGAAAAAACGCATACGCCCTTTTTGGCCAACCAAGCAACCTGGAAAGGCAAATCAGCGCTACAAACAAGTCTCGCTTCCCATCGGTCAAAAGGGCCATGCTGAAAAAAGTGTCAAAACCAGAAATGCAGGACAGGCCATGGAGAAATGGGAGCCTTGCTACACTGATGGGCGGGATGTAAATTGCCAACAGCCACTCTGGAGAAGTGTACGGTGAGTCCTGAAACATCTGAAAAACACAGCTTAGAGAGCATAGGGCACTTCCACTCATGGGGGTATGAATTGGGAAAATGAAAAATCAGCAAGACACAAGCACCCCAAAGTTTAGGGCTGCTCTGTTGACAAGGACCTCCACTTCATTCCACCTTCAATATCCCAGGAAAGAGAAAAATGGGTAAAGAAGTTGTGGTCCTTATGTACAATGGAATATCACTCAGCCATGAAATCAATGTCATAAGGCTAGTAGCAGCATGATGAGTGGATTTAGGTACGACGATTCTAAGTGAAATAAGTCACACAGAAAAGGACACTTCTCATAAGGTATGACTGATAGAGGGAATGTAAAAACCGTTACACTTGAACTGAATTACAAAACAGAACAGAGTCACACATGCAGAAAACACACTATGGCTGCTTAACGGGAAAGGTGAGGTGGGGTGATACATAAAACAAGGGTATCAAATTAGCTCAGATACCGTTCCATAAACCCAATATGTAATAGACAAGACCTACTCCTTGCTCAGAGAACTGGACTCAACACGCCCTATTCACCGCACAAGATTATATCTGACTAGTAATAATCGTAAAGCCTATGTATTGATATCTCTCTGTTAGTGTGTCAAGTGGGTGTAAAGCGGCATAAACACAGCAGTGAAAAGCAGCTAAATCCCATTATGAAAATAAATTACTTTGAAAAACCCATGAAACAAAGACAGTGAACGAGAGAGGAATTCTTACACAATGCGTTCAGGGGCTGTGATGCAACCTGGATTGACCATATCTAGACCCACAGCTGGATGAGACATAAGGGTGGACACTCTTGGGGCTGAGAGGTTTGGTGAGGTTGGGTGAGCAAACGCAGACCCTTTAAAGTAATACTGCATGGTACCCATCGCATGGGTCCCAAATCTCCAGCTTCAAGGGCATCTTCCTACATCAAAAACATGCATGAGAAACCCAGAAGATGGTACACAGTGTGATGGGGAAAGGTTTCTAAAACGCACCTCATTTCTCATCGCCTTGTGCCCGGGTTCGCCATTCCAGCCGCTTTACTAGCAAGCTCCCTACTTGGAGCATCAGCACCTTTAACCTCCTGTTCCGTACAGGTTGCAATTTGTCCTGAGGATAAACGGGAAGACGTGGAACCAACGAGAGACTAGCTCTTGGTGTTGGGACAGGCACAGGTCACTCTATTTTCCCATCAGAAAGAAGAATTAACCACAGGCTCAGCCTGCCCCCCGGAACCAGAACAGGGCCTGAAGCCATTCTGCGATTTTGCGGCCAGCTCCCATAAAAACGAGTTGTAAAATGGAGGTTCAGGGCACTGCAATTCACAAACCTGCAGAGTTATAAATGATAACTCTCGTCCACAAATATATTGAGGGAAGGCAAAGAAGAGGATTTGAAATCAAGGCAGAATTGCAGGAAAGAGATTTCAGGAGGTAGATTCGAATTGCATTTAAAGCACATGAAAAGCGGCAAAACGTTGACAATGATGCCCTTGGCCAAAAAGGGCGTATGCGTTTTTTCCTGAATATATTCAGGAAAAAACGCATACGCCCTTTTTGGCCAACCAAGCAACCTGGAAAGGCAAATCAGCGCTACAAACAAGTCTCGCTTCCCATCGGTCAAAAGGGCCATGCTGAAAAAAGTGTCAAAACCAGAAATGCAGGACAGGCCATGGAGAAATGGGAGCCTTGCTACACTGATGGGCGGGATGTAAATTGCCAACAGCCACTCTGGAGAAGTGTACGGTGAGTCCTGAAACATCTGAAAAACACAGCTTAGAGAGCATAGGGCACTTCCACTCATGGGGGTATGAATTGGGAAAATGAAAAATCAGCAAGACACAAGCACCCCAAAGTTTAGGGCTGCTCTGTTGACAAGGACCTCCACTTCATTCCACCTTAAATATCCCAGGAAAGAGAAAAATGGGTAAAGAAGTTGTGGTCCTTATGTACAATGGAATATCACTCAGCCATGAAATCAATGTCATAAGGCTAGTAGCAGCATGATGAGTGGATTTAGGTACGACGATTCTAAGTGAAATAAGTCACACAGAAAAGGACACTTCTCATAAGGTATCACTGATAGAGGGAATGTAAAAACCGTTACACTTGAACTGAATTACAAAACAGAACAGAGTCACACATGCAGAAAACACACTATGGCTGCTTAACGGGAAAGGTGAGGTGGGGTGATACATAAAACAAGGGTATCAAATTAGCTCAGATACCATTCCATAAACCCAATATGTAATAGACAAGACCTACTCCTTGCTCAGAGAACTGGACTCAACACGCCCTATTCACCGCACAAGAATATATCTGACTAATAATAATCGTAAAACCTATGTATTGATATCTCTCTGTTAGTGTGTCAAGTGGGTGTAAAGCGGCATAAACACAGCAGTGAAAAGCAGCTAAACCCCATTATAAAAATAAATTACTTTGAAACACCCATGAAACAAAGACAGTGAAAGAGAGAGAAATTCTTACACAATGCGTTCAGGGGCTGTGATGCAACCTGGATTGACCATATCTAGACCCACAGCTGGATCAGACATAAGGGTGGACACTCTTGGGGCTGAGAGGTTTGGTGAGGTTGGGTGAGCAAACGCAGACCCTTTAAAGTAATACTGCATGATACCCATCGCATGGGTCCCAAATCTCCAGGTTCAAGGGCATCTTCCTACATCAAAAACATGCATGAGAAACCCAGAAGATGGTACACCTTGTGATGGGGAAAGGTTTCTAAAACGCACCTCATTTCTCATCGCCTTGTGCCCGGGTTCGCCATTCCAGCCGCTTTACTAGCAAGCTCCCTACTTGGAGCATCAGCACCTTTAACCTCCTGTTCCGTACAGGTTGCAATTTGTCCTGAGGATAAACGGGAAGACGTGGAACCAACGAGAGACTAGCTCTTGGTGTTGGGACAGGCACAGGTCACTCTATTTTCCCATCAGAAAGAAGAATTAACCACAGGCTCAGCCTGCCCCCCGGAACCAGAACAGGGCCTGAAGCCATTCTGCGATTTTGCCGCCAGCTCCCATAAAAACGAGTTGTAAAATGGAGGTTCAGGGCACTGCAATTCACAAACCTGCAGAGTTATAAATGATAACTCTCGTCCACAAATATATTGAGGGAAGGCAAAGAAGAGGATTTGAAATCAAGGCAGAATTGCAGGAAAGAGATTTCAGGAGGTAGATTCGAATCGCCTTTAAAGCACATGAAAAGCGGCAAAACGTTGACAATGATGCCCTTGGCCAAAAAGGGCGTATGCGTTTTTTCCTGAATATATTCAGGAAAAAACGCATACGCCCTTTTTGGCCAACCAAGCAACCTGGAAAGGCAAATCAGCGCTACAAACAAGTCTCGCTTCCCATCGGTCAAAAGGGCCATGCTGAAAAAAGTGTCAAAACCAGAAATGCAGGACAGGCCATGGAGAAATGGGAGCCTTGCTACACTGATGGGCGGGATGTAAATTGCCAACAGCCACTCTGGAGAAGTGTACGGTGAGTCCTGAAACATCTGAAAAACACAGCTTAGAGAGCATAGGGCACTTCCACTCATGGGGGTATGAATTGGGAAAATGAAAAATCAGCAAGACACAAGCACCCCAAAGTTTAGGGCTGCTCTGTTGACAAGGACCTCCACTTCATTCCACCTTAAATATCCCAGGAAAGAGAAAAATGGGTAAAGAAGTTGTGGTCCTTATGTACAATGGAATATCACTCAGCCATGAAATCAATGTCATAAGGCTAGTAGCAGCATGATGAGTGGATTTAGGTACGACGATTCTAAGTGAAATAAGTCACACAGAAAAGGACACTTCTCATAAGGTATCACTGATAGAGGGAATGTAAAAACCGTTACACTTGAACTGAATTACAAAACAGAACAGAGTCACACATGCAGAAAACACACTATGGCTGCTTAACGGGAAAGGTGAGGTGGGGTGATACATAAAACAAGGGTATCAAATTAGCTCAGATACCGTTCCATAAACCCAATATGTAATAGACAAGACCTACTCCTTGCTCAGAGAACTGGACTCAACACGCCCTATTCACCGCACAAGATTATATCTGACTAGTAATAATCGTAAAGCCTATGTATTGATATCTCTCTGTTAGTGTGTCAAGTGGGTGTAAAGCGGCATAAACACAGCAGTGAAAAGCAGCTAAATCCCATTATGAAAATAAATTACTTTGAAAAACCCATGAAACAAAGACAGTGAACGAGAGAGGAATTCTTACACAATGCGTTCAGGGGCTGTGATGCAACCTGGATTGACCATATCTAGACCCACAGCTGGATGAGACATAAGGGTGGACACTCTTGGGGCTGAGAGGTTTGGTGAGGTTGGGTGAGCAAACGCAGACCCTTTAAAGTAATACTGCATGGTACCCATCGCATGGGTCCCAAATCTCCAGCTTCAAGGGCATCTTCCTACATCAAAAACATGCATGAGAAACCCAGAAGATGGTACACAGTGTGATGGGGAAAGGTTTCTAAAACGCACCTCATTTCTCATCGCCTTGTGCCCGGGTTCGCCATTCCAGCCGCTTTACTAGCAAGCTCCCTACTTGGAGCATCAGCACCTTTAACCTCCTGTTCCGTACAGGTTGCAATTTGTCCTGAGGATAAACGGGAAGACGTGGAACCAACGAGAGACTAGCTCTTGGTGTTGGGACAGGCACAGGTCACTCTATTTTCCCATCAGAAAGAAGAATTAACCACAGGCTCAGCCTGCCCCCCGGAACCAGAACAGGGCCTGAAGCCATTCTGCGATTTTGCGGCCAGCTCCCATAAAAACGAGTTGTAAAATGGAGGTTCAGGGCACTGCAATTCACAAACCTGCAGAGTTATAAATGATAACTCTCGTCCACAAATATATTGAGGGAAGGCAAAGAAGAGGATTTGAAATCAAGGCAGAATTGCAGGAAAGAGATTTCAGGAGGTAGATTCGAATTGCATTTAAAGCACATGAAAAGCGGCAAAACGTTGACAATGATGCCCTTGGCCAAAAAGGGCGTATGCGTTTTTTCCTGAATATATTCAGGAAAAAACGCATACGCCCTTTTTGGCCAACCAAGCAACCTGGAAAGGCAAATCAGCGCTACAAACAAGTCTCGCTTCCCATCGGTCAAAAGGGCCATGCTGAAAAAAGTGTCAAAACCAGAAATGCAGGACAGGCCATGGAGAAATGGGAGCCTTGCTACACTGATGGGCGGGATGTAAATTGCCAACAGCCACTCTGGAGAAGTGTACGGTGAGTCCTGAAACATCTGAAAAACACAGCTTAGAGAGCATAGGGCACTTCCACTCATGGGGGTATGAATTGGGAAAATGAAAAATCAGCAAGACACAAGCACCCCAAAGTTTAGGGCTGCTCTGTTGACAAGGACCTCCACTTCATTCCACCTTAAATATCCCAGGAAAGAGAAAAATGGGTAAAGAAGTTGTGGTCCTTATGTACAATGGAATATCACTCAGCCATGAAATCAATGTCATAAGGCTAGTAGCAGCATGATGAGTGGATTTAGGAACGACGATTCTAAGTGAAATAAGTCACACAGAAAAGGACACTTCTCATAAGGTATCACTGATAGAGGGAATGTAAAAACCGTTACACTTGAACTGAATTACAAAACAGAACAGAGTCACACATGCAGAAAACACACTATGGCTGCTTAACGGGAAAGGTGAGGTGGGGTGATACATAAAACAAGGGTATCAAATTAGCTCAGATACCATTCCATAAACCCAATATGTAATAGACAAGACCTACTCCTTGCTCAGAGAACTGGACTCAACACGCCCTATTCACCGCACAAGAATATATCTGACTAATAATAATCGTAAAACCTATGTATTGATACTCTCTGTTAGTGTGTCAAGTGGGTGTAAAGCGGCATAAACACAGCAGTGAAAAGCAGCTAAACCCCATTATAAAAATAAATTACTTTGAAACACCCATGAAACAAAGACAGTGAAAGAGAGAGAAATTCTTACACAATGCGTTCAGGGGCTGTGATGCAACCTGGATTGACCATATCTAGACTCACAGCTGGATCAGACATAAGGGTGGACACTCTTGGGGCTGAGAGGTTTGGTGAGGTTGGGTGAGCAAACGCAGACCCTTTAAAGTAATACTGCATGATACCCATCGCATGGGTCCCAAATCTCCAGGTTCAAGGGCATCTTCCTACATCCAAAACATGCATGAGAAACCCAGAAGATGGTACACCGTGTGATGGGGAAAGGTTTCTAAAACGCACCTCATTTCTCATCGCCTTGTGCCCGGGTTCGCCATTCCAGCCGCTTTACTAGCAAGCTCCCTACTTGGAGCATCAGCACCTTTAACCTCCTGTTCCGTACAGGTTGCAATTTGTCCTGAGGATAAACGGGAAGACGTGGAACCAACGAGAGACTAGCTCTTGGTGTTGGGACAGGCACAGGTCACTCTATTTTCCCATCAGAAAGAAGAATTAACCACAGGCTCAGCCTGCCCCCCGGAACCAGAACAGGGCCTGAAGCCATTCTGCGATTTTGCCGCCAGCTCCCATAAAAACGAGTTGTAAAATGGAGGTTCAGGGCACTGCAATTCACAAACCTGCAGAGTTATAAATGATAACTCTCGTCCACAAATATATTGAGGGAAGGCAAAGAAGAGGATTTGAAATCAAGGCAGAATTGCAGGAAAGAGATTTCAGGAGGTAGATTCGAATCGCCTTTAAAGCACATGAAAAGCGGCAAAACGTTGACAATGATGCCCTTGGCCAAAAAGGGCGTATGCGTTTTTTCCTGAATATATTCAGGAAAAAACGCATACGCCCTTTTTGGCCAACCAAGCAACCTGGAAAGGCAAATCAGCGCTACAAACAAGTCTCGCTTCCCATCGGTCAAAAGGGCCATGCTGAAAAAAGTGTCAAAACCAGAAATGCAGGACAGGCCATGGAGAAATGGGAGCCTTGCTACACTGATGGGCGGGATGTAAATTGCCAAGAGCCACTCTGGAGAAGTGTCCGGTGAGTCCTGAAACATCTGAAAAACACAGCTTAGAGAGCATAGGGCACTTCCACTCATGGGGGTATGAATTGGGAAAATGAAAAATCAGCAAGACACAAACACCCCAAAGTTTAGGGCTGCTCTGTTGACAAGGACCTCCACTTCATTCCACCTTAAATATCCCAGGAAAGAGAAAAATGGGTAAAGAAGTTGTGGTCCTTATGTACAATGGAATATCACTCAGCCATGAAATCAATGTCATAAGGCTAGTAGCAGCATGATGAGTGGATTTAGGTACGACGATTCTAAGTGAAATAAGTCACACAGAAAAGGACACTTCTCATAAGGTATGACTGATAGAGGGAATGTAAAAACCGTTACACTTGAACTGAATTACAAAACAGAACAGAGTCACACATGCAGAAAACACACTATGGCTGCTTAACGGGAAAGGTGAGGTGGGGTGATACATAAAACAAGGGTATCAAATTAGCTCAGATACCGTTCCATAAACCCAATATGTAATAGACAAGACCTACTCCTTGCTCAGAGAACTGGACTCAACACGCCCTATTCACCGCACAAGATTATATCTGACTAGTAATAATCGTAAAGCCTATGTATTGATATCTCTCTGTTAGTGTGTCAAGTGGGTGTAAAGCGGCATAAACACAGCAGTGAAAAGCAGCTAAATCCCATTATGAAAATAAATTACTTTGAAAAACCCATGAAACAAAGACAGTGAACGAGAGAGGAATTCTTACACAATGCGTTCAGGGGCTGTGATGCAACCTGGATTGACCATATCTAGACCCACAGCTGGATGAGACATAAGGGTGGACACTCTTGGGGCTGAGAGGTTTGGTGAGGTTGGGTGAGCAAACGCAGACCCTTTAAAGTAATACTGCATGGTACCCATCGCATGGGTCCCAAATCTCCAGGTTCAAGGGCATCTTCCTACATCAAAAACATGCATGAGAAACCCAGAAGATGGTACACCGTGTGATGGGGAAAGGTTTCTAAAACGCACCTCATTTCTCATCGCCTTGTGCCCGGGTTCGCCATTCCAGCCGCTTTACTAGCAAGCTCCCTACTTGGAGCATCAGCACCTTTAACCTCCTGTTCCGTACAGGTTGCAATTTGTCCTGAGGATAAACGGGAAGACGTGGAACCAACGAGAGACTAGCTCTTGGTGTTGGGACAGGCACAGGTCACTCTATTTTCCCATCGGAAAGAAGAATTAACCACAGGCTCAGCCTGCCCCCCGGAACCAGAACAGGGCCTGAAGCCATTCTGCGATTTTGCGGCCAGCTCCCATAAAAACGAGTTGTAAAATGGAGGTTCAGGGCACTGCAATTCACAAACCTGCAGAGTTATAAATGATAACTCTCGTCCACAAATATATTGAGGGAAGGCAAAGAAGAGGATTTGAAATCAAGGCAGAATTGCAGGAAAGAGATTTCAGGAGGTAGATTCGAATTGCATTTAAAGCACATGAAAAGCGGCAAAACGTTGACAATGATGCCCTTGGCCAAAAAGGGCGTATGCGTTTTTTCCTGAATATATTCAGGAAAAAACGCATACGCCCTTTTTGGCCAACCAAGCAACCTGGAAAGGCAAATCAGCGCTACAAACAAGTCTCGCTTCCCATCGGTCAAAAGGGCCATGCTGAAAAAAGTGTCAAAACCAGAAATGCAGGACAGGCCATGGAGAAATGGGAGCCTTGCTACACTGATGGGCGGGATGTAAATTGCCAACAGCCACTCTGGAGAAGTGTACGGTGAGTCCTGAAACATCTGAAAAACACAGCTTAGAGAGCATAGGGCACTTCCACTCATGGGGGTATGAATTGGGAAAATGAAAAATCAGCAAGACACAAACACCCCAAAGTTTAGGGCTGCTCTGTTGACAAGGACCTCCACTTCATTCCACCTTAAATATCCCAGGAAAGAGAAAAATGGGTAAAGAAGTTGTGGTCCTTATGTACAATGGAATATCACTCAGCCATGAAATCAATGTCATAAGGCTAGTAGCAGCATGATGAGTGGATTTAGGTACGACGATTCTAAGTGAAATAAGTCACACAGAAAAGGACACTTCTCATAAGGTATGACTGATAGAGGGAATGTAAAAACCGTTACACTTGAACTGAATTACAAAACAGAACAGAGTCACACATGCAGAAAACACACTATGGCTGCTTAACGGGAAAGGTGAGGTGGGGTGATACATAAAACAAGGGTATCAAATTAGCTCAGATACCGTTCCATAAACCCAATATGTAATAGACAAGACCTACTCCTTGCTCAGAGAACTGGACTCAACACGCCCTATTCACCGCACAAGATTATATCTGACTAGTAATAATCGTAAAGCCTATGTATTGATATCTCTCTGTTAGTGTGTCAAGTGGGTGTAAAGCGGCATAAACACAGCAGTGAAAAGCAGCTAAATCCCATTATGAAAATAAATTACTTTGAAAAACCCATGAAACAAAGACAGTGAACGAGAGAGGAATTCTTACACAATGCGTTCAGGGGCTGTGATGCAACCTGGATTGACCATATCTAGACCCACAGCTGGATGAGACATAAGGGTGGACACTCTTGGGGCTGAGAGGTTTGGTGAGGTTGGGTGAGCAAACGCAGACCCTTTAAAGTAATACTGCATGATACCCATCGCATGGGTCCCAAATCTCCAGGTTCAAGGGCATCTTCCTACATCAAAAACATGCATGAGAAACCCAGAAGATGGTACACCTTGTGATGGGGAAAGGTTTCTAAAACGCACCTCATTTCTCATCGCCTTGTGCCCGGGTTCGCCATTCCAGCCGCTTTACTAGCAAGCTCCCTACTTGGAGCATCAGCACCTTTAACCTCCTGTTCCGTACAGGTTGCAATTTGTCCTGAGGATAAACGGGAAGACATGGAACCAACGAGAGACTAGCTCTTGGTGTTGGGACAGGCACAGGTCACTCTATTTTCCCATCAGAAAGAAGAATTAACCACAGGCTCAGCCTGCCCCCCGGAACCAGAACAGGGCCTGAAGCCATTCTGCGATTTTGCCGCCAGCTCCCATAAAAACGAGTTGTAAAATGGAGGTTCAGGGCACTGCAATTCACAAACCTGCAGAGTTATAAATGATAACTCTCGTCCACAAATATATTGAGGGAAGGCAAAGAAGAGGATTTGAAATCAAGGCAGAATTGCAGGAAAGAGATTTCAGGAGGTAGATTCGAATCGCCTTTAAAGCACATGAAAAGCGGCAAAACGTTGACAATGATGCCCTTGGCCAAAAAGGGCGTATGCGTTTTTTCCTGAATATATTCAGGAAAAAACGCATACGCCCTTTTTGGCCAACCAAGCAACCTGGAAAGGCAAATCAGCGCTACAAACAAGTCTCGCTTCCCATCGGTCAAAAGGGCCATGCTGAAAAAAGTGTCAAAACCAGAAATGCAGGACAGGCCATGGAGAAATGGGAGCCTTGCTACACTGATGGGCGGGATGTAAATTGCCAACAGCCACTCTGGAGAAGTGTCCGGTGAGTCCTGAAACATCTGAAAAACACAGCTTAGAGAGCATAGGGCACTTCCACTCATGGGGGTATAAATTGGGAAAATTAAAAATCAGCAAGACACAAGCACCCCAAAGTTTAGGGCTGCTCTGTTGACAAGGACCTCCACTTCATTCCACCTTAAATATCCCAGGAAAGAGAAAAATGGGTAAAGAAGTTGTGGTCCTTATGTACAATGGAATATCACTCAGCCATGAAATCAATGTCATAAGGCTAGTAGCAGCATGATGAGTGGATTTAGGTATGACGATTCTAAGTGAAATAAGTCACACAGAAAAGGACACTTCTCATAAGGTATGACTGATAGAGGGAATGTAAAAACCGTTACACTTGAACTGAATTACAAAACAGAACAGAGTCACACATGCAGAAAACACACTATGGCTGCTTAACGGGAAAGGTGAGGTGGGGTGATACATAAAACAAGGGTTTCAAATTAGCTCAGATACCGTTCCATAAACCCAATATGTAATAGACAAGACCTACTCCTTGCTCAGAGAACTGGACTCAACACGCCCTATTCACCGCACAAGAATATATCTGACTAGTAATAATCGTAAAGCCTATGTATTGATATCTCTCTGTTAGTGTGTCAAGTGGGTGTAAAGCGGCATAAACACAGCAGTGAAAAGCAGCTAAATCCCATTATGAAAATAAATTACTTTGAAAAACCCATGAAACAAAGACAGTGAACGAGAGAGGAATTCTTACACAATGCGTTCAGGGGCTGTGATGCAACCTGGATTGACCATATCTAGACCCACAGCTGGATGAGACATAAGGGTGGACACTCTTGGGGCTGAGAGGTTTGGTGAGGTTGGGTGAGCAAACGCAGACCCTTTAAAGTAATACTGCATGATACCCATCGCATGGGTCCCAAATCTCCAGGTTCAAGGGCATCTTCCTACATCAAAAACATGCATGAGAAACCCAGAAGATGGTACACCGTGTGATGGGGAAAGGTTTCTAAAACGCACCTCATTTCTCATCGCCTTG
The DNA here is from genome assembly GCF_965194805.1 of Balaenoptera borealis. NCBI lineage: Eukaryota > Metazoa > Chordata > Mammalia > Artiodactyla > Balaenopteridae > Balaenoptera > Balaenoptera borealis. The sequence continues at coordinate 1,738,229 of NW_028123987.1, read as the reverse complement.
TGCCCGGGTTCGCCATTCCAGCCGCTTTACTAGCAAGCTCCCTACTTGGAGCATCAGCACCTTTAACCTCCTGTTCCGTACAGGTTGCAATTTTTCCTGAGGATAAACGGGAAGACGTGGAACCAACGAGAGACTAGCTCTTGGTGTTGGGACAGGCACAGGTCACTCTATTTTCCCATCAGAAAGAAGAATTAACCACAGGCTCAGCCTGCCCCCCGGAACCAGAACAGGGCCTGAAGCCATTCTGCGATTTTGCCGCCAGCTCCCATAAAAACGAGTTGTAAAATGGAGGTTCAGGGCACTGCAATTCACAAACCTGCAGAGTTATAAATGATAACTCTCGTCCACAAATATATTGAGGGAAGGCAAAGAAGAGGATTCGAAATCAAGGCAGAATTGCAGGAAAGAGATTTCAGGAGGTAGATTCGAATCGCCTTTAAAGCACATGAAAAGCGGCAAAACGTTGACAATGATGCCCTTGGCCAAAAAGGGCGTATGCGTTTTTTCCTGAATATATTCAGGAAAAAACGCATACGCCCTTTTTGGCCAACCAAGCAACCTGGAAAGGCAAATCAGCGCTACAAACAAGTCTCGCTTCCCATCGGTCAAAAGGGCCATGCTGAAAAAAGTGTCAAAACCAGAAATGCAGGACAGGCCATGGAGAAATGGGAGCCTTGCTACACTGATGGGCGGGATGTAAATTGCCAACAGCCACTCTGGAGAAGTGTACGGTGAGTCCTGAAACATCTGAAAAACACAGCTTAGAGAGCATAGGGCACTTCCACTCATGGGGGTATAAATTGGGAAAATTAAAAATCAGCAAGACACAAGCACCCCAAAGTTTAGGGCTGCTCTGTTGACAAGGACCTCCACTTCATTCCACCTTAAATATCCCAGGAAAGAGAAAAATGGGTAAAGAAGTTGTGGTCCTTATGTACAATGGAATATCACTCAGCCATGAAATCAATGTCATAAGGCTAGTAGCAGCATGATGAATGGATTTAGGTACGACGATTCTAAGTGAAATAAGTCACACAGAAAAGGACACTTCTCATAAGGTATCACTGATAGAGGGAATGTAAAAACCGTTACACTTGAACTGAATTACAAAACAGAACAGAGTCACACATGCAGAAAACACACTATGGCTGCTTAACGGGAAAGGTGAGGTGGGGTGATACATAAAACAAGGGTTTCAAATTAGCTCAGATACCGTTCCATAAACCCAATATGTAATAGACAAGACCTACTCCTTGCTCAGAGAACTGGACTCAACACGCCCTATTCACCGCACAAGAATATATCTGACTAGTAATAATCGTAAAGCCTATGTATTGATATCTCTCTGTTAGTGTGTCAAGTGGGTGTAAAGCGGCATAAACACAGCAGTGAAAAGCAGCTAAATCCCATTATGAAAATAAATTACTTTGAAAAACCCATGAAACAAAGACAGTGAAAGAGAGAGAAATTCTTACACAATGCGTTCAGGGGCTGTGATGCAACCTGGATTGACCATATCTAGACCCACAGCTGGATGAGACATAAGGGTGGACACTCTTGGGGCTGAGAGGTTTGGTGAGGTTGGGTGAGCAAACGCAGACCCTTTAAAGTAATACTGCATGATACCCATCGCATGGGTCCCAAATCTCCAGGTTCAAGGGCATCTTCCTACATCAAAAACATGCATGAGAAACCCAGAAGATGGTACACCTTGTGATGGGGAAAGGTTTCTAAAACGCACCTCATTTCTCATCGCCTTGTGCCCGGGTTCGCCATTCCAGCCGCTTTACTAGCAAGCTCCCTACTTGGAGCATCAGCACCTTTAACCTCCTGTTCCGTACAGGTTGCAATTTGTCCTGAGGATAAACGGGAAGACGTGGAACCAACGAGAGACTAGCTCTTGGTGTTGGGACAGGCACAGGTCACTCTATTTTCCCATCAGAAAGAAGAATTAACCACAGGCTCAGCCTGCCCCCCGGAACCAGAACAGGGCCTGAAGCCATTCTGCGATTTTGCCGCCAGCTCCCATAAAAACGAGTTGTAAAATGGAGGTTCAGGGCACTGCAATTCACAAACCTGCAGAGTTATAAATGATAACTCTCGTCCACAAATATATTGAGGGAAGGCAAAGAAGAGGATTTGAAATCAAGGCAGAATTGCAGGAAAGAGATTTCAGGAGGTAGATTCGAATCGCCTTTAAAGCACATGAAAAGCGGCAAAACGTTGACAATGATGCCCTTGGCCAAAAAGGGCGTATGCGTTTTTTCCTGAATATATTCAGGAAAAAACGCATACGCCCTTTTTGGCCAACCAAGCAACCTGGAAAGGCAAATCAGCGCTACAAACAAGTCTCGCTTCCCATCGGTCAAAAGGGCCATGCTGAAAAAAGTGTCAAAACCAGAAATGCAGGACAGGCCATGGAGAAATGGGAGCCTTGCTACACTGATGGGCGGGATGTAAATTGCCAACAGCCACTCTGGAGAAGTGTACGGTGAGTCCTGAAACATCTGAAAAACACAGCTTAGAGAGCATAGGGCACTTCCACTCATGGGGGTATGAATTGGGAAAATGAAAAATCAGCAAGACACAAGCACCCCAAAGTTTAGGGCTGCTCTGTTGACAAGGACCTCCACTTCATTCCACCTTAAATATCCCAGGAAAGAGAAAAATGGGTAAAGAAGTTGTGGTCCTTATGTACAATGGAATATCACTCAGCCATGAAATCAATGTCATAAGGCTAGTAGCAGCATGATGAGTGGATTTAGGTACGACGATTCTAAGTGAAATAAGTCACACAGAAAAGGACACTTCTCATAAGGTATGACTGATAGAGGGAATGTAAAAACCGTTACACTTGAACTGAATTACAAAACAGAACAGAGTCACACATGCAGAAAACACACTATGGCTGCTTAACGGGAAAGGTGAGGTGGGGTGATACATAAAACAAGGGTATCAAATTAGCTCAGATACCGTTCCATAAACCCAATATGTAATAGACAAGACCTACTCCTTGCTCAGAGAACTGGACTCAACACGCCCTATTCACCGCACAAGATTATATCTGACTAGTAATAATCGTAAAGCCTATGTATTGATATCTCTCTGTTAGTGTGTCAAGTGGGTGTAAAGCGGCATAAACACAGCAGTGAAAAGCAGCTAAATCCCATTATGAAAATAAATTACTTTGAAAAACCCATGAAACAAAGACAGTGAACGAGAGAGGAATTCTTACACAATGCGTTCAGGGGCTGTGATGCAACCTGGATTGACCATATCTAGACCCACAGCTGGATGAGACATAAGGGTGGACACTCTTGGGGCTGAGAGGTTTGGTGAGGTTGGGTGAGCAAACGCAGACCCTTTAAAGTAATACTGCATGGTACCCATCGCATGGGTCCCAAATCTCCAGCTTCAAGGGCATCTTCCTACATCAAAAACATGCATGAGAAACCCAGAAGATGGTACACAGTGTGATGGGGAAAGGTTTCTAAAACGCACCTCATTTCTCATCGCCTTGTGCCCGGGTTCGCCATTCCAGCCGCTTTACTAGCAAGCTCCCTACTTGGAGCATCAGCACCTTTAACCTCCTGTTCCGTACAGGTTGCAATTTGTCCTGAGGATAAACGGGAAGACGTGGAACCAACGAGAGACTAGCTCTTGGTGTTGGGACAGGCACAGGTCACTCTATTTTCCCATCAGAAAGAAGAATTAACCACAGGCTCAGCCTGCCCCCCGGAACCAGAACAGGGCCTGAAGCCATTCTGCGATTTTGCGGCCAGCTCCCATAAAAACGAGTTGTAAAATGGAGGTTCAGGGCACTGCAATTCACAAACCTGCAGAGTTATAAATGATAACTCTCGTCCACAAATATATTGAGGGAAGGCAAAGAAGAGGATTTGAAATCAAGGCAGAATTGCAGGAAAGAGATTTCAGGAGGTAGATTCGAATTGCATTTAAAGCACATGAAAAGCGGCAAAACGTTGACAATGATGCCCTTGGCCAAAAAGGGCGTATGCGTTTTTTCCTGAATATATTCAGGAAAAAACGCATACGCCCTTTTTGGCCAACCAAGCAACCTGGAAAGGCAAATCAGCGCTACAAACAAGTCTCGCTTCCCATCGGTCAAAAGGGCCATGCTGAAAAAAGTGTCAAAACCAGAAATGCAGGACAGGCCATGGAGAAATGGGAGCCTTGCTACACTGATGGGCGGGATGTAAATTGCCAACAGCCACTCTGGAGAAGTGTACGGTGAGTCCTGAAACATCTGAAAAACACAGCTTAGAGAGCATAGGGCACTTCCACTCATGGGGGTATGAATTGGGAAAATGAAAAATCAGCAAGACACAAGCACCCCAAAGTTTAGGGCTGCTCTGTTGACAAGGACCTCCACTTCATTCCACCTTAAATATCCCAGGAAAGAGAAAAATGGGTAAAGAAGTTGTGGTCCTTATGTACAATGGAATATCACTCAGCCATGAAATCAATGTCATAAGGCTAGTAGCAGCATGATGAGTGGATTTAGGAACGACGATTCTAAGTGAAATAAGTCACACAGAAAAGGACACTTCTCATAAGGTATCACTGATAGAGGGAATGTAAAAACCGTTACACTTGAACTGAATTACAAAACAGAACAGAGTCACACATGCAGAAAACACACTATGGCTGCTTAACGGGAAAGGTGAGGTGGGGTGATACATAAAACAAGGGTATCAAATTAGCTCAGATACCATTCCATAAATCCAATATGTAATAGACAAGACCTACTCCTTGCTCAGAGAACTGGACTCAACACGCCCTATTCACCGCACAAGAATATATCTGACTAATAATAATCGTAAAACCTATGTATTGATATCTCTCTGTTAGTGTGTCAAGTGGGTGTAAAGCGGCATAAACACAGCAGTGAAAAGCAGCTAAACCCCATTATAAAAATAAATTACTTTGAAACACCCATGAAACAAAGACAGTGAAAGAGAGAGAAATTCTTACACAATGCGTTCAGGGGCTGTGATGCAACCTGGATTGACCATATCTAGACCCACAGCTGGATCAGACATAAGGGTGGACACTCTTGGGGCTGAGAGGTTTGGTGAGGTTGGGTGAGCAAACGCAGACCCTTTAAAGTAATACTGCATGATACCCATCGCATGGGTCCCAAATCTCCAGGTTCAAGGGCATCTTCCTACATCAAAAACATGCATGAGAAACCCAGAAGATGGTACACCGTGTGATGGGGAAAGGTTTCTAAAACGCACCTCATTTCTCATCGCCTTGTGCCCGGGTTCGCCATTCCAGCCGCTTTACTAGCAAGCTCCCTACTTGGAGCATCAGCACCTTTAACCTCCTGTTCCGTACAGGTTGCAATTTGTCCTGAGGATAAACGGGAAGACGTGGAACCAACGAGAGACTAGCTCTTGGTGTTGGGACAGGCACAGGTCACTCTATTTTCCCATCAGAAAGAAGAATTAACCACAGGCTCAGCCTGCCCCCCGGAACCAGAACAGGGCCTGAAGCCATTCTGCGATTTTGCCGCCAGCTCCCATAAAAACGAGTTGTAAAATGGAGGTTCAGGGCACTGCAATTCACAAACCTGCAGAGTTATAAATGATAACTCTCGTCCACAAATATATTGAGGGAAGGCAAAGAAGAGGATTTGAAATCAAGGCAGAATTGCAGGAAAGAGATTTCAGGAGGTAGATTCGAATCGCCTTTAAAGCACATGAAAAGCGGCAAAACGTTGACAATGATGCCCTTGGCCAAAAAGGGCGTATGCGTTTTTTCCTGAATATATTCAGGAAAAAACGCATACGCCCTTTTTGGCCAACCAAGCAACCTGGAAAGGCAAATCAGCGCTACAAACAAGTCTCGCTTCCCATCGGTCAAAAGGGCCATGCTGAAAAAAGTGTCAAAACCAGAAATGCAGGACAGGCCATGGAGAAATGGGAGCCTTGCTACACTGATGGGCGGGATGTAAATTGCCAACAGCCACTCTGGAGAAGTGTACGGTGAGTCCTGAAACATCTGAAAAACACAGCTTAGAGAGCATAGGGCACTTCCACTCATGGGGGTATGAATTGGGAAAATGAAAAATCAGCAAGACACAAGCACCCCAAAGTTTAGGGCTGCTCTGTTGACAAGGACCTCCACTTCATTCCACCTTAAATATCCCAGGAAAGAGAAAAATGGGTAAAGAAGTTGTGGTCCTTATGTACAATGGAATATCACTCAGCCATGAAATCAATGTCATAAGGCTAGTAGCAGCATGATGAGTGGATTTAGGTACGACGATTCTAAGTGAAATAAGTCACACAGAAAAGGACACTTCTCATAAGGTATGACTGATAGAGGGAATGTAAAAACCGTTACACTTGAACTGAATTACAAAACAGAACAGAGTCACACATGCAGAAAACACACTATGGCTGCTTAACGGGAAAGGTGAGGTGGGGTGATACATAAAACAAGGGTATCAAATTAGCTCAGATACCATTCCATAAACTCAATATGTAATAGACAAGACCTACTCCTTGCTCAGAGAACTGGACTCAACACGCCCTATTCACCGCACAAGAATATATCTGACTAATAATAATCGTAAAACCTATGTATTGATACTCTCTGTTAGTGTGTCAAGTGGGTGTAAAGCGGCATAAACACAGCAGTGAAAAGCAGCTAAACCCCATTATAAAAATAAATTACTTTGAAACACCCATGAAACAAAGACAGTGAAAGAGAGAGAAATTCTTACACAATGCGTTCAGGGGCTGTGATGCAACCTGGATTGACCATATCTAGACTCACAGCTGGATCAGACATAAGGGTGGACACTCTTGGGGCTGAGAGGTTTGGTGAGGTTGGGTGAGCAAACGCAGACCCTTTAAAGTAATACTGCATGATACCCATCGCATGGGTCCCAAATCTCCAGGTTCAAGGGCATCTTCCTACATCAAAAACATGCATGAGAAACCCAGAAGATGGTACACCGTGTGATGGGGAAAGGTTTCTAAAACGCACCTCATTTCTCATCGCCTTGTGCCCGGGTTCGCCATTCCAGCCGCTTTACTAGCAAGCTCCCTACTTGGAGCATCAGCACCTTTAACCTCCTGTTCCGTACAGGTTGCAATTTGTCCTGAGGATAAACGGGAAGACGTGGAACCAACGAGAGACTAGCTCTTGGTGTTGGGACAGGCACAGGTCACTCTATTTTCCCATCAGAAAGAAGAATTAACCACAGGCTCAGCCTGCCCCCCGGAACCAGAACAGGGCCTGAAGCCATTCTGCGATTTTGCCGCCAGCTCCCATAAAAACGAGTTGTAAAATGGAGGTTCAGGGCACTGCAATTCACAAACCTGCAGAGTTATAAATGATAACTCTCGTCCACAAATATATTGAGGGAAGGCAAAGAAGAGGATTTGAAATCAAGGCAGAATTGCAGGAAAGAGATTTCAGGAGGTAGATTCGAATCGCCTTTAAAGCACATGAAAAGCGGCAAAACGTTGACAATGATGCCCTTGGCCAAAAAGGGCGTATGCGTTTTTTCCTGAATATATTCAGGAAAAAACGCATACGCCCTTTTTGGCCAACCAAGCAACCTGGAAAGGCAAATCAGCGCTACAAACAAGTCTCGCTTCCCATCGGTCAAAAGGGCCATGCTGAAAAAAGTGTCAAAACCAGAAATGCAGGACAGGCCATGGAGAAATGGGAGCCTTGCTACACTGATGGGCGGGATGTAAATTGCCAACAGCCACTCTGGAGAAGTGTACGGTGAGTCCTGAAACATCTGAAAAACACAGCTTAGAGAGCATAGGGCACTTCCACTCATGGGGGTATGAATTGGGAAAATGAAAAATCAGCAAGACACAAGCACCCCAAAGTTTAGGGCTGCTCTGTTGACAAGGACCTCCACTTCATTCCACCTTAAATATCCCAGGAAAGAGAAAAATGGGTAAAGAAGTTGTGGTCCTTATGTACAATGGAATATCACTCAGCCATGAAATCAATGTCATAAGGCTAGTAGCAGCATGATGAATGGATTTAGGTACGACGATTCTAAGTGAAATAAGTCACACAGAAAAGGACACTTCTCATAAGGTATCACTGATAGAGGGAATGTAAAAACCGTTACACTTGAACTGAATTACAAAACAGAACAGAGTCACACATGCAGAAAACACACTATGGCTGCTTAACGGGAAAGGTGAGGTGGGGTGATACATAAAACAAGGGTATCAAATTAGCTCAGATACCGTTCCATAAACCCAATATGTAATAGACAAGACCTACTCCTTGCTCAGAGAACTGGACTCAACACGCCCTATTCACCGCACAAGATTATATCTGACTAGTAATAATCGTAAAGCCTATGTATTGATATCTCTCTGTTAGTGTGTCAAGTGGGTGTAAAGCGGCATAAACACAGCAGTGAAAAGCAGCTAAATCCCATTATGAAAATAAATTACTTTGAAAAACCCATGAAACAAAGACAGTGAACGAGAGAGGAATTCTTACACAATGCGTTCAGGGGCTGTGATGCAACCTGGATTGACCATATCTAGACCCACAGCTGGATGAGACATAAGGGTGGACACTCTTGGGGCTGAGAGGTTTGGTGAGGTTGGGTGAGCAAACGCAGACCCTTTAAAGTAATACTGCATGGTACCCATCGCATGGGTCCCAAATCTCCAGCTTCAAGGGCATCTTCCTACATCAAAAACATGCATGAGAAACCCAGAAGATGGTACACAGTGTGATGGGGAAAGGTTTCTAAAACGCACCTCATTTCTCATCGCCTTGTGCCCGGGTTCGCCATTCCAGCCGCTTTACTAGCAAGCTCCCTACTTGGAGCATCAGCACCTTTAACCTCCTGTTCCGTACAGGTTGCAATTTGTCCTGAGGATAAACGGGAAGACGTGGAACCAACGAGAGACTAGCTCTTGGTGTTGGGACAGGCACAGGTCACTCTATTTTCCCATCAGAAAGAAGAATTAACCACAGGCTCAGCCTGCCCCCCGGAACCAGAACAGGGCCTGAAGCCATTCTGCGATTTTGCGGCCAGCTCCCATAAAAACGAGTTGTAAAATGGAGGTTCAGGGCACTGCAATTCACAAACCTGCAGAGTTATAAATGATAACTCTCGTCCACAAATATATTGAGGGAAGGCAAAGAAGAGGATTTGAAATCAAGGCAGAATTGCAGGAAAGAGATTTCAGGAGGTAGATTCGAATTGCATTTAAAGCACATGAAAAGCGGCAAAACGTTGACAATGATGCCCTTGGCCAAAAAGGGCGTATGCGTTTTTTCCTGAATATATTCAGGAAAAAACGCATACGCCCTTTTTGGCCAACCAAGCAACCTGGAAAGGCAAATCAGCGCTACAAACAAGTCTCGCTTCCCATCGGTCAAAAGGGCCATGCTGAAAAAAGTGTCAAAACCAGAAATGCAGGACAGGCCATGGAGAAATGGGAGCCTTGCTACACTGATGGGCGGGATGTAAATTGCCAACAGCCACTCTGGAGAAGTGTACGGTGAGTCCTGAAACATCTGAAAAACACAGCTTAGAGAGCATAGGGCACTTCCACTCATGGGGGTATGAATTGGGAAAATGAAAAATCAGCAAGACACAAGCACCCCAAAGTTTAGGGCTGCTCTGTTGACAAGGACCTCCACTTCATTCCACCTTAAATATCCCAGGAAAGAGAAAAATGGGTAAAGAAGTTGTGGTCCTTATGTACAATGGAATATCACTCAGCCATGAAATCAATGTCATAAGGCTAGTAGCAGCATGATGAGTGGATTTAGGAACGACGATTCTAAGTGAAATAAGTCACACAGAAAAGGACACTTCTCATAAGGTATCACTGATAGAGGGAATGTAAAAACCGTTACACTTGAACTGAATTACAAAACAGAACAGAGTCACACATGCAGAAAACACACTATGGCTGCTTAACGGGAAAGGTGAGGTGGGGTGATACATAAAACAAGGGTATCAAATTAGCTCAGATACCATTCCATAAACCCAATATGTAATAGACAAGACCTACTCCTTGCTCAGAGAACTGGACTCAACACGCCCTATTCACCGCACAAGAATATATCTGACTAATAATAATCGTAAAACCTATGTATTGATACTCTCTGTTAGTGTGTCAAGTGGGTGTAAAGCGGCATAAACACAGCAGTGAAAAGCAGCTAAACCCCATTATAAAAATAAATTACTTTGAAACACCCATGAAACAAAGACAGTGAAAGAGAGAGAAATTCTTACACAATGCGTTCAGGGGCTGTGATGCAACCTGGATTGACCATATCTAGACTCACAGCTGGATCAGACATAAGGGTGGACACTCTTGGGGCTGAGAGGTTTGGTGAGGTTGGGTGAGCAAACGCAGACCCTTTAAAGTAATACTGCATGATACCCATCGCATGGGTCCCAAATCTCCAGGTTCAAGGGCATCTTCCTACATCCAAAACATGCATGAGAAACCCAGAAGATGGTACACCGTGTGATGGGGAAAGGTTTCTAAAACGCACCTCATTTCTCATCGCCTTGTGCCCGGGTTCGCCATTCCAGCCGCTTTACTAGCAAGCTCCCTACTTGGAGCATCAGCACCTTTAACCTCCTGTTCCGTACAGGTTGCAATTTGTCCTGAGGATAAACGGGAAGACGTGGAACCAACGAGAGACTAGCTCTTGGTGTTGGGACAGGCACAGGTCACTCTATTTTCCCATCAGAAAGAAGAATTAACCACAGGCTCAGCCTGCCCCCCGGAACCAGAACAGGGCCTGAAGCCATTCTGCGATTTTGCCGCCAGCTCCCATAAAAACGAGTTGTAAAATGGAGGTTCAGGGCACTGCAATTCACAAACCTGCAGAGTTATAAATGATAACTCTCGTCCACAAATATATTGAGGGAAGGCAAAGAAGAGGATTTGAAATCAAGGCAGAATTGCAGGAAAGAGATTTCAGGAGGTAGATTCGAATCGCCTTTAAAGCACATGAAAAGCGGCAAAACGTTGACAATGATGCCCTTGGCCAAAAAGGGCGTATGCGTTTTTTCCTGAATATATTCAGGAAAAAACGCATACGCCCTTTTTGGCCAACCAAGCAACCTGGAAAGGCAAATCAGCGCTACAAACAAGTCTCGCTTCCCATCGGTCAAAAGGGCCATGCTGAAAAAAGTGTCAAAACCAGAAATGCAGGACAGGCCATGGAGAAATGGGAGCCTTGCTACACTGATGGGCGGGATGTAAATTGCCAAGAGCCACTCTGGAGAAGTGTCCGGTGAGTCCTGAAACATCTGAAAAACACAGCTTAGAGAGCATAGGGCACTTCCACTCATGGGGGTATGAATTGGGAAAATGAAAAATCAGCAAGACACAAACACCCCAAAGTTTAGGGCTGCTCTGTTGACAAGGACCTCCACTTCATTCCACCTTAAATATCCCAGGAAAGAGAAAAATGGGTAAAGAAGTTGTGGTCCTTATGTACAATGGAATATCACTCAGCCATGAAATCAATGTCATAAGGCTAGTAGCAGCATGATGAGTGGATTTAGGTACGACGATTCTAAGTGAAATAAGTCACACAGAAAAGGACACTTCTCATAAGGTATGACTGATAGAGGGAATGTAAAAACCGTTACACTTGAACTGAATTACAAAACAGAACAGAGTCACACATGCAGAAAACACACTATGGCTGCTTAACGGGAAAGGTGAGGTGGGGTGATACATAAAACAAGGGTATCAAATTAGCTCAGATACCGTTCCATAAACCCAATATGTAATAGACAAGACCTACTCCTTGCTCAGAGAACTGGACTCAACACGCCCTATTCACCGCACAAGATTATATCTGACTAGTAATAATCGTAAAGCCTATGTATTGATATCTCTCTGTTAGTGTGTCAAGTGGGTGTAAAGCGGCATAAACACAGCAGTGAAAAGCAGCTAAATCCCATTATGAAAATAAATTACTTTGAAAAACCCATGAAACAAAGACAGTGAACGAGAGAGGAATTCTTACACAATGCGTTCAGGGGCTGTGATGCAACCTGGATTGACCATATCTAGACCCACAGCTGGATGAGACATAAGGGTGGACACTCTTGGGGCTGAGAGGTTTGGTGAGGTTGGGTGAGCAAACGCAGACCCTTTAAAGTAATACTGCATGGTACCCATCGCATGGGTCCCAAATCTCCAGGTTCAAGGGCATCTTCCTACATCAAAAACATGCATGAGAAACCCAGAAGATGGTACACCGTGTGATGGGGAAAGGTTTCTAAAACGCACCTCATTTCTCATCGCCTTGTGCCCGGGTTCGCCATTCCAGCCGCTTTACTAGCAAGCTCCCTACTTGGAGCATCAGCACCTTTAACCTCCTGTTCCGTACAGGTTGCAATTTGTCCTGAGGATAAACGGGAAGACGTGGAACCAACGAGAGACTAGCTCTTGGTGTTGGGACAGGCACAGGTCACTCTATTTTCCCATCGGAAAGAAGAATTAACCACAGGCTCAGCCTGCCCCCCGGAACCAGAACAGGGCCTGAAGCCATTCTGCGATTTTGCGGCCAGCTCCCATAAAAACGAGTTGTAAAATGGAGGTTCAGGGCACTGCAATTCACAAACCTGCAGAGTTATAAATGATAACTCTCGTCCACAAATATATTGAGGGAAGGCAAAGAAGAGGATTTGAAATCAAGGCAGAATTGCAGGAAAGAGATTTCAGGAGGTAGATTCGAATTGCATTTAAAGCACATGAAAAGCGGCAAAACGTTGACAATGATGCCCTTGGCCAAAAAGGGCGTATGCGTTTTTTCCTGAATATATTCAGGAAAAAACGCATACGCCCTTTTTGGCCAACCAAGCAACCTGGAAAGGCAAATCAGCGCTACAAACAAGTCTCGCTTCCCATCGGTCAAAAGGGCCATGCTGAAAAAAGTGTCAAAACCAGAAATGCAGGACAGGCCATGGAGAAATGGGAGCCTTGCTACACTGATGGGCGGGATGTAAATTGCCAACAGCCACTCTGGAGAAGTGTACGGTGAGTCCTGAAACATCTGAAAAACACAGCTTAGAGAGCATAGGGCACTTCCACTCATGGGGGTATGAATTGGGAAAATGAAAAATCAGCAAGACACAAACACCCCAAAGTTTAGGGCTGCTCTGTTGACAAGGACCTCCACTTCATTCCACCTTAAATATCCCAGGAAAGAGAAAAATGGGTAAAGAAGTTGTGGTCCTTATGTACAATGGAATATCACTCAGCCATGAAATCAATGTCATAAGGCTAGTAGCAGCATGATGAGTGGATTTAGGTACGACGATTCTAAGTGAAATAAGTCACACAGAAAAGGACACTTCTCATAAGGTATGACTGATAGAGGGAATGTAAAAACCGTTACACTTGAACTGAATTACAAAACAGAACAGAGTCACACATGCAGAAAACACACTATGGCTGCTTAACGGGAAAGGTGAGGTGGGGTGATACATAAAACAAGGGTATCAAATTAGCTCAGATACCGTTCCATAAACCCAATATGTAATAGACAAGACCTACTCCTTGCTCAGAGAACTGGACTCAACACGCCCTATTCACCGCACAAGATTATATCTGACTAGTAATAATCGTAAAGCCTATGTATTGATATCTCTCTGTTAGTGTGTCAAGTGGGTGTAAAGCGGCATAAACACAGCAGTGAAAAGCAGCTAAATCCCATTATGAAAATAAATTACTTTGAAAAACCCATGAAACAAAGACAGTGAACGAGAGAGGAATTCTTACACAATGCGTTCAGGGGCTGTGATGCAACCTGGATTGACCATATCTAGACCCACAGCTGGATGAGACATAAGGGTGGACACTCTTGGGGCTGAGAGGTTTGGTGAGGTTGGGTGAGCAAACGCAGACCCTTTAAAGTAATACTGCATGATACCCATCGCATGGGTCCCAAATCTCCAGGTTCAAGGGCATCTTCCTACATCAAAAACATGCATGAGAAACCCAGAAGATGGTACACCTTGTGATGGGGAAAGGTTTCTAAAACGCACCTCATTTCTCATCGCCTTGTGCCCGGGTTCGCCATTCCAGCCGCTTTACTAGCAAGCTCCCTACTTGGAGCATCAGCACCTTTAACCTCCTGTTCCGTACAGGTTGCAATTTGTCCTGAGGATAAACGGGAAGACATGGAACCAACGAGAGACTAGCTCTTGGTGTTGGGACAGGCACAGGTCACTCTATTTTCCCATCAGAAAGAAGAATTAACCACAGGCTCAGCCTGCCCCCCGGAACCAGAACAGGGCCTGAAGCCATTCTGCGATTTTGCCGCCAGCTCCCATAAAAACGAGTTGTAAAATGGAGGTTCAGGGCACTGCAATTCACAAACCTGCAGAGTTATAAATGATAACTCTCGTCCACAAATATATTGAGGGAAGGCAAAGAAGAGGATTTGAAATCAAGGCAGAATTGCAGGAAAGAGATTTCAGGAGGTAGATTCGAATCGCCTTTAAAGCACATGAAAAGCGGCAAAACGTTGACAATGATGCCCTTGGCCAAAAAGGGCGTATGCGTTTTTTCCTGAATATATTCAGGAAAAAACGCATACGCCCTTTTTGGCCAACCAAGCAACCTGGAAAGGCAAATCAGCGCTACAAACAAGTCTCGCTTCCCATCGGTCAAAAGGGCCATGCTGAAAAAAGTGTCAAAACCAGAAATGCAGGACAGGCCATGGAGAAATGGGAGCCTTGCTACACTGATGGGCGGGATGTAAATTGCCAACAGCCACTCTGGAGAAGTGTCCGGTGAGTCCTGAAACATCTGAAAAACACAGCTTAGAGAGCATAGGGCACTTCCACTCATGGGGGTATAAATTGGGAAAATTAAAAATCAGCAAGACACAAGCACCCCAAAGTTTAGGGCTGCTCTGTTGACAAGGACCTCCACTTCATTCCACCTTAAATATCCCAGGAAAGAGAAAAATGGGTAAAGAAGTTGTGGTCCTTATGTACAATGGAATATCACTCAGCCATGAAATCAATGTCATAAGGCTAGTAGCAGCATGATGAGTGGATTTAGGTACGACGATTCTAAGTGAAATAAGTCACACAGAAAAGGACACTTCTCATAAGGTATGACTGATAGAGGGAATGTAAAAACCGTTACACTTGAACTGAATTACAAAACAGAACAGAGTCACACATGCAGAAAACACACTATGGCTGCTTAACGGGAAAGGTGAGGTGGGGTGATACATAAAACAAGGGTTTCAAATTAGCTCAGATACCGTTCCATAAACCCAATATGTAATAGACAAGACCTACTCCTTGCTCAGAGAACTGGACTCAACACGCCCTATTCACCGCACAAGAATATATCTGACTAGTAATAATCGTAAAGCCTATGTATTGATATCTCTCTGTTAGTGTGTCAAGTGGGTGTAAAGCGGCATAAACACAGCAGTGAAAAGCAGCTAAATCCCATTATGAAAATAAATTACTTTGAAAAACCCATGAAACAAAGACAGTGAACGAGAGAGGAATTCTTACACAATGCGTTCAGGGGCTGTGATGCAACCTGGATTGACCATATCTAGACCCACAGCTGGATGAGACATAAGGGTGGACACTCTTGGGGCTGAGAGGTTTGGTGAGGTTGGGTGAGCAAACGCAGACCCTTTAAAGTAATACTGCATGATACCCATCGCATGGGTCCCAAATCTCCAGGTTCAAGGGCATCTTCCTACATCAAAAACATGCATGAGAAACCCAGAAGATGGTACACCGTGTGATGGGGAAAGGTTTCTAAAACGCACCTCATTTCTCATCGCCTTGTGCCCGGGTTCGCCATTCCAGCCGCTTTACTAGCAAGCTCCCTACTTGGAGCATCAGCACCTTTAACCTCCTGTTCCGTACAGGTTGCAATTTTTCCTGAGGATAAACGGGAAGACGTGGAACCAACGAGAGACTAGCTCTTGGTGTTGGGACAGGCACAGGTCACTCTATTTTCCCATCAGAAAGAAGAATTAACCACAGGCTCAGCCTGCCCCCCGGAACCAGAACAGGGCCTGAAGCCATTCTGCGATTTTGCCGCCAGCTCCCATAAAAACGAGTTGTAAAATGGAGGTTCAGGGCACTGCAATTCACAAACCTGCAGAGTTATAAATGATAACTCTCGTCCACAAATATATTGAGGGAAGGCAAAGAAGAGGATTCGAAATCAAGGCAGAATTGCAGGAAAGAGATTTCAGGAGGTAGATTCGAATCGCCTTTAAAGCACATGAAAAGCGGCAAAACGTTGACAATGATGCCCTTGGCCAAAAAGGGCGTATGCGTTTTTTCCTGAATATATTCAGGAAAAAACGCATACGCCCTTTTTGGCCAACCAAGCAACCTGGAAAGGCAAATCAGCGCTACAAACAAGTCTCGCTTCCCATCGGTCAAAAGGGCCATGCTGAAAAAAGTGTCAAAACCAGAAATGCAGGACAGGCCATGGAGAAATGGGAGCCTTGCTACACTGATGGGCGGGATGTAAATTGCCAACAGCCACTCTGGAGAAGTGTACGGTGAGTCCTGAAACATCTGAAAAACACAGCTTAGAGAGCATAGGGCACTTCCACTCATGGGGGTATAAATTGGGAAAATTAAAAATCAGCAAGACACAAGCACCCCAAAGTTTAGGGCTGCTCTGTTGACAAGGACCTCCACTTCATTCCACCTTAAATATCCCAGGAAAGAGAAAAATGGGTAAAGAAGTTGTGGTCCTTATGTACAATGGAATATCACTCAGCCATGAAATCAATGTCATAAGGCTAGTAGCAGCATGATGAATGGATTTAGGTACGACGATTCTAAGTGAAATAAGTCACACAGAAAAGGACACTTCTCATAAGGTATCACTGATAGAGGGAATGTAAAAACCGTTACACTTGAACTGAATTACAAAACAGAACAGAGTCACACATGCAGAAAACACACTATGGCTGCTTAACGGGAAAGGTGAGGTGGGGTGATACATAAAACAAGGGTTTCAAATTAGCTCAGATACCGTTCCATAAACCCAATATGTAATAGACAAGACCTACTCCTTGCTCAGAGAACTGGACTCAACACGCCCTATTCACCGCACAAGAATATATCTGACTAGTAATAATCGTAAAGCCTATGTATTGATATCTCTCTGTTAGTGTGTCAAGTGGGTGTAAAGCGGCAT
The DNA here is from genome assembly GCF_965194805.1 of Balaenoptera borealis. Taxonomy (NCBI): domain Eukaryota; kingdom Metazoa; phylum Chordata; class Mammalia; order Artiodactyla; family Balaenopteridae; genus Balaenoptera; species Balaenoptera borealis. The sequence goes on along the minus strand of NW_028123987.1, from coordinate 1,721,013 downwards.
AAACACAGCAGTGAAAAGCAGCTAAATCCCATTATGAAAATAAATTACTTTGAAAAACCCATGAAACAAAGACAGTGAAAGAGAGAGAAATTCTTACACAATGCGTTCAGGGGCTGTGATGCAACCTGGATTGACCATATCTAGACCCACAGCTGGATGAGACATAAGGGTGGACACTCTTGGGGCTGAGAGGTTTGGTGAGGTTGGGTGAGCAAACGCAGACCCTTTAAAGTAATACTGCATGATACCCATCGCATGGGTCCCAAATCTCCAGGTTCAAGGGCATCTTCCTACATCAAAAACATGCATGAGAAACCCAGAAGATGGTACACCTTGTGATGGGGAAAGGTTTCTAAAACGCACCTCATTTCTCATCGCCTTGTGCCCGGGTTCGCCATTCCAGCCGCTTTACTAGCAAGCTCCCTACTTGGAGCATCAGCACCTTTAACCTCCTGTTCCGTACAGGTTGCAATTTGTCCTGAGGATAAACGGGAAGACGTGGAACCAACGAGAGACTAGCTCTTGGTGTTGGGACAGGCACAGGTCACTCTATTTTCCCATCAGAAAGAAGAATTAACCACAGGCTCAGCCTGCCCCCCGGAACCAGAACAGGGCCTGAAGCCATTCTGCGATTTTGCCGCCAGCTCCCATAAAAACGAGTTGTAAAATGGAGGTTCAGGGCACTGCAATTCACAAACCTGCAGAGTTATAAATGATAACTCTCGTCCACAAATATATTGAGGGAAGGCAAAGAAGAGGATTTGAAATCAAGGCAGAATTGCAGGAAAGAGATTTCAGGAGGTAGATTCGAATCGCCTTTAAAGCACATGAAAAGCGGCAAAACGTTGACAATGATGCCCTTGGCCAAAAAGGGCGTATGCGTTTTTTCCTGAATATATTCAGGAAAAAACGCATACGCCCTTTTTGGCCAACCAAGCAACCTGGAAAGGCAAATCAGCGCTACAAACAAGTCTCGCTTCCCATCGGTCAAAAGGGCCATGCTGAAAAAAGTGTCAAAACCAGAAATGCAGGACAGGCCATGGAGAAATGGGAGCCTTGCTACACTGATGGGCGGGATGTAAATTGCCAACAGCCACTCTGGAGAAGTGTACGGTGAGTCCTGAAACATCTGAAAAACACAGCTTAGAGAGCATAGGGCACTTCCACTCATGGGGGTATGAATTGGGAAAATGAAAAATCAGCAAGACACAAGCACCCCAAAGTTTAGGGCTGCTCTGTTGACAAGGACCTCCACTTCATTCCACCTTAAATATCCCAGGAAAGAGAAAAATGGGTAAAGAAGTTGTGGTCCTTATGTACAATGGAATATCACTCAGCCATGAAATCAATGTCATAAGGCTAGTAGCAGCATGATGAGTGGATTTAGGTACGACGATTCTAAGTGAAATAAGTCACACAGAAAAGGACACTTCTCATAAGGTATGACTGATAGAGGGAATGTAAAAACCGTTACACTTGAACTGAATTACAAAACAGAACAGAGTCACACATGCAGAAAACACACTATGGCTGCTTAACGGGAAAGGTGAGGTGGGGTGATACATAAAACAAGGGTATCAAATTAGCTCAGATACCGTTCCATAAACCCAATATGTAATAGACAAGACCTACTCCTTGCTCAGAGAACTGGACTCAACACGCCCTATTCACCGCACAAGATTATATCTGACTAGTAATAATCGTAAAGCCTATGTATTGATATCTCTCTGTTAGTGTGTCAAGTGGGTGTAAAGCGGCATAAACACAGCAGTGAAAAGCAGCTAAATCCCATTATGAAAATAAATTACTTTGAAAAACCCATGAAACAAAGACAGTGAACGAGAGAGGAATTCTTACACAATGCGTTCAGGGGCTGTGATGCAACCTGGATTGACCATATCTAGACCCACAGCTGGATGAGACATAAGGGTGGACACTCTTGGGGCTGAGAGGTTTGGTGAGGTTGGGTGAGCAAACGCAGACCCTTTAAAGTAATACTGCATGGTACCCATCGCATGGGTCCCAAATCTCCAGCTTCAAGGGCATCTTCCTACATCAAAAACATGCATGAGAAACCCAGAAGATGGTACACAGTGTGATGGGGAAAGGTTTCTAAAACGCACCTCATTTCTCATCGCCTTGTGCCCGGGTTCGCCATTCCAGCCGCTTTACTAGCAAGCTCCCTACTTGGAGCATCAGCACCTTTAACCTCCTGTTCCGTACAGGTTGCAATTTGTCCTGAGGATAAACGGGAAGACGTGGAACCAACGAGAGACTAGCTCTTGGTGTTGGGACAGGCACAGGTCACTCTATTTTCCCATCAGAAAGAAGAATTAACCACAGGCTCAGCCTGCCCCCCGGAACCAGAACAGGGCCTGAAGCCATTCTGCGATTTTGCGGCCAGCTCCCATAAAAACGAGTTGTAAAATGGAGGTTCAGGGCACTGCAATTCACAAACCTGCAGAGTTATAAATGATAACTCTCGTCCACAAATATATTGAGGGAAGGCAAAGAAGAGGATTTGAAATCAAGGCAGAATTGCAGGAAAGAGATTTCAGGAGGTAGATTCGAATTGCATTTAAAGCACATGAAAAGCGGCAAAACGTTGACAATGATGCCCTTGGCCAAAAAGGGCGTATGCGTTTTTTCCTGAATATATTCAGGAAAAAACGCATACGCCCTTTTTGGCCAACCAAGCAACCTGGAAAGGCAAATCAGCGCTACAAACAAGTCTCGCTTCCCATCGGTCAAAAGGGCCATGCTGAAAAAAGTGTCAAAACCAGAAATGCAGGACAGGCCATGGAGAAATGGGAGCCTTGCTACACTGATGGGCGGGATGTAAATTGCCAACAGCCACTCTGGAGAAGTGTACGGTGAGTCCTGAAACATCTGAAAAACACAGCTTAGAGAGCATAGGGCACTTCCACTCATGGGGGTATGAATTGGGAAAATGAAAAATCAGCAAGACACAAGCACCCCAAAGTTTAGGGCTGCTCTGTTGACAAGGACCTCCACTTCATTCCACCTTAAATATCCCAGGAAAGAGAAAAATGGGTAAAGAAGTTGTGGTCCTTATGTACAATGGAATATCACTCAGCCATGAAATCAATGTCATAAGGCTAGTAGCAGCATGATGAGTGGATTTAGGAACGACGATTCTAAGTGAAATAAGTCACACAGAAAAGGACACTTCTCATAAGGTATCACTGATAGAGGGAATGTAAAAACCGTTACACTTGAACTGAATTACAAAACAGAACAGAGTCACACATGCAGAAAACACACTATGGCTGCTTAACGGGAAAGGTGAGGTGGGGTGATACATAAAACAAGGGTATCAAATTAGCTCAGATACCATTCCATAAATCCAATATGTAATAGACAAGACCTACTCCTTGCTCAGAGAACTGGACTCAACACGCCCTATTCACCGCACAAGAATATATCTGACTAATAATAATCGTAAAACCTATGTATTGATATCTCTCTGTTAGTGTGTCAAGTGGGTGTAAAGCGGCATAAACACAGCAGTGAAAAGCAGCTAAACCCCATTATAAAAATAAATTACTTTGAAACACCCATGAAACAAAGACAGTGAAAGAGAGAGAAATTCTTACACAATGCGTTCAGGGGCTGTGATGCAACCTGGATTGACCATATCTAGACCCACAGCTGGATCAGACATAAGGGTGGACACTCTTGGGGCTGAGAGGTTTGGTGAGGTTGGGTGAGCAAACGCAGACCCTTTAAAGTAATACTGCATGATACCCATCGCATGGGTCCCAAATCTCCAGGTTCAAGGGCATCTTCCTACATCAAAAACATGCATGAGAAACCCAGAAGATGGTACACCGTGTGATGGGGAAAGGTTTCTAAAACGCACCTCATTTCTCATCGCCTTGTGCCCGGGTTCGCCATTCCAGCCGCTTTACTAGCAAGCTCCCTACTTGGAGCATCAGCACCTTTAACCTCCTGTTCCGTACAGGTTGCAATTTGTCCTGAGGATAAACGGGAAGACGTGGAACCAACGAGAGACTAGCTCTTGGTGTTGGGACAGGCACAGGTCACTCTATTTTCCCATCAGAAAGAAGAATTAACCACAGGCTCAGCCTGCCCCCCGGAACCAGAACAGGGCCTGAAGCCATTCTGCGATTTTGCCGCCAGCTCCCATAAAAACGAGTTGTAAAATGGAGGTTCAGGGCACTGCAATTCACAAACCTGCAGAGTTATAAATGATAACTCTCGTCCACAAATATATTGAGGGAAGGCAAAGAAGAGGATTTGAAATCAAGGCAGAATTGCAGGAAAGAGATTTCAGGAGGTAGATTCGAATCGCCTTTAAAGCACATGAAAAGCGGCAAAACGTTGACAATGATGCCCTTGGCCAAAAAGGGCGTATGCGTTTTTTCCTGAATATATTCAGGAAAAAACGCATACGCCCTTTTTGGCCAACCAAGCAACCTGGAAAGGCAAATCAGCGCTACAAACAAGTCTCGCTTCCCATCGGTCAAAAGGGCCATGCTGAAAAAAGTGTCAAAACCAGAAATGCAGGACAGGCCATGGAGAAATGGGAGCCTTGCTACACTGATGGGCGGGATGTAAATTGCCAACAGCCACTCTGGAGAAGTGTACGGTGAGTCCTGAAACATCTGAAAAACACAGCTTAGAGAGCATAGGGCACTTCCACTCATGGGGGTATGAATTGGGAAAATGAAAAATCAGCAAGACACAAGCACCCCAAAGTTTAGGGCTGCTCTGTTGACAAGGACCTCCACTTCATTCCACCTTAAATATCCCAGGAAAGAGAAAAATGGGTAAAGAAGTTGTGGTCCTTATGTACAATGGAATATCACTCAGCCATGAAATCAATGTCATAAGGCTAGTAGCAGCATGATGAGTGGATTTAGGTACGACGATTCTAAGTGAAATAAGTCACACAGAAAAGGACACTTCTCATAAGGTATGACTGATAGAGGGAATGTAAAAACCGTTACACTTGAACTGAATTACAAAACAGAACAGAGTCACACATGCAGAAAACACACTATGGCTGCTTAACGGGAAAGGTGAGGTGGGGTGATACATAAAACAAGGGTATCAAATTAGCTCAGATACCATTCCATAAACTCAATATGTAATAGACAAGACCTACTCCTTGCTCAGAGAACTGGACTCAACACGCCCTATTCACCGCACAAGAATATATCTGACTAATAATAATCGTAAAACCTATGTATTGATACTCTCTGTTAGTGTGTCAAGTGGGTGTAAAGCGGCATAAACACAGCAGTGAAAAGCAGCTAAACCCCATTATAAAAATAAATTACTTTGAAACACCCATGAAACAAAGACAGTGAAAGAGAGAGAAATTCTTACACAATGCGTTCAGGGGCTGTGATGCAACCTGGATTGACCATATCTAGACTCACAGCTGGATCAGACATAAGGGTGGACACTCTTGGGGCTGAGAGGTTTGGTGAGGTTGGGTGAGCAAACGCAGACCCTTTAAAGTAATACTGCATGATACCCATCGCATGGGTCCCAAATCTCCAGGTTCAAGGGCATCTTCCTACATCAAAAACATGCATGAGAAACCCAGAAGATGGTACACCGTGTGATGGGGAAAGGTTTCTAAAACGCACCTCATTTCTCATCGCCTTGTGCCCGGGTTCGCCATTCCAGCCGCTTTACTAGCAAGCTCCCTACTTGGAGCATCAGCACCTTTAACCTCCTGTTCCGTACAGGTTGCAATTTGTCCTGAGGATAAACGGGAAGACGTGGAACCAACGAGAGACTAGCTCTTGGTGTTGGGACAGGCACAGGTCACTCTATTTTCCCATCAGAAAGAAGAATTAACCACAGGCTCAGCCTGCCCCCCGGAACCAGAACAGGGCCTGAAGCCATTCTGCGATTTTGCCGCCAGCTCCCATAAAAACGAGTTGTAAAATGGAGGTTCAGGGCACTGCAATTCACAAACCTGCAGAGTTATAAATGATAACTCTCGTCCACAAATATATTGAGGGAAGGCAAAGAAGAGGATTTGAAATCAAGGCAGAATTGCAGGAAAGAGATTTCAGGAGGTAGATTCGAATCGCCTTTAAAGCACATGAAAAGCGGCAAAACGTTGACAATGATGCCCTTGGCCAAAAAGGGCGTATGCGTTTTTTCCTGAATATATTCAGGAAAAAACGCATACGCCCTTTTTGGCCAACCAAGCAACCTGGAAAGGCAAATCAGCGCTACAAACAAGTCTCGCTTCCCATCGGTCAAAAGGGCCATGCTGAAAAAAGTGTCAAAACCAGAAATGCAGGACAGGCCATGGAGAAATGGGAGCCTTGCTACACTGATGGGCGGGATGTAAATTGCCAACAGCCACTCTGGAGAAGTGTACGGTGAGTCCTGAAACATCTGAAAAACACAGCTTAGAGAGCATAGGGCACTTCCACTCATGGGGGTATGAATTGGGAAAATGAAAAATCAGCAAGACACAAGCACCCCAAAGTTTAGGGCTGCTCTGTTGACAAGGACCTCCACTTCATTCCACCTTAAATATCCCAGGAAAGAGAAAAATGGGTAAAGAAGTTGTGGTCCTTATGTACAATGGAATATCACTCAGCCATGAAATCAATGTCATAAGGCTAGTAGCAGCATGATGAATGGATTTAGGTACGACGATTCTAAGTGAAATAAGTCACACAGAAAAGGACACTTCTCATAAGGTATCACTGATAGAGGGAATGTAAAAACCGTTACACTTGAACTGAATTACAAAACAGAACAGAGTCACACATGCAGAAAACACACTATGGCTGCTTAACGGGAAAGGTGAGGTGGGGTGATACATAAAACAAGGGTTTCAAATTAGCTCAGATACCGTTCCATAAACCCAATATGTAATAGACAAGACCTACTCCTTGCTCAGAGAACTGGACTCAACACGCCCTATTCACCGCACAAGAATATATCTGACTAGTAATAATCGTAAAGCCTATGTATTGATATCTCTCTGTTAGTGTGTCAAGTGGGTGTAAAGCGGCATAAACACAGCAGTGAAAAGCAGCTAAATCCCATTATGAAAATAAATTACTTTGAAAAACCCATGAAACAAAGACAGTGAACAAGAGAGGAATTCTTACACAATGCGTTCAGGGGCTGTGATGCAACCTGGATTGACCATATCTAGACCCACAGCTGGATGAGACATAAGGGTGGACACTCTTGGGGCTGAGAGGTTTGGTGAGGTTGGGTGAGCAAACGCAGACCCTTTAAAGTAATACTGCATGGTACCCATCGCATGGGTCCCAAATCTCCAGCTTCAAGGGCATCTTCCTACATCAAAAACATGCATGAGAAACCCAGAAGATGGTACACAGTGTGATGGGGAAAGGTTTCTAAAACGCACCTCATTTCTCATCGCCTTGTGCCCGGGTTCGCCATTCCAGCCGCTTTACTAGCAAGCTCCCTACTTGGAGCATCAGCACCTTTAACCTCCTGTTCCGTACAGGTTGCAATTTGTCCTGAGGATAAACGGGAAGACGTGGAACCAACGAGAGACTAGCTCTTGGTGTTGGGACAGGCACAGGTCACTCTATTTTCCCATCAGAAAGAAGAATTAACCACAGGCTCAGCCTGCCCCCCGGAACCAGAACAGGGCCTGAAGCCATTCTGCGATTTTGCCGCCAGCTCCCATAAAAACGAGTTGTAAAATGGAGGTTCAGGGCACTGCAATTCACAAACCTGCAGAGTTATAAATGATAACTCTCGTCCACAAATATATTGAGGGAAGGCAAAGAAGAGGATTTGAAATCAAGGCAGAATTGCAGGAAAGAGATTTCAGGAGGTAGATTCGAATTGCATTTAAAGCACATGAAAAGCGGCAAAACGTTGACAATGATGCCCTTGGCCAAAAAGGGCGTATGCGTTTTTTCCTGAATATATTCAGGAAAAAACGCATACGCCCTTTTTGGCCAACCAAGCAACCTGGAAAGGCAAATCAGCGCTACAAACAAGTCTCGCTTCCCATCGGTCAAAAGGGCCATGCTGAAAAAAGTGTCAAAACCAGAAATGCAGGACAGGCCATGGAGAAATGGGAGCCTTGCTACACTGATGGGCGGGATGTAAATTGCCAACAGCCACTCTGGAGAAGTGTACGGTGAGTCCTGAAACATCTGAAAAACACAGCTTAGAGAGCATAGGGCACTTCCACTCATGGGGGTATGAATTGGGAAAATGAAAAATCAGCAAGACACAAGCACCCCAAAGTTTAGGGCTGCTCTGTTGACAAGGACCTCCACTTCATTCCACCTTAAATATCCCAGGAAAGAGAAAAATGGGTAAAGAAGTTGTGGTCCTTATGTACAATGGAATATCACTCAGCCATGAAATCAATGTCATAAGGCTAGTAGCAGCATGATGAGTGGATTTAGGAACGACGATTCTAAGTGAAATAAGTCACACAGAAAAGGACACTTCTCATAAGGTATCACTGATAGAGGGAATGTAAAAACCGTTACACTTGAACTGAATTACAAAACAGAACAGAGTCACACATGCAGAAAACACACTATGGCTGCTTAACGGGAAAGGTGAGGTGGGGTGATACATAAAACAAGGGTATCAAATTAGCTCAGATACCATTCCATAAACCCAATATGTAATAGACAAGACCTACTCCTTGCTCAGAGAACTGGACTCAACACGCCCTATTCACCGCACAAGAATATATCTGACTAATAATAATCGTAAAACCTATGTATTGATACTCTCTGTTAGTGTGTCAAGTGGGTGTAAAGCGGCATAAACACAGCAGTGAAAAGCAGCTAAACCCCATTATAAAAATAAATTACTTTGAAACACCCATGAAACAAAGACAGTGAAAGAGAGAGAAATTCTTACACAATGCGTTCAGGGGCTGTGATGCAACCTGGATTGACCATATCTAGACTCACAGCTGGATCAGACATAAGGGTGGACACTCTTGGGGCTGAGAGGTTTGGTGAGGTTGGGTGAGCAAACGCAGACCCTTTAAAGTAATACTGCATGATACCCATCGCATGGGTCCCAAATCTCCAGGTTCAAGGGCATCTTCCTACATCAAAAACATGCATGAGAAACCCAGAAGATGGTACACCGTGTGATGGGGAAAGGTTTCTAAAACGCACCTCATTTCTCATCGCCTTGTGCCCGGGTTCGCCATTCCAGCCGCTTTACTAGCAAGCTCCCTACTTGGAGCATCAGCACCTTTAACCTCCTGTTCCGTACAGGTTGCAATTTGTCCTGAGGATAAACGGGAAGACGTGGAACCAACGAGAGACTAGCTCTTGGTGTTGGGACAGGCACAGGTCACTCTATTTTCCCATCAGAAAGAAGAATTAACCACAGGCTCAGCCTGCCCCCCGGAACCAGAACAGGGCCTGAAGCCATTCTGCGATTTTGCCGCCAGCTCCCATAAAAACGAGTTGTAAAATGGAGGTTCAGGGCACTGCAATTCACAAACCTGCAGAGTTATAAATGATAACTCTCGTCCACAAATATATTGAGGGAAGGCAAAGAAGAGGATTTGAAATCAAGGCAGAATTGCAGGAAAGAGATTTCAGGAGGTAGATTCGAATCGCCTTTAAAGCACATGAAAAGCGGCAAAACGTTGACAATGATGCCCTTGGCCAAAAAGGGCGTATGCGTTTTTTCCTGAATATATTCAGGAAAAAACGCATACGCCCTTTTTGGCCAACCAAGCAACCTGGAAAGGCAAATCAGCGCTACAAACAAGTCTCGCTTCCCATCGGTCAAAAGGGCCATGCTGAAAAAAGTGTCAAAACCAGAAATGCAGGACAGGCCATGGAGAAATGGGAGCCTTGCTACACTGATGGGCGGGATGTAAATTGCCAACAGCCACTCTGGAGAAGTGTACGGTGAGTCCTGAAACATCTGAAAAACACAGCTTAGAGAGCATAGGGCACTTCCACTCATGGGGGTATGAATTGGGAAAATGAAAAATCAGCAAGACACAAGCACCCCAAAGTTTAGGGCTGCTCTGTTGACAAGGACCTCCACTTCATTCCACCTTAAATATCCCAGGAAAGAGAAAAATGGGTAAAGAAGTTGTGGTCCTTATGTACAATGGAATATCACTCAGCCATGAAATCAATGTCATAAGGCTAGTAGCAGCATGATGAGTGGATTTAGGAACGACGATTCTAAGTGAAATAAGTCACACAGAAAAGGACACTTCTCATAAGGTATCACTGATAGAGGGAATGTAAAAACCGTTACACTTGAACTGAATTACAAAACAGAACAGAGTCACACATGCAGAAAACACACTATGGCTGCTTAACGGGAAAGGTGAGGTGGGGTGATACATAAAACAAGGGTATCAAATTAGCTCAGATACCATTCCATAAACCCAATATGTAATAGACAAGACCTACTCCTTGCTCAGAGAACTGGACTCAACACGCCCTATTCACCGCACAAGAATATATCTGACTAATAATAATCGTTAAACCTATGTATTGATACTCTCTGTTAGTGTGTCAAGTGGGTGTAAAGCGGCATAAACACAGCAGTGAAAAGCAGCTAAACCCCATTATAAAAATAAATTACTTTGAAACACCCATGAAACAAAGACAGTGAAAGAGAGAGAAATTCTTACACAATGCGTTCAGGGGCTGTGATGCAACCTGGATTGACCATATCTAGACTCACAGCTGGATCAGACATAAGGGTGGACACTCTTGGGGCTGAGAGGTTTGGTGAGGTTGGGTGAGCAAACGCAGACCCTTTAAAGTAATACTGCATGATACCCATCGCATGGGTCCCAAATCTCCAGGTTCAAGGGCATCTTCCTACATCAAAAACATGCATGAGAAACCCAGAAGATGGTACACCGTGTGATGGGGAAAGGTTTCTAAAACGCACCTCATTTCTCATCGCCTTGTGCCCGGGTTCGCCATTCCAGCCGCTTTACTAGCAAGCTCCCTACTTGGAGCATCAGCACCTTTAACCTCCTGTTCCGTACAGGTTGCAATTTGTCCTGAGGATAAACGGGAAGACGTGGAACCAACGAGAGACTAGCTCTTGGTGTTGGGACAGGCACAGGTCACTCTATTTTCCCATCAGAAAGAAGAATTAACCACAGGCTCAGCCTGCCCCCCGGAACCAGAACAGGGCCTGAAGCCATTCTGCGATTTTGCCGCCAGCTCCCATAAAAACGAGTTGTAAAATGGAGGTTCAGGGCACTGCAATTCACAAACCTGCAGAGTTATAAATGATAACTCTCGTCCACAAATATATTGAGGGAAGGCAAAGAAGAGGATTCGAAATCAAGGCAGAATTGCAGGAAAGAGATTTCAGGAGGTAGATTCGAATCGCCTTTAAAGCACATGAAAAGCGGCAAAACGTTGACAATGATGCCCTTGGCCAAAAAGGGCGTATGCGTTTTTTCCTGAATATATTCAGGAAAAAACGCATACGCCCTTTTTGGCCAACCAAGCAACCTGGAAAGGCAAATCAGCGCTACAAACAAGTCTCGCTTCCCATCGGTCAAAAGGGCCATGCTGAAAAAAGTGTCAAAACCAGAAATGCAGGACAGGCCATGGAGAAATGGGAGCCTTGCTACACTGATGGGCGGGATGTAAATTGCCAACAGCCACTCTGGAGAAGTGTACGGTGAGTCCTGAAACATCTGAAAAACACAGCTTAGAGAGCATAGGGCACTTCCACTCATGGGGGTATAAATTGGGAAAATTAAAAATCAGCAAGACACAAGCACCCCAAAGTTTAGGGCTGCTCTGTTGACAAGGACCTCCACTTCATTCCACCTTAAATATCCCAGGAAAGAGAAAAATGGGTAAAGAAGTTGTGGTCCTTATGTACAATGGAATATCACTCAGCCATGAAATCAATGTCATAAGGCTAGTAGCAGCATGATGAATGGATTTAGGTACGACGATTCTAAGTGAAATAAGTCACACAGAAAAGGACACTTCTCATAAGGTATCACTGATAGAGGGAATGTAAAAACCGTTACACTTGAACTGAATTACAAAACAGAACAGAGTCACACATGCAGAAAACACACTATGGCTGCTTAACGGGAAAGGTGAGGTGGGGTGATACATAAAACAAGGGTTTCAAATTAGCTCAGATACCGTTCCATAAACCCAATATGTAATAGACAAGACCTACTCCTTGCTCAGAGAACTGGACTCAACACGCCCTATTCACCGCACAAGAATATATCTGACTAGTAATAATCGTAAAGCCTATGTATTGATATCTCTCGGTTAGTGTGTCAAGTGGGTGTAAAGCGGCATAAACACAGCAGTGAAAAGCAGCTAAATCCCATTATGAAAATAAATTACTTTGAAAAACCCATGAAACAAAGACAGTGAACGAGAGAGGAATTCTTACACAATGCGTTCAGGGGCTGTGATGCAACCTGGATTGACCATATCTAGACCCACAGCTGGATGAGACATAAGGGTGGACACTCTTGGGGCTGAGAGGTTTGGTGAGGTTGGGTGAGCAAACGCAGACCCTTTAAAGTAATACTGCATGATACCCATCGCATGGGTCCCAAATCTCCAGGTTCAAGGGCATCTTCCTACATCAAAAACATGCATGAGAAACCCAGAAGATGGTACACCTTGTGATGGGGAAAGGTTTCTAAAACGCACCTCATTTCTCATCGCCTTGTGCCCGGGTTCGCCATTCCAGCCGCTTTACTAGCAAGCTCCCTACTTGGAGCATCAGCACCTTTAACCTCCTGTTCCGTACAGGTTGCAATTTGTCCTGAGGATAAACGGGAAGACGTGGAACCAACGAGAGACTAGCTCTTGGTGTTGGGACAGGCACAGGTCACTCTATTTTCCCATCAGAAAGAAGAATTAACCACAGGCTCAGCCTGCCCCCCGGAACCAGAACAGGGCCTGAAGCCATTCTGCGATTTTGCCGCCAGCTCCCATAAAAACGAGTTGTAAAATGGAGGTTCAGGGCACTGCAATTCACAAACCTGCAGAGTTATAAATGATAACTCTCGTCCACAAATATATTGAGGGAAGGCAAAGAAGAGGATTTGAAATCAAGGCAGAATTGCAGGAAAGAGATTTCAGGAGGTAGATTCGAATCGCCTTTAAAGCACATGAAAAGCGGCAAAACGTTGACAATGATGCCCTTGGCCAAAAAGGGCGTATGCGTTTTTTCCTGAATATATTCAGGAAAAAACGCATACGCCCTTTTTGGCCAACCAAGCAACCTGGAAAGGCAAATCAGCGCTACAAACAAGTCTCGCTTCCCATCGGTCAAAAGGGCCATGCTGAAAAAAGTGTCAAAACCAGAAATGCAGGACAGGCCATGGAGAAATGGGAGCCTTGCTACACTGATGGGCGGGATGTAAATTGCCAACAGCCACTCTGGAGAAGTGTACGGTGAGTCCTGAAACATCTGAAAAACACAGCTTAGAGAGCATAGGGCACTTCCACTCATGGGGGTATGAATTGGGAAAATGAAAAATCAGCAAGACACAAGCACCCCAAAGTTTAGGGCTGCTCTGTTGACAAGGACCTCCACTTCATTCCACCTTAAATATCCCAGGAAAGAGAAAAATGGGTAAAGAAGTTGTGGTCCTTATGTACAATGGAATATCACTCAGCCATGAAATCAATGTCATAAGGCTAGTAGCAGCATGATGAGTGGATTTAGGAACGACGATTCTAAGTGAAATAAGTCACACAGAAAAGGACACTTCTCATAAGGTATGACTGATAGAGGGAATGTAAAAACCGTTACACTTGAACTGAATTACAAAACAGAACAGAGTCACACATGCAGAAAACACACTATGGCTGCTTAACGGGAAAGGTGAGGTGGGGTGATACATAAAACAAGGGTATCAAATTAGCTCAGATACCGTTCCATAAACCCAATATGTAATAGACAAGACCTACTCCTTGCTCAGAGAACTGGACTCAACACGCCCTATTCACCGCACAAGATTATATCTGACTAGTAATAATCGTAAAGCCTATGTATTGATATCTCTCTGTTAGTGTGTCAAGTGGGTGTAAAGCGGCATAAACACAGCAGTGAAAAGCAGCTAAATCCCATTATGAAAATAAATTACTTTGAAAAACCCATGAAACAAAGACAGTGAACGAGAGAGGAATTCTTACACAATGCGTTCAGGGGCTGTGATGCAACCTGGATTGACCATATCTAGACCCACAGCTGGATGAGACATAAGGGTGGACACTCTTGGGGCTGAGAGGTTTGGTGAGGTTGGGTGAGCAAACGCAGACCCTTTAAAGTAATACTGCATGGTACCCATCGCATGGGTCCCAAATCTCCAGCTTCAAGGGCATCTTCCTACATCAAAAACATGCATGAGAAACCCAGAAGATGGTACACAGTGTGATGGGGAAAGGTTTCTAAAACGCACCTCATTTCTCATCGCCTTGTGCCCGGGTTCGCCATTCCAGCCGCTTTACTAGCAAGCTCCCTACTTGGAGCATCAGCACCTTTAACCTCCTGTTCCGTACAGGTTGCAATTTGTCCTGAGGATAAACGGGAAGACGTGGAACCAACGAGAGACTAGCTCTTGGTGTTGGGACAGGCACAGGTCACTCTATTTTCCCATCAGAAAGAAGAATTAACCACAGGCTCAGCCTGCCCCCCGGAACCAGAACAGGGCCTGAAGCCATTCTGCGATTTTGCGGCCAGCTCCCATAAAAACGAGTTGTAAAATGGAGGTTCAGGGCACTGCAATTCACAAACCTGCAGAGTTATAAATGATAACTCTCGTCCACAAATATATTGAGGGAAGGCAAAGAAGAGGATTTGAAATCAAGGCAGAATTGCAGGAAAGAGATTTCAGGAGGTAGATTCGAATTGCATTTAAAGCACATGAAAAGCGGCAAAACGTTGACAATGATGCCCTTGGCCAAAAAGGGCGTATGCGTTTTTTCCTGAATATATTCAGGAAAAAACGCATACGCCCTTTTTGGCCAACCAAGCAACCTGGAAAGGCAAATCAGCGCTACAAACAAGTCTCGCTTCCCATCGGTCAAAAGGGCCATGCTGAAAAAAGTGTCAAAACCAGAAATGCAGGACAGGCCATGGAGAAATGGGAGCCTTGCTACACTGATGGGCGGGATGTAAATTGCCAACAGCCACTCTGGAGAAGTGTACGGTGAGTCCTGAAACATCTGAAAAACACAGCTTAGAGAGCATAGGGCACTTCCACTCATGGGGGTATGAATTGGGAAAATGAAAAATCAGCAAGACACAAGCACCCCAAAGTTTAGGGCTGCTCTGTTGACAAGGACCTCCACTTCATTCCACCTTAAATATCCCAGGAAAGAGAAAAATGGGTAAAGAAGTTGTGGTCCTTATGTACAATGGAATATCACTCAGCCATGAAATCAATGTCATAAGGCTAGTAGCAGCATGATGAGTGGATTTAGGAACGACGATTCTAAGTGAAATAAGTCACACAGAAAAGGACACTTCTCATAAGGTATCACTGATAGAGGGAATGTAAAAACCGTTACACTTGAACTGAATTACAAAACAGAACAGAGTCACACATGCAGAAAACACACTATGGCTGCTTAACGGGAAAGGTGATGTGGGGTGATACATAAAACAAGGGTATCAAATTAGCTCAGATACCATTCCATAAATCCAATATGTAATAGACAAGACCTACTCCTTGCTCAGAGAACTGGACTCAACACGCCCTATTCACCGCACAAGAATATATCTGACTAATAATAATCGTAAAACCTATGTATTGATATCTCTCTGTTAGTGTGTCAAGTGGGTGTAAAGCGGCATAAACACAGCAGTGAAAAGCAGCTAAACCCCATTATAAAAATAAATTACTTTGAAACACCCATGAAACAAAGACAGTGAAAGAGAGAGAAATTCTTACACAATGCGTTCAGGGGCTGTGATGCAACCTGGATTGACCATATCTAGACCCACAGCTGGATCAGACATAAGGGTGGACACTCTTGGGGCTGAGAGGTTTGGTGAGGTTGGGTGAGCAAACGCAGACCCTTTAAAGTAATACTGCATGATACCCATCGCATGGGTCCCAAATCTCCAGGTTCAAGGGCATCTTCCTACATCAAAAACATGCATGAGAAACCCAGAAGATGGTACACCGTGTGATGGGGAAAGGTTTCTAAAACGCACCTCATTTCTCATCGCCTTGTGCCCGGGTTCGCCATTCCAGCCGCTTTACTAGCAAGCTCCCTACTTGGAGCATCAGCACCTTTAACCTCCTGTTCCGTACAGGTTGCAATTTGTCCTGAGGATAAACGGGAAGACGTGGAACCAACGAGAGACTAGCTCTTGGTGTTGGGACAGGCACAGGTCACTCTATTTTCCCATCAGAAAGAAGAATTAACCACAGGCTCAGCCTGCCCCCCGGAACCAGAACAGGGCCTGAAGCCATTCTGCGATTTTGCCGCCAGCTCCCATAAAAACGAGTTGTAAAATGGAGGTTCAGGGCACTGCAATTCACAAACCTGCAGAGTTATAAATGATAACTCTCGTCCACAAATATATTGAGGGAAGGCAAAGAAGAGGATTTGAAATCAAGGCAGAATTGCAGGAAAGAGATTTCAGGAGGTAGATTCGAATCGCCTTTAAAGCACATGAAAAGCGGCAAAACGTTGACAATGATGCCCTTGGCCAAAAAGGGCGTATGCGTTTTTTCCTGAATATATTCAGGAAAAAACGCATACGCCCTTTTTGGCCAACCAAGCAACCTGGAAAGGCAAATCAGCGCTACAAACAAGTCTCGCTTCCCATCGGTCAAAAGGGCCATGCTGAAAAAAGTGTCAAAACCAGAAATGCAGGACAGGCCATGGAGAAATGGGAGCCTTGCTACACTGATGGGCGGGATGTAAATTGCCAACAGCCACTCTGGAGAAGTGTACGGTGAGTCCTGAAACATCTGAAAAACACAGCTTAGAGAGCATAGGGCACTTCCACTCATGGGGGTATGAATTGGGAAAATGAAAAATCAGCAAGACACAAGCACCCCAAAGTTTAGGGCTGCTCTGTTGACAAGGACCTCCACTTCATTCCACCTTAAATATCCCAGGAAAGAGAAAAATGGGTAAAGAAGTTGTGGTCCTTATGTACAATGGAATATCACTCAGCCATGAAATCAATGTCATAAGGCTAGTAGCAGCATGATGAGTGGATTTAGGTACGACGATTCTAAGTGAAATAAGTCACACAGAAAAGGACACTTCTCATAAGGTATGACTGATAGAGGGAATGTAAAAACCGTTACACTTGAACTGAATTACAAAACAGAACAGAGTCACACATGCAGAAAACACACTATGGCTGCTTAACGGGAAAGGTGAGGTGGGGTGATACATAAAACAAGGGTATCAAATTAGCTCAGATACCATTCCATAAACTCAATATGTAATAGACAAGACCTACTCCTTGCTCAGAGAACTGGACTCAACACGCCCTATTCACCGCACAAGAATATATCTGACTAATAATAATCGTAAAACCTATGTATTGATACTCTCTGTTAGTGTGTCAAGTGGGTGTAAAGCGGCATAAACACAGCAGTGAAAAGCAGCTAAACCCCATTATAAAAATAAATTACTTTGAAACACCCATGAAACAAAGACAGTGAAAGAGAGAGAAATTCTTACACAATGCGTTCAGGGGCTGTGATGCAACCTGGATTGACCATATCTAGACTCACAGCTGGATCAGACATAAGGGTGGACACTCTTGGGGCTGAGAGGTTTGGTGAGGTTGGGTGAGCAAACGCAGACCCTTTAAAGTAATACTGCATGATACCCATCGCATGGGTCCCAAATCTCCAGGTTCAAGGGCATCTTCCTACATCAAAAACATGCATGAGAAACCCAGAAGATGGTACACCGTGTGATGGGGAAAGGTTTCTAAAACGCACCTCATTTCTCATCGCCTTGTGCCCGGGTTCGCCATTCCAGCCGCTTTACTAGCAAGCTCCCTACTTGGAGCATCAGCACCTTTAACCTCCTGTTCCGTACAGGTTGCAATTTGTCCTGAGGATAAACGGGAAGACGTGGAACCAACGAGAGACTAGCTCTTGGTGTTGGGACAGGCACAGGTCACTCTATTTTCCCATCAGAAAGAAGAATTAACCACAGGCTCAGCCTGCCCCCCGGAACCAGAACAGGGCCTGAAGCCATTCTGCGATTTTGCCGCCAGCTCCCATAAAAACGAGTTGTAAAATGGAGGTTCAGGGCACTGCAATTCACAAACCTGCAGAGTTATAAATGATAACTCTCGTCCACAAATATATTGAGGGAAGGCAAAGAAGAGGATTTGAAATCAAGGCAGAATTGCAGGAAAGAGATTTCAGGAGGTAGATTCGAATCGCCTTTAAAGCACATGAAAAGCGGCAAAACGTTGACAATGATGCCCTTGGCCAAAAAGGGCGTATGCGTTTTTTCCTGAATATATTCAGGAAAAAACGCATACGCCCTTTTTGGCCAACCAAGCAACCTGGAAAGGCAAATCAGCGCTACAAACAAGTCTCGCTTCCCATCGGTCAAAAGGGCCATGCTGAAAAAAGTGTCAAAACCAGAAATGCAGGACAGGCCATGGAGAAATGGGAGCCTTGCTACACTGATGGGCGGGATGTAAATTGCCAACAGCCACTCTGGAGAAGTGTACGGTGAGTCCTGAAACATCTGAAAAACACAGCTTAGAGAGCATAGGGCACTTCCACTCATGGGGGTATGAATTGGGAAAATGAAAAATCAGCAAGACACAAGCACCCCAAAGTTTAGGGCTGCTCTGTTGACAAGGACCTCCACTTCATTCCACCTTAAATATCCCAGGAAAGAGAAAAATGGGTAAAGAAGTTGTGGTCCTTATGTACAATGGAATATCACTCAGCCATGAAATCAATGTCATAAGGCTAGTAGCAGCATGATGAATGGATTTAGGTACGACGATTCTAAGTGAAATAAGTCACACAGAAAAGGACACTTCTCATAAGGTATCACTGATAGAGGGAATGTAAAAACCGTTACACTTGAACTGAATTACAAAACAGAACAGAGTCACACATGCAGAAAACACACTATGGCTGCTTAACGGGAAAGGTGAGGTGGGGTGATACATAAAACAAGGGTTTCAAATTAGCTCAGATACCGTTCCATAAACCCAATATGTAATAGACAAGACCTACTCCTTGCTCAGAGAACTGGACTCAACACGCCCTATTCACCGCACAAGAATATATCTGACTAGTAATAATCGTAAAGCCTATGTATTGATATCTCTCTGTTAGTGTGTCAAGTGGGTGTAAAGCGGCATAAACACAGCAGTGAAAAGCAGCTAAATCCCATTATGAAAATAAATTACTTTGAAAAACCCATGAAACAAAGACAGTGAACGAGAGAGGAATTCTTACACAATGCGTTCAGGGGCTGTGATGCAACCTGGATTGACCATATCTAGACCCACAGCTGGATGAGACATAAGGGTGGACACTCTTGGGGCTGAGAGGTTTGGTGAGGTTGGGTGAGCAAACGCAGACCCTTTAAAGTAATACTGCATGGTACCCATCGCATGGGTCCCAAATCTCCAGCTTCAAGGGCATCTTCCTACATCAAAAACATGCATGAGAAACCCAGAAGATGGTACACAGTGTGATGGGGAAAGGTTTCTAAAACGCACCTCATTTCTCATCGCCTTGTGCCCGGGTTCGCCATTCCAGCCGCTTTACTAGCAAGCTCCCTACTTGGAGCATCAGCACCTTTAACCTCCTGTTCCGTACAGGTTGCAATTTGTCCTGAGGATAAACGGGAAGACGTGGAACCAACGAGAGACTAGCTCTTGGTGTTGGGACAGGCACAGGTCACTCTATTTTCCCATCAGAAAGAAGAATTAACCACAGGCTCAGCCTGCCCCCCGGAACCAGAACAGGGCCTGAAGCCATTCTGCGATTTTGCCGCCAGCTCCCATAAAAACGAGTTGTAAAATGGAGGTTCAGGGCACTGCAATTCACAAACCTGCAGAGTTATAAATGATAACTCTCGTCCACAAATATATTGAGGGAAGGCAAAGAAGAGGATTTGAAATCAAGGCAGAATTGCAGGAAAGAGATTTCAGGAGGTAGATTCGAATCGCCTTTAAAGCACATGAAAAGCGGCAAAACGTTGACAATGATGCCCTTGGCCAAAAAGGGCGTATGCGTTTTTTCCTGAATATATTCAGGAAAAAACGCATACGCCCTTTTTGGCCAACCAAGCAACCTGGAAAGGCAAATCAGCGCTACAAACAAGTCTCGCTTCCCATCGGTCAAAAGGGCCATGCTGAAAAAAGTGTCAAAACCAGAAATGCAGGACAGGCCATGGAGAAATGGGAGCCTTGCTACACTGATGGGCGGGATGTAAATTGCCAACAGCCACTCTGGAGAAGTGTACGGTGAGTCCTGAAACATCTGAAAAACACAGCTTAGAGAGCATAGGGCACTTCCACTCATGGGGGTATGAATTGGGAAAATGAAAAATCAGCAAGACACAAGCACCCCAAAGTTTAGGGCTGCTCTGTTGACAAGGACCTCCACTTCATTCCACCTTAAATATCCCAGGAAAGAGAAAAATGGGTAAAGAAGTTGTGGTCCTTATGTACAATGGAATATCACTCAGCCATGAAATCAATGTCATAAGGCTAGTAGCAGCATGATGAGTGGATTTAGGAACGACGATTCTAAGTGAAATAAGTCACACAGAAAAGGACACTTCTCATAAGGTATCACTGATAGAGGGAATGTAAAAACCGTTACACTTGAACTGAATTACAAAACAGAACAGAGTCACACATGCAGAAAACACACTATGGCTGCTTAACGGGAAAGGTGAGGTGGGGTGATACATAAAACAAGGGTATCAAATTAGCTCAGATACCATTCCATAAACCCAATATGTAATAGACAAGACCTACTCCTTGCTCAGAGAACTGGACTCAACACGCCCTATTCACCGCACAAGAATATATCTGACTAATAATAATCGTAAAACCTATGTATTGATACTCTCTGTTAGTGTGTCAAGTGGGTGTAAAGCGGCATAAACACAGCAGTGAAAAGCAGCTAAACCCCATTATAAAAATAAATTACTTTGAAACACCCATGAAACAAAGACAGTGAAAGAGAGAGAAATTCTTACACAATGCGTTCAGGGGCTGTGATGCAACCTGGATTGACCATATCTAGACTCACAGCTGGATCAGACATAAGGGTGGACACTCTTGGGGCTGAGAGGTTTGGTGAGGTTGGGTGAGCAAACGCAGACCCTTTAAAGTAATACTGCATGATACCCATCGCATGGGTCCCAAATCTCCAGGTTCAAGGGCATCTTCCTACATCAAAAACATGCATGAGAAACCCAGAAGATGGTACACCGTGTGATGGGGAAAGGTTTCTAAAACGCACCTCATTTCTCATCGCCTTGTGCCCGGGTTCGCCATTCCAGCCGCTTTACTAGCAAGCTCCCTACTTGGAGCATCAGCACCTTTAACCTCCTGTTCCGTACAGGTTGCAATTTGTCCTGAGGATAAACGGGAAGACGTGGAACCAACGAGAGACTAGCTCTTGGTGTTGGGACAGGCACAGGTCACTCTATTTTCCCATCAGAAAGAAGAATTAACCACAGGCTCAGCCTGCCCCCCGGAACCAGAACAGGGCCTGAAGCCATTCTGCGATTTTGCCGCCAGCTCCCATAAAAACGAGTTGTAAAATGGAGGTTCAGGGCACTGCAATTCACAAACCTGCAGAGTTATAAATGATAACTCTCGTCCACAAATATATTGAGGGAAGGCAAAGAAGAGGATTTGAAATCAAGGCAGAATTGCAGGAAAGAGATTTCAGGAGGTAGATTCGAATCGCCTTTAAAGCACATGAAAAGCGGCAAAACGTTGACAATGATGCCCTTGGCCAAAAAGGGCGTATGCGTTTTTTCCTGAATATATTCAGGAAAAAACGCATACGCCCTTTTTGGCCAACCAAGCAACCTGGAAAGGCAAATCAGCGCTACAAACAAGTCTCGCTTCCCATCGGTCAAAAGGGCCATGCTGAAAAAAGTGTCAAAACCAGAAATGCAGGACAGGCCATGGAGAAATGGGAGCCTTGCTACACTGATGGGCGGGATGTAAATTGCCAACAGCCACTCTGGAGAAGTGTACGGTGAGTCCTGAAACATCTGAAAAACACAGCTTAGAGAGCATAGGGCACTTCCACTCATGGGGGTATGAATTGGGAAAATGAAAAATCAGCAAGACACAAGCACCCCAAAGTTTAGGGCTGCTCTGTTGACAAGGACCTCCACTTCATTCCACCTTAAATATCCCAGGAAAGAGAAAAATGGGTAAAGAAGTTGTGGTCCTTATGTACAATGGAATATCACTCAGCCATGAAATCAATGTCATAAGGCTAGTAGCAGCATGATGAGTGGATTTAGGAACGACGATTCTAAGTGAAATAAGTCACACAGAAAAGGACACTTCTCATAAGGTATCACTGATAGAGGGAATGTAAAAACCGTTACACTTGAACTGAATTACAAAACAGAACAGAGTCACACATGCAGAAAACACACTATGGCTGCTTAACGGGAAAGGTGAGGTGGGGTGATACATAAAACAAGGGTATCAAATTAGCTCAGATACCATTCCATAAACCCAATATGTAATAGACAAGACCTACTCCTTGCTCAGAGAACTGGACTCAACACGCCCTATTCACCGCACAAGAATATATCTGACTAATAATAATCGTTAAACCTATGTATTGATACTCTCTGTTAGTGTGTCAAGTGGGTGTAAAGCGGCATAAACACAGCAGTGAAAAGCAGCTAAACCCCATTATAAAAATAAATTACTTTGAAACACCCATGAAACAAAGACAGTGAAAGAGAGAGAAATTCTTACACAATGCGTTCAGGGGCTGTGATGCAACCTGGATTGACCATATCTAGACTCACAGCTGGATCAGACATAAGGGTGGACACTCTTGGGGCTGAGAGGTTTGGTGAGGTTGGGTGAGCAAACGCAGACCCTTTAAAGTAATACTGCATGATACCCATCGCATGGGTCCCAAATCTCCAGGTTCAAGGGCATCTTCCTACATCAAAAACATGCATGAGAAACCCAGAAGATGGTACACCGTGTGATGGGGAAAGGTTTCTAAAACGCACCTCATTTCTCATCGCCTTGTGCCCGGGTTCGCCATTCCAGCCGCTTTACTAGCAAGCTCCCTACTTGGAGCATCAGCACCTTTAACCTCCTGTTCCGTACAGGTTGCAATTTGTCCTGAGGATAAACGGGAAGACGTGGAACCAACGAGAGACTAGCTCTTGGTGTTGGGACAGGCACAGGTCACTCTATTTTCCCATCAGAAAGAAGAATTAACCACAGGCTCAGCCTGCCCCCCGGAACCAGAACAGGGCCTGAAGCCATTCTGCGATTTTGCCGCCAGCTCCCATAAAAACGAGTTGTAAAATGGAGGTTCAGGGCACTGCAATTCACAAACCTGCAGAGTTATAAATGATAACTCTCGTCCACAAATATATTGAGGGAAGGCAAAGAAGAGGATTTGAAATCAAGGCAGAATTGCAGGAAAGAGATTTCAGGAGGTAGATTCGAATCGCCTTTAAAGCACATGAAAAGCGGCAAAACGTTGACAATGATGCCCTTGGCCAAAAAGGGCGTATGCGTTTTTTCCTGAATATATTCAGGAAAAAACGCATACGCCCTTTTTGGCCAACCAAGCAACCTGGAAAGGCAAATCAGCGCTACAAACAAGTCTCGCTTCCCATCGGTCAAAAGGGCCATGCTGAAAAAAGTGTCAAAACCAGAAATGCAGGACAGGCCATGGAGAAATGGGAGCCTTGCTACACTGATGGGCGGGATGTAAATTGCCAACAGCCACTCTGGAGAAGTGTACGGTGAGTCCTGAAACATCTGAAAAACACAGCTTAGAGAGCATAGGGCACTTCCACTCATGGGGGTATGAATTGGGAAAATGAAAAATCAGCAAGACACAAGCACCCCAAAGTTTAGGGCTGCTCTGTTGACAAGGACCTCCACTTCATTCCACCTTAAATATCCCAGGAAAGAGAAAAATGGGTAAAGAAGTTGTGGTCCTTATGTACAATGGAATATCACTCAGCCATGAAATCAATGTCATAAGGCTAGTAGCAGCATGATGAATGGATTTAGGTACGACGATTCTAAGTGAAATAAGTCACACAGAAAAGGACACTTCTCATAAGGTATCACTGATAGAGGGAATGTAAAAACCGTTACACTTGAACTGAATTACAAAACAGAACAGAGTCACACATGCAGAAAACACACTATGGCTGCTTAACGGGAAAGGTGAGGTGGGGTGATACATAAAACAAGGGTTTCAAATTAGCTCAGATACCGTTCCATAAACCCAATATGTAATAGACAAGACCTACTCCTTGCTCAGAGAACTGGACTCAACACGCCCTATTCACCGCACAAGAATATATCTGACTAGTAATAATCGTAAAGCCTATGTATTGATATCTCTCTGTTAGTGTGTCAAGTGGGTGTAAAGCGGCATAAACACAGCAGTGAAAAGCAGCTAAATCCCATTATGAAAATAAATTACTTTGAAAAACCCATGAAACAAAGACAGTGAACGAGAGAGGAATTCTTACACAATGCGTTCAGGGGCTGTGATGCAACCTGGATTGACCATATCTAGACCCACAGCTGGATGAGACATAAGGGTGGACACTCTTGGGGCTGAGAGGTTTGGTGAGGTTGGGTGAGCAAACGCAGACCCTTTAAAGTAATACTGCATGATACCCATCGCATGGGTCGCAAATCTCCAGGTTCAAGGGCATCTTCCTACATCCAAAACATGCATGAGAAACCCAGAAGATGGTACACCGTGTGATGGGGAAAGGTTTCTAAAACGCACCTCATTTCTCATCTCCTTGTGCCCGGGTTCGCCATTCCAGCCGCTTTACTAGCAAGCTCCCTACTTGGAGCATCAGCACCTTTAACCTCCTGTTCCGTACAGGTTGCAATTTGTCCTGAGGATAAACGGGAAGACGTGGAACCAACGAGAGACTAGCTCTTGGTGTTGGGACAGGCACAGGTCACTCTATTTTCCCATCAGAAAGAAGAATTAACCACAGGCTCAGCCTGCCCCCCGGAACCAGAACAGGGCCTGAAGCCATTCTGCGATTTTGCCGCCAGCTCCCATAAAAACGAGTTGTAAAATGGAGGTTCAGGGCACTGCAATTCACAAACCTGCAGAGTTATAAATGATAACTCTCGTCCACAAATATATTGAGGGAAGGCAAAGAAGAGGATTTGAAATCAAGGCAGAATTGCAGGAAAGAGATTTCAGGAGGTAGATTCGAATCGCCTTTAAAGCACATGAAAAGCGGCAAAACGTTGACAATGATGCCCTTGGCCAAAAAGGGCGTATGCGTTTTTTCCTGAATATATTCAGGAAAAAACGCATACGCCCTTTTTGGCCAACCAAGCAACCTGGAAAGGCAAATCAGCGCTACAAACAAGTCTCGCTTCCCATCGGTCAAAAGGGCCATGCTGAAAAAAGTGTCAAAACCAGAAATGCAGGACAGGCCATGGAGAAATGGGAGCCTTGCTACACTGATGGGCGGGATGTAAATTGCCAACAGCCACTCTGGAGAAGTGTACGGTGAGTCCTGAAACATCTGAAAAACACAGCTTAGAGAGCATAGGGCACTTCCACTCATGGGGGTATGAATTGGGAAAATGAAAAATCAGCAAGACACAAGCACCCCAAAGTTTAGGGCTGCTCTGTTGACAAGGACCTCCACTTCATTCCACCTTAAATATCCCAGGAAAGAGAAAAATGGGTAAAGAAGTTGTGGTCCTTATGTACAATGGAATATCACTCAGCCATGAAATCAATGTCATAAGGCTAGTAGCAGCATGATGAATGGATTTAGGTACGACGATTCTAAGTGAAATAAGTCACACAGAAAAGGACACTTCTCATAAGGTATCACTGATAGAGGGAATGTAAAAACCGTTACACTTGAACTGAATTACAAAACAGAACAGAGTCACACATGCAGAAAACACACTATGGCTGCTTAACGGGAAAGGTGAGGTGGGGTGATACATAAAACAAGGGTTTCAAATTAGCTCAGATACCGTTCCATAAACCCAATATGTAATAGACAAGACCTACTCCTTGCTCAGAGAACTGGACTCAACACGCCCTATTCACCGCACAAGAATATATCTGACTAGTAATAATCGTAAAGCCTATGTATTGATATCTCTCTGTTAGTGTGTCAAGTGGGTGTAAAGCGGCATAAACACAGCAGTGAAAAGCAGCTAAATCCCATTATGAAAATAAATTACTTTGAAAAACCCATGAAACAAAGACAGTGAACGAGAGAGGAATTCTTACACAATGCGTTCAGGGGCTGTGATGCAACCTGGATTGACCATATCTAGACCCACAGCTGGATGAGACATAAGGGTGGACACTCTTGGGGCTGAGAGGTTTGGTGAGGTTGGGTGAGCAAACGCAGACCCTTTAAAGTAATACTGCATGATACCCATCGCATGGGTCGCAAATCTCCAGGTTCAAGGGCATCTTCCTACATCCAAAACATGCATGAGAAACCCAGAAGATGGTACACCGTGTGAT
The DNA here is from genome assembly GCF_965194805.1 of Balaenoptera borealis. NCBI lineage: Eukaryota > Metazoa > Chordata > Mammalia > Artiodactyla > Balaenopteridae > Balaenoptera > Balaenoptera borealis. The sequence continues at coordinate 1,694,279 of NW_028123987.1, read as the reverse complement.
GGGGAAAGGTTTCTAAAACGCACCTCATTTCTCATCTCCTTGTGCCCGGGTTCGCCATTCCAGCCGCTTTACTAGCAAGCTCCCTACTTGGAGCATCAGCACCTTTAACCTCCTGTTCCGTACAGGTTGCAATTTGTCCTGAGGATAAACGGGAAGACGTGGAACCAACGAGAGACTAGCTCTTGGTGTTGGGACAGGCACAGGTCACTCTATTTTCCCATCAGAAAGAAGAATTAACCACAGGCTCAGCCTGCCCCCCGGAACCAGAACAGGGCCTGAAGCCATTCTGCAATTTTGCCGCCAGCTCCCATAAAAACGAGTTGTAAAATGGAGGTTCAGGGCACTGCAATTCACAAACCTGCAGAGTTATAAATGATAACTCTCGTCCACAAATATATTGAGGGAAGGCAAAGAAGAGGATTTGAAATCAAGGCAGAATTGCAGGAAAGAGATTTCAGGAGGTAGATTCGAATCGCCTTTAAAGCACATGAAAAGCGGCAAAACGTTGACAATGATGCCCTTGGCCAAAAAGGGCGTATGCGTTTTTTCCTGAATATATTCAGGAAAAAACGCATACGCCCTTTTTGGCCAACCAAGCAACCTGGAAAGGCAAATCAGCGCTACAAACAAGTCTCGCTTCCCATCGGTCAAAAGGGCCATGCTGAAAAAAGTGTCAAAACCAGAAATGCAGGACAGGCCATGGAGAAATGGGAGCCTTGCTACACTGATGGGCGGGATGTAAATTGCCAACAGCCACTCTGGAGAAGTGTACGGTGAGTCCTGAAACATCTGAAAAACACACCTTAGAGAGCATAGGGCACTTCCACTCATGGGGGTATGAATTGGGAAAATGAAAAATCAGCAAGACACAAACACCCCAAAGTTTAGGGCTGCTCTGTTGACAAGGACCTCCACTTCATTCCACCTTAAATATCCCAGGAAAGAGAAAAATGGGTAAAGAAGTTGTGGTCCTTATGTACAATGGAATATCACTCAGCCATGAAATCAATGTCATAAGGCTAGTAGCAGCATGATGAGTGGATTTAGGTACGACGATTCTAAGTGAAATAAGTCACACAGAAAAGGACACTTCTCATAAGGTATGACTGATAGAGGGAATGTAAAAACCGTTACACTTGAACTGAATTACAAAACAGAACAGAGTCACACATGCAGAAAACACACTATGGCTGCTTAACGGGAAAGGTGAGGTGGGGTGATACATAAAACAAGGGTATCAAATTAGCTCATATACCGTTCCATAAACCCAATATGTAATAGACAAGACCTACTCCTTGCTCAGAGAACTGGACTCAACACGCCCTATTCACCGCACAAGATTATATCTGACTAGTAATAATCGTAAAGCCTATGTATTGATATCTCTCTGTTAGTGTGTCAAGTGGGTGTAAAGCGGCATAAACACAGCAGTGAAAAGCAGCTAAATCCCATTATGAAAATAAATTACTTTGAAAAACCCATGAAACAAAGACAGTGAACGAGAGAGGAATTCTTACACAATGCGTTCAGGGGCTGTGATGCAACCTGGATTGACCATATCTAGACCCACAGCTGGATGAGACATAAGGGTGGACACTCTTGGGGCTGAGAGGTTTGGTGAGGTTGGGTGAGCAAACGCAGACCCTTTAAAGTAATACTGCATGGTACCCATCGCATGGGTCCCAAATCTCCAGGTTCAAGGGCATCTTCCTACATCAAAAACATGCATGAGAAACCCAGAAGATGGTACACCGTGTGATGGGGAAAGGTTTCTAAAACGCACCTCATTTCTCATCGCCTTGTGCCCGGGTTCGCCATTCCAGCCGCTTTACTAGCAAGCTCCCTACTTGGAGCATCAGCACCTTTAACCTCCTGTTCCGTACAGGTTGCAATTTGTCCTGAGGATAAACGGGAAGACGTGGAACCAACGAGAGACTAGCTCTTGGTGTTGGGACAGGCACAGGTCACTCTATTTTCCCATCGGAAAGAAGAATTAACCACAGGCTCAGCCTGCCCCCCGGAACCAGAACAGGGCCTGAAGCCATTCTGCGATTTTGCGGCCAGCTCCCATAAAAACGAGTTGTAAAATGGAGGTTCAGGGCACTGCAATTCACAAACCTGCAGAGTTATAAATGATAACTCTCGTCCACAAATATATTGAGGGAAGGCAAAGAAGAGGATTTGAAATCAAGGCAGAATTGCAGGAAAGAGATTTCAGGAGGTAGATTCGAATTGCATTTAAAGCACATGAAAAGCGGCAAAACGTTGACAATGATGCCCTTGGCCAAAAAGGGCGTATGCGTTTTTTCCTGAATATATTCAGGAAAAAACGCATACGCCCTTTTTGGCCAACCAAGCAACCTGGAAAGGCAAATCAGCGCTACAAACAAGTCTCGCTTCCCATCGGTCAAAAGGGCCATGCTGAAAAAAGTGTCAAAACCAGAAATGCAGGACAGGCCATGGAGAAATGGGAGCCTTGCTACACTGATGGGCGGGATGTAAATTGCCAACAGCCACTCTGGAGAAGTGTACGGTGAGTCCTGAAACATCTGAAAAACACAGCTTAGAGAGCATAGGGCACTTCCACTCATGGGGGTATGAATTGGGAAAATGAAAAATCAGCAAGACACAAACACCCCAAAGTTTAGGGCTGCTCTGTTGACAAGGACCTCCACTTCATTCCACCTTAAATATCCCAGGAAAGAGAAAAATGGGTAAAGAAGTTGTGGTCCTTATGTACAATGGAATATCACTCAGCCATGAAATCAATGTCATAAGGCTAGTAGCAGCATGATGAGTGGATTTAGGTACGACGATTCTAAGTGAAATAAGTCACACAGAAAAGGACACTTCTCATAAGGTATGACTGATAGAGGGAATGTAAAAACCGTTACACTTGAACTGAATTACAAAACAGAACAGAGTCACACATGCAGAAAACACACTATGGCTGCTTAACGGGAAAGGTGAGGTGGGGTGATACATAAAACAAGGGTATCAAATTAGCTCAGATACCGTTCCATAAACACAATATGTAATAGACAAGACCTACTCCTTGCTCAGAGAACTGGACTCAACACGCCCTATTCACCGCACAAGATTATATCTGACTAGTAATAATCGTAAAGCCTATGTATTGATATCTCTCTGTTAGTGTGTCAAGTGGGTGTAAAGCGGCATAAACACAGCAGTGAAAAGCAGCTAAATCCCATTATGAAAATAAATTACTTTGAAAAACCCATGAAACAAAGACAGTGAACGAGAGAGGAATTCTTACACAATGCGTTCAGGGGCTGTGATGCAACCTGGATTGACCATATCTAGACCCACAGCTGGATGAGACATAAGGGTGGACACTCTTGGGGCTGAGAGGTTTGGTGAGGTTGGGTGAGCAAACGCAGACCCTTTAAAGTAATACTGCATGGTACCCATCGCATGGGTCCCAAATCTCCAGCTTCAAGGGCATCTTCCTACATCAAAAACATGCATGAGAAACCCAGAAGATGGTACACCGTGTGATGGGGAAAGGTTTCTAAAACGCACCTCATTTCTCATCGCCTTGTGCCCGGGTTCGCCATTCCAGCCGCTTTACTAGCAAGCTCCCTACTTGGAGCATCAGCACCTTTAACCTCCTGTTCCGTACAGGTTGCAATTTGTCCTGAGGATAAACGGGAAGACGTGGAACCAACGAGAGACTAGCTCTTGGTGTTGGGACAGGCACAGGTCACTCTATTTTCCCATCAGAAAGAAGAATTAACCACAGGCTCAGCCTGCCCCCCGGAACCAGAACAGGGCCTGAAGCCATTCTGCGATTTTGCCGCCAGCTCCCATAAAAACGAGTTGTAAAATGGAGGTTCAGGGCACTGCAATTCACAAACCTGCAGAGTTATAAATGATAACTCTCGTCCACAAATATATTGAGGGAAGGCAAAGAAGAGGATTTGAAATCAAGGCAGAATTGCAGGAAAGAGATTTCAGGAGGTAGATTCGAATCGCCTTTAAAGCACATGAAAAGCGGCAAAACGTTGACAATGATGCCCTTGGCCAAAAAGGGCGTATGCGTTTTTTCCTGAATATATTCAGGAAAAAACGCATACGCCCTTTTTGGCCAACCAAGCAACCTGGAAAGGCAAATCAGCGCTACAAACAAGTCTCGCTTCCCATCGGTCAAAAGGGCCATGCTGAAAAAAGTGTCAAAACCAGAAATGCAGGACAGGCCATGGAGAAATGGGAGCCTTGCTACACTGATGGGCGGGATGTAAATTGCCAACAGCCACTCTGGAGAAGTGTACGGTGAGTCCTGAAACATCTGAAAAACACAGCTTAGAGAGCATAGGGCACTTCCACTCATGGGGGTATGAATTGGGAAAATGAAAAATCAGCAAGACACAAGCACCCCAAAGTTTAGGGCTGCTCTGTTGACAAGGACCTCCACTTCATTCCACCTTAAATATCCCAGGAAAGAGAAAAATGGGTAAAGAAGTTGTGGTCCTTATGTACAATGGAATATCACTCAGCCATGAAATCAATGTCATAAGGCTAGTAGCAGCATGATGAGTGGATTTAGGAACGACGATTCTAAGTGAAATAAGTCACACAGAAAAGGACACTTCTCATAAGGTATCACTGATAGAGGGAATGTAAAAACCGTTACACTTGAACTGAATTACAAAACAGAACAGAGTCACACATGCAGAAAACACACTATGGCTGCTTAACGGGAAAGGTGAGGTGGGGTGATACATAAAACAAGGGTATCAAATTAGCTCAGATACCATTCCATAAACCCAATATGTAATAGACAAGACCTACTCCTTGCTCAGAGAACTGGACTCAACACGCCCAATTCACCGCACAAGAATATATCTGACTAATAATAATCGTAAAACCTATGTATTGATATCTCTCTGTTAGTGTGTCAAGTGGGTGTAAAGCGGCATAAACACAGCAGTGAAAAGCAGCTAAACCCCATTATAAAAATAAATTACTTTGAAACACCCATGAAACAAAGACAGTGAAAGAGAGAGAAATTCTTACACAATGCGTTCAGGGGCTGTGATGCAACCTGGATTGACCATATCTAGACTCACAGCTGGATCAGACATAAGGGTGGACACTCTTGGGGCTGAGAGGTTTGGTGAGGTTGGGTGAGCAAACGCACACCCTTTAAAGTAATACTGCATGATACCCATCGCATGGGTCCCAAATCTCCAGGTTCAAGGGCATCTTCCTACATCAAAAACATGCATGAGAAACCCAGAAGATGGTACACCGTGTGATGGGGAAAGGTTTCTAAAACGCACCTCATTTCTCATCGCCTTGTGCCCGGGTTCGCCATTCCAGCCGCTTTACTAGCAAGCTCCCTACTTGGAGCATCAGCACCTTTAACCTCCTGTTCCGTACAGGTTGCAATTTGTCCTGAGGATAAACGGGAAGACGTGGAACCAACGAGAGACTAGCTCTTGGTGTTGGGACAGGCACAGGTCACTCTATTTTCCCATCAGAAAGAAGAATTAACCACAGGCTCAGCCTGCCCCCCGGAACCAGAACAGGGCCTGAAGCCATTCTGCGATTTTGCCACCAGCTCCCATAAAAACGAGTTGTAAAATGGAGGTTCAGGGCACTGCAATTCACAAACCTGCAGAGTTATAAATGATAACTCTCGTCCACAAATATATTGAGGGAAGGCAAAGAAGAGGATTTGAAATCAAGGCAGAATTGCAGGAAAGAGATTTCAGGATGTAGATTCGAATCGCCTTTAAAGCACATGAAAAGCGGCAAAACGTTGACAATGATGCCCTTGGCCAAAAAGGGCGTATGCGTTTTTTCCTGAATATATTCAGGAAAAAACGCATACGCCCTTTTTGGCCAACCAAGCAACCTGGAAAGGCAAATCAGCGCTACAAACAAGTCTCGCTTCCCATCGGTCAAAAGGGCCATGCTGAAAAAAGTGTCAAAACCAGAAATGCAGGACAGGCCATGGAGAAATGGGAGCCTTGCTACACTGATGGGCGGGATGTAAATTGCCAACAGCCACTCTGGAGAAGTGTACGGTGAGTCCTGAAACATCTGAAAAACACAGCTTAGAGAGCATAGGGCACTTCCACTCATGGGGGTATAAATTGGGAAAATTAAAAATCAGCAAGACACAAGCACCCCAAAGTTTAGGGCTGCTCTGTTGACAAGGACCTCCACTTCATTCCAACTTAAATATCCCAGGAAAGAGAAAAATGGGTAAAGAAGTTGTGGTCCTTATGTACAATGGAATATCACTCAGCCATGAAATCAATGTCATAAGGCTAGTAGCAGCATGATGAATGGATTTAGGTACGACGATTCTAAGTGAAATAAGTCACACAGAAAAGGACACTTCTCATAAGGTATCACTGATAGACGGAATGTAAAAACCGTTACACTTGAACTGAATTACAAAACAGAACAGAGTCACACATGCAGAAAACACACTATGGCTGCTTAACGGGAAAGGTGAGGTGGGGTGATACATAAAACAAGGGTTTCAAATTAGCTCAGATACCGTTCCATAAACCCAATATGTAATAGACAAGACCTACTCCTTGCTCAGAGAACTGGACTCAACACGCCCTATTCACCGCACAAGAATATATCTGACTAGTAATAATCGTAAAGCCTATGTATTGATATCTCTCTGTTAGTGTGTCAAGTGGGTGTAAAGCGGCATAAACACAGCAGTGAAAAGCAGCTAAATCCCATTATGAAAATAAATTACTTTGAAAAACCCATGAAACAAAGACAGTGAACGAGAGAGGAATTCTTACACAATGCGTTCAGGGGCTGTGATGCAACCTGGATTGACCATATCTAGACCCACAGCTGGATGAGACATAAGGGTGGACACTCTTGGGGCTGAGAGGTTTGGTGAGGTTGGGTGAGCAAACGCAGACCCTTTAAAGTAATACTGCATGATACCCATCGCATGGGTCGCAAATCTCCAGGTTCAAGGGCATCTTCCTACATCCAAAACATGCATGAGAAACCCAGAAGATGGTACACCGTGTGATGGGGAAAGGTTTCTAAAACGCACCTCATTTCTCATCGCCTTGTGCCCGGGTTCGCCATTCCAGCCGCTTTACTAGCAAGCTCCCTACTTGGAGCATCAGCACCTTTAACCTCCTGTTCCGTACAGGTTGCAATTTGTCCTGAGGATAAACGGGAAGACGTGGAACCAACGAGAGACTAGCTCTTGGTGTTGGGACAGGCACAGGTCACTCTATTTTCCCATCAGAAAGAAGAATTAACCACAGGCTCAGCCTGCCCCCCGGAACCAGAACAGGGCCTGAAGCCATTCTGCGATTTTGCCGCCAGCTCCCATAAAAACGAGTTGTAAAATGGAGGTTCAGGGCACTGCAATTCACAAACCTGCAGAGTTATAAATGATAACTCTCGTCCACAAATATATTGAGGGAAGGCAAAGAAGAGGATTTGAAATCAAGGCAGAATTGCAGGAAAGAGATTTCAGGAGGTAGATTCGAATCGCCTTTAAAGCACATGAAAAGCGGCAAAACGTTGACAATGATGCCCTTGGCCAAAAAGGGCGTATGCGTTTTTTCCTGAATATATTCAGGAAAAAACGCATACGCCCTTTTTGGCCAACCAAGCAACCTGGAAAGGCAAATCAGCGCTACAAACAAGTCTCGCTTCCCATCGGTCAAAAGGGCCATGCTGAAAAAAGTGTCAAAACCAGAAATGCAGGACAGGCCATGGAGAAATGGGAGCCTTGCTACACTGATGGGCGGGATGTAAATTGCCAACAGCCACTCTGGAGAAGTGTACGGTGAGTCCTGAAACATCTGAAAAACACAGCTTAGAGAGCATAGGGCACTTCCACTCATGGGGGTATGAATTGGGAAAATGAAAAATCAGCAAGACACAAACACCCCAAAGTTTAGGGCTGCTCTGTTGACAAGGACCTCCACTTCATTCCACCTTAAATATCCCAGGAAAGAGAAAAATGGGTAAAGAAGTTGTGGTCCTTATGTACAATGGAATATCACTCAGCCATGAAATCAATGTCATAAGGCTAGTAGCAGCATGATGAGTGGATTTAGGTACGACGATTCTAAGTGAAATAAGTCACACAGAAAAGGACACTTCTCATAAGGTATGACTGATAGAGGGAATGTAAAAACCGTTACACTTGAACTGAATTACAAAACAGAACAGAGTCACACATGCAGAAAACACACTATGGCTGCTTAACGGGAAAGGTGAGGTGGGGTGATACATAAAACAAGGGTATCAAATTAGCTCAGATACCGTTCCATAAACCCAATATGTAATAGACAAGACCTACTCCTTGCTCAGAGAACTGGACTCAACACGCCCTATTCACCGCACAAGATTATATCTGACTAGTAATAATCGTAAAGCCTATGTATTGATATCTCTCTGTTAGTGTGTCAAGTGGGTGTAAAGCGGCATAAACACAGCAGTGAAAAGCAGCTAAATCCCATTATGAAAATAAATTACTTTGAAAAACCCATGAAACAAAGACAGTGAACGAGAGAGGAATTCTTACACAATGCGTTCAGGGGCTGTGATGCAACCTGGATTGACCATATCTAGACCCACAGCTGGATGAGACATAAGGGTGGACACTCTTGGGGCTGAGAGGTTTGGTGAGGTTGGGTGAGCAAACGCAGACCCTTTAAAGTAATACTGCATGGTACCCATCGCATGGGTCCCAAATCTCCAGCTTCAAGGGCATCTTCCTACATCAAAAACATGCATGAGAAACCCAGAAGATGGTACACCGTGTGATGGGGAAAGGTTTCTAAAACGCACCTCATTTCTCATCGCCTTGTGCCCGGGTTCGCCATTCCAGCCGCTTTACTAGCAAGCTCCCTACTTGGAGCATCAGCACCTTTAACCTCCTGTTCCGTACAGGTTGCAATTTGTCCTGAGGATAAACGGGAAGACGTGGAACCAACGAGAGACTAGCTCTTGGTGTTGGGACAGGCACAGGTCACTCTATTTTCCCATCAGAAAGAAGAATTAACCACAGGCTCAGCCTGCCCCCCGGAACCAGAACAGGGCCTGAAGCCATTCTGCGATTTTGCCGCCAGCTCCCATAAAAACGAGTTGTAAAATGGAGGTTCAGGGCACTGCAATTCACAAACCTGCAGAGTTATAAATGATAACTCTCGTCCACAAATATATTGAGGGAAGGCAAAGAAGAGGATTTGAAATCAAGGCAGAATTGCAGGAAACAGATTTCAGGAGGTAGATTCGAATCGCCTTTAAAGCACATGAAAAGCGGCAAAACGTTGACAATGATGCCCTTGGCCAAAAAGGGCGTATGCGTTTTTTCCTGAATATATTCAGGAAAAAACGCATACGCCCTTTTTGGCCAACCAAGCAACCTGGAAAGGCAAATCAGCGCTACAAACAAGTCTCGCTTCCCATCGGTCAAAAGGGCCATGCTGAAAAAAGTGTCAAAACCAGAAATGCAGGACAGGCCATGGAGAAATGGGAGCCTTGCTACACTGATGGGCGGGATGTAAATTGCCAACAGCCACTCTGGAGAAGTGTACGGTGAGTCCTGAAACATCTGAAAAACACAGCTTAGAGAGCATAGGGCACTTCCACTCATGGGGGTATGAATTGGGAAAATGAAAAATCAGCAAGACACAAACACCCCAAAGTTTAGGGCTGCTCTGTTGACAAGGACCTCCACTTCATTCCACCTTAAATATCCCAGGAAAGAGAAAAATGGGTAAAGAAGTTGTGGTCCTTATGTACAATGGAATATCACTCAGCCATGAAATCAATGTCATAAGGCTAGTAGCAGCATGATGAGTGGATTTAGGTACGACGATTCTAAGTGAAATAAGTCACACAGAAAAGGACACTTCTCATAAGGTATGACTGATAGAGGGAATGTAAAAACCGTTACACTTGAACTGAATTACAAAACAGAACAGAGTCACACATGCAGAAAACACACTATGGCTGCTTAACGGGAAAGGTGAGGTGGGGTGATACATAAAACAAGGGTATCAAATTAGCTCAGATACCGTTCCATAAACCCAATATGTAATAGACAAGACCTACTCCTTGCTCAGAGAACTGGACTCAACACGCCCTATTCACCGCACAAGATTATATCTGACTAGTAATAATCGTAAAGCCTATGTATTGATATCTCTCTGTTAGTGTGTCAAGTGGGTGTAAAGCGGCATAAACACAGCAGTGAAAAGCAGCTAAATCCCATTATGAAAATAAATTACTTTGAAAAACCCATGAAACAAAGACAGTGAACGAGAGAGGAATTCTTACACAATGCGTTCAGGGGCTGTGATGCAACCTGGATTGACCATATCTAGACCCACAGCTGGATGAGACATAAGGGTGGACACTCTTGGGGCTGAGAGGTTTGGTGAGGTTGGGTGAGCAAACGCAGACCCTTTAAAGTAATACTGCATGGTACCCATCGCATGGGTCCCAAATCTCCAGCTTCAAGGGCATCTTCCTACATCAAAAACATGCATGAGAAACCCAGAAGATGGTACACAGTGTGATGGGGAAAGGTTTCTAAAACGCACCTCATTTCTCATCGCCTTGTGCCCGGGTTCGCCATTCCAGCCGCTTTACTAGCAAGCTCCCTACTTGGAGCATCAGCACCTTTAACCTCCTGTTCCGTACAGGTTGCAATTTGTCCTGAGGATAAACGGGAAGACGTGGAACCAACGAGAGACTAGCTCTTGGTGTTGGGACAGGCACAGGTCACTCTATTTTCCCATCGGAAAGAAGAATTAACCACAGGCTCAGCCTGCCCCCCGGAACCAGAACAGGGCCTGAAGCCATTCTGCGATTTTGCGGCCAGCTCCCATAAAAACGAGTTGTAAAATGGAGGTTCAGGGCACTGCAATTCACAAACCTGCAGAGTTATAAATGATAACTCTCGTCCACAAATATATTGAGGGAAGGCAAAGAAGAGGATTTGAAATCAAGGCAGAATTGCAGGAAAGAGATTTCAGGAGGTAGATTCGAATTGCATTTAAAGCACATGAAAAGCGGCAAAACGTTGACAATGATGCCCTTGGCCAAAAAGGGCGTATGCGTTTTTTCCTGAATATATTCAGGAAAAAACGCATACGCCCTTTTTGGCCAACCAAGCAACCTGGAAAGGCAAATCAGCGCTACAAACAAGTCTCGCTTCCCATCGGTCAAAAGGGCCATGCTGAAAAAAGTGTCAAAACCAGAAATGCAGGACAGGCCATGGAGAAATGGGAGCCTTGCTACACTGATGGGCGGGATGTAAATTGCCAACAGCCACTCTGGAGAAGTGTACGGTGAGTCCTGAAACATCTGAAAAACACAGCTTAGAGAGCATAGGGCACTTCCACTCATGGGGGTATGAATTGGGAAAATGAAAAATCAGCAAGACACAAGCACCCCAAAGTTTAGGGCTGCTCTGTTGACAAGGACCTCCACTTCATTCCACCTTAAATATCCCAGGAAAGAGAAAAATGGGTAAAGAAGTTGTGGTCCTTATGTACAATGGAATATCACTCAGCCATGAAATCAATGTCATAAGGCTAGTAGCAGCATGATGAGTGGATTTAGGAACGACGATTCTAAGTGAAATAAGTCACACAGAAAAGGACACTTCTCATAAGGTATCACTGATAGAGGGAATGTAAAAACCGTTACACTTGAACTGAATTACAAAACAGAACAGAGTCACACATGCAGAAAACACACTATGGCTGCTTAACGGGAAAGGTGAGGTGGGGTGATACATAAAACAAGGGTATCAAATTAGCTCAGATACCATTCCATAAACCCAATATGTAATAGACAAGACCTACTCCTTGCTCAGAGAACTGGACTCAACACGCCCAATTCACCGCACAAGAATATATCTGACTAATAATAATCGTAAAACCTATGTATTGATATCTCTCTGTTAGTGTGTCAAGTGGGTGTAAAGCGGCATAAACACAGCAGTGAAAAGCAGCTAAACCCCATTATAAAAATAAATTACTTTGAAACACCCATGAAACAAAGACAGTGAAAGAGAGAGAAATTCTTACACAATGCGTTCAGGGGCTGTGATGCAACCTGGATTGACCATATCTAGACTCACAGCTGGATCAGACATAAGGGTGGACACTCTTGGGGCTGAGAGGTTTGGTGAGGTTGGGTGAGCAAACGCACACCCTTTAAAGTAATACTGCATGATACCCATCGCATGGGTCCCAAATCTCCAGGTTCAAGGGCATCTTCCTACATCAAAAACATGCATGAGAAACCCAGAAGATGGTACACCGTGTGATGGGGAAAGGTTTCTAAAACGCACCTCATTTCTCATCGCCTTGTGCCCGGGTTCGCCATTCCAGCCGCTTTACTAGCAAGCTCCCTACTTGGAGCATCAGCACCTTTAACCTCCTGTTCCGTACAGGTTGCAATTTGTCCTGAGGATAAACGGGAAGACGTGGAACCAACGAGAGACTAGCTCTTGGTGTTGGGACAGGCACAGGTCACTCTATTTTCCCATCAGAAAGAAGAATTAACCACAGGCTCAGCCTGCCCCCCGGAACCAGAACAGGGCCTGAAGCCATTCTGCGATTTTGCCACCAGCTCCCATAAAAACGAGTTGTAAAATGGAGGTTCAGGGCACTGCAATTCACAAACCTGCAGAGTTATAAATGATAACTCTCGTCCACAAATATATTGAGGGAAGGCAAAGAAGAGGATTTGAAATCAAGGCAGAATTGCAGGAAAGAGATTTCAGGAGGTAGATTCGAATCGCCTTTAAAGCACATGAAAAGCGGCAAAACGTTGACAATGATGCCCTTGGCCAAAAAGGGCGTATGCGTTTTTTCCTGAATATATTCAGGAAAAAACGCATACGCCCTTTTTGGCCAACCAAGCAACCTGGAAAGGCAAATCAGCGCTACAAACAAGTCTCGCTTCCCATCGGTCAAAAGGGCCATGCTGAAAAAAGTGTCAAAACCAGAAATGCAGGACAGGCCATGGAGAAATGGGAGCCTTGCTACACTGATGGGCGGGATGTAAATTGCCAACAGCCACTCTGGAGAAGTGTACGGTGAGTCCTGAAACATCTGAAAAACACAGCTTAGAGAGCATAGGGCACTTCCACTCATGGGGGTATAAATTGGGAAAATTAAAAATCAGCAAGACACAAGCACCCCAAAGTTTAGGGCTGCTCTGTTGACAAGGACCTCCACTTCATTCCAACTTAAATATCCCAGGAAAGAGAAAAATGGGTAAAGAAGTTGTGGTCCTTATGTACAATGGAATATCACTCAGCCATGAAATCAATGTCATAAGGCTAGTAGCAGCATGATGAGTGGATTTAGGAACGACGATTCTAAGTGAAATAAGTCACACAGAAAAGGACACTTCTCATAAGGTATCACTGATAGAGGGAATGTAAAAACCGTTACACTTGAACTGAATTACAAAACAGAACAGAGTCACACATGCAGAAAACACACTATGGCTGCTTAACGGGAAAGGTGAGGTGGGGTGATACATAAAACAAGGGTTTCAAATTAGCTCAGATACCGTTCCATAAACCCAATATGTAATAGACAAGACCTACTCCTTGCTCAGAGAACTGGACTCAACACGCCCTATTCACCGCACAAGAATATATCTGACTAGTAATAATCGTAAAGCCTATGTATTGATATCTCTCTGTTAGTGTGTCAAGTGGGTGTAAAGCGGCATAAACACAGCAGTGAAAAGCAGCTAAATCCCATTATGAAAATAAATTACTTTGAAAAACCCATGAAACAAAGACAGTGAACGAGAGAGGAATTCTTACACAATGCGTTCAGGGGCTGTGATGCAACCTGGATTGACCATATCTAGACCCACAGCTGGATGAGACATAAGGGTGGACACTCTTGGGGCTGAGAGGTTTGGTGAGGTTGGGTGAGCAAACGCAGACCCTTTAAAGTAATACTGCATGATACCCATCGCATGGGTCGCAAATCTCCAGGTTCAAGGGCATCTTCCTACATCCAAAACATGCATGAGAAACCCAGAAGATGGTACACCGTGTGATGGGGAAAGGTTTCTAAAACGCACCTCATTTCTCATCTCCTTGTGCCCGGGTTCGCCATTCCAGCCGCTTTACTAGCAAGCTCCCTACTTGGAGCATCAGCACCTTTAACCTCCTGTTCCGTACAGGTTGCAATTTGTCCTGAGGATAAACGGGAAGACGTGGAACCAACGAGAGACTAGCTCTTGGTGTTGGGACAGGCACAGGTCACTCTATTTTCCCATCAGAAAGAAGAATTAACCACAGGCTCAGCCTGCCCCCCGGAACCAGAACAGGGCCTGAAGCCATTCTGCGATTTTGCCGCCAGCTCCCATAAAAACGAGTTGTAAAATGGAGGTTCAGGGCACTGCAATTCACAAACCTGCAGAGTTATAAATGATAACTCTCGTCCACAAATATATTGAGGGAAGGCAAAGAAGAGGATTTGAAATCAAGGCAGAATTGCAGGAAAGAGATTTCAGGAGGTAGATTCGAATCGCCTTTAAAGCACATGAAAAGCGGCAAAACGTTGACAATGATGCCCTTGGCCAAAAAGGGCGTATGCGTTTTTTCCTGAATATATTCAGGAAAAAACGCATACGCCCTTTTTGGCCAACCAAGCAACCTGGAAAGGCAAATCAGCGCTACAAACAAGTCTCGCTTCCCATCGGTCAAAAGGGCCATGCTGAAAAAAGTGTCAAAACCAGAAATGCAGGACAGGCCATGGAGAAATGGGAGCCTTGCTACACTGATGGGCGGGATGTAAATTGCCAACAGCCACTCTGGAGAAGTGTACGGTGAGTCCTGAAACATCTGAAAAACACAGCTTAGAGAGCATAGGGCACTTCCACTCATGGGGGTATGAATTGGGAAAATGAAAAATCAGCAAGACACAAACACCCCAAAGTTTAGGGCTGCTCTGTTGACAAGGACCTCCACTTCATTCCACCTTAAATATCCCAGGAAAGAGAAAAATGGGTAAAGAAGTTGTGGTCCTTATGTACAATGGAATATCACTCAGCCATGAAATCAATGTCATAAGGCTAGTAGCAGCATGATGAGTGGATTTAGGTACGACGATTCTAAGTGAAATAAGTCACACAGAAAAGGACACTTCTCATAAGGTATGACTGATAGAGGGAATGTAAAAACCGTTACACTTGAACTGAATTACAAAACAGAACAGAGTCACACATGCAGAAAACACACTATGGCTGCTTAACGGGAAAGGTGAGGTGGGGTGATACATAAAACAAGGGTATCAAATTAGCTCAGATACCGTTCCATAAACCCAATATGTAATAGACAAGACCTACTCCTTGCTCAGAGAACTGGACTCAACACGCCCTATTCACCGCACAAGATTATATCTGACTAGTAATAATCGTAAAGCCTATGTATTGATATCTCTCTGTTAGTGTGTCAAGTGGGTGTAAAGCGGCATAAACACAGCAGTGAAAAGCAGCTAAATCCCATTATGAAAATAAATTACTTTGAAAAACCCATGAAACAAAGACAGTGAACGAGAGAGGAATTCTTACACAATGCGTTCAGGGGCTGTGATGCAACCTGGATTGACCATATCTAGACCCACAGCTGGATGAGACATAAGGGTGGACACTCTTGGGGCTGAGAGGTTTGGTGAGGTTGGGTGAGCAAACGCAGACCCTTTAAAGTAATACTGCATGGTACCCATCGCATGGGTCCCAAATCTCCAGCTTCAAGGGCATCTTCCTACATCAAAAACATGCATGAGAAACCCAGAAGATGGTACACCGTGTGATGGGGAAAGGTTTCTAAAACGCACCTCATTTCTCATCGCCTTGTGCCCGGGTTCGCCATTCCAGCCGCTTTACTAGCAAGCTCCCTACTTGGAGCATCAGCACCTTTAACCTCCTGTTCCGTACAGGTTGCAATTTGTCCTGAGGATAAACGGGAAGACGTGGAACCAACGAGAGACTAGCTCTTGGTGTTGGGACAGGCACAGGTCACTCTATTTTCCCATCAGAAAGAAGAATTAACCACAGGCTCAGCCTGCCCCCCGGAACCAGAACAGGGCCTGAAGCCATTCTGCGATTTTGCCGCCAGCTCCCATAAAAACGAGTTGTAAAATGGAGGTTCAGGGCACTGCAATTCACAAACCTGCAGAGTTATAAATGATAACTCTCGTCCACAAATATATTGAGGGAAGGCAAAGAAGAGGATTTGAAATCAAGGCAGAATTGCAGGAAAGAGATTTCAGGAGGTAGATTCGAATCGCCTTTAAAGCACATGAAAAGCGGCAAAACGTTGACAATGATGCCCTTGGCCAAAAAGGGCGTATGCGTTTTTTCCTGAATATATTCAGGAAAAAACGCATACGCCCTTTTTGGCCAACCAAGCAACCTGGAAAGGCAAATCAGCGCTACAAACAAGTCTCGCTTCCCATCGGTCAAAAGGGCCATGCTGAAAAAAGTGTCAAAACCAGAAATGCAGGACAGGCCATGGAGAAATGGGAGCCTTGCTACACTGATGGGCGGGATGTAAATTGCCAACAGCCACTCTGGAGAAGTGTACGGTGAGTCCTGAAACATCTGAAAAACACAGCTTAGAGAGCATAGGGCACTTCCACTCATGGGGGTATGAATTGGGAAAATGAAAAATCAGCAAGACACAAACACCCCAAAGTTTAGGGCTGCTCTGTTGACAAGGACCTCCACTTCATTCCACCTTAAATATCCCAGGAAAGAGAAAAATGGGTAAAGAAGTTGTGGTCCTTATGTACAATGGAATATCACTCAGCCATGAAATCAATGTCATAAGGCTAGTAGCAGCATGATGAGTGGATTTAGGTACGACGATTCTAAGTGAAATAAGTCACACAGAAAAGGACACTTCTCATAAGGTATGACTGATAGAGGGAATGTAAAAACCGTTACACTTGAACTGAATTACAAAACAGAACAGAGTCACACATGCAGAAAACACACTATGGCTGCTTAACGGGAAAGGTGAGGTGGGGTGATACATAAAACAAGGGTATCAAATTAGCTCAGATACCGTTCCATAAACCCAATATGTAATAGACAAGACCTACTCCTTGCTCAGAGAACTGGACTCAACACGCCCTATTCACCGCACAAGATTATATCTGACTAGTAATAATCGTAAAGCCTATGTATTGATATCTCTCTGTTAGTGTGTCAAGTGGGTGTAAAGCGGCATAAACACAGCAGTGAAAAGCAGCTAAATCCCATTATGAAAATAAATTACTTTGAAAAGCCCATGAAACAAAGACAGTGAACGAGAGAGGAATTCTTACACAATGCGTTCAGGGGCTGTGATGCAACCTGGATTGACCATATCTAGACCCACAGCTGGATTAGACATAAGGGTGGACACTCTTGGGGCTGAGAGGTTTGGTGAGGTTGGGTGAGCAAACGCAGACCCTTTAAAGTAATACTGCATGGTACCCACCGCATGGGTCCCAAATCTCCAGGTTCAAGGGCATCTTCCTACATCAAAAACATGCATGAGAAACCCAGAAGATGGTACACCGTGTGATGGGGAAAGGTTTCTAAAACGCACCTCATTTCTCATCGCCTTGTGCCCGGGTTCGCCATTCCAGCCGCTTTACTAGCAAGCTCCCTACTTGGAGCATCAGCACCTTTAACCTCCTGTTCCGTACAGGTTGCAATTTGTCCTGAGGATAAACGGGAAGACGTGGAACCAACGAGAGACTAGCTCTTGGTGTTGGGAACGGCACAGGTCACTCTATTTTCCCATCAGAAAGAAGAATTAACCACAGGCTCAGCCTGCCCCCCGGAACCAGAACAGGGCCTGAAGCCATTCTGCGATTTTGCCGCCAGCTCCCATAAAAACGAGTTGTAAAATGGAGGTTCAGGGCACTGCAATTCACAAACCTGCAGAGTTATAAATGATAACTCTCGTCCACAAATATATTGAGGGAAGGCAAAGAAGAGGATTTGAAATCAAGGCAGAATTGCAGGAAAGAGATTTCAGGAGGTAGATTCGAATCGCCTTTAAAGCACATGAAAAGCGGCAAAACGTTGACAATGATGCCCTTGGCCAAAAAGGGCGTATGCGTTTTTTCCTGAATATATTCAGGAAAAAACGCATACGCCCTTTTTGGCCAACCAAGCA
The DNA here is from genome assembly GCF_965194805.1 of Balaenoptera borealis. NCBI lineage: Eukaryota > Metazoa > Chordata > Mammalia > Artiodactyla > Balaenopteridae > Balaenoptera > Balaenoptera borealis. The sequence continues at coordinate 1,676,080 of NW_028123987.1, read as the reverse complement.
ACCTGGAAAGGCAAATCAGCGCTACAAACAAGTCTCGCTTCCCATCGGTCAAAAGGGCCATGCTGAAAAAAGTGTCAAAACCAGAAATGCAGGACAGGCCATGGAGAAATGGGAGCCTTGCTACACTGATGGGCGGGATGTAAATTGCCAACAGCCACTCTGGAGAAGTGTACGGTGAGTCCTGAAACATCTGAAAAACACAGCTTAGAGAGCATAGGGCACTTCCACTCATGGGGGTATGAATTGGGAAAATGAAAAATCAGCAAGACACAAGCACCCCAAAGTTTAGGGCTGCTCTGTTGACAAGGACCTCCACTTCATTCCACCTTAAATATCCCAGGAAAGAGAAAAATGGGTAAAGAAGTTGTGGTCCTTATGTACAATGGAATATCACTCAGCCATGAAATCAATGTCATAAGGCTAGTAGCAGCATGATGAGTGGATTTAGGTACGAGGATTCTAAGTGAAATAAGTCACACAGAAAAGGACACTTCTCATAAGGTATCACTGATAGAGGGAATGTAAAAACCGTTACACTTGAACTGAATTACAAAACAGAACAGAGTCACACATGCAGAAAACACACTATGGCTGCTTAACGGGAAAGGTGAGGTGGGGTGATACATAAAACAAGGGTATCAAATTAGCTCAGATACCATTCCATAAACCCAATATGTAATAGACAAGACCTACTCCTTGCTCAGAGAACTGGACTCAACACGCCCTATTCACCGCACAAGAATATATCTGACTAATAATAATCGTAAAACCTATGTATTGATATCTCTCTGTTAGTGTGTCAAGTGGGTGTAAAGCGGCATAAACACAGCAGTGAAAAGCAGCTAAACCCCATTATAAAAATAAATTACTTTGAAACACCCATGAAACAAAGACAGTGAAAGAGAGAGAAATTCTTACACAATGCGTTCAGGGGCTGTGATGCAACCTGGATTGACCATATCTAGACTCACAGCTGGATCAGACATAAGGGTGGACACTCTTGGGGCTGAGAGGTTTGGTGAGGTTGGGTGAGCAAACGCACACCCTTTAAAGTAATACTGCATGATACCCATCGCATGGGTCCCAAATCTCCAGGTTCAAGGGCATCCTCCTACATCAAAAACATGCATGAGAAACCCAGAAGATGGTACACCGTGTGATGGGGAAAGGTTTCTAAAACGCACCTCATTTCTCATCGCCTTGTGCCCGGGTTCGCCATTCCAGCCGCTTTACTAGCAAGCTCCCTACTTGGAGCATCAGCACCTTTAACCTCCTGTTCCGTACAGGTTGCAATTTGTCCTGAGGATAAACGGGAAGACGTGGAACCAACGAGAGACTAGCTCTTGGTGTTGGGACAGGCACAGGTCACTCTATTTTCCCATCAGAAAGAAGAATTAACCACAGGCTCAGCCTGCCCCCCGGAACCAGAACAGGGCCTGAAGCCATTCTGCGATTTTGCGGCCAGCTCCCATAAAAACGAGTTGTAAAATGGAGGTTCAGGGCACTGCAATTCACAAACCTGCAGAGTTATAAATGATAACTCTCGTCCACAAATATATTGAGGGAAGGCAAAGAAGAGGATTTGAAATCAAGGCAGAATTGCAGGAAAGAGATTTCAGGAGGTAGATTCGAATCGCCTTTAAAGCACATGAAAAGCGGCAAAACGTTGACAATGATGCCCTTGGCCAAAAAGGGCGTATGCGTTTTTTCTTGAATATATTCAGGAAAAAACGCATACGCCCTTTTTGGCCAACCAAGCAACCTGGAAAGGCAAATCAGCGCTACAAACAAGTCTCGCTTCCCATCGGTCAAAAGGGCCATGCTGAAAAAAGTGTCAAAACCAGAAATGCAGGACAGGCCATGGAGAAATGGGAGCCTTGCTACACTGATGGGCGGGATGTAAATTGCCAACAGCCACTCTGGAGAAGTGTACGGTGAGTCCTGAAACATCTGAAAAACACAGCTTAGAGAGCATAGGGCACTTCCACTCATGGGGGTATGAATTGGGAAAATGAAAAATCAGCAAGACACAAGCACCCCAAAGTTTAGGGCTGCTCTGTTGACAAGGACCTCCACTTCATTCCACCTTAAATATCCCAGGAAAGAGAAAAATGGGTAAAGAAGTTGTGGTCCTTATGTACAATGGAATATCACTCAGCCATGAAATCAATGTCATAAGGCTAGTAGCAGCATGATGAGTGGATTTAGGTACGACGATTCTAAGTGAAATAAGTCACACAGAAAAGGACACTTCTCATAAGGTATGACTGATAGAGGGAATGTAAAAACCGTTACACTTGAACTGAATTACAAAACAGAACAGAGTCACACATGCAGAAAACACACTATGGCTGCTTAACGGGAAAGGTGAGGTGGGGTGATACATAAAACAAGGGTATCAAATTAGCTCAGATACCGTTCCATAAACCCAATATGTAATAGACAAGACCTACTCCTTGCTCAGAGAACTGGACTCAACACGCCCTATTCACCGCACAAGATTATATCTGACTAGTAATAATCGTAAAGCCTATGTATTGATATCTCTCTGTTAGTGTGTCAAGTGGGTGTAAAGCGGCATAAACACAGCAGTGAAAAGCAGCTAAATCCCATTATGAAAATAAATTACTTTGAAAAACCCATGAAACAAAGACAGTGAACGAGAGAGGAATTCTTACACAATGCGTTCAGGGGCTGTGATGCAACCTGGATTGACCATATCTAGACCCACAGCTGGATGAGACATAAGGGTGGACACTCTTGGGGCTGAGAGGTTTGGTGAGGTTGGGTGAGCAAACGCAGACCCTTTAAAGTAATACTGCATGGTACCCATCGCATGGGTCCCAAATCTCCAGCTTCAAGGGCATCTTCCTACATCAAAAACATGCATGAGAAACCCAGAAGATGGTACACAGTGTGATGGGGAAAGGTTTCTAAAACGCACCTCATTTCTCATCGCCTTGTGCCCGGGTTCGCCATTCCAGCCGCTTTACTAGCAAGCTCCCTACTTGGAGCATCAGCACCTTTAACCTCCTGTTCCGTACAGGTTGCAATTTGTCCTGAGGATAAACGGGAAGACGTGGAACCAACGAGAGACTAGCTCTTGGTGTTCGGACAGGCACAGGTCACTCTATTTTCCCATCAGAAAGAAGAATTAACCACAGGCTCAGCCTGCCCCCCGGAACCAGAACAGGGCCTGAAGCCATTCTGCGATTTTGCGGCCAGCTCCCATAAAAACGAGTTGTAAAATGGAGGTTCAGGGCACTGCAATTCACAAACCTGCAGAGTTATAAATGATAACTCTCGTCCACAAATATATTGAGGGAAGGCAAAGAAGAGGATTTGAAATCAAGGCAGAATTGCAGGAAAGAGATTTCAGGAGGTAGATTCGAATTGCATTTAAAGCACATGAAAAGCGGCAAAACGTTGACAATGATGCCCTTGGCCAAAAAGGGCGTATGCGTTTTTTCCTGAATATATTCAGGAAAAAACGCATACGCCCTTTTTGGCCAACCAAGCAACCTGGAAAGGCAAATCAGCGCTACAAACAAGTCTCGCTTCCCATCGGTCAAAAGGGCCATGCTGAAAAAAGTGTCAAAACCAGAAATGCAGGACAGGCCATGGAGAAATGGGAGCCTTGCTACACTGATGGGCGGGATGTAAATTGCCAACAGCCACTCTGGAGAAGTGTACGGTGAGTCCTGAAACATCTGAAAAACACAGCTTAGAGAGCATAGGGCACTTCCACTCATGGGGGTATGAATTGGGAAAATGAAAAATCAGCAAGACACAAGCACCCCAAAGTTTAGGGCTGCTCTGTTGACAAGGACCTCCACTTCATTCCACCTTAAATATCCCAGGAAAGAGAAAAATGGGTAAAGAAGTTGTGGTCCTTATGTACAATGGAATATCACTCAGCCATGAAATCAATGTCATAAGGCTAGTAGCAGCATGATGAGTGGATTTAGGTACGACGATTCTAAGTGAAATAAGTCACACAGAAAAGGACACTTCTCATAAGGTATCACTGATAGAGGGAATGTAAAAACCGTTACACTTGAACTGAATTACAAAACAGAACAGAGTCACACATGCAGAAAACACACTATGGCTGCTTAACGGGAAAGGTGAGGTGGGGTGATACATAAAACAAGGGTATCAAATTAGCTCAGATACCATTCCATAAACCCAATATGTAATAGACAAGACCTACTCCTTGCTCAGAGAACTGGACTCAACACGCCCTATTCACCGCACAAGAATATATCTGACTAATAATAATCGTAAAACCTATGTATTGATATCTCTCTGTTAGTGTGTCAAGTGGGTGTAAAGCGGCATAAACACAGCAGTGAAAAGCAGCTAAACCCCATTATAAAAATAAATTACTTTGAAACACCCATGAAACAAAGACAGTGAAAGAGAGAGAAATTCTTACACAATGCGTTCAGGGGCTGTGATGCAACCTGGATTGACCATATCTAGACTCACAGCTGGATCAGACATAAGGGTGGACACTCTTGGGGCTGAGAGGTTTGGTGAGGTTGGGTGAGCAAACGCAGACCCTTTAAAGTAATACTGCATGATACCCATCGCATGGGTCCCAAATCTCCAGGTTCAAGGGCATCTTCCTACATCAAAAACATGCATGAGAAACCCAGAAGATGGTACACCGTGTGATGGGGAAAGGTTTCTAAAACGCACCTCATTTCTCATCGCCTTGTGCCCGGGTTCGCCATTCCAGCCGCTTTACTAGCAAGCTCCCTACTTGGAGCATCAGCACCTTTAACCTCCTGTTCCGTACAGGTTGCAATTTGTCCTGAGGATAAACGGGAAGACGTGGAACCAATGAGAGACTAGCTCTTGGTGTTGGGACAGGCACAGGTCACTCTATTTTCCCATCAGAAAGAAGAATTAACCACAGGCTCAGCCTGCCCCCCGGAACCAGAACAGGGCCTGAAGCCATTCTGCGATTTTGCCGCCAGCTCCCATAAAAACGAGTTGTAAAATGGAGGTTCAGGGCACTGCAATTCACAAACCTGCAGAGTTATAAATGATAACTCTCGTCCACAAATATATTGAGGGAAGGCAAAGAAGAGGATTTGAAATCAAGGCAGAATTGCAGGAAAGAGATTTCAGGAGGTAGATTCGAATCGCCTTTAAAGCACATGAAAAGCGGCAAAACGTTGACAATGATGCCCTTGGCCAAAAAGGGCGTATGCGTTTTTTCCTGAATATATTCAGGAAAAAACGCATACGCCCTTTTTGGCCAACCAAGCAACCTGGAAAGGCAAATCAGCGCTACAAACAAGTCTCGCTTCCCATCGGTCAAAAGGGCCATGCTGAAAAAAGTGTCAAAACCAGAAATGCAGGACAGGCCATGGAGAAATGGGAGCCTTGCTACACTGATGGGCGGGATGTAAATTGCCAAGAGCCACTCTGGAGAAGTGTACGGTGAGTCCTGAAACATCTGAAAAACACAGCTTAGAGAGCATAGGGCACTTCCACTCATGGGGGTATAAATTGGGAAAATTAAAAATCAGCAAGACACAAGCACCCCAAAGTTTAGGGCTGATCTGTTGACAAGGACCTCCACTTCATTCCACCTTAAATATCCCAGGAAAGAGAAAAATGGGTAAAGAATTTGTGGTCCTTATGTACAATGGAATATCACTCAGCCATGAAATCAATGTCATAAGGCTAGTAGCAGCATGATGAATGGATTTAGGTACGACGATTCTAAGTGAAATAAGTCACACAGAAAAGGACACTTCTCATAAGGTATCACTGATAGAGGGAATGTAAAAACCGTTACACTTGAACTGAATTACAAAACAGAACAGAGTCACACATGCAGAAAACACACTATGGCTGCTTAACGGGAAAGGTGAGGTGGAGTGATACATAAAACAAGGGTTTCAAATTAGCTCAGATACCGTTCCATAAACCCAATATGTAATAGACAAGACCTACTCCTTGCTCAGAGAGCTGGACTCAACACGCCCTATTCACCGCACAAGAATATATCTGACTAGTAATAATCGTAAAGCCTATGTATTGATATCTCTCTGTTAGTGTGTCAAGTGGGTGTAAAGCGGCATAAACACAGCAGTGAAAAGCAGCTAAATCCCATTATGAAAATAAATTACTTTGAAAAACCCATGAAACAAAGACAGTGAACGAGAGAGGAATTCTTACACAATGCGTTCAGGGGCTGTGATGCAACCTGGATTGACCATATCTAGACCCACAGCTGGATGAGACATAAGGGTGGACACTCTTGGGGCTGAGAGGTTTGATGAGGTTGGGTGAGCAAACGCAGACCCTTTAAAGTAATACTGCATGATACCCATCGCATGGGTCCCAAATCTCCAGGTTCAAGGGCATCTTCCTACATCAAAAACATGCATGAGAAACCCAGAAGATGGTACACCGTGTGATGGGGAAAGGTTTCTAAAACGCACCTCATTTCTCATCGCCTTGTGCCCGGGTTCGCCATTCCAGCCGCTTTACTAGCAAGCTCCCTACTTGGAGCATCAGCACCTTTAACCTCCTGTTCCGTACAGGTTGCAATTTGTCCTGAGGATAAACGGGAAGACGTGGAACCAACGAGAGACTAGCTCTTGGTGTTGGGACAGGCACAGGTCACTCTATTTTCCCATCAGAAAGAAGAATTAACCACAGGCTCAGCCTGCCCCCCGGAACCAGAACAGGGCCTGAAGCCATTCTGCGATTTTGCCGCCAGCTCCCATAAAAACGAGTTGTAAAATGGAGGTTCAGGGCACTGCAATTCACAAACCTGCAGAGTTATAAATGATAACTCTCGTCCACAAATATATTGAGGGAAGGCAAAGAAGAGGATTTGAAATCAAGGCAGAATTGCAGGAAAGAGATTTCAGGAGGTAGATTCGAATCGCCTTTAAAGCACATGAAAAGCGGCAAAACGTTGACAATGATGCCCTTGGCCAAAAAGGGCGTATGCGTTTTTTCCTGAATATATTCAGGAAAAAACGCATACGCCCTTTTTGGCCAACCAAGCAACCTGGAAAGGCAAATCAGCGCTACAAACAAGTCTCGCTTCCCATCGGTCAAAAGGGCCATGCTGAAAAAAGTGTCAAAACCAGAAATGCAGGACAGGCCATGGAGAAATGGGAGCCTTGCTACACTGATGGGCGGGATGTAAATTGCCAACAGCCACTCTGGAGAAGTGTACGGTGAGTCCTGAAACATCTGAAAAACACAGCTTAGAGAGCATAGGGCACTTCCACTCATGGGGGTATGAATTGGGAAAATGAAAAATCAGCAAGACACAAGCACCCCAAAGTTTAGGGCTGCTCTGTTGACAAGGACCTCCACTTCATTCCACCTTAAATATCCCAGGAAAGAGAAAAATGGGTAAAGAAGTTGTGGTCCTTATGTACAATGGAATATCACTCAGCCATGAAATCAATGTCATAAGGCTAGTAGCAGCATGATGAGTGGATTTAGGTACGACGATTCTAAGTGAAATAAGTCACACAGAAAAGGACACTTCTCATAAGGTATGACTGATAGAGGGAATGTAAAAACCGTTACACTTGAACTGAATTACAAAACAGAACAGAGTCACACATGCAGAAAACACACTATGGCTGCTTAACGGGAAAGGTGAGGTGGGGTGATACATAAAACAAGGGTATCAAATTAGCTCAGATACCGTTCCATAAACCCAATATGTAATAGACAAGACCTACTCCTTGCTCAGAGAACTGGACTCAACACGCCCTATTCACCGCACAAGATTATATCTGACTAGTAATAATCGTAAAGCCTATGTATTGATATCTCTCTGTTAGTGTGTCAAGTGGGTGTAAAGCGGCATAAACACAGCAGTGAAAAGCAGCTAAATCCCATTATGAAAATAAATTACTTTGAAAAGCCCATGAAACAAAGACAGTGAACGAGAGAGGAATTCTTACACAATGCGTTCAGGGGCTGTGATGCAACCTGGATTGACCATATCTAGACCCACAGCTGGATGAGACATAAGGGTGGACACTCTTGGGGCTGAGAGGTTTGGTGAGGTTGGGTGAGCAAACGCAGACCCTTTAAAGTAATACTGCATGGTACCCATCGCATGGGTCCCAAATCTCCAGGTTCAAGGGCATCTTCCTACATCAAAAACATGCATGAGAAACCCAGAAGATGGTACACCGTGTGATGGGGAAAGGTTTCTAAAACGCACCTCATTTCTCATCGCCTTGTGCCCGGGTTCGCCATTCCAGCCGCTTTACTAGCAAGCTCCCTACTTGGAGCATCAGCACCTTTAACCTCCTGTTCCGTACAGGTTGCAATTTGTCCTGAGGATAAACGGGAAGACGTGGAACCAACGAGAGACTAGCTCTTGGTGTTGGGAACGGCACAGGTCACTCTATTTTCCCATCAGAAAGAAGAATTAACCACAGGCTCAGCCTGCCCCCCGGAACCAGAACAGGGCCTGAAGCCATTCTGCGATTTTGCCGCCAGCTCCCATAAAAACGAGTTGTAAAATGGAGGTTCAGGGCACTGCAATTCACAAACCTGCAGAGTTATAAATGATAACTCTCGTCCACAAATATATTGAGGGAAGGCAAAGAAGAGGATTTGAAATCAAGGCAGAATTGCAGGAAAGAGATTTCAGGAGGTAGATTCGAATCGCCTTTAAAGCACATGAAAAGCGGCAAAACGTTGACAATGATGCCCTTGGCCAAAAAGGGCGTATGCGTTTTTTCCTGAATATATTCAGGAAAAAACGCATACGCCCTTTTTGGCCAACCAAGCAACCTGGAAAGGCAAATCAGCGCTACAAACAAGTCTCGCTTCCCATCGGTCAAAAGGGCCATGCTGAAAAAAGTGTCAAAACCAGAAATGCAGGACAGGCCATGGAGAAATGGGAGCCTTGCTACACTGATGGGCGGGATGTAAATTGCCAACAGCCACTCTGGAGAAGTGTACGGTGAGTCCTGAAACATCTGAAAAACACAGCTTAGAGAGCATAGGGCACTTCCACTCATGGGGGTATGAATTGGGAAAATGAAAAATCAGCAAGACACAAGCACCCCAAAGTTTAGGGCTGCTCTGTTGACAAGGACCTCCACTTCATTCCACCTTAAATATCCCAGGAAAGAGAAAAATGGGTAAAGAAGTTGTGGTCCTTATGTACAATGGAATATCACTCAGCCATGAAATCAATGTCATAAGGCTAGTAGCAGCATGATGAGTGGATTTAGGTACGACGATTCTAAGTGAAATAAGTCACACAGAAAAGGACACTTCTCATAAGGTATCACTGATAGAGGGAATGTAAAAACCGTTACACTTGAACTGAATTACAAAACAGAACAGAGTCACACATGCAGAAAACACACTATGGCTGCTTAACGGGAAAGGTGAGGTGGGGTGATACATAAAACAAGGGTATCAAATTAGCTCAGATACCATTCCATAAACCCAATATGTAATAGACAAGACCTACTCCTTGCTCAGAGAACTGGACTCAACACGCCCTATTCACCGCACAAGAATATATCTGACTAATAATAATCGTAAAACCTATGTATTGATATCTCTCTGTTAGTGTGTCAAGTGGGTGTAAAGCGGCATAAACACAGCAGTGAAAAGCAGCTAAACCCCATTATAAAAATAAATTACTTTGAAACACCCATGAAACAAAGACAGTGAAAGAGAGAGAAATTCTTACACAATGCGTTCAGGGGCTGTGATGCAACCTGGATTGACCATATCTAGACTCACAGCTGGATCAGACATAAGGGTGGACACTCTTGGGGCTGAGAGGTTTGGTGAGGTTGGGTGAGCAAACGCAGACCCTTTAAAGTAATACTGCATGATACCCATCGCATGGGTCCCAAATCTCCAGGTTCAAGGGCATCTTCCTACATCAAAAACATGCATGAGAAACCCAGAAGATGGTACACCGTGTGATGGGGAAAGGTTTCTAAAACGCACCTCATTTCTCATCGCCTTGTGCCCGGGTTCGCCATTCCAGCCGCTTTACTAGCAAGCTCCCTACTTGGAGCATCAGCACCTTTAACCTCCTGTTCCGTACAGGTTGCAATTTGTCCTGAGGATAAACGGGAAGACGTGGAACCAACGAGAGACTAGCTCTTGGTGTTGGGACAGGCACAGGTCACTCTATTTTCCCATCAGAAAGAAGAATTAACCACAGGCTCAGCCTGCCCCCCGGAACCAGAACAGGGCCTGAAGCCATTCTGCGATTTTGCGGCCAGCTCCCATAAAAACGAGTTGTAAAATGGAGGTTCAGGGCACTGCAATTCACAAACCTGCAGAGTTATAAATGATAACTCTCGTCCACAAATATATTGAGGGAAGGCAAAGAAGAGGATTTGAAATCAAGGCAGAATTGCAGGAAAGAGACTTCAGGAGGTAGATTCGAATCGCCTTTAAAGCACATGAAAAGCGGCAAAACGTTGACAATGATGCCCTTGGCCAAAAAGGGCGTATGCGTTTTTTCCTGAATATATTCAGGAAAAAACGCATACGCCCTTTTTGGCCAACCAAGCAACCTGGAAAGGCAAATCAGCGCTACAAACAAGTCTCGCTTCCCATCGGTCAAAAGGGCCATGCTGAAAAAAGTGTCAAAACCAGAAATGCAGGACAGGCCATGGAGAAATGGGAGCCTTGCTACACTGATGGGCGGGATGTAAATTGCCAACAGCCACTCTGGAGAAGTGTACGGTGAGTCCTGAAACATCTGAAAAACACAGCTTAGAGAGCATAGGGCACTTCCACTCATGGGGGTATGAATTGGGAAAATGAAAAATCAGCAAGACACAAGCACCCCAAAGTTTAGGGCTGCTCTGTTGACAAGGACCTCCACTTCATTCCACCTTAAATATCCCAGGAAAGAGAAAAATGGGTAAAGAAGTTGTGGTCCTTATGTACAATGGAATATCACTCAGCCATGAAATCAATGTCATAAGGCTAGTAGCAGCATGATGAGTGGATTTAGGTACGACGATTCTAAGTGAAATAAGTCACACAGAAAAGGACACTTCTCATAAGGTATGACTGATAGAGGGAATGTAAAAACCGTTACACTTGAACTGAATTACAAAACAGAACAGAGTCACACATGCAGAAAACACACTATGGCTGCTTAACGGGAAAGGTGAGGTGGGGTGATACATAAAACAAGGGTATCAAATTAGCTCAGATACCGTTCCATAAACCCAATATGTAATAGACAAGACCTACTCCTTGCTCAGAGAACTGGACTCAACACGCCCTATTCACCGCACAAGATTATATCTGACTAGTAATAATCGTAAAGCCTATGTATTGATATCTCTCTGTTAGTGTGTCAAGTGGGTGTAAAGCGGCATAAACACAGCAGTGAAAAGCAGCTAAACCCCATTATAAAAATAAATTACTTTGAAACACCCATGAAACAAAGACAGTGAAAGAGAGAGAAATTCTTACACAATGCGTTCAGGGGCTGTGATGCAACCTGGATTGACCATATCTAGACTCACAGCTGGATGAGACATAAGGGTGGACACTCTTGGGGCTGAGAGGTTTGGTGAGGTTGGGTGAGCAAACGCAGACCCTTTAAAGTAATACTGCATGATACCCACCGCATGGGTCCCAAATCTCCAGGTTCAAGGGCATCTTCCTACATCAAAAACATGCATGAGAAACCCAGAAGATGGTACACCGTGTGATGGGGAAAGGTTTCTAAAACGCACCTCATTTCTCATCGCCTTGTGCCCGGGTTCGCCATTCCAGCCGCTTTACTAGCAAGCTCCCTACTTGGAGCATCAGCACCTTTAACCTCCTGTTCCGTACAGGTTGCAATTTGTCCTGAGGATAAACGGGAAGACGTGGAACCAACGAGAGACTAGCTCTTGGTGTTGGGACAGGCACAGGTCACTCTATTTTCCCATCAGAAAGAAGAATTAACCACAGGCTCAGCCTGCCCCCCGGAACCAGAACAGGGCCTGAAGCCATTCTGCGATTTTGCGGCCAGCTCCCATAAAAACGAGTTGTAAAATGGAGGTTCAGGGCACTGCAATTCACAAACCTGCAGAGTTATAAATGATAACTCTCGTCCACAAATATATTGAGGGAAGGCAAAGAAGAGGATTTGAAATCAAGGCAGAATTGCAGGAAAGAGATTTCAGGAGGTAGATTCGAATCGCCTTTAAAGCACATGAAAAGCGGCAAAACGTTGACAATGATGCCCTTGGCCAAAAAGGGCGTATGCGTTTTTTCCTGAATATATTCAGGAAAAAACGCATACGCCCTTTTTGGCCAACCAAGCAACCTGGAAAGGCAAATCAGCGCTACAAACAAGTCTCGCTTCCCATCGGTCAAAAGGGCCATGCTGAAAAAAGTGTCAAAACCAGAAATGCAGGACAGGCCATGGAGAAATGGGAGCCTTGCTACACTGATGGGCGGGATGTAAATTGCCAACAGCCACTCTGGAGAAGTGTACGGTGAGTCCTGAAACATCTGAAAAACACAGCTTAGAGAGCATAGGGCACTTCCACTCATGGGGGTATAAATTGGGAAAATTAAAAATCAGCAAGACACAAGCACCCCAAAGTTTAGGGCTGATCTGTTGACAAGGACCTCCACTTCATTCCACCTTAAATATCCCAGGAAAGAGAAAAATGGGTAAAGAATTTGTGGTCCTTATGTACAATGGAATATCACTCAGCCATGAAATCAATGTCATAAGGCTAGTAGCAGCATGATGAATGGATTTAGGTACGACGATTCTAAGTGAAATAAGTCACACAGAAAAGGACACTTCTCATAAGGTATCACTGATAGAGGGAATGTAAAAACCGTTACACTTGAACTGAATTACAAAACAGAACAGAGTCACACATGCAGAAAACACACTATGGCTGCTTAACGGGAAAGGTGAGGTGGAGTGATACATAAAACAAGGGTTTCAAATTAGCTCAGATACCGTTCCATAAACCCAATATGTAATAGACAAGACCTACTCCTTGCTCAGAGAACTGGACTCAACACGCCCTATTCACCGCACAAGAATATATCTGACTAGTAATAATCGTAAAGCCTATGTATTGATATCTCTCTGTTAGTGTGTCAAGTGGGTGTAAAGCGGCATAAACACAGCAGTGAAAAGCAGCTAAATCCCATTATGAAAATAAATTACTTTGAAAAACCCATGAAACAAAGACAGTGAACGAGAGAGGAATTCTTACACAATGCGTTCAGGGGCTGTGATGCAACCTGGATTGACCATATCTAGACCCACAGCTGGATGAGACATAAGGGTGGACACTCTTGGGGCTGAGAGGTTTGGTGAGGTTGGGTGAGCAAACGCAGACCCTTTAAAGTAATACTGCATGATACCCATCGCATGGGTCCCAAATCTCCAGGTTCAAGGGCATCTTCCTACATCAAAAACATGCATGAGAAACCCAGAAGATGGTACACCGTGTGATGGGGAAAGGTTTCTAAAACGCACCTCATTTCTCATCGCCTTGTGCCCGGGTTCGCCATTCCAGCCGCTTTACTAGCAAGCTCCCTACTTGGAGCATCAGCACCTTTAACCTCCTGTTCCGTACAGGTTGCAATTTGTCCTGAGGATAAACGGGAAGACGTGGAACCAACGAGAGACTAGCTCTTGGTGTTGGGACAGGCACAGGTCACTCTATTTTCCCATCAGAAAGAAGAATTAACCACAGGCTCAGCCTGCCCCCCGGAACCAGAACAGGGCCTGAAGCCATTCTGCGATTTTGCCGCCAGCTCCCATAAAAACGAGTTGTAAAATGGAGGTTCAGGGCACTGCAATTCACAAACCTGCAGAGTTATAAATGATAACTCTCGTCCACAAATATATTGAGGGAAGGCAAAGAAGAGGATTTGAAATCAAGGCAGAATTGCAGGAAAGAGATTTCAGGAGGTAGATTCGAATCGCCTTTAAAGCACATGAAAAGCGGCAAAACGTTGACAATGATGCCCTTGGCCAAAAAGGGCGTATGCGTTTTTTCCTGAATATATTCAGGAAAAAACGCATACGCCCTTTTTGGCCAACCAAGCAACCTGGAAAGGCAAATCAGCGCTACAAACAAGTCTCGCTTCCCATCGGTCAAAAGGGCCATGCTGAAAAAAGTGTCAAAACCAGAAATGCAGGACAGGCCATGGAGAAATGGGAGCCTTGCTACACTGATGGGCGGGATGTAAATTGCCAACAGCCACTCTGGAGAAGTGTACGGTGAGTCCTGAAACATCTGAAAAACACAGCTTAGAGAGCATAGGGCACTTCCACTCATGGGGGTATGAATTGGGAAAATGAAAAATCAGCAAGACACAAGCACCCCAAAGTTTAGGGCTGCTCTGTTGACAAGGACCTCCACTTCATTCCACCTTAAATATCCCAGGAAAGAGAAAAATGGGTAAAGAAGTTGTGGTCCTTATGTACAATGGAATATCACTCAGCCATGAAATCAATGTCATAAGGCTAGTAGCAGCATGATGAGTGGATTTAGGTACGACGATTCTAAGTGAAATAAGTCACACAGAAAAGGACACTTCTCATAAGGTATGACTGATAGAGGGAATGTAAAAACCGTTACACTTGAACTGAATTACAAAACAGAACAGAGTCACACATGCAGAAAACACACTATGGCTGCTTAACGGGAAAGGTGAGGTGGGGTGATACATAAAACAAGGGTATCAAATTAGCTCAGATACCGTTCCATAAACCCAATATGTAATAGACAAGACCTACTCCTTGCTCAGAGAACTGGACTCAACACGCCCTATTCACCGCACAAGATTATATCTGACTAGTAATAATCGTAAAGCCTATGTATTGATATCTCTCTGTTAGTGTGTCAAGTGGGTGTAAAGCGGCATAAACACAGCAGTGAAAAGCAGCTAAATCCCATTATGAAAATAAATTACTTTGAAAAGCCCATGAAACAAAGACAGTGAACGAGAGAGGAATTCTTACACAATGCGTTCAGGGGCTGTGATGCAACCTGGATTGACCATATCTAGACCCACAGCTGGATTAGACATAAGGGTGGACACTCTTGGGGCTGAGAGGTTTGGTGAGGTTGGGTGAGCAAACGCAGACCCTTTAAAGTAATACTGCATGGTACCCACCGCATGGGCCCCAAATCTCCAGGTTCAAGGGCATCTTCCTACATCAAAAACATGCATGAGAAACCCAGAAGATGGTACACCGTGTGATGGGGAAAGGTTTCTAAAACGCACCTCATTTCTCATCGCCTTGTGCCCGGGTTCGCCATTCCAGCCGCTTTACTAGCAAGCTCCCTACTTGGAGCATCAGCACCTTTAACCTCCTGTTCCGTACAGGTTGCAATTTGTCCTGAGGATAAACGGGAAGACGTGGAACCAACGAGAGACTAGCTCTTGGTGTTGGGAACGGCACAGGTCACTCTATTTTCCCATCAGAAAGAAGAATTAACCACAGGCTCAGCCTGCCCCCCGGAACCAGAACAGGGCCTGAAGCCATTCTGCGATTTTGCCGCCAGCTCCCATAAAAACGAGTTGTAAAATGGAGGTTCAGGGCACTGCAATTCACAAACCTGCAGAGTTATAAATGATAACTCTCGTCCACAAATATATTGAGGGAAGGCAAAGAAGAGGATTTGAAATCAAGGCAGAATTGCAGGAAAGAGATTTCAGGAGGTAGATTCGAATCGCCTTTAAAGCACATGAAAAGCGGCAAAACGTTGACAATGATGCCCTTGGCCAAAAAGGGCGTATGCGTTTTTTCCTGAATATATTCAGGAAAAAACGCATACGCCCTTTTTGGCCAACCAAGCAACCTGGAAAGGCAAATCAGCGCTACAAACAAGTCTCGCTTCCCATCGGTCAAAAGGGCCATGCTGAAAAAAGTGTCAAAACCAGAAATGCAGGACAGGCCATGGAGAAATGGGAGCCTTGCTACACTGATGGGCGGGATGTAAATTGCCAACAGCCACTCTGGAGAAGTGTACGGTGAGTCCTGAAACATCTGAAAAACACAGCTTAGAGAGCATAGGGCACTTCCACTCATGGGGGTATGAATTGGGAAAATGAAAAATCAGCAAGACACAAGCACCCCAAAGTTTAGGGCTGCTCTGTTGACAAGGACCTCCACTTCATTCCACCTTAAATATCCCAGGAAAGAGAAAAATGGGTAAAGAAGTTGTGGTCCTTATGTACAATGGAATATCACTCAGCCATGAAATCAATGTCATAAGGCTAGTAGCAGCATGATGAGTGGATTTAGGTACGACGATTCTAAGTGAAATAAGTCACACAGAAAAGGACACTTCTCATAAGGTATGACTGATAGAGGGAATGTAAAAACCGTTACACTTGAACTGAATTACAAAACAGAACAGAGTCACACATGCAGAAAACACACTATGGCTGCTTAACGGGAAAGGTGAGGTGGGGTGATACATAAAACAAGGGTATCAAATTAGCTCAGATACCGTTCCATAAACCCAATATGTAATAGACAAGACCTACTCCTTGCTCAGAGAACTGGACTCAACACGCCCTATTCACCGCACAAGATTATATCTGACTAGTAATAATCGTAAAGCCTATGTATTGATATCTCTCTGTTAGTGTGTCAAGTGGGTGTAAAGCGGCATAAACACAGCAGTGAAAAGCAGCTAAATCCCATTATGAAAATAAATTACTTTGAAAAACCCATGAAACAAAGACAGTGAACGAGAGAGGAATTCTTACACAATGCGTTCAGGGGCTGTGATGCAACCTGGATTGACCATATCTAGACTCACAGCTGGATGAGACATAAGGGTGGACACTCTTGGGGCTGAGAGGTTTGGTGAGGTTGGGTGAGCAAACGCAGACCCTTTAAAGTAATACTGCATGGTACCCATCGCATGGGTCCCAAATCTCCAGCTTCAAGGGCATCTTCCTACATCAAAAACATGCATGAGAAACCCAGAAGATGGTACACCGTGTGATGGGGAAAGGTTTCTAAAACGCACCTCATTTCTCATCGCCTTGTGCCCGGGTTCGCCATTCCAGCCGCTTTACTAGCAAGCTCCCTACTTGGAGCATCAGCACCTTTAACCTCCTGTTCCGTACAGGTTGCAATTTGTCCTGAGGATAAACGGGAAGACGTGGAACCAACGAGAGACTAGCTCTTGGTGTTGGGACAGGCACAGGTCACTCTATTTTCCCATCAGAAAGAAGAATTAACCACAGGCTCAGCCTGCCCCCCGGAACCAGAACAGGGCCTGAAGCCATTCTGCGATTTTGCCGCCAGCTCCCATAAAAACGAGTTGTAAAATGGAGGTTCAGGGCACTGCAATTCACAAACCTGCAGAGTTATAAATGATAACTCTCGTCCACAAATATATTGAGGGAAGGCAAAGAAGAGGATTTGAAATCAAGGCAGAATTGCAGGAAAGAGATTTCAGGAGGTAGATTCGAATCGCCTTTAAAGCACATGAAAAGCGGCAAAACGTTGACAATGATGCCCTTGGCCAAAAAGGGCGTATGCGTTTTTTCCTGAATATATTCAGGAAAAAACGCATACGCCCTTTTTGGCCAACCAAGCAACCTGGAAAGGCAAATCAGCGCTACAAACAAGTCTCGCTTCCCATCGGTCAAAAGGGCCATGCTGAAAAAAGTGTCAAAACCAGAAATGCAGGACAGGCCATGGAGAAATGGGAGCCTTGCTACACTGATGGGCGGGATGTAAATTGCCAACAGCCACTCTGGAGAAGTGTACGGTGAGTCCTGAAACATCTGAAAAACACAGCTTAGAGAGCATAGGGCACTTCCACTCATGGGGGTATGAATTGGGAAAATGAAAAATCAGCAAGACACAAGCACCCCAAAGTTTAGGGCTGCTCTGTTGACAAGGACCTCCACTTCATTCCACCTTAAATATCCCAGGAAAGAGAAAAATGGGTAAAGAAGTTGTGGTCCTTATGTACAATGGAATATCACTCAGCCATGAAATCAATGTCATAAGGCTAGTAGCAGCATGATGAGTGGATTTAGGTACGACGATTCTAAGTGAAATAAGTCACACAGAAAAGGACACTTCTCATAAGGTATGACTGATAGAGGGAATGTAAAAACCGTTACACTTGAACTGAATTACAAAACAGAACAGAGTCACACATGCAGAAAACACACTATGGCTGCTTAACGGGAAAGGTGAGGTGGGGTGATACATAAAACAAGGGTATCAAATTAGCTCAGATACCGTTCCATAAACCCAATATGTAATAGACAAGACCTACTCCTTGCTCAGAGAACTGGACTCAACACGCCCTATTCACCGCACAAGATTATATCTGACTAGTAATAATCGTAAAGCCTATGTATTGATATCTCTCTGTTAGTGTGTCAAGTGGGTGTAAAGCGGCATAAACACAGCAGTGAAAAGCAGCTAAATCCCATTATGAAAATAAATTACTTTGAAAAGCCCATGAAACAAAGACAGTGAACGAGAGAGGAATTCTTACACAATGCGTTCAGGGGCTGTGATGCAACCTGGATTGACCATATCTAGACCCACAGCTGGATGAGACATAAGGGTGGACACTCTTGGGGCTGAGAGGTTTGGTGAGGTTGGGTGAGCAAACGCAGACCCTTTAAAGTAATACTGCATGGTACCCATCGCATGGGTCCCAAATCTCCAGGTTCAAGGGCATCTTCCTACATCAAAAACATGCATGAGAAACCCAGAAGATGGTACACCGTGTGATGGGGAAAGGTTTCTAAAACGCACCTCATTTCTCATCGCCTTGTGCCCGGGTTCGCCATTCCAGCCGCTTTACTAGCAAGCTCCCTACTTGGAGCATCAGCACCTTTAACCTCCTGTTCCGTACAGGTTGCAATTTGTCCTGAGGATAAACGGGAAGACGTGGAACCAACGAGAGACTAGCTCTTGGTGTTGGGAACGGCACAGGTCACTCTATTTTCCCATCAGAAAGAAGAATTAACCACAGGCTCAGCCTGCCCCCCGGAACCAGAACAGGGCCTGAAGCCATTCTGCGATTTTGCCGCCAGCTCCCATAAAAACGAGTTGTAAAATGGAGGTTCAGGGCACTGCAATTCACAAACCTGCAGAGTTATAAATGATAACTCTCGTCCACAAATATATTGAGGGAAGGCAAAGAAGAGGATTTGAAATCAAGGCAGAATTGCAGGAAAGAGATTTCAGGAGGTAGATTCGAATCGCCTTTAAAGCACATGAAAAGCGGCAAAACGTTGACAATGATGCCCTTGGCCAAAAAGGGCGTATGCGTTTTTTCCTGAATATATTCAGGAAAAAACGCATACGCCCTTTTTGGCCAACCAAGCAACCTGGAAAGGCAAATCAGCGCTACAAACAAGTCTCGCTTCCCATCGGTCAAAAGGGCCATGCTGAAAAAAGTGTCAAAACCAGAAATGCAGGACAGGCCATGGAGAAATGGGAGCCTTGCTACACTGATGGGCGGGATGTAAATTGCCAACAGCCACTCTGGAGAAGTGTACGGTGAGTCCTGAAACATCTGAAAAACACAGCTTAGAGAGCATAGGGCACTTCCACTCATGGGGGTATGAATTGGGAAAATGAAAAATCAGCAAGACACAAGCACCCCAAAGTTTAGGGCTGCTCTGTTGACAAGGACCTCCACTTCATTCCACCTTAAATATCCCAGGAAAGAGAAAAATGGGTAAAGAAGTTGTGGTCCTTATGTACAATGGAATATCACTCAGCCATGAAATCAATGTCATAAGGCTAGTAGCAGCATGATGAGTGGATTTAGGTACGACGATTCTAAGTGAAATAAGTCACACAGAAAAGGACACTTCTCATAAGGTATCACTGATAGAGGGAATGTAAAAACCGTTACACTTGAACTGAATTACAAAACAGAACAGAGTCACACATGCAGAAAACACACTATGGCTGCTTAACGGGAAAGGTGAGGTGGGGTGATACATAAAACAAGGGTATCAAATTAGCTCAGATACCGTTCCATAAACCCAATATGTAATAGACAAGACCTACTCCTTGCTCAGAGAACTGGACTCAACACGCCCTATTCACCGCACAAGATTATATCTGACTAGTAATAATCGTAAAGCCTATGTATTGATATCTCTCTGTTAGTGTGTCAAGTGGGTGTAAAGCGGCATAAACACAGCAGTGAAAAGCAGCTAAATCCCATTATGAAAATAAATTACTTTGAAAAACCCATGAAACAAAGACAGTGAACGAGAGAGGAATTCTTACACAATGCGTTCAGGGGCTGTGATGCAACCTGGATTGACCATATCTAGACTCACAGCTGGATGAGACATAAGGGTGGACACTCTTGGGGCTGAGAGGTTTGGTGAGGTTGGGTGAGCAAACGCAGACCCTTTAAAGTAATACTGCATGGTACCCATCGCATGGGTCCCAAATCTCCAGCTTCAAGGGCATCTTCCTACATCAAAAACATGCATGAGAAACCCAGAAGATGGTACACAGTGTGATGGGGAAAGGTTTCTAAAACGCACCTCATTTCTCATCGCCTTGTGCCCGGGTTCGCCATTCCAGCCGCTTTACTAGCAAGCTCCCTACTTGGAGCATCAGCACCTTTAACCTCCTGTTCCGTACAGGTTGCAATTTGTCCTGAGGATAAACGGGAAGACGTGGAACCAACGAGAGACTAGCTCTTGGTGTTGGGACAGGCACAGGTCACTCTATTTTCCCATCAGAAAGAAGAATTAACCACAGGCTCAGCCTGCCCCCCGGAACCAGAACAGGGCCTGAAGCCATTCTGCGATTTTGCCGCCAGCTCCCATAAAAACGAGTTGTAAAATGGAGGTTCAGGGCACTGCAATTCACAAACCTGCAGAGTTATAAATGATAACTCTCGTCCACAAATATATTGAGGGAAGGCAAAGAAGAGGATTTGAAATCAAGGCAGAATTGCAGGAAAGAGATTTCAGGAGGTAGATTCGAATCGCCTTTAAAGCACATGAAAAGCGGCAAAACGTTGACAATGATGCCCTTGGCCAAAAAGGGCGTATGCGTTTTTTCCTGAATATATTCAGGAAAAAACGCATACGCCCTTTTTGGCCAACCAAGCAACCTGGAAAGGCAAATCAGCGCTACAAACAAGTCTCGCTTCCCATCGGTCAAAAGGGCCATGCTGAAAAAAGTGTCAAAACCAGAAATGCAGGACAGGCCATGGAGAAATGGGAGCCTTGCTACACTGATGGGCGGGATGTAAATTGCCAACAGCCACTCTGGAGAAGTGTACGGTGAGTCCTGAAACATCTGAAAAACACAGCTTAGAGAGCATAGGGCACTTCCACTCATGGGGGTATGAATTGGGAAAATGAAAAATCAGCAAGACACAAGCACCCCAAAGTTTAGGGCTGCTCTGTTGACAAGGACCTCCACTTCATTCCACCTTAAATATCCCAGGAAAGAGAAAAATGGGTAAAGAAGTTGTGGTCCTTATGTACAATGGAATATCACTCAGCCATGAAATCAATGTCATAAGGCTAGTAGCAGCATGATGAGTGGATTTAGGTACGACGATTCTAAGTGAAATAAGTCACACAGAAAAGGACACTTCTCATAAGGTATGACTGATAGAGGGAATGTAAAAACCGTTACACTTGAACTGAATTACAAAACAGAACAGAGTCACACATGCAGAAAACACACTATGGCTGCTTAACGGGAAAGGTGAGGTGGGGTGATACATAAAACAAGGGTATCAAATTAGCTCAGATACCGTTCCATAAACCCAATATGTAATAGACAAGACCTACTCCTTGCTCAGAGAACTGGACTCAACACGCCCTATTCACCGCACAAGATTATATCTGACTAGTAATAATCGTAAAGCCTATGTATTGATATCTCTCTGTTAGTGTGTCAAGTGGGTGTAAAGCGGCATAAACACAGCAGTGAAAAGCAGCTAAATCCCATTATGAAAATAAATTACTTTGAAAAGCCCATGAAACAAAGACAGTGAACGAGAGAGGAATTCTTACACAATGCGTTCAGGGGCTGTGATGCAACCTGGATTGACCATATCTAGACCCACAGCTGGATGAGACATAAGGGTGGACACTCTTGGGGCTGAGAGGTTTGGTGAGGTTGGGTGAGCAAACGCAGACCCTTTAAAGTAATACTGCATGGTACCCATCGCATGGGTCCCAAATCTCCAGGTTCAAGGGCATCTTCCTACATCAAAAACATGCATGAGAAACCCAGAAGATGGTACACAGTGTGATGGGGAAAGGTTTCTAAAACGCACCTCATTTCTCATCGCCTTGTGCCCGGGTTCGCCATTCCAGCCGCTTTACTAGCAAGCTCCCTACTTGGAGCATCAGCACCTTTAACCTCCTGTTCCGTACAGGTTGCAATTTGTCCTGAGGATAAACGGGAAGACGTGGAACCAACGAGAGACTAGCTCTTGGTGTTGGGAACGGCACAGGTCACTCTATTTTCCCATCAGAAAGAAGAATTAACCACAGGCTCAGCCTGCCCCCCGGAACCAGAACAGGGCCTGAAGCCATTCTGCGATTTTGCGGCCAGCTCCCATAAAAACGAGTTGTAAAATGGAGGTTCAGGGCACTGCAATTCACAAACCTGCAGAGTTATAAATGATAACTCTCGTCCACAAATATATTGAGGGAAGGCAAAGAAGAGGATTTGAAATCAAGGCAGAATTGCAGGAAAGAGATTTCAGGAGGTAGATTCGAATCGCCTTTAAAGCACATGAAAAGCGGCAAAACGTTGACAATGATGCCCTTGGCCAAAAAGGGCGTATGCGTTTTTTCCTGAATATATTCAGGAAAAAACGCATACGCCCTTTTTGGCCAACCAAGCAACCTGGAAAGGCAAATCAGCGCTACAAACAAGTCTCGCTTCCCATCGGTCAAAAGGGCCATGCTGAAAAAAGTGTCAAAACCAGAAATGCAGGACAGGCCATGGAGAAATGGGAGCCTTGCTACACTGATGGGCGGGATGTAAATTGCCAACAGCCACTCTGGAGAAGTGTACGGTGAGTCCTGAAACATCTGAAAAACACAGCTTAGAGAGCATAGGGCACTTCCACTCATGGGGGTATGAATTGGGAAAATGAAAAATCAGCAAGACACAAGCACCCCAAAGTTTAGGACTGCTCTGTTGACAAGGACCTCCACTTCATTCCACCTTAAATATCCCAGGAAAGAGAAAAATGGGTAAAGAAGTTGTGGTCCTTATGTACAATGGAATATCACTCAGCCATGAAATCAATGTCATAAGGCTAGTAGCAGCATGATGAGTGGATTTAGGTACGACGATTCTAAGTGAAATAAGTCACACAGAAAAGGACACTTCTCATAAGGTATCACTGATAGAGGGAATGTAAAAACCGTTACACTTGAACTGAATTACAAAACAGAACAGAGTCACACATGCAGAAAACACACTATGGCTGCTTAACGGGAAAGGTGAGGTGGGGTGATACATAAAACAAGGGTATCAAATTAGCTCAGATACCGTTCCATAAACCCAATATGTAATAGACAAGACCTACTCCTTGCTCAGAGAACTGGACTCAACACGCCCTATTCACCGCACAAGAATATATCTGACTAGTAATAATCGTAAAGCCTATGTATTGATATCTCTCTGTTAGTGTGTCAAGTGGGTGTAAAGCGGCATAAACACAGCAGTGAAAAGCAGCTAAACCCCATTATAAAAATAAATTACTTTGAAACACCCATGAAACAAAGACAGTGAAAGAGAGAGAAATTCTTACACAATGCGTTCAGGGGCTGTGATGCAACCTGGATTGACCATATCTAGACTCACAGCTGGATCAGACATAAGGGTGGACACTCTTGGGGCTGAGAGGTTTGGTGAGGTTGGGTGAGCAAACGCAGACCCTTTAAAGTAATACTGCATGGTACCCATCGCATGGGTCCCAAATCTCCAGGTTCAAGGGCATCTTCCTACATCAAAAACATGCATGAGAAACCCAGAAGATGGTACACCGTGTGATGGGGAAAGGTTTCTAAAACGCACCTCATTTCTCATTGCCTTGTGCCCGGGTTCGCCATTCCAGCCGCTTTACTAGCAAGCTCCCTACTTGGAGCATCAGCACCTTTAACCTCCTGTTCCGTACAGGTTGCAATTTGTCCTGAGGATAAACGGGAAGACGTGGAACCAACGAGAGACTAGCTCTTGGTGTTGGGAACGGCACAGGTCACTCTATTTTCCCATCAGAAAGAAGAATTAACCACAGGCTCAGCCTGCCCCCCGGAACCAGAACAGGGCCTGAAGCCATTCTGCGATTTTGCCGCCAGCTCCCATAAAAACGAGTTGTAAAATGGAGGTTCAGGGCACTGCAATTCACAAACCTGCAGAGTTATAAATGATAACTCTCGTCCACAAATATATTGAGGGAAGGCAAAGAAGAGGATTTGAAATCAAGGCAGAATTGCAGGAAAGAGATTTCAGGAGGTAGATTCGAATCGCCTTTAAAGCACATGAAAAGCGGCAAAACGTTGACAATGATGCCCTTGGCCAAAAAGGGCGTATGCGTTTTTTCCTGAATATATTCAGGAAAAAACGCATACGCCCTTTTTGGCCAACCAAGCAACCTGGAAAGGCAAATCAGCGCTACAAACAAGTCTCGCTTCCCATCGGTCAAAAGGGCCATGCTGAAAAAAGTGTCAAAACCAGAAATGCAGGACAGGCCATGGAGAAATGGGAGCCTTGCTACACTGATGGGCGGGATGTAAATTGCCAACAGCCACTCTGGAGAAGTGTACGGTGAGTCCTGAAACATCTGAAAAACACAGCTTAGAGAGCATAGGGCACTTCCACTCATGGGGGTATGAATTGGGAAAATGAAAAATCAGCAAGACACAAGCACCCCAAAGTTTAGGGCTGCTCTGTTGACAAGGACCTCCACTTCATTCCACCTTAAATATCCCAGGAAAGAGAAAAATGGGTAAAGAAGTTGTGGTCCTTATGTACAATGGAATATCACTCAGCCATGAAATCAATGTCATAAGGCTAGTAGCAGCATGATGAGTGGATTTAGGTACGACGATTCTAAGTGAAATAAGTCACACAGAAAAGGACACTTCTCATAAGGTATCACTGATAGAGGGAATGTAAAAACCGTTACACTTGAACTGAATTACAAAACAGAACAGAGTCACACATGCAGAAAACACACTATGGCTGCTTAACGGGAAAGGTGAGGTGGGGTGATACATAAAACAAGGGTATCAAATTAGCTCAGATACCATTCCATAAACCCAATATGTAATAGACAAGACCTACTCCTTGCTCAGAGAACTGGACTCAACACGCCCTATTCACCGCACAAGAATATATCTGACTAATAATAATCGTAAAACCTATGTATTGATATCTCTCTGTTAGTGTGTCAAGTGGGTGTAAAGCGGCATAAACACAGCAGTGAAAAGCAGCTAAACCCCATTATAAAAATAAATTACTTTGAAACACCCATGAAACAAAGACAGTGAAAGAGAGAGAAATTCTTACACAATGCGTTCAGGGGCTGTGATGCAACCTGGATTGACCATATCTAGACTCACAGCTGGATCAGACATAAGGGTGGACACTCTTGGGGCTGAGAGGTTTGGTGAGGTTGGGTGAGCAAACGCAGACCCTTTAAAGTAATACTGCATGGTACCCATCGCATGGGTCCCAAATCTCCAGGTTCAAGGGCATCTTCCTACATCAAAAACATGCATGAGAAACCCAGAAGATGGTACACTGTGTGATGGGGAAAGGTTTCTAAAACGCACCTCATTTCTCATCGCCTTGTGCCCGGGTTCGCCATTCCAGCCGCTTTACTAGCAAGCTCCCTACTTGGAGCATCAGCACCTTTAACCTCCTGTTCCGTACAGGTTGCAATTTGTCCTGAGGATAAACGGGAAGACGTGGAACCAACGAGAGACTAGCTCTTGGTGTTGGGAACGGCACAGGTCACTCTATTTTCCCATCAGAAAGAAGAATTAACCACAGGCTCAGCCTGCCCCCCGGAACCAGAACAGGGCCTGAAGCCATTCTGCGATTTTGCCGCCAGCTCCCATAAAAACGAGTTGTAAAATGGAGGTTCAGGGCACTGCAATTCACAAACCTGCAGAGTTATAAATGATAACTCTCGTCCACAAATATATTGAGGGAAGGCAAAGAAGAGGATTTGAAATCAAGGCAGAATTGCAGGAAAGAGATTTCAGGAGGTAGATTCGAATCGCCTTTAAAGCACATGAAAAGCGGCAAAACGTTGACAATGATGCCCTTGGCCAAAAAGGGCGTATGCGTTTTTTCCTGAATATATTCAGGAAAAAACGCATACGCCCTTTTTGGCCAACCAAGCAACCTGGAAAGGCAAATCAGCGCTACAAACAAGTCTCGCTTCCCATCGGTCAAAAGGGCCATGCTGAAAAAAGTGTCAAAACCAGAAATGCAGGACAGGCCATGGAGAAATGGGAGCCTTGCTACACTGATGGGCGGGATGTAAATTGCCAACAGCCACTCTGGAGAAGTGTACGGTGAGTCCTGAAACATCTGAAAAACACAGCTTAGAGAGCATAGGGCACTTCCACTCATGGGGGTATGAATTGGGAAAATGAAAAATCAGCAAGAC
This sequence comes from Balaenoptera borealis, assembly GCF_965194805.1. Classification (NCBI taxonomy): domain Eukaryota; kingdom Metazoa; phylum Chordata; class Mammalia; order Artiodactyla; family Balaenopteridae; genus Balaenoptera; species Balaenoptera borealis. The sequence goes on along the minus strand of NW_028123987.1, from coordinate 1,649,411 downwards.
ACAAGCACCCCAAAGTTTAGGGCTGCTCTGTTGACAAGGACCTCCACTTCATTCCACCTTAAATATCCCAGGAAAGAGAAAAATGGGTAAAGAAGTTGTGGTCCTTATGTACAATGGAATATCACTCAGCCATGAAATCAATGTCATAAGGCTAGTAGCAGCATGATGAGTGGATTTAGGTACGACGATTCTAAGTGAAATAAGTCACACAGAAAAGGACACTTCTCATAAGGTATCACTGATAGAGGGAATGTAAAAACCGTTACACTTGAACTGAATTACAAAACAGAACAGAGTCACACATGCAGAAAACACACTATGGCTGCTTAACGGGAAAGGTGAGGTGGGGTGATACATAAAACAAGGGTATCAAATTAGCTCAGATACCATTCCATAAACCCAATATGTAATAGACAAGACCTACTCCTTGCTCAGAGAACTGGACTCAACACGCCCTATTCACCACACAAGAATATATCTGACTAATAATAATCGTAAAACCTATGTATTGATATCTCTCTGTTAGTGTGTCAAGTGGGTGTAAAGCGGCATAAACACAGCAGTGAAAAGCAGCTAAACCCCATTATAAAAATAAATTACTTTGAAACACCCATGAAACAAAGACAGTGAAAGAGAGAGAAATTCTTACACAATGCGTTCAGGGGCTGTGATGCAACCTGGATTGACCATATCTAGACTCACAGCTGGATCAGACATAAGGGTGGACACTCTTGGGGCTGAGAGGTTTGGTGAGGTTGGGTGAGCAAACGCAGACCCTTTAAAGTAATACTGCATGGTACCCATCGCATGGGTCCCAAATCTCCAGGTTCAAGGGCATCTTCCTACATCAAAAACATGCATGAGAAACCCAGAAGATGGTACACAGTGTGATGGGGAAAGGTTTCTAAAACGCACCTCATTTCTCATCACCTTGTGCCCGGGTTCGCCATTCCAGCCGCTTTACTAGCAAGCTCCCTACTTGGAGCATCAGCACCTTTAACCTCCTGTTCCGTACAGGTTGCAATTTGTCCTGAGGATAAACGGGAAGACGTGGAACCAACGAGAGACTAGCTCTTGGTGTTGGGAACGGCACAGGTCACTCTATTTTCCCATCAGAAAGAAGAATTAACCACAGGCTCAGCCTGCCCCCCGGAACCAGAACAGGGCCTGAAGCCATTCTGCGATTTTGCCGCCAGCTCCCATAAAAACGAGTTGTAAAATGGAGGTTCAGGGCACTGCAATTCACAAACCTGCAGAGTTATAAATGATAACTCTCGTCCACAAATATATTGAGGGAAGGCAAAGAAGAGGATTTGAAATCAAGGCAGAATTGCAGGAAAGAGATTTCAGGAGGTAGATTCGAATCGCCTTTAAAGCACATGAAAAGCGGCAAAACGTTGACAATGATGCCCTTGGCCAAAAAGGGCGTATGCGTTTTTTCCTGAATATATTCAGGAAAAAACGCATACGCCCTTTTTGGCCAACCAAGCAACCTGGAAAGGCAAATCAGCGCTACAAACAAGTCTCGCTTCCCATCGGTCAAAAGGGCCATGCTGAAAAAAGTGTCAAAACCAGAAATGCAGGACAGGCCATGGAGAAATGGGAGCCTTGCTACACTGATGGGCGGGATGTAAATTGCCAACAGCCACTTTGGAGAAGTGTACGGTGAGTCCTGAAACATCTGAAAAACACAGCTTAGAGAGCATAGGGCACTTCCACTCATGGGGGTATGAATTGGGAAAATGAAAAATCAGCAAGACACAAGCACCCCAAAGTTTAGGGCTGCTCTGTTGACAAGGACCTCCACTTCATTCCACCTTAAATATCCCAGGAAAGAGAAAAATGGGTAAAGAAGTTGTGGTCCTTATGTACAATGGAATATCACTCAGCCATGAAATCAATGTCATAAGGCTAGTAGCAGCATGATGAGTGGATTTAGGTACGACGATTCTAAGTGAAATAAGTCACACAGAAAAGGACACTTCTCATAAGGTATGACTGATAGAGGGAATGTAAAAACCGTTACACTTGAACTGAATTACAAAACAGAACAGAGTCACACATGCAGAAAACACACTATGGCTGCTTAACGGGAAAGGTGAGGTGGGGTGATACATAAAACAAGGGTATCAAATTAGCTCAGATACCGTTCCATAAACCCAATATGTAATAGACAAGACCTACTCCTTGCTCAGAGAACTGGACTCAACACGCCCTATTCACCGCACAAGATTATATCTGACTAGTAATAATCGTAAAGCCTATGTATTGATATCTCTCTGTTAGTGTGTCAAGTGGGTGTAAAGCGGCATAAACACAGCAGTGAAAAGCAGCTAAATCCCATTATGAAAATAAATTACTTTGAAAAGCCCATGAAACAAAGACAGTGAACGAGAGAGGAATTCTTACACAATGCGTTCAGGGGCTGTGATGCAACCTGGATTGACCATATCTAGACCCACAGCTGGATGAGACATAAGGGTGGACACTCTTGGGGCTGAGAGGTTTGGTGAGGTTGGGTGAGCAAACGCAGACCCTTTAAAGTAATACTGCATGGTACCCATCGCATGGGTCCCAAATCTCCAGGTTCAAGGGCATCTTCCTACATCAAAAACATGCATGAGAAACCCAGAAGATGGTACACCGTGTGATGGGGAAAGGTTTCTAAAACGCACCTCATTTCTCATCGCCTTGTGCCCGGGTTCGCCATTCCAGCCGCTTTACTAGCAAGCTCCCTACTTGGAGCATCAGCACCTTTAACCTCCTGTTCCGTACAGGTTGCAATTTGTCCTGAGGATAAACGGGAAGACGTGGAACCAACGAGAGACTAGCTCTTGGTGTTGGGAACGGCACAGGTCACTCTATTTTCCCATCAGAAAGAAGAATTAACCACAGGCTCAGCCTGCCCCCCGGAACCAGAACAGGGCCTGAAGCCATTCTGCGATTTTGCCGCCAGCTCCCATAAAAACGAGTTGTAAAATGGAGGTTCAGGGCACTGCAATTCACAAACCTGCAGAGTTATAAATGATAACTCTCGTCCACAAATATATTGAGGGAAGGCAAAGAAGAGGATTTGAAATCAAGGCAGAATTGCAGGAAAGAGATTTCAGGAGGTAGATTCGAATCGCCTTTAAAGCACATGAAAAGCGGCAAAACGTTGACAATGATGCCCTTGGCCAAAAAGGGCGTATGCGTTTTTTCCTGAATATATTCAGGAAAAAACGCATACGCCCTTTTTGGCCAACCAAGCAACCTGGAAAGGCAAATCAGCGCTACAAACAAGTCTCGCTTCCCATCGGTCAAAAGGGCCATGCTGAAAAAAGTGTCAAAACCAGAAATGCAGGACAGGCCATGGAGAAATGGGAGCCTTGCTACACTGATGGGCGGGATGTAAATTGCCAACAGCCACTCTGGAGAAGTGTACGGTGAGTCCTGAAACATCTGAAAAACACAGCTTAGAGAGCATAGGGCACTTCCACTCATGGGGGTATGAATTGGGAAAATGAAAAATCAGCAAGACACAAGCACCCCAAAGTTTAGGGCTGCTCTGTTGACAAGGACCTCCACTTCATTCCACCTTAAATATCCCAGGAAAGAGAAAAATGGGTAAAGAAGTTGTGGTCCTTATGTACAATGGAATATCACTCAGCCATGAAATCAATGTCATAAGGCTAGTAGCAGCATGATGAGTGGATTTAGGTACGAGGATTCTAAGTGAAATAAGTCACACAGAAAAGGACACTTCTCATAAGGTATCACTGATAGAGGGAATGTAAAAACCGTTACACTTGAACTGAATTACAAAACAGAACAGAGTCACACATGCAGAAAACACACTATGGCTGCTTAACGGGAAAGGTGAGGTGGGGTGATACATAAAACAAGGGTATCAAATTAGCTCAGATACCATTCCATAAACCCAATATGTAATAGACAAGACCTACTCCTTGCTCAGAGAACTGGACTCAACACGCCCTATTCACCGCACAAGAATATATCTGACTAATAATAATCGTAAAACCTATGTATTGATATCTCTCTGTTAGTGTGTCAAGTGGGTGTAAAGCGGCATAAACACAGCAGTGAAAAGCAGCTAAACCCCATTATAAAAATAAATTACTTTGAAACACCCATGAAACAAAGACAGTGAAAGAGAGAGAAATTCTTACACAATGCGTTCAGGGGCTGTGATGCAACCTGGATTGACCATATCTAGACTCACAGCTGGATCAGACATAAGGGTGGACACTCTTGGGGCTGAGAGGTTTGGTGAGGTTGGGTGAGCAAACGCAGACCCTTTAAAGTAATACTGCATGATACCCATCGCATGGGTCCCAAATCTCCAGGTTCAAGGGCATCTTCCTACATCAAAAACATGCATGAGAAACCCAGAAGATTGTACACCGTGTGATGGGGAAAGGTTTCTAAAACGCACCTCATTTCTCATCGCCTTGTGCCCGGGTTCGCCATTCCAGCCGCTTTACTAGCAAGCTCCCTACTTGGAGCATCAGCACCTTTAACCTCCTGTTCCGTACAGGTTGCAATTTGTCCTGAGGATAAACGGGAAGACGTGGAACCAACGAGAGACTAGCTCTTGGTGTTGGGACAGGCACAGGTCACTCTATTTTCCCATCAGAAAGAAGAATTAACCACAGGCTCAGCCTGCCCCCCGGAACCAGAACAGGGCCTGAAGCCATTCTGCGATTTTGCGGCCAGCTCCCATAAAAACGAGTTGTAAAATGGAGGTTCAGGGCACTGCAATTCACAAACCTGCAGAGTTATAAATGATAACTCTCGTCCACAAATATATTGAGGGAAGGCAAAGAAGAGGATTTGAAATCAAGGCAGAATTGCAGGAAAGAGACTTCAGGAGGTAGATTCGAATCGCCTTTAAAGCACATGAAAAGCGGCAAAACGTTGACAATGATGCCCTTGGCCAAAAAGGGCGTATGCGTTTTTTCCTGAATATATTCAGGAAAAAACGCATACGCCCTTTTTGGCCAACCAAGCAACCTGGAAAGGCAAATCAGCGCTACAAACAAGTCTCGCTTCCCATCGGTCAAAAGGGCCATGCTGAAAAAAGTGTCAAAACCAGAAATGCAGGACAGGCCATGGAGAAATGGGAGCCTTGCTACACTGATGGGCGGGATGTAAATTGCCAACAGCCACTCTGGAGAAGTGTACGGTGAGTCCTGAAACATCTGAAAAACACAGCTTAGAGAGCATAGGGCACTTCCACTCATGGGGGTATGAATTGGGAAAATGAAAAATCAGCAAGACACAAGCACCCCAAAGTTTAGGGCTGCTCTGTTGACAAGGACCTCCACTTCATTCCACCTTAAATATCCCAGGAAAGAGAAAAATGGGTAAAGAAGTTGTGGTCCTTATGTACAATGGAATATCACTCAGCCATGAAATCAATGTCATAAGGCTAGTAGCAGCATGATGAGTGGATTTAGGTACGACGATTCTAAGTGAAATAAGTCACACAGAAAAGGACACTTCTCATAAGGTATGACTGATAGAGGGAATGTAAAAACCGTTACACTTGAACTGAATTACAAAACAGAACAGAGTCACACATGCAGAAAACACACTATGGCTGCTTAACGGGAAAGGTGAGGTGGGGTGATACATAAAACAAGGGTATCAAATTAGCTCAGATACCGTTCCATAAACCCAATATGTAATAGACAAGACCTACTCCTTGCTCAGAGAACTGGACTCAACACGCCCTATTCACCGCACAAGATTATATCTGACTAGTAATAATCGTAAAGCCTATGTATTGATATCTCTCTGTTAGTGTGTCAAGTGGGTGTAAAGCGGCATAAACACAGCAGTGAAAAGCAGCTAAACCCCATTATAAAAATAAATTACTTTGAAACACCCATGAAACAAAGACAGTGAAAGAGAGAGAAATTCTTACACAATGCGTTCAGGGGCTGTGATGCAACCTGGATTGACCATATCTAGACTCACAGCTGGATGAGACATAAGGGTGGACACTCTTGGGGCTGAGAGGTTTGGTGAGGTTGGGTGAGCAAACGCAGACCCTTTAAAGTAATACTGCATGATACCCACCGCATGGGTCCCAAATCTCCAGGTTCAAGGGCATCTTCCTACATCAAAAACATGCATGAGAAACCCAGAAGATGGTACACCGTGTGATGGGGAAAGGTTTCTAAAACGCACCTCATTTCTCATCGCCTTGTGCCCGGGTTCGCCATTCCAGCCGCTTTACTAGCAAGCTCCCTACTTGGAGCATCAGCACCTTTAACCTCCTGTTCCGTACAGGTTGCAATTTGTCCTGAGGATAAACGGGAAGACGTGGAACCAACGAGAGACTAGCTCTTGGTGTTGGGACAGGCACAGGTCACTCTATTTTCCCATCAGAAAGAAGAATTAACCACAGGCTCAGCCTGCCCCCCGGAACCAGAACAGGGCCTGAAGCCATTCTGCGATTTTGCGGCCAGCTCCCATAAAAACGAGTTGTAAAATGGAGGTTCAGGGCACTGCAATTCACAAACCTGCAGAGTTATAAATGATAACTCTCGTCCACAAATATATTGAGGGAAGGCAAAGAAGAGGATTTGAAATCAAGGCAGAATTGCAGGAAAGAGATTTCAGGAGGTAGATTCGAATCGCCTTTAAAGCACATGAAAAGCGGCAAAACGTTGACAATGATGCCCTTGGCCAAAAAGGGCGTATGCGTTTTTTCCTGAATATATTCAGGAAAAAACGCATACGCCCTTTTTGGCCAACCAAGCAACCTGGAAAGGCAAATCAGCGCTACAAACAAGTCTCGCTTCCCATCGGTCAAAAGGGCCATGCTGAAAAAAGTGTCAAAACCAGAAATGCAGGACAGGCCATGGAGAAATGGGAGCCTTGCTACACTGATGGGCGGGATGTAAATTGCCAAGAGCCACTCTGGAGAAGTGTACGGTGAGTCCTGAAACATCTGAAAAACACAGCTTAGAGAGCATAGGGCACTTCCACTCATGGGGGTATAAATTGGGAAAATTAAAAATCAGCAAGACACAAGCACCCCAAAGTTTAGGGCTGATCTGTTGACAAGGACCTCCACTTCATTCCACCTTAAATATCCCAGGAAAGAGAAAAATGGGTAAAGAATTTGTGGTCCTTATGTACAATGGAATATCACTCAGCCATGAAATCAATGTCATAAGGCTAGTAGCAGCATGATGAATGGATTTAGGTACGACGATTCTAAGTGAAATAAGTCACACAGAAAAGGACACTTCTCATAAGGTATCACTGATAGAGGGAATGTAAAAACCGTTACACTTGAACTGAATTACAAAACAGAACAGAGTCACACATGCAGAAAACACACTATGGCTGCTTAACGGGAAAGGTGAGGTGGAGTGATACATAAAACAAGGGTTTCAAATTAGCTCAGATACCGTTCCATAAACCCAATATGTAATAGACAAGACCTACTCCTTGCTCAGAGAACTGGACTCAACACGCCCTATTCACCGCACAAGAATATATCTGACTAGTAATAATCGTAAAGCCTATGTATTGATATCTCTCTGTTAGTGTGTCAAGTGGGTGTAAAGCGGCATAAACACAGCAGTGAAAAGCAGCTAAATCCCATTATGAAAATAAATTACTTTGAAAAACCCATGAAACAAAGACAGTGAACGAGAGAGGAATTCTTACACAATGCGTTCAGGGGCTGTGATGCAACCTGGATTGACCATATCTAGACCCACAGCTGGATGAGACATAAGGGTGGACACTCTTGGGGCTGAGAGGTTTGGTGAGGTTGGGTGAGCAAACGCAGACCCTTTAAAGTAATACTGCATGATACCCATCGCATGGGTCCCAAATCTCCAGGTTCAAGGGCATCTTCCTACATCAAAAACATGCATGAGAAACCCAGAAGATGGTACACCGTGTGATGGGGAAAGGTTTCTAAAACGCACCTCATTTCTCATCGCCTTGTGCCCGGGTTCGCCATTCCAGCCGCTTTACTAGCAAGCTCCCTACTTGGAGCATCAGCACCTTTAACCTCCTGTTCCGTACAGGTTGCAATTTGTCCTGAGGATAAACGGGAAGACGTGGAACCAACGAGAGACTAGCTCTTGGTGTTGGGACAGGCACAGGTCACTCTATTTTCCCATCAGAAAGAAGAATTAACCACAGGCTCAGCCTGCCCCCCGGAACCAGAACAGGGCCTGAAGCCATTCTGCGATTTTGCCGCCAGCTCCCATAAAAACGAGTTGTAAAATGGAGGTTCAGGGCACTGCAATTCACAAACCTGCAGAGTTATAAATGATAACTCTCGTCCACAAATATATTGAGGGAAGGCAAAGAAGAGGATTTGAAATCAAGGCAGAATTGCAGGAAAGAGATTTCAGGAGGTAGATTCGAATCGCCTTTAAAGCACATGAAAAGCGGCAAAACGTTGACAATGATGCCCTTGGCCAAAAAGGGCGTATGCGTTTTTTCCTGAATATATTCAGGAAAAAACGCATACGCCCTTTTTGGCCAACCAAGCAACCTGGAAAGGCAAATCAGCGCTACAAACAAGTCTCGCTTCCCATCGGTCAAAAGGGCCATGCTGAAAAAAGTGTCAAAACCAGAAATGCAGGACAGGCCATGGAGAAATGGGAGCCTTGCTACACTGATGGGCGGGATGTAAATTGCCAACAGCCACTCTGGAGAAGTGTACGGTGAGTCCTGAAACATCTGAAAAACACAGCTTAGAGAGCATAGGGCACTTCCACTCATGGGGGTATGAATTGGGAAAATGAAAAATCAGCAAGACACAAGCACCCCAAAGTTTAGGGCTGCTCTGTTGACAAGGACCTCCACTTCATTCCACCTTAAATATCCCAGGAAAGAGAAAAATGGGTAAAGAAGTTGTGGTCCTTATGTACAATGGAATATCACTCAGCCATGAAATCAATGTCATAAGGCTAGTAGCAGCATGATGAGTGGATTTAGGTACGACGATTCTAAGTGAAATAAGTCACACAGAAAAGGACACTTCTCATAAGGTATGACTGATAGAGGGAATGTAAAAACCGTTACACTTGAACTGAATTACAAAACAGAACAGAGTCACACATGCAGAAAACACACTATGGCTGCTTAACGGGAAAGGTGAGGTGGGGTGATACATAAAACAAGGGTATCAAATTAGCTCAGATACCGTTCCATAAACCCAATATGTAATAGACAAGACCTACTCCTTGCTCAGAGAACTGGACTCAACACGCCCTATTCACCGCACAAGATTATATCTGACTAGTAATAATCGTAAAGCCTATGTATTGATATCTCTCTGTTAGTGTGTCAAGTGGGTGTAAAGCGGCATAAACACAGCAGTGAAAAGCAGCTAAATCCCATTATGAAAATAAATTACTTTGAAAAGCCCATGAAACAAAGACAGTGAACGAGAGAGGAATTCTTACACAATGCGTTCAGGGGCTGTGATGCAACCTGGATTGACCATATCTAGACCCACAGCTGGATTAGACATAAGGGTGGACACTCTTGGGGCTGAGAGGTTTGGTGAGGTTGGGTGAGCAAACGCAGACCCTTTAAAGTAATACTGCATGGTACCCACCGCATGGGTCCCAAATCTCCAGGTTCAAGGGCATCTTCCTACATCAAAAACATGCATGAGAAACCCAGAAGATGGTACACCGTGTGATGGGGAAAGGTTTCTAAAACGCACCTCATTTCTCATCGCCTTGTGCCCGGGTTCGCCATTCCAGCCGCTTTACTAGCAAGCTCCCTACTTGGAGCATCAGCACCTTTAACCTCCTGTTCCGTACAGGTTGCAATTTGTCCTGAGGATAAACGGGAAGACGTGGAACCAACGAGAGACTAGCTCTTGGTGTTGGGAACGGCACAGGTCACTCTATTTTCCCATCAGAAAGAAGAATTAACCACAGGCTCAGCCTGCCCCCCGGAACCAGAACAGGGCCTGAAGCCATTCTGCGATTTTGCCGCCAGCTCCCATAAAAACGAGTTGTAAAATGGAGGTTCAGGGCACTGCAATTCACAAACCTGCAGAGTTATAAATGATAACTCTCGTCCACAAATATATTGAGGGAAGGCAAAGAAGAGGATTTGAAATCAAGGCAGAATTGCAGGAAAGAGATTTCAGGAGGTAGATTCGAATCGCCTTTAAAGCACATGAAAAGCGGCAAAACGTTGACAATGATGCCCTTGGCCAAAAAGGGCGTATGCGTTTTTTCCTGAATATATTCAGGAAAAAACGCATACGCCCTTTTTGGCCAACCAAGCAACCTGGAAAGGCAAATCAGCGCTACAAACAAGTCTCGCTTCCCATCGGTCAAAAGGGCCATGCTGAAAAAAGTGTCAAAACCAGAAATGCAGGACAGGCCATGGAGAAATGGGAGCCTTGCTACACTGATGGGCGGGATGTAAATTGCCAACAGCCACTCTGGAGAAGTGTACGGTGAGTCCTGAAACATCTGAAAAACACAGCTTAGAGAGCATAGGGCACTTCCACTCATGGGGGTATGAATTGGGAAAATGAAAAATCAGCAAGACACAAGCACCCCAAAGTTTAGGGCTGCTCTGTTGACAAGGACCTCCACTTCATTCCACCTTAAATATCCCAGGAAAGAGAAAAATGGGTAAAGAAGTTGTGGTCCTTATGTACAATGGAATATCACTCAGCCATGAAATCAATGTCATAAGGCTAGTAGCAGCATGATGAGTGGATTTAGGTACGACGATTCTAAGTGAAATAAGTCACACAGAAAAGGACACTTCTCATAAGGTATGACTGATAGAGGGAATGTAAAAACCGTTACACTTGAACTGAATTACAAAACAGAACAGAGTCACACATGCAGAAAACACACTATGGCTGCTTAACGGGAAAGGTGAGGTGGGGTGATACATAAAACAAGGGTATCAAATTAGCTCAGATACCGTTCCATAAACCCAATATGTAATAGACAAGACCTACTCCTTGCTCAGAGAACTGGACTCAACACGCCCTATTCACCGCACAAGATTATATCTGACTAGTAATAATCGTAAAGCCTATGTATTGATATCTCTCTGTTAGTGTGTCAAGTGGGTGTAAAGCGGCATAAACACAGCAGTGAAAAGCAGCTAAATCCCATTATGAAAATAAATTACTTTGAAAAACCCATGAAACAAAGACAGTGAACGAGAGAGGAATTCTTACACAATGCGTTCAGGGGCTGTGATGCAACCTGGATTGACCATATCTAGACTCACAGCTGGATGAGACATAAGGGTGGACACTCTTGGGGCTGAGAGGTTTGGTGAGGTTGGGTGAGCAAACGCAGACCCTTTAAAGTAATACTGCATGGTACCCATCGCATGGGTCCCAAATCTCCAGCTTCAAGGGCATCTTCCTACATCAAAAACATGCATGAGAAACCCAGAAGATGGTACACCGTGTGATGGGGAAAGGTTTCTAAAACGCACCTCATTTCTCATCGCCTTGTGCCCGGGTTCGCCATTCCAGCCGCTTTACTAGCAAGCTCCCTACTTGGAGCATCAGCACCTTTAACCTCCTGTTCCGTACAGGTTGCAATTTGTCCTGAGGATAAACGGGAAGACGTGGAACCAACGAGAGACTAGCTCTTGGTGTTGGGACAGGCACAGGTCACTCTATTTTCCCATCAGAAAGAAGAATTAACCACAGGCTCAGCCTGCCCCCCGGAACCAGAACAGGGCCTGAAGCCATTCTGCGATTTTGCGGCCAGCTCCCATAAAAACGAGTTGTAAAATGGAGGTTCAGGGCACTGCAATTCACAAACCTGCAGAGTTATAAATGATAACTCTCGTCCACAAATATATTGAGGGAAGGCAAAGAAGAGGATTTGAAATCAAGGCAGAATTGCAGGAAAGAGATTTCAGGAGGTAGATTCGAATCGCCTTTAAAGCACATGAAAAGCGGCAAAACGTTGACAATGATGCCCTTGGCCAAAAAGGGCGTATGCGTTTTTTCCTGAATATATTCAGGAAAAAACGCATACGCCCTTTTTGGCCAACCAAGCAACCTGGAAAGGCAAATCAGCGCTACAAACAAGTCTCGCTTCCCATCGGTCAAAAGGGCCATGCTGAAAAAAGTGTCAAAACCAGAAATGCAGGACAGGCCATGGAGAAATGGGAGCCTTGCTACACTGATGGGCGGGATGTAAATTGCCAACAGCCACTCTGGAGAAGTGTACGGTGAGTCCTGAAACATCTGAAAAACACAGCTTAGAGAGCATAGGGCACTTCCACTCATGGGGGTATGAATTGGGAAAATGAAAAATCAGCAAGACACAAGCACCCCAAAGTTTAGGGCTGCTCTGTTGACAAGGACCTCCACTTCATTCCACCTTAAATATCCCAGGAAAGAGAAAAATGGGTAAAGAAGTTGTGGTCCTTATGTACAATGGAATATCACTCAGCCATGAAATCAATGTCATAAGGCTAGTAGCAGCATGATGAGTGGATTTAGGTACGACGATTCTAAGTGAAATAAGTCACACAGAAAAGGACACTTCTCATAAGGTATGACTGATAGAGGGAATGTAAAAACCGTTACACTTGAACTGAATTACAAAACAGAACAGAGTCACACATGCAGAAAACACACTATGGCTGCTTAACGGGAAAGGTGAGGTGGGGTGATACATAAAACAAGGGTATCAAATTAGCTCAGATACCGTTCCATAAACCCAATATGTAATAGACAAGACCTACTCCTTGCTCAGAGAACTGGACTCAACACGCCCTATTCACCGCACAAGATTATATCTGACTAGTAATAATCGTAAAGCCTATGTATTGATATCTCTCTGTTAGTGTGTCAAGTGGGTGTAAAGCGGCATAAACACAGCAGTGAAAAGCAGCTAAATCCCATTATGAAAATAAATTACTTTGAAAAGCCCATGAAACAAAGACAGTGAACGAGAGAGGAATTCTTACACAATGCGTTCAGGGGCTGTGATGCAACCTGGATTGACCATATCTAGACCCACAGCTGGATGAGACATAAGGGTGGACACTCTTGGGGCTGAGAGGTTTGGTGAGGTTGGGTGAGCAAACGCAGACCCTTTAAAGTAATACTGCATGGTACCCATCGCATGGGTCCCAAATCTCCAGGTTCAAGGGCATCTTCCTACATCAAAAACATGCATGAGAAACCCAGAAGATGGTACACCGTGTGATGGGGAAAGGTTTCTAAAACGCACCTCATTTCTCATCGCCTTGTGCCCGGGTTCGCCATTCCAGCCGCTTTACTAGCAAGCTCCCTACTTGGAGCATCAGCACCTTTAACCTCCTGTTCCGTACAGGTTGCAATTTGTCCTGAGGATAAACGGGAAGACGTGGAACCAACGAGAGACTAGCTCTTGGTGTTGGGAACGGCACAGGTCACTCTATTTTCCCATCAGAAAGAAGAATTAACCACAGGCTCAGCCTGCCCCCCGGAACCAGAACAGGGCCTGAAGCCATTCTGCGATTTTGCCGCCAGCTCCCATAAAAACGAGTTGTAAAATGGAGGTTCAGGGCACTGCAATTCACAAACCTGCAGAGTTATAAATGATAACTCTCGTCCACAAATATATTGAGGGAAGGCAAAGAAGAGGATTTGAAATCAAGGCAGAATTGCAGGAAAGAGATTTCAGGAGGTAGATTCGAATCGCCTTTAAAGCACATGAAAAGCGGCAAAACGTTGACAATGATGCCCTTGGCCAAAAAGGGCGTATGCGTTTTTTCCTGAATATATTCAGGAAAAAACGCATACGCCCTTTTTGGCCAACCAAGCAACCTGGAAAGGCAAATCAGCGCTACAAACAAGTCTCGCTTCCCATCGGTCAAAAGGGCCATGCTGAAAAAAGTGTCAAAACCAGAAATGCAGGACAGGCCATGGAGAAATGGGAGCCTTGCTACACTGATGGGCGGGATGTAAATTGCCAACAGCCACTCTGGAGAAGTGTACGGTGAGTCCTGAAACATCTGAAAAACACAGCTTAGAGAGCATAGGGCACTTCCACTCATGGGGGTATGAATTGGGAAAATGAAAAATCAGCAAGACACAAGCACCCCAAAGTTTAGGGCTGCTCTGTTGACAAGGACCTCCACTTCATTCCACCTTAAATATCCCAGGAAAGAGAAAAATGGGTAAAGAAGTTGTGGTCCTTATGTACAATGGAATATCACTCAGCCATGAAATCAATGTCATAAGGCTAGTAGCAGCATGATGAGTGGATTTAGGTACGACGATTCTAAGTGAAATAAGTCACACAGAAAAGGACACTTCTCATAAGGTATCACTGATAGAGGGAATGTAAAAACCGTTACACTTGAACTGAATTACAAAACAGAACAGAGTCACACATGCAGAAAACACACTATGGCTGCTTAACGGGAAAGGTGAGGTGGGGTGATACATAAAACAAGGGTATCAAATTAGCTCAGATACCGTTCCATAAACCCAATATGTAATAGACAAGACCTACTCCTTGCTCAGAGAACTGGACTCAACACGCCCTATTCACCGCACAAGATTATATCTGACTAGTAATAATCGTAAAGCCTATGTATTGATATCTCTCTGTTAGTGTGTCAAGTGGGTGTAAAGCGGCATAAACACAGCAGTGAAAAGCAGCTAAATCCCATTATGAAAATAAATTACTTTGAAAAACCCATGAAACAAAGACAGTGAACGAGAGAGGAATTCTTACACAATGCGTTCAGGGGCTGTGATGCAACCTGGATTGACCATATCTAGACTCACAGCTGGATGAGACATAAGGGTGGACACTCTTGGGGCTGAGAGGTTTGGTGAGGTTGGGTGAGCAAACGCAGACCCTTTAAAGTAATACTGCATGGTACCCATCGCATGGGTCCCAAATCTCCAGCTTCAAGGGCATCTTCCTACATCAAAAACATGCATGAGAAACCCAGAAGATGGTACACAGTGTGATGGGGAAAGGTTTCTAAAACGCACCTCATTTCTCATCGCCTTGTGCCCGGGTTCGCCATTCCAGCCGCTTTACTAGCAAGCTCCCTACTTGGAGCATCAGCACCTTTAACCTCCTGTTCCGTACAGGTTGCAATTTGTCCTGAGGATAAACGGGAAGACGTGGAACCAACGAGAGACTAGCTCTTGGTGTTGGGACAGGCACAGGTCACTCTATTTTCCCATCAGAAAGAAGAATTAACCACAGGCTCAGCCTGCCCCCCGGAACCAGAACAGGGCCTGAAGCCATTCTGCGATTTTGCCGCCAGCTCCCATAAAAACGAGTTGTAAAATGGAGGTTCAGGGCACTGCAATTCACAAACCTGCAGAGTTATAAATGATAACTCTCGTCCACAAATATATTGAGGGAAGGCAAAGAAGAGGATTTGAAATCAAGGCAGAATTGCAGGAAAGAGATTTCAGGAGGTAGATTCGAATCGCCTTTAAAGCACATGAAAAGCGGCAAAACGTTGACAATGATGCCCTTGGCCAAAAAGGGCGTATGCGTTTTTTCCTGAATATATTCAGGAAAAAACGCATACGCCCTTTTTGGCCAACCAAGCAACCTGGAAAGGCAAATCAGCGCTACAAACAAGTCTCGCTTCCCATCGGTCAAAAGGGCCATGCTGAAAAAAGTGTCAAAACCAGAAATGCAGGACAGGCCATGGAGAAATGGGAGCTTTGCTACACTGATGGGCGGGATGTAAATTGCCAACAGCCACTCTGGAGAAGTGTACGGTGAGTCCTGAAACATCTGAAAAACACAGCTTAGAGAGCATAGGGCACTTCCACTCATGGGGGTATGAATTGGGAAAATGAAAAATCAGCAAGACACAAGCACCCCAAAGTTTAGGGCTGCTCTGTTGACAAGGACCTCCACTTCATTCCACCTTAAATATCCCAGGAAAGAGAAAAATGGGTAAAGAAGTTGTGGTCCTTATGTACAATGGAATATCACTCAGCCATGAAATCAATGTCATAAGGCTAGTAGCAGCATGATGAGTGGATTTAGGTACGACGATTCTAAGTGAAATAAGTCACACAGAAAAGGACACTTCTCATAAGGTATGACTGATAGAGGGAATGTAAAAACCGTTACACTTGAACTGAATTACAAAACAGAACAGAGTCACACATGCAGAAAACACACTATGGCTGCTTAACGGGAAAGGTGAGGTGGGGTGATACATAAAACAAGGGTATCAAATTAGCTCAGATACCGTTCCATAAACCCAATATGTAATAGACAAGACCTACTCCTTGCTCAGAGAACTGGACTCAACACGCCCTATTCACCGCACAAGATTATATCTGACTAGTAATAATCGTAAAGCCTATGTATTGATATCTCTCTGTTAGTGTGTCAAGTGGGTGTAAAGCGGCATAAACACAGCAGTGAAAAGCAGCTAAATCCCATTATGAAAATAAATTACTTTGAAAAGCCCATGAAACAAAGACAGTGAACGAGAGAGGAATTCTTACACAATGCGTTCAGGGGCTGTGATGCAACCTGGATTGACCATATCTAGACCCACAGCTGGATGAGACATAAGGGTGGACACTCTTGGGGCTGAGAGGTTTGGTGAGGTTGGGTGAGCAAACGCAGACCCTTTAAAGTAATACTGCATGGTACCCATCGCATGGGTCCCAAATCTCCAGGTTCAAGGGCATCTTCCTACATCAAAAACATGCATGAGAAACCCAGAAGATGGTACACAGTGTGATGGGGAAAG
The DNA here is from genome assembly GCF_965194805.1 of Balaenoptera borealis. Classification (NCBI taxonomy): domain Eukaryota; kingdom Metazoa; phylum Chordata; class Mammalia; order Artiodactyla; family Balaenopteridae; genus Balaenoptera; species Balaenoptera borealis. Next base: position 1,632,671 of record NW_028123987.1, on the reverse strand, counting down.
GTTTCTAAAACGCACCTCATTTCTCATCGCCTTGTGCCCGGGTTCGCCATTCCAGCCGCTTTACTAGCAAGCTCCCTACTTGGAGCATCAGCACCTTTAACCTCCTGTTCCGTACAGGTTGCAATTTGTCCTGAGGATAAACGGGAAGACGTGGAACCAACGAGAGACTAGCTCTTGGTGTTGGGAACGGCACAGGTCACTCTATTTTCCCATCAGAAAGAAGAATTAACCACAGGCTCAGCCTGCCCCCCGGAACCAGAACAGGGCCTGAAGCCATTCTGCGATTTTGCGGCCAGCTCCCATAAAAACGAGTTGTAAAATGGAGGTTCAGGGCACTGCAATTCACAAACCTGCAGAGTTATAAATGATAACTCTCGTCCACAAATATATTGAGGGAAGGCAAAGAAGAGGATTTGAAATCAAGGCAGAATTGCAGGAAAGAGATTTCAGGAGGTAGATTCGAATCGCCTTTAAAGCACATGAAAAGCGGCAAAACGTTGACAATGATGCCCTTGGCCAAAAAGGGCGTATGCGTTTTTTCCTGAATATATTCAGGAAAAAACGCATACGCCCTTTTTGGCCAACCAAGCAACCTGGAAAGGCAAATCAGCGCTACAAACAAGTCTCGCTTCCCATCGGTCAAAAGGGCCATGCTGAAAAAAGTGTCAAAACCAGAAATGCAGGACAGGCCATGGAGAAATGGGAGCCTTGCTACACTGATGGGCGGGATGTAAATTGCCAACAGCCACTCTGGAGAAGTGTACGGTGAGTCCTGAAACATCTGAAAAACACAGCTTAGAGAGCATAGGGCACTTCCACTCATGGGGGTATGAATTGGGAAAATGAAAAATCAGCAAGACACAAGCACCCCAAAGTTTAGGACTGCTCTGTTGACAAGGACCTCCACTTCATTCCACCTTAAATATCCCAGGAAAGAGAAAAATGGGTAAAGAAGTTGTGGTCCTTATGTACAATGGAATATCACTCAGCCATGAAATCAATGTCATAAGGCTAGTAGCAGCATGATGAGTGGATTTAGGTACGACGATTCTAAGTGAAATAAGTCACACAGAAAAGGACACTTCTCATAAGGTATCACTGATAGAGGGAATGTAAAAACCGTTACACTTGAACTGAATTACAAAACAGAACAGAGTCACACATGCAGAAAACACACTATGGCTGCTTAACGGGAAAGGTGAGGTGGGGTGATACATAAAACAAGGGTATCAAATTAGCTCAGATACCGTTCCATAAACCCAATATGTAATAGACAAGACCTACTCCTTGCTCAGAGAACTGGACTCAACACGCCCTATTCACCGCACAAGAATATATCTGACTAGTAATAATCGTAAAGCCTATGTATTGATATCTCTCTGTTAGTGTGTCAAGTGGGTGTAAAGCGGCATAAACACAGCAGTGAAAAGCAGCTAAACCCCATTATAAAAATAAATTACTTTGAAACACCCATGAAACAAAGACAGTGAAAGAGAGAGAAATTCTTACACAATGCGTTCAGGGGCTGTGATGCAACCTGGATTGACCATATCTAGACTCACAGCTGGATCAGACATAAGGGTGGACACTCTTGGGGCTGAGAGGTTTGGTGAGGTTGGGTGAGCAAACGCAGACCCTTTAAAGTAATACTGCATGGTACCCATCGCATGGGTCCCAAATCTCCAGGTTCAAGGGCATCTTCCTACATCAAAAACATGCATGAGAAACCCAGAAGATGGTACACCGTGTGATGGGGAAAGGTTTCTAAAACGCACCTCATTTCTCATCGCCTTGTGCCCGGGTTCGCCATTCCAGCCGCTTTACTAGCAAGCTCCCTACTTGGAGCATCAGCACCTTTAACCTCCTGTTCCGTACAGGTTGCAATTTGTCCTGAGGATAAACGGGAAGACGTGGAACCAACGAGAGACTAGCTCTTGGTGTTGGGAACGGCACAGGTCACTCTATTTTCCCATCAGAAAGAAGAATTAACCACAGGCTCAGCCTGCCCCCCGGAACCAGAACAGGGCCTGAAGCCATTCTGCGATTTTGCCGCCAGCTCCCATAAAAACGAGTTGTAAAATGGAGGTTCAGGGCACTGCAATTCACAAACCTGCAGAGTTATAAATGATAACTCTCGTCCACAAATATATTGAGGGAAGGCAAAGAAGAGGATTTGAAATCAAGGCAGAATTGCAGGAAAGAGATTTCAGGAGGTAGATTCGAATCGCCTTTAAAGCACATGAAAAGCGGCAAAACGTTGACAATGATGCCCTTGGCCAAAAAGGGCGTATGCGTTTTTTCCTGAATATATTCAGGAAAAAACGCATACGCCCTTTTTGGCCAACCAAGCAACCTGGAAAGGCAAATCAGCGCTACAAACAAGTCTCGCTTCCCATCGGTCAAAAGGGCCATGCTGAAAAAAGTGTCAAAACCAGAAATGCAGGACAGGCCATGGAGAAATGGGAGCCTTGCTACACTGATGGGCGGGATGTAAATTGCCAACAGCCACTCTGGAGAAGTGTACGGTGAGTCCTGAAACATCTGAAAAACACAGCTTAGAGAGCATAGGGCACTTCCACTCATGGGGGTATGAATTGGGAAAATGAAAAATCAGCAAGACACAAGCACCCCAAAGTTTAGGGCTGCTCTGTTGACAAGGACCTCCACTTCATTCCACCTTAAATATCCCAGGAAAGAGAAAAATGGGTAAAGAAGTTGTGGTCCTTATGTACAATGGAATATCACTCAGCCATGAAATCAATGTCATAAGGCTAGTAGCAGCATGATGAGTGGATTTAGGTACGACGATTCTAAGTGAAATAAGTCACACAGAAAAGGACACTTCTCATAAGGTATCACTGATAGAGGGAATGTAAAAACCGTTACACTTGAACTGAATTACAAAACAGAACAGAGTCACACATGCAGAAAACACACTATGGCTGCTTAACGGGAAAGGTGAGGTGGGGTGATACATAAAACAAGGGTATCAAATTAGCTCAGATACCATTCCATAAACCCAATATGTAATAGACAAGACCTACTCCTTGCTCAGAGAACTGGACTCAACACGCCCTATTCACCGCACAAGAATATATCTGACTAATAATAATCGTAAAACCTATGTATTGATATCTCTCTGTTAGTGTGTCAAGTGGGTGTAAAGCGGCATAAACACAGCAGTGAAAAGCAGCTAAACCCCATTATAAAAATAAATTACTTTGAAACACCCATGAAACAAAGACAGTGAAAGAGAGAGAAATTCTTACACAATGCGTTCAGGGGCTGTGATGCAACCTGGATTGACCATATCTAGACTCACAGCTGGATCAGACATAAGGGTGGACACTCTTGGGGCTGAGAGGTTTGGTGAGGTTGGGTGAGCAAACGCAGACCCTTTAAAGTAATACTGCATGGTACCCATCGCATGGGTCCCAAATCTCCAGGTTCAAGGGCATCTTCCTACATCAAAAACATGCATGAGAAACCCAGAAGATGGTACACTGTGTGATGGGGAAAGGTTTCTAAAACGCACCTCATTTCTCATCGCCTTGTGCCCGGGTTCGCCATTCCAGCCGCTTTACTAGCAAGCTCCCTACTTGGAGCATCAGCACCTTTAACCTCCTGTTCCGTACAGGTTGCAATTTGTCCTGAGGATAAACGGGAAGACGTGGAACCAACGAGAGACTAGCTCTTGGTGTTGGGAACGGCACAGGTCACTCTATTTTCCCATCAGAAAGAAGAATTAACCACAGGCTCAGCCTGCCCCCCGGAACCAGAACAGGGCCTGAAGCCATTCTGCGATTTTGCCGCCAGCTCCCATAAAAACGAGTTGTAAAATGGAGGTTCAGGGCACTGCAATTCACAAACCTGCAGAGTTATAAATGATAACTCTCGTCCACAAATATATTGAGGGAAGGCAAAGAAGAGGATTTGAAATCAAGGCAGAATTGCAGGAAAGAGATTTCAGGAGGTAGATTCGAATCGCCTTTAAAGCACATGAAAAGCGGCAAAACGTTGACAATGATGCCCTTGGCCAAAAAGGGCGTATGCGTTTTTTCCTGAATATATTCAGGAAAAAACGCATACGCCCTTTTTGGCCAACCAAGCAACCTGGAAAGGCAAATCAGCGCTACAAACAAGTCTCGCTTCCCATCGGTCAAAAGGGCCATGCTGAAAAAAGTGTCAAAACCAGAAATGCAGGACAGGCCATGGAGAAATGGGAGCCTTGCTACACTGATGGGCGGGATGTAAATTGCCAACAGCCACTCTGGAGAAGTGTACGGTGAGTCCTGAAACATCTGAAAAACACAGCTTAGAGAGCATAGGGCACTTCCACTCATGGGGGTATGAATTGGGAAAATGAAAAATCAGCAAGACACAAGCACCCCAAAGTTTAGGGCTGCTCTGTTGACAAGGACCTCCACTTCATTCCACCTTAAATATCCCAGGAAAGAGAAAAATGGGTAAAGAAGTTGTGGTCCTTATGTACAATGGAATATCACTCAGCCATGAAATCAATGTCATAAGGCTAGTAGCAGCATGATGAATGGATTTAGGTACGACGATTCTAAGTGAAATAAGTCACACAGAAAAGGACACTTCTCATAAGGTATCACTGATAGAGGGAATGTAAAAACCGTTACACTTGAACTGAATTACAAAACAGAACAGAGTCACACATGCAGAAAACACACTATGGCTGCTTAACGGGAAAGGTGAGGTGGAGTGATACATAAAACAAGGGTTTCAAATTAGCTCAGATACCGTTCCATAAACCCAATATGTAATAGACAAGACCTACTCCTTGCTCAGAGAACTGGACTCAACACGCCCTATTCACCGCACAAGAATATATCTGACTAGTAATAATCGTAAAGCCTATGTATTGATATCTCTCTGTTAGTGTGTCAAGTGGGTGTAAAGCGGCATAAACACAGCAGTGAAAAGCAGCTAAATCCCATTATGAAAATAAATTACTTTGAAAAACCCATGAAACAAAGACAGTGAACGAGAGAGGAATTCTTACACAATGCGTTCAGGGGCTGTGATGCAACCTGGATTGACCATATCTAGACCCACAGCTGGATGAGACATAAGGGTGGACACTCTTGGGGCTGAGAGGTTTGGTGAGGTTGGGTGAGCAAACGCAGACCCTTTAAAGTAATACTGCATGATACCCATCGCATGGGTCCCAAATCTCCAGGTTCAAGGGCATCTTCCTACATCAAAAACATGCATGAGAAACCCAGAAGATGGTACACCGTGTGATGGGGAAAGGTTTCTAAAACGCACCTCATTTCTCATCGCCTTGTGCCCGGGTTCGCCATTCCAGCCGCTTTACTAGCAAGCTCCCTACTTGGAGCATCAGCACCTTTAACCTCCTGTTCCGTACAGGTTGCAATTTGTCCTGAGGATAAACGGGAAGACGTGGAACCAACGAGAGACTAGCTCTTGGTGTTGGGACAGGCACAGGTCACTCTATTTTCCCATCAGAAAGAAGAATTAACCACAGGCTCAGCCTGCCCCCCGGAACCAGAACAGGGCCTGAAGCCATTCTGCGATTTTGCCGCCAGCTCCCATAAAAACGAGTTGTAAAATGGAGGTTCAGGGCACTGCAATTCACAAACCTGCAGAGTTATAAATGATAACTCTCGTCCACAAATATATTGAGGGAAGGCAAAGAAGAGGATTTGAAATCAAGGCAGAATTGCAGGAAAGAGATTTCAGGAGGTAGATTCGAATCGCCTTTAAAGCACATGAAAAGCGGCAAAACGTTGACAATGATGCCCTTGGCCAAAAAGGGCGTATGCGTTTTTTCCTGAATATATTCAGGAAAAAACGCATACGCCCTTTTTGGCCAACCAAGCAACCTGGAAAGGCAAATCAGCGCTACAAACAAGTCTCGCTTCCCATCGGTCAAAAGGGCCATGCTGAAAAAAGTGTCAAAACCAGAAATGCAGGACAGGCCATGGAGAAATGGGAGCCTTGCTACACTGATGGGCGGGATGTAAATTGCCAACAGCCACTTTGGAGAAGTGTACGGTGAGTCCTGAAACATCTGAAAAACACAGCTTAGAGAGCATAGGGCACTTCCACTCATGGGGGTATGAATTGGGAAAATGAAAAATCAGCAAGACACAAGCACCCCAAAGTTTAGGGCTGCTCTGTTGACAAGGACCTCCACTTCATTCCACCTTAAATATCCCAGGAAAGAGAAAAATGGGTAAAGAAGTTGTGGTCCTTATGTACAATGGAATATCACTCAGCCATGAAATCAATGTCATAAGGCTAGTAGCAGCATGATGAGTGGATTTAGGTACGACGATTCTAAGTGAAATAAGTCACACAGAAAAGGACACTTCTCATAAGGTATGACTGATAGAGGGAATGTAAAAACCGTTACACTTGAACTGAATTACAAAACAGAACAGAGTCACACATGCAGAAAACACACTATGGCTGCTTAACGGGAAAGGTGAGGTGGGGTGATACATAAAACAAGGGTATCAAATTAGCTCAGATACCGTTCCATAAACCCAATATGTAATAGACAAGACCTACTCCTTGCTCAGAGAACTGGACTCAACACGCCCTATTCACCGCACAAGATTATATCTGACTAGTAATAATCGTAAAGCCTATGTATTGATATCTCTCTGTTAGTGTGTCAAGTGGGTGTAAAGCGGCATAAACACAGCAGTGAAAAGCAGCTAAATCCCATTATGAAAATAAATTACTTTGAAAAGCCCATGAAACAAAGACAGTGAACGAGAGAGGAATTCTTACACAATGCGTTCAGGGGCTGTGATGCAACCTGGATTGACCATATCTAGACCCACAGCTGGATGAGACATAAGGGTGGACACTCTTGGGGCTGAGAGGTTTGGTGAGGTTGGGTGAGCAAACGCAGACCCTTTAAAGTAATACTGCATGGTACCCATCGCATGGGTCCCAAATCTCCAGGTTCAAGGGCATCTTCCTACATCAAAAACATGCATGAGAAACCCAGAAGATGGTACACAGTGTGATGGGGAAAGGTTTCTAAAACGCACCTCATTTCTCATCGCCTTGTGCCCGGGTTCGCCATTCCAGCCGCTTTACTAGCAAGCTCCCTACTTGGAGCATCAGCACCTTTAACCTCCTGTTCCGTACAGGTTGCAATTTGTCCTGAGGATAAACGGGAAGACGTGGAACCAACGAGAGACTAGCTCTTGGTGTTGGGACAGGCACAGGTCACTCTATTTTCCCATCAGAAAGAAGAATTAACCACAGGCTCAGCCTGCCCCCCGGAACCAGAACAGGGCCTGAAGCCATTCTGCGATTTTGCGGCCAGCTCCCATAAAAACGAGTTGTAAAATGGAGGTTCAGGGCACTGCAATTCACAAACCTGCAGAGTTATAAATGATAACTCTCGTCCACAAATATATTGAGGGAAGGCAAAGAAGAGGATTTGAAATCAAGGCAGAATTGCAGGAAAGAGATTTCAGGAGGTAGATTCGAATCGCCTTTAAAGCACATGAAAAGCGGCAAAACGTTGACAATGATGCCCTTGGCCAAAAAGGGCGTATGCGTTTTTTCCTGAATATATTCAGGAAAAAACGCATACGCCCTTTTTGGCCAACCAAGCAACCTGGAAAGGCAAATCAGCGCTACAAACAAGTCTCGCTTCCCATCGGTCAAAAGGGCCATGCTGAAAAAAGTGTCAAAACCAGAAATGCAGGACAGGCCATGGAGAAATGGGAGCCTTGCTACACTGATGGGCGGGATGTAAATTGCCAACAGCCACTCTGGAGAAGTGTACGGTGAGTCCTGAAACATCTGAAAAACACAGCTTAGAGAGCATAGGGCACTTCCACTCATGGGGGTATGAATTGGGAAAATGAAAAATCAGCAAGACACAAGCACCCCAAAGTTTAGGGCTGCTCTGTTGACAAGGACCTCCACTTCATTCCACCTTAAATATCCCAGGAAAGAGAAAAATGGGTAAAGAAGTTGTGGTCCTTATGTACAATGGAATATCACTCAGCCATGAAATCAATGTCATAAGGCTAGTAGCAGCATGATGAGTGGATTTAGGTACGACGATTCTAAGTGAAATAAGTCACACAGAAAAGGACACTTCTCATAAGGTATGACTGATAGAGGGAATGTAAAAACCGTTACACTTGAACTGAATTACAAAACAGAACAGAGTCACACATGCAGAAAACACACTATGGCTGCTTAACGGGAAAGGTGAGGTGGGGTGATACATAAAACAAGGGTATCAAATTAGCTCAGATACCGTTCCATAAACCCAATATGTAATAGACAAGACCTACTCCTTGCTCAGAGAACTGGACTCAACACGCCCTATTCACCGCACAAGAATATATCTGACTAGTAGTAATCGTAAAGCCTATGTATTGATATCTCTCTGTTAGTGTGTCAAGTGGGTGTAAAGCGGCATAAACACAGCAGTGAAAAGCAGCTAAACCCCATTATAAAAATAAATTACTTTGAAACACCCATGAAACAAAGACAGTGAAAGAGAGAGAAATTCTTACACAATGCGTTCAGGGGCTGTGATGCAACCTGGATTGACCATATCTAGACTCACAGCTGGATCAGACATAAGGGTGGACACTCTTGGGGCTGAGAGGTTTGGTGAGGTTGGGTGAGCAAACGCAGACCCTTTAAAGTAATACTGCATGGTACCCATCGCATGGGTCCCAAATCTCCAGGTTCAAGGGCATCTTCCTACATCAAAAACATGCATGAGAAACCCAGAAGATGGTACACCGTGTGATGGGGAAAGGTTTCTAAAACGCACCTCATTTCTCATCGCCTTGTGCCCGGGTTCGCCATTCCAGCCGCTTTACTAGCAAGCTCCCTACTTGGAGCATCAGCACCTTTAACCTCCTGTTCCGTACAGGTTGCAATTTGTCCTGAGGATAAACGGGAAGACGTGGAACCAACGAGAGACTAGCTCTTGGTGTTGGGAACGGCACAGGTCACTCTATTTTCCCATCAGAAAGAAGAATTAACCACAGGCTCAGCCTGCCCCCCGGAACCAGAACAGGGCCTGAAGCCATTCTGCGATTTTGCGGCCAGCTCCCATAAAAACGAGTTGTAAAATGGAGGTTCAGGGCACTGCAATTCACAAACCTGCAGAGTTATAAATGATAACTCTCGTCCACAAATATATTGAGGGAAGGCAAAGAAGAGGATTTGAAATCAAGGCAGAATTGCAGGAAAGAGATTTCAGGAGGTAGATTCGAATCGCCTTTAAAGCACATGAAAAGCGGCAAAACGTTGACAATGATGCCCTTGGCCAAAAAGGGCGTATGCGTTTTTTCCTGAATATATTCAGGAAAAAACGCATACGCCCTTTTTGGCCAACCAAGCAACCTGGAAAGGCAAATCAGCGCTACAAACAAGTCTCGCTTCCCATCGGTCAAAAGGGCCATGCTGAAAAAAGTGTCAAAACCAGAAATGCAGGACAGGCCATGGAGAAATGGGAGCCTTGCTACACTGATGGGCGGGATGTAAATTGCCAACAGCCACTCTGGAGAAGTGTACGGTGAGTCCTGAAACATCTGAAAAACACAGCTTAGAGAGCATAGGGCACTTCCACTCATGGGGGTATGAATTGGGAAAATGAAAAATCAGCAAGACACAAGCACCCCAAAGTTTAGGGCTGCTCTGTTGACAAGGACCTCCACTTCATTCCACCTTAAATATCCCAGGAAAGAGAAAAATGGGTAAAGAAGTTGTGGTCCTTATGTACAATGGAATATCACTCAGCCATGAAATCAATGTCATAAGGCTAGTAGCAGCATGATGAGTGGATTTAGGTACGACGATTCTAAGTGAAATAAGTCACACAGAAAAGGACACTTCTCATAAGGTATCACTGATAGAGGGAATGTAAAAACCGTTACACTTGAACTGAATTACAAAACAGAACAGAGTCACACATGCAGAAAACACACTATGGCTGCTTAACGGGAAAGGTGAGGTGGGGTGATACATAAAACAAGGGTATCAAATTAGCTCAGATACCATTCCATAAACCCAATATGTAATAGACAAGACCTACTCCTTGCTCAGAGAACTGGACTCAACACGCCCTATTCACCGCACAAGAATATATCTGACTAATAATAATCGTAAAACCTATGTATTGATATCTCTCTGTTAGTGTGTCAAGTGGGTGTAAAGCGGCATAAACACAGCAGTGAAAAGCAGCTAAACCCCATTATAAAAATAAATTACTTTGAAACACCCATGAAACAAAGACAGTGAAAGAGAGAGAAATTCTTACACAATGCGTTCAGGGGCTGTGATGCAACCTGGATTGACCATATCTAGACTCACAGCTGGATCAGACATAAGGGTGGACACTCTTGGGGCTGAGAGGTTTGGTGAGGTTGGGTGAGCAAACGCAGACCCTTTAAAGTAATACTGCATGGTACCCATCGCATGGGTCCCAAATCTCCAGCTTCAAGGGCATCTTCCTACATCAAAAACATGCATGAGAAACCCAGAAGATGGTACACCGTGTGATGGGGAAAGGTTTCTAAAACGCACCTCATTTCTCATCGCCTTGTGCCCGGGTTCGCCATTCCAGCCGCTTTACTAGCAAGCTCCCTACTTGGAGCATCAGCACCTTTAACCTCCTGTTCCGTACAGGTTGCAATTTGTCCTGAGGATAAACGGGAAGACGTGGAACCAACGAGAGACTAGCTCTTGGTGTTGGGAACGGCACAGGTCACTCTATTTTCCCATCAGAAAGAAGAATTAACCACAGGCTCAGCCTGCCCCCCGGAACCAGAACAGGGCCTGAAGCCATTCTGCGATTTTGCGGCCAGCTCCCATAAAAACGAGTTGTAAAATGGAGGTTCAGGGCACTGCAATTCACAAACCTGCAGAGTTATAAATGATAACTCTCGTCCACAAATATATTGAGGGAAGGCAAAGAAGAGGATTTGAAATCAAGGCAGAATTGCAGGAAAGAGATTTCAGGAGGTAGATTCGAATCGCCTTTAAAGCACATGAAAAGCGGCAAAACGTTGACAATGATGCCCTTGGCCAAAAAGGGCGTATGCGTTTTTTCCTGAATATATTCAGGAAAAAACGCATACGCCCTTTTTGGCCAACCAAGCAACCTGGAAAGGCAAATCAGCGCTACAAACAAGTCTCGCTTCCCATCGGTCAAAAGGGCCATGCTGAAAAAAGTGTCAAAACCAGAAATGCAGGACAGGCCATGGAGAAATGGGAGCCTTGCTACACTGATGGGCGGGATGTAAATTGCCAACAGCCACTCTGGAGAAGTGTACGGTGAGTCCTGAAACATCTGAAAAACACAGCTTAGAGAGCATAGGGCACTTCCACTCATGGGGGTATGAATTGGGAAAATGAAAAATCAGCAAGACACAAGCACCCCAAAGTTTAGGGCTGCTCTGTTGACAAGGACCTCCACTTCATTCCACCTTAAATATCCCAGGAAAGAGAAAAATGGGTAAAGAAGTTGTGGTCCTTATGTACAATGGAATATCACTCAGCCATGAAATCAATGTCATAAGGCTAGTAGCAGCATGATGAGTGGATTTAGGTACGACGATTCTAAGTGAAATAAGTCACACAGAAAAGGACACTTCTCATAAGGTATCACTGATAGAGGGAATGTAAAAACCGTTACACTTGAACTGAATTACAAAACAGAACAGAGTCACACATGCAGAAAACACACTATGGCTGCTTAACGGGAAAGGTGAGGTGGGGTGATACATAAAACAAGGGTATCAAATTAGCTCAGATACCGTTCCATAAACCCAATATGTAATAGACAAGACCTACTCCTTGCTCAGAGAACTGGACTCAACACGCCCTATTCACCGCACAAGATTATATCTGACTAGTAATAATCGTAAAGCCTATGTATTGATATCTCTCTGTTAGTGTGTCAAGTGGGTGTAAAGCGGCATAAACACAGCAGTGAAAAGCAGCTAAATCCCATTATGAAAATAAATTACTTTGAAAAACCCATGAAACAAAGACAGTGAACGAGAGAGGAATTCTTACACAATGCGTTCAGGGGCTGTGATGCAACCTGGATTGACCATATCTAGACCCACAGCTGGATGAGACATAAGGGTGGACACTCTTGGGGCTGAGAGGTTTGGTGAGGTTGGGTGAGCAAACGCAGACCCTTTAAAGTAATACTGCATGGTACCCATCGCATGGGTCCCAAATCTCCAGCTTCAAGGGCATCTTCCTACATCAAAAACATGCATGAGAAACCCAGAAGATGGTACACAGTGTGATGGGGAAAGGTTTCTAAAACGCACCTCATTTCTCATCGCCTTGTGCCCGGGTTCGCCATTCCAGCCGCTTTACTAGCAAGCTCCCTACTTGGAGCATCAGCACCTTTAACCTCCTGTTCCGTACAGGTTGCAATTTGTCCTGAGGATAAACGGGAAGACGTGGAACCAACGAGAGACTAGCTCTTGGTGTTGGGAACGGCACAGGTCACTCTATTTTCCCATCAGAAAGAAGAATTAACCACAGGCTCAGCCTGCCCCCCGGAACCAGAACAGGGCCTGAAGCCATTCTGCGATTTTGCGGCCAGCTCCCATAAAAACGAGTTGTAAAATGGAGGTTCAGGGCACTGCAATTCACAAACCTGCAGAGTTATAAATGATAATTCTCGTCCACAAATATATTGAGGGAAGGCAAAGAAGAGGATTTGAAATCAAGGCAGAATTGCAGGAAAGAGATTTCAGGAGGTAGATTCGAATCGCCTTTAAAGCACATGAAAAGCGGCAAAACGTTGACAATGATGCCCTTGGCCAAAAAGGGCGTATGCGTTTTTTCCTGAATATATTCAGGAAAAAACGCATACGCCCTTTTTGGCCAACCAAGCAACCTGGAAAGGCAAATCAGCGCTACAAACAAGTCTCGCTTCCCATCGGTCAAAAGGGCCATGCTGAAAAAAGTGTCAAAACCAGAAATGCAGGACAGGCCATGGAGAAATGGGAGCCTTGCTACACTGATGGGCGGGATGTAAATTGCCAACAGCCACTCTGGAGAAGTGTACGGTGAGTCCTGAAACATCTGAAAAACACAGCTTAGAGAGCATAGGGCACTTCCACTCATGGGGGTATGAATTGGGAAAATGAAAAATCAGCAAGACACAAGCACCCCAAAGTTTAGGGCTGCTCTGTTGACAAGGACCTCCACTTCATTCCACCTTAAATATCCCAGGAAAGAGAAAAATGGGTAAAGAAGTTGTGGTCCTTATGTACAATGGAATATCACTCAGCCATGAAATCAATGTCATAAGGCTAGTAGCAGCATGATGAGTGGATTTAGGTACGACGATTCTAAGTGAAATAAGTCACACAGAAAAGGACACTTCTCATAAGGTATGACTGATAGAGGGAATGTAAAAACCGTTACACTTGAACTGAATTACAAAACAGAACAGAGTCACACATGCAGAAAACACACTATGGCTGCTTAACGGGAAAGGTGAGGTGGGGTGATACATAAAACAAGGGTATCAAATTAGCTCAGATACCGTTCCATAAACCCAATATGTAATAGACAAGACCTACTCCTTGCTCAGAGAACTGGACTCAACACGCCCTATTCACCGCACAAGATTATATCTGACTAGTAATAATCGTAAAGCCTATGTATTGATATCTCTCTGTTAGTGTGTCAAGTGGGTGTAAAGCGGCATAAACACAGCAGTGAAAAGCAGCTAAATCCCATTATGAAAATAAATTACTTTGAAAAGCCCATGAAACAAAGACAGTGAACGAGAGAGGAATTCTTACACAATGCGTTCAGGGGCTGTGATGCAACCTGGATTGACCATATCTAGACCCACAGCTGGATGAGACATAAGGGTGGACACTCTTGGGGCTGAGAGGTTTGGTGAGGTTGGGTGAGCAAACGCAGACCCTTTAAAGTAATACTGCATGGTACCCATCGCATGGGTCCCAAATCTCCAGGTTCAAGGGCATCTTCCTACATCAAAAACATGCATGAGAAACCCAGAAGATGGTACACCGTGTGATGGGGAAAGGTTTCTAAAACGCACCTCATTTCTCATCGCCTTGTGCCCGGGTTCGCCATTCCAGCCGCTTTACTAGCAAGCTCCCTACTTGGAGCATCAGCACCTTTAACCTCCTGTTCCGTACAGGTTGCAATTTGTCCTGAGGATAAACGGGAAGACGTGGAACCAACGAGAGACTAGCTCTTGGTGTTGGGACAGGCACAGGTCACTCTATTTTCCCATCAGAAAGAAGAATTAACCACAGGCTCAGCCTGCCCCCCGGAACCAGAACAGGGCCTGAAGCCATTCTGCGATTTTGCCGCCAGCTCCCATAAAAACGAGTTGTAAAATGGAGGTTCAGGGCACTGCAATTCACAAACCTGCAGAGTTATAAATGATAACTCTCGTCCACAAATATATTGAGGGAAGGCAAAGAAGAGGATTTGAAATCAAGGCAGAATTGCAGGAAAGAGATTTCAGGAGGTAGATTCGAATCGCCTTTAAAGCACATGAAAAGCGGCAAAACGTTGACAATGATGCCCTTGGCCAAAAAGGGCGTATGCGTTTTTTCCTGAATATATTCAGGAAAAAACGCATACGCCCTTTTTGGCCAACCAAGCAACCTGGAAAGGCAAATCAGCGCTACAAACAAGTCTCGCTTCCCATCGGTCAAAAGGGCCATGCTGAAAAAAGTGTCAAAACCAGAAATGCAGGACAGGCCATGGAGAAATGGGAGCCTTGCTACACTGATGGGCGGGATGTAAATTGCCAACAGCCACTCTGGAGAAGTGTACGGTGAGTCCTGAAACATCTGAAAAACACAGCTTAGAGAGCATAGGGCACTTCCACTCATGGGGGTATGAATTGGGAAAATGAAAAATCAGCAAGACACAAGCACCCCAAAGTTTAGGGCTGCTCTGTTGACAAGGACCTCCACTTCATTCCACCTTAAATATCCCAGGAAAGAGAAAAATGGGTAAAGAAGTTGTGGTCCTTATGTACAATGGAATATCACTCAGCCATGAAATCAATGTCATAAGGCTAGTAGCAGCATGATGAGTGGATTTAGGTACGACGATTCTAAGTGAAATAAGTCACACAGAAAAGGACACTTCTCATAAGGTATCACTGATAGAGGGAATGTAAAAACCGTTACACTTGAACTGAATTACAAAACAGAACAGAGTCACACATGCAGAAAACACACTATGGCTGCTTAACGGGAAAGGTGAGGTGGGGTGATACATAAAACAAGGGTATCAAATTAGCTCAGATACCGTTCCATAAACCCAATATGTAATAGACAAGACCTACTCCTTGCTCAGAGAACTGGACTCAACACGCCCTATTCACCGCACAAGATTATATCTGACTAGTAATAATCGTAAAGCCTATGTATTGATATCTCTCTGTTAGTGTGTCAAGTGGGTGTAAAGCGGCATAAACACAGCAGTGAAAAGCAGCTAAATCCCATTATGAAAATAAATTACTTTGAAAAACCCATGAAACAAAGACAGTGAACGAGAGAGGAATTCTTACACAATGCGTTCAGGGGCTGTGATGCAACCTGGATTGACCATATCTAGACTCACAGCTGGATGAGACATAAGGGTGGACACTCTTGGGGCTGAGAGGTTTGGTGAGGTTGGGTGAGCAAACGCAGACCCTTTAAAGTAATACTGCATGGTACCCATCGCATGGGTCCCAAATCTCCAGGTTCAAGGGCATCTTCCTACATCAAAAACATGCATGAGAAACCCAGAAGATGGTACACCGTGTGATGGGGAAAGGTTTCTAAAACGCACCTCATTTCTCATCGCCTTGTGCCCGGGTTCGCCATTCCAGCCGCTTTACTAGCAAGCTCCCTACTTGGAGCATCAGCACCTTTAACCTCCTGTTCCGTACAGGTTGCAATTTGTCCTGAGGATAAACGGGAAGACGTGGAACCAACGAGAGACTAGCTCTTGGTGTTGGGACAGGCACAGGTCACTCTATTTTCCCATCAGAAAGAAGAATTAACCACAGGCTCAGCCTGCCCCCCGGAACCAGAACAGGGCCTGAAGCCATTCTGCGATTTTGCCGCCAGCTCCCATAAAAACGAGTTGTAAAATGGAGGTTCAGGGCACTGCAATTCACAAACCTGCAGAGTTATAAATGATAACTCTCGTCCACAAATATATTGAGGGAAGGCAAAGAAGAGGATTTGAAATCAAGGCAGAATTGCAGGAAAGAGATTTCAGGAGGTAGATTCGAATCGCCTTTAAAGCACATGAAAAGCGGCAAAACGTTGACAATGATGCCCTTGGCCAAAAAGGGCGTATGCGTTTTTTCCTGAATATATTCAGGAAAAAACGCATACGCCCTTTTTGGCCAACCAAGCAACCTGGAAAGGCAAATCAGCGCTACAAACAAGTCTCGCTTCCCATCGGTCAAAAGGGCCATGCTGAAAAAAGTGTCAAAACCAGAAATGCAGGACAGGCCATGGAGAAATGGGAGCCTTGCTACACTGATGGGCGGGATGTAAATTGCCAACAGCCACTCTGGAGAAGTGTACGGTGAGTCCTGAAACATCTGAAAAACACAGCTTAGAGAGCATAGGGCACTTCCACTCATGGGGGTATGAATTGGGAAAATGAAAAATCAGCAAGACACAAGCACCCCAAAGTTTAGGGCTGCTCTGTTGACAAGGACCTCCACTTCATTCCACCTTAAATATCCCAGGAAAGAGAAAAATGGGTAAAGAAGTTGTGGTCCTTATGTACAATGGAATATCACTCAGCCATGAAATCAATGTCATAAGGCTAGTAGCAGCATGATGAGTGGATTTAGGTACGACGATTCTAAGTGAAATAAGTCACACAGAAAAGGACACTTCTCATAAGGTATCACTGATAGAGGGAATGTAAAAACCGTTACACTTGAACTGAATTACAAAACAGAACAGAGTCACACATGCAGAAAACACACTATGGCTGCTTAACGGGAAAGGTGAGGTGGGGTGATACATAAAACAAGGGTATCAAATTAGCTCAGATACCGTTCCATAAACCCAATATGTAATAGACAAGACCTACTCCTTGCTCAGAGAACTGGACTCAACACGCCCTATTCACCGCACAAGAATATATCTGACTAGTAATAATCGTAAAGCCTATGTATTGATATCTCTCTGTTAGTGTGTCAAGTGGGTGTAAAGCGGCATAAACACAGCAGTGAAAAGCAGCTAAACCCCATTATAAAAATAAATTACTTTGAAACACCCATGAAACAAAGACAGTGAAAGAGAGAGAAATTCTTACACAATGCGTTCAGGGGCTGTGATGCAACCTGGATTGACCATATCTAGACTCACAGCTGGATCAGACATAAGGGTGGACACTCTTGGGGCTGAGAGGTTTGGTGAGGTTGGGTGAGCAAACGCAGACCCTTTAAAGTAATACTGCATGGTACCCATCGCATGGGTCCCAAATCTCCAGGTTCAAGGGCATCTTCCTACATCAAAAACATGCATGAGAAACCCAGAAGATGGTACACCGTGTGATGGGGAAAGGTTTCTAAAACGCACCTCATTTCTCATCGCCTTGTGCCCGGGTTCGCCATTCCAGCCGCTTTACTAGCAAGCTCCCTACTTGGAGCATCAGCACCTTTAACCTCCTGTTCCGTACAGGTTGCAATTTGTCCTGAGGATAAACGGGAAGACGTGGAACCAACGAGAGACTAGCTCTTGGTGTTGGGAACGGCACAGGTCACTCTATTTTCCCATCAGAAAGAAGAATTAACCACAGGCTCAGCCTGCCCCCCGGAACCAGAACAGGGCCTGAAGCCATTCTGCGATTTTGCCGCCAGCTCCCATAAAAACGAGTTGTAAAATGGAGGTTCAGGGCACTGCAATTCACAAACCTGCAGAGTTATAAATGATAACTCTCGTCCACAAATATATTGAGGGAAGGCAAAGAAGAGGATTTGAAATCAAGGCAGAATTGCAGGAAAGAGATTTCAGGAGGTAGATTCGAATCGCCTTTAAAGCACATGAAAAGCGGCAAAACGTTGACAATGATGCCCTTGGCCAAAAAGGGCGTATGCGTTTTTTCCTGAATATATTCAGGAAAAAACGCATACGCCCTTTTTGGCCAACCAAGCAACCTGGAAAGGCAAATCAGCGCTACAAACAAGTCTCGCTTCCCATCGGTCAAAAGGGCCATGCTGAAAAAAGTGTCAAAACCAGAAATGCAGGACAGGCCATGGAGAAATGGGAGCCTTGCTACACTGATGGGCGGGATGTAAATTGCCAACAGCCACTCTGGAGAAGTGTACGGTGAGTCCTGAAACATCTGAAAAACACAGCTTAGAGAGCATAGGGCACTTCCACTCATGGGGGTATGAATTGGGAAAATGAAAAATCAGCAAGACACAAGCACCCCAAAGTTTAGGGCTGCTCTGTTGACAAGGACCTCCACTTCATTCCACCTTAAATATCCCAGGAAAGAGAAAAATGGGTAAAGAAGTTGTGGTCCTTATGTACAATGGAATATCACTCAGCCATGAAATCAATGTCATAAGGCTAGTAGCAGCATGATGAGTGGATTTAGGTACGACGATTCTAAGTGAAATAAGTCACACAGAAAAGGACACTTCTCATAAGGTATCACTGATAGAGGGAATGTAAAAACCGTTACACTTGAACTGAATTACAAAACAGAACAGAGTCACACATGCAGAAAACACACTATGGCTGCTTAACGGGAAAGGTGAGGTGGGGTGATACATAAAACAAGGGTATCAAATTAGCTCAGATACCATTCCATAAACTCAATATGTAATAGACAAGACCTACTCCTTGCTCAGAGAACTGGACTCAACACGCCCTATTCACCGCACAAGAATATATCTGACTAATAATAATCGTAAAACCTATGTATTGATATCTCTCTGTTAGTGTGTCAAGTGGGTGTAAAGCGGCATAAACACAGCAGTGAAAAGCAGCTAAACCCCATTATAAAAATAAATTACTTTGAAACACCCATGAAACAAAGACAGTGAAAGAGAGAGAAATTCTTACACAATGCGTTCAGGGGCTGTGATGCAACCTGGATTGACCATATCTAGACTCACAGCTGGATCAGACATAAGGGTGGACACTCTTGGGGCTGAGAGGTTTGGTGAGGTTGGGTGAGCAAACGCAGACCCTTTAAAGTAATACTGCATTGTACCCATCGCATGGGTCCCAAATCTCCAGCTTCAAGGGCATCTTCCTACATCAAAAACATGCATGAGAAACCCAGAAGATGGTACACCGTGTGATGGGGAAAGGTTTCTAAAACGCACCTCATTTCTCATCGCCTTGTGCCCGGGTTCGCCATTCCAGCCGCTTTACTAGCAAGCTCCCTACTTGGAGCATCAGCACCTTTAACCTCCTGTTCCGTACAGGTTGCAATTTGTCCTGAGGATAAACGGGAAGACGTGGAACCAACGAGAGACTAGCTCTTGGTGTTGGGAACGGCACAGGTCACTCTATTTTCCCATCAGAAAGAAGAATTAACCACAGGCTCAGCCTGCCCCCCGGAACCAGAACAGGGCCTGAAGCCATTCTGCGATTTTGCGGCCAGCTCCCATAAAAACGAGTTGTAAAATGGAGGTTCAGGGCACTGCAATTCACAAACCTGCAGAGTTATAAATGATAACTCTCGTCCACAAATATATTGAGGGAAGGCAAAGAAGAGGATTTGAAATCAAGGCAGAATTGCAGGAAAGAGATTTCAGGAGGTAGATTCGAATCGCCTTTAAAGCACATGAAAAGCGGCAAAACGTTGACAATGATGCCCTTGGCCAAAAAGGGCGTATGCGTTTTTTCCTGAATATATTCAGGAAAAAACGCATACGCCCTTTTTGGCCAACCAAGCAACCTGGAAAGGCAAATCAGCGCTACAAACAAGTCTCGCTTCCCATCGGTCAAAAGGGCCATGCTGAAAAAAGTGTCAAAACCAGAAATGCAGGACAGGCCATGGAGAAATGGGAGCCTTGCTACACTGATGGGCGGGATGTAAATTGCCAACAGCCACTCTGGAGAAGTGTACGGTGAGTCCTGAAACATCTGAAAAACACAGCTTAGAGAGCATAGGGCACTTCCACTCATGGGGGTATGAATTGGGAAAATGAAAAATCAGCAAGACACAAGCACCCCAAAGTTTAGGGCTGCTCTGTTGACAAGGACCTCCACTTCATTCCACCTTAAATATCCCAGGAAAGAGAAAAATGGGTAAAGAAGTTGTGGTCCTTATGTACAATGGAATATCACTCAGCCATGAAATCAATGTCATAAGGCTAGTAGCAGCATGATGAGTGGATTTAGGTACGACGATTCTAAGTGAAATAAGTCACACAGAAAAGGACACTTCTCATAAGGTATCACTGATAGAGGGAATGTAAAAACCGTTACACTTGAACTGAATTACAAAACAGAACAGAGTCACACATGCAGAAAACACACTATGGCTGCTTAACGGGAAAGGTGAGGTGGGGTGATACATAAAACAAGGGTATCAAATTAGCTCAGATACCGTTCCATAAACCCAATATGTAATAGACAAGACCTACTCCTTGCTCAGAGAACTGGACTCAACACGCCCTATTCACCGCACAAGATTATATCTGACTAGTAATAATCGTAAAGCCTATGTATTGATATCTCTCTGTTAGTGTGTCAAGTGGGTGTAAAGCGGCATAAACACAGCAGTGAAAAGCAGCTAAATCCCATTATGAAAATAAATTACTTTGAAAAACCCATGAAACAAAGACAGTGAACGAGAGAGGAATTCTTACACAATGCGTTCAGGGGCTGTGATGCAACCTGGATTGACCATATCTAGACCCACAGCAGGATGAGACATAAGGGTGGACACTCTTGGGGCTGAGAGGTTTGGTGAGGTTGGGTGAGCAAACGCAGACCCTTTAAAGTAATACTGCATGGTACCCATCGCATGGGTCCCAAATCTCCAGCTTCAAGGGCATCTTCCTACATCAAAAACATGCATGAGAAACCCAGAAGATGGTACACAGTGTGATGGGGAAAGGTTTCTAAAACGCACCTCATTTCTCATCGCCTTGTGCCCGGGTTCGCCATTCCAGCCGCTTTACTAGCAAGCTCCCTACTTGGAGCATCAGCACCTTTAACCTCCTGTTCCGTACAGGTTGCAATTTGTCCTGAGGATAAACGGGAAGACGTGGAACCAACGAGAGACTAGCTCTTGGTGTTGGGAACGGCACAGGTCACTCTATTTTCCCATCAGAAAGAAGAATTAACCACAGGCTCAGCCTGCCCCCCGGAACCAGAACAGGGCCTGAAGCCATTCTGCGATTTTGCCGCCAGCTCCCATAAAAACGAGTTGTAAAATGGAGGTTCAGGGCACTGCAATTCACAAACCTGCAGAGTTATAAATGATAACTCTCGTCCACAAATATATTGAGGGAAGGCAAAGAAGAGGATTTGAAATCAAGGCAGAATTGCAGGAAAGAGATTTCAGGAGGTAGATTCGAATCGCCTTTAAAGCACATGAAAAGCGGCAAAACGTTGACAATGATGCCCTTGGCCAAAAAGGGCGTATGCGTTTTTTCCTGAATATATTCAGGAAAAAACGCATACGCCCTTTTTGGCCAACCAAGCAACCTGGAAAGGCAAATCAGCGCTACAAACAAGTCTCGCTTCCCATCGGTCAAAAGGGCCATGCTGAAAAAAGTGTCAAAACCAGAAATGCAGGACAGGCCATGGAGAAATGGGAGCCTTGCTACACTGATGGGCGGGATGTAAATTGCCAACAGCCACTCTGGAGAAGTGTACGGTGAGTCCTGAAACATCTGAAAAACACAGCTTAGAGAGCATAGGGCACTTCCACTCATGGGGGTATGAATTGGGAAAATGAAAAATCAGCAAGACACAAGCACCCCAAAGTTTAGGGCTGCTCTGTTGACAAGGACCTCCACTTCATTCCACCTTAAATATCCCAGGAAAGAGAAAAATGGGTAAAGAAGTTGTGGTCCTTATGTACAATGGAATATCACTCAGCCATGAAATCAATGTCATAAGGCTAGTAGCAGCATGATGAGTGGATTTAGGTACGACGATTCTAAGTGAAATAAGTCACACAGAAAAGGACACTTCTCATAAGGTATCACTGATAGAGGGAATGTAAAAACCGTTACACTTGAACTGAATTACAAAACAGAACAGAGTCACACATGCAGAAAACACACTATGGCTGCTTAACGGGAAAGGTGAGGTGGGGTGATACATAAAACAAGGGTATCAAATTAGCTCAGATACCATTCCATAAACTCAATATGTAATAGACAAGACCTACTCCTTGCTCAGAGAACTGGACTCAACACGCCCTATTCACCGCACAAGAATATATCTGACTAATAATAATCGTAAAACCTATGTATTGATATCTCTCTGTTAGTGTGTCAAGTGGGTGTAAAGCGGCATAAACACAGCAGTGAAAAGCAGCTAAACCCCATTATAAAAATAAATTACTTTGAAACACCCATGAAACAAAGACAGTGAAAGAGAGAGAAATTCTTACACAATGCGTTCAGGGGCTGTGATGCAACCTGGATTGACCATATCTAGACTCACAGCTGGATCAGACATAAGGGTGGACACTCTTGGGGCTGAGAGGTTTGGTGAGGTTGGGTGAGCAAACGCAGACCCTTTAAAGTAATACTGCATTGTACCCATCGCATGGGTCCCAAATCTCCAGCTTCAAGGGCATCTTCCTACATCAAAAACATGCATGAGAAACCCAGAAGATGGTACACCGTGTGATGGGGAAAGGTTTCTAAAACGCACCTCATTTCTCATCGCCTTGTGCCCGGGTTCGCCATTCCAGCCGCTTTACTAGCAAGCTCCCTACTTGGAGCATCAGCACCTTTAACCTCCTGTTCCGTACAGGTTGCAATTTGTCCTGAGGATAAACGGGAAGACGTGGAACCAACGAGAGACTAGCTCTTGGTGTTGGGAACGGCACAGGTCACTCTATTTTCCCATCAGAAAGAAGAATTAACCACAGGCTCAGCCTGCCCCCCGGAACCAGAACAGGGCCTGAAGCCATTCTGCGATTTTGCGGCCAGCTCCCATAAAAACGAGTTGTAAAATGGAGGTTCAGGGCACTGCAATTCACAAACCTGCAGAGTTATAAATGATAACTCTCGTCCACAAATATATTGAGGGAAGGCAAAGAAGAGGATTTGAAATCAAGGCAGAATTGCAGGAAAGAGATTTCAGGAGGTAGATTCGAATCGCCTTTAAAGCACATGAAAAGCGGCAAAACGTTGACAATGATGCCCTTGGCCAAAAAGGGCGTATGCGTTTTTTCCTGAATATATTCAGGAAAAAACGCATACGCCCTTTTTGGCCAACCAAGCAACCTGGAAAGGCAAATCAGCGCTACAAACAAGTCTCGCTTCCCATCGGTCAAAAGGGCCATGCTGAAAAAAGTGTCAAAACCAGAAATGCAGGACAGGCCATGGAGAAATGGGAGCCTTGCTACACTGATGGGCGGGATGTAAATTGCCAACAGCCACTCTGGAGAAGTGTACGGTGAGTCCTGAAACATCTGAAAAACACAGCTTAGAGAGCATAGGGCACTTCCACTCATGGGGGTATGAATTGGGAAAATGAAAAATCAGCAAGACACAAGCACCCCAAAGTTTAGGGCTGCTCTGTTGACAAGGACCTCCACTTCATTCCACCTTAAATATCCCAGGAAAGAGAAAAATGGGTAAAGAAGTTGTGGTCCTTATGTACAATGGAATATCACTCAGCCATGAAATCAATGTCATAAGGCTAGTAGCAGCATGATGAGTGGATTTAGGTACGACGATTCTAAGTGAAATAAGTCACACAGAAAAGGACACTTCTCATAAGGTATCACTGATAGAGGGAATGTAAAAACCGTTACACTTGAACTGAATTACAAAACAGAACAGAGTCACACATGCAGAAAACACACTATGGCTGCTTAACGGGAAAGGTGAGGTGGGGTGATACATAAAACAAGGGTATCAAATTAGCTCAGATACCGTTCCATAAACCCAATATGTAATAGACAAGACCTACTCCTTGCTCAGAGAACTGGACTCAACACGCCCTATTCACCGCACAAGATTATATCTGACTAGTAATAATCGTAAAGCCTATGTATTGATATCTCTCTGTTAGTGTGTCAAGTGGGTGTAAAGCGGCATAAACACAGCAGTGAAAAGCAGCTAAATCCCATTATGAAAATAAATTACTTTGAAAAACCCATGAAACAAAGACAGTGAACGAGAGAGGAATTCTTACACAATGCGTTCAGGGGCTGTGATGCAACCTGGATTGACCATATCTAGACCCACAGCAGGATGAGACATAAGGGTGGACACTCTTGGGGCTGAGAGGTTTGGTGAGGTTGGGTGAGCAAACGCAGACCCTTTAAAGTAATACTGCATGGTACCCATCGCATGGGTCCCAAATCTCCAGCTTCAAGGGCATCTTCCTACATCAAAAACATGCATGAGAAACCCAGAAGATGGTACACAGTGTGATGGGGAAAGGTTTCTAAAACGCACCTCATTTCTCATCGCCTTGTGCCCGGGTTCGCCATTCCAGCCGCTTTACTAGCAAGCTCCCTACTTGGAGCATCAGCACCTTTAACCTCCTGTTCCGTACAGGTTGCAATTTGTCCTGAGGATAAACGGGAAGACGTGGAACCAACGAGAGACTAGCTCTTGGTGTTGGGAACGGCACAGGTCACTCTATTTTCCCATCAGAAAGAAGAATTAACCACAGGCTCAGCCTGCCCCCCGGAACCAGAACAGGGCCTGAAGCCATTCTGCGATTTTGCCGCCAGCTCCCATAAAAACGAGTTGTAAAATGGAGGTTCAGGGCACTGCAATTCACAAACCTGCAGAGTTATAAATGATAACTCTCGTCCACAAATATATTGAGGGAAGGCAAAGAAGAGGATTTGAAATCAAGGCAGAATTGCAGGAAAGAGATTTCAGGAGGTAGATTCGAATCGCCTTTAAAGCACATGAAAAGCGGCAAAACGTTGACAATGATGCCCTTGGCCAAAAAGGGCGTATGCGTTTTTTCCTGAATATATTCAGGAAAAAACGCATACGCCCTTTTTGGCCAACCAAGCAACCTGGAAAGGCAAATCAGCGCTACAAACAAGTCTCGCTTCCCATCGGTCAAAAGGGCCATGCTGAAAAAAGTGTCAAAACCAGAAATGCAGGACAGGCCATGGAGAAATGGGAGCCTTGCTACACTGATGGGCGGGATGTAAATTGCCAACAGCCACTCTGGAGAAGTGTACGGTGAGTCCTGAAACATCTGAAAAACACAGCTTAGAGAGCATAGGGCACTTCCACTCATGGGGGTATGAATTGGGAAAATGAAAAATCAGCAAGACACAAGCACCCCAAAGTTTAGGGCTGCTCTGTTGACAAGGACCTCCACTTCATTCCACCTTAAATATCCCAGGAAAGAGAAAAATGGGTAAAGAAGTTGTGGTCCTTATGTACAATGGAATATCACTCAGCCATGAAATCAATGTCATAAGGCTAGTAGCAGCATGATGAGTGGATTTAGGTACGACGATTCTAAGTGAAATAAGTCACACAGAAAAGGACACTTCTCATAAGGTATGACTGATAGAGGGAATGTAAAAACCGTTACACTTGAACTGAATTACAAAACAGAACAGAGTCACACATGCAGAAAACACACTATGGCTGCTTAACGGGAAAGGTGAGGTGGGGTGATACATAAAAAAAGGGTATCAAATTAGCTCAGATACCATTCCATAAACCCAATATGTAATAGACAAGACCTACTCCTTGCTCAGAGAACTGGACTCAACACGCCCTATTCACCGCACAAGAATATATCTGACTAATAATAATCGTAAAACCTATGTATTGATATCTCTCTGTTAGTGTGTCAAGTGGGTGTAAAGCGGCATAAACACAGCAGTGAAAAGCAGCTAAACCCCATTATAAAAATAAATTACTTTGAAACACCCATGAAACAAAGACAGTGAAAGAGAGAGAAATTCTTACACAATGCGTTCAGGGGCTGTGATGCAACCTGGATTGACCATATCTAGACTCACAGCTGGATCAGACATAAGGGTGGACACTCTTGGGGCTGAGAGGTTTGGTGAGGTTGGGTGAGCAAACGCAGACCCTTTAAAGTAATACTGCATTGTACCCATCGCATGGGTCCCAAATCTCCAGCTTCAAGGGCATCTTCCTACATCAAAAACATGCATGAGAAACCCAGAAGATGGTACACCGTGTGATGGGGAAAGGTTTCTAAAACGCACCTCATTTCTCATCGCCTTGTGCCCGGGTTCGCCATTCCAGCCGCTTTACTAGCAAGCTCCCTACTTGGAGCATCAGCACCTTTAACCTCCTGTTCCGTACAGGTTGCAATTTGTCCTGAGGATAAACGGGAAGACGTGGAACCAACGAGAGACTAGCTCTTGGTGTTGGGAACGGCACAGGTCACTCTATTTTCCCATCAGAAAGAAGAATTAACCACAGGCTCAGCCTGCCCCCCGGAACCAGAACAGGGCCTGAAGCCATTCTGCGATTTTGCGGCCAGCTCCCATAAAAACGAGTTGTAAAATGGAGGTTCAGGGCACTGCAATTCACAAACCTGCAGAGTTATAAATGATAACTCTCGTCCACAAATATATTGAGGGAAGGCAAAGAAGAGGATTTGAAATCAAGGCAGAATTGCAGGAAAGAGATTTCAGGAGGTAGATTCGAATCGCCTTTAAAGCACATGAAAAGCGGCAAAACGTTGACAATGATGCCCTTGGCCAAAAAGGGCGTATGCGTTTTTTCCTGAATATATTCAGGAAAAAACGCATACGCCCTTTTTGGCCAACCAAGCAACCTGGAAAGGCAAATCAGCGCTACAAACAAGTCTCGCTTCCCATCGGTCAAAAGGGCCATGCTGAAAAAAGTGTCAAAACCAGAAATGCAGGACAGGCCATGGAGAAATGGGAGCCTTGCTACACTGATGGGCGGGATGTAAATTGCCAACAGCCACTCTGGAGAAGTGTACGGTGAGTCCTGAAACATCTGAAAAACACAGCTTAGAGAGCATAGGGCACTTCCACTCATGGGGGTATGAATTGGGAAAATGAAAAATCAGCAAGACACAAGCACCCCAAAGTTTAGGGCTGCTCTGTTGACAAGGACCTCCACTTCATTCCACCTTAAATATCCCAGGAAAGAGAAAAATGGGTAAAGAAGTTGTGGTCCTTATGTACAATGGAATATCACTCAGCCATGAAATCAATGTCATAAGGCTAGTAGCAGCATGATGAGTGGATTTAGGTACGACGATTCTAAGTGAAATAAGTCACACAGAAAAGGACACTTCTCATAAGGTATCACTGATAGAGGGAATGTAAAAACCGTTACACTTGAACTGAATTACAAAACAGAACAGAGTCACACATGCAGAAAACACACTATGGCTGCTTAACGGGAAAGGTGAGGTGGGGTGATACATAAAACAAGGGTATCAAATTAGCTCAGATACCGTTCCATAAACCCAATATGTAATAGACAAGACCTACTCCTTGCTCAGAGAACTGGACTCAACACGCCCTATTCACCGCACAAGATTATATCTGACTAGTAATAATCGTAAAGCCTATGTATTGATATCTCTCTGTTAGTGTGTCAAGTGGGTGTAAAGCGGCATAAACACAGCAGTGAAAAGCAGCTAAATCCCATTATGAAAATAAATTACTTTGAAAAACCCATGAAACAAAGACAGTGAACGAGAGAGGAATTCTTACACAATGCGTTCAGGGGCTGTGATGCAACCTGGATTGACCATATCTAGACCCACAGCTGGATGAGACATAAGGGTGGACACTCTTGGGGCTGAGAGGTTTGGTGAGGTTGGGTGAGCAAACGCAGACCCTTTAAAGTAATACTGCATGGTACCCATCGCATGGGTCCCAAATCTCCAGCTTCAAGGGCATCTTCCTACATCAAAAACATGCATGAGAAACCCAGAAGATGGTACACAGTGTGATGGGGAAAGGTTTCTAAAACGCACCTCATTTCTCATCGCCTTGTGCCCGGGTTCGCCATTCCAGCCGCTTTACTAGCAAGCTCCCTACTTGGAGCATCAGCACCTTTAACCTCCTGTTCCGTACAGGTTGCAATTTGTCCTGAGGATAAACGGGAAGACGTGGAACCAACGAGAGACTAGCTCTTGGTGTTGGGACAGGCACAGGTCACTCTATTTTCCCATCAGAAAGAAGAATTAACCACAGGCTCAGCCTGCCCCCCGGAACCAGAACAGGGCCTGAAGCTATTCTGCGATTTTGCCGCCAGCTCCCATAAAAACGAGTTGTAAAATGGAGGTTCAGGGCACTGCAATTCACAAACCTGCAGAGTTATAAATGATAACTCTCGTCCACAAATATATTGAGGGAAGGCAAAGAAGAGGATTTGAAATCAAGGCAGAATTGCAGGAAAGAGATTTCAGGAGGTAGATTCGAATCGCCTTTAAAGCACATGAAAAGCGGCAAAACGTTGACAATGATGCCCTTGGCCAAAAAGGGCGTATGCGTTTTTTCCTGAATATATTCAGGAAAAAACGCATACGCCCTTTTTGGCCAACCAAGCAACCTGGAAAGGCAAATCAGCGCTACAAACAAGTCTCGCTTCCCATCGGTCAAAAGGGCCATGCTGAAAAAAGTGTCAAAACCAGAAATGCAGGACAGGCCATGGAGAAATGGGAGCCTTGCTACACTGATGGGCGGGATGTAAATTGCCAACAGCCACTCTGGAGAAGTGTACGGTGAGTCCTGAAACATCTGAAAAACACAGCTTAGAGAGCATAGGGCACTTCCACTCATGGGGGTATGAATTGGGAAAATGAAAAATCAGCAAGACACAAGCACCCCAAAGTTTAGGGCTGCTCTGTTGACAAGGACCTCCACTTCATTCCACCTTAAATATCCCAGGAAAGAGAAAAATGGGTAAAGAAGTTGTGGTCCTTATGTACAATGGAATATCACTCAGCCATGAAATCAATGTCATAAGGCTAGTAGCAGCATGATGAGTGGATTTAGGTACGACGATTCTAAGTGAAATAAGTCACACAGAAAAGGACACTTCTCATAAGGTATGACTGATAGAGGGAATGTAAAAACCGTTACACTTGAACTGAATTACAAAACAGAACAGAGTCACACATGCAGAAAACACACTATGGCTGCTTAACGGGAAAGGTGAGGTGGGGTGATACATAAAACAAGGGTATCAAATTAGCTCAGATACCGTTCCATAAACCCAATATGTAATAGACAAGACCTACTCCTTGCTCAGAGAACTGGACTCAACACGCCCTATTCACCGCACAAGATTATATCTGACTAGTAATAATCGTAAAGCCTATGTATTGATATCTCTCTGTTAGTGTGTCAAGTGGGTGTAAAGCGGCATAAACACAGCAGTGAAAAGCAGCTAAATCCCATTATGAAAATAAATTACTTTGAAAAGCCCATGAAACAAAGACAGTGAACGAGAGAGGAATTCTTACACAATGCGTTCAGGGGCTGTGATGCAACCTGGATTGACCATATCTAGACTCACAGCTGGATCAGACATAAGGGTGGACACTCTTGGGGCTGAGAGGTTTGGTGAGGTTGGGTGAGCAAACGCAGACCCTTTAAAGTAATACTGCATGGTACCCATCGCATGGGTCCCAAATCTCCAGGTTCAAGGGCATCTTCCTACATCAAAAACATGCATGAGAAACCCAGAAGATGGTACACAGTGTGATGGGGAAAGGTTTCTAAAACGCACCTCATTTCTCATCGCCTTGTGCCCGGGTTCGCCATTCCAGCCGCTTTACTAGCAAGCTCCCTACTTGGAGCATCAGCACCTTTAACCTCCTGTTCCGTACAGGTTGCAATTTGTCCTGAGGATAAACGGGAAGACGTGGAACCAACGAGAGACTAGCTCTTGGTGTTGGGACAGGCACAGGTCACTCTATTTTCCCATCAGAAAGAAGAATTAACCACAGGCTCAGCCTGCCCCCCGGAACCAGAACAGGGCCTGAAGCCATTCTGCGATTTTGCCGCCAGCTCCCATAAAAACGAGTTGTAAAATGGAGGTTCAGGGCACTGCAATTCACAAACCTGCAGAGTTATAAATGATAACTCTCGTCCACAAATATATTGAGGGAAGGCAAAGAAGAGGATTTGAAATCAAGGCAGAATTGCAGGAAAGAGATTTCAGGAGGTAGATTCGAATCGCCTTTAAAGCACATGAAAAGCGGCAAAACGTTGACAATGATGCCCTTGGCCAAAAAGGGCGTATGCGTTTTTTCCTGAATATATTCAGGAAAAAACGCATACGCCCTTTTTGGCCAACCAAGCAACCTGGAAAGGCAAATCAGCGCTACAAACAAGTCTCGCTTCCCATCGGTCAAAAGGGCCATGCTGAAAAAAGTGTCAAAACCAGAAATGCAGGACAGGCCATGGAGAAATGGGAGCCTTGCTACACTGATGGGCGGGATGTAAATTGCCAACAGCCACTCTGGAGAAGTGTACGGTGAGTCCTGAAACATCTGAAAAACACAGCTTAGAGAGCATAGGGCACTTCCACTCATGGGGGTATGAATTGGGAAAATGAAAAATCAGCAAGACACAAGCACCCCAAAGTTTAGGGCTGCTCTGTTGACAAGGACCTCCACTTCATTCCACCTTAAATATCCCAGGAAAGAGAAAAATGGGTAAAGAAGTTGTGGTCCTTATGTACAATGGAATATCACTCAGCCATGAAATCAATGTCATAAGGCTAGTAGCAGCATGATGAGTGGATTTAGGTACGACGATTCTAAGTGAAATAAGTCACACAGAAAAGGACACTTCTCATAAGGTATGACTGATAGAGGGAATGTAAAAACCGTTACACTTGAACTGAATTACAAAACAGAACAGAGTCACACATGCAGAAAACACACTATGGCTGCTTAACGGGAAAGGTGAGGTGGGGTGATACATAAAACAAGGGTATCAAATTAGCTCAGATACCGTTCCATAAACCCAATATGTAATAGACAAGACCTACTCCTTGCTCAGAGAACTGGACTCAACACGCCCTATTCACCGCACAAGATTATATCTGACTAGTAATAATCGTAAAGCCTATGTATTGATATCTCTCTGTTAGTGTGTCAAGTGGGTGTAAAGCGGCATAAACACAGCAGTGAAAAGCAGCTAAATCCCATTATGAAAATAAATTACTTTGAAAAACCCATGAAACAAAGACAGTGAACGAGAGAGGAATTCTTACACAATGCGTTCAGGGGCTGTGATGCAACCTGGATTGACCATATCTAGACCCACAGCTGGATGAGACATAAGGGTGGACACTCTTGGGGCTGAGAGGTTTGGTGAGGTTGGGTGAGCAAACGCAGACCCTTTAAAGTAATACTGCATGGTACCCATCGCATGGGTCCCAAATCTCCAGCTTCAAGGGCATCTTCCTACATCAAAAACATGCATGAGAAACCCAGAAGATGGTACACAGTGTGATGGGGAAAGGTTTCTAAAACGCACCTCATTTCTCATCGCCTTGTGCCCGGGTTCGCCATTCCAGCCGCTTTACTAGCAAGCTCCCTACTTGGAGCATCAGCACCTTTAACCTCCTGTTCCGTACAGGTTGCAATTTGTCCTGAGGATAAACGGGAAGACGTGGAACCAACGAGAGACTAGCTCTTGGTGTTGGGACAGGCACAGGTCACTCTATTTTCCCATCAGAAAGAAGAATTAACCACAGGCTCAGCCTGCCCCCCGGAACCAGAACAGGGCCTGAAGCTATTCTGCGATTTTGCCGCCAGCTCCCATAAAAACGAGTTGTAAAATGGAGGTTCAGGGCACTGCAATTCACAAACCTGCAGAGTTATAAATGATAACTCTCGTCCACAAATATATTGAGGGAAGGCAAAGAAGAGGATTTGAAATCAAGGCAGAATTGCAGGAAAGAGATTTCAGGAGGTAGATTCGAATCGCCTTTAAAGCACATGAAAAGCGGCAAAACGTTGACAATGATGCCCTTGGCCAAAAAGGGCGTATGCGTTTTTTCCTGAATATATTCAGGAAAAAACGCATACGCCCTTTTTGGCCAACCAAGCAACCTGGAAAGGCAAATCAGCGCTACAAACAAGTCTCGCTTCCCATCGGTCAAAAGGGCCATGCTGAAAAAAGTGTCAAAACCAGAAATGCAGGACAGGCCATGGAGAAATGGGAGCCTTGCTACACTGATGGGCGGGATGTAAATTGCCAACAGCCACTCTGGAGAAGTGTACGGTGAGTCCTGAAACATCTGAAAAACACAGCTTAGAGAGCATAGGGCACTTCCACTCATGGGGGTATGAATTGGGAAAATGAAAAATCAGCAAGACACAAGCACCCCAAAGTTTAGGGCTGCTCTGTTGACAAGGACCTCCACTTCATTCCACCTTAAATATCCCAGGAAAGAGAAAAATGGGTAAAGAAGTTGTGGTCCTTATGTACAATGGAATATCACTCAGCCATGAAATCAATGTCATAAGGCTAGTAGCAGCATGATGAGTGGATTTAGGTACGACGATTCTAAGTGAAATAAGTCACACAGAAAAGGACACTTCTCATAAGGTATGACTGATAGAGGGAATGTAAAAACCGTTACACTTGAACTGAATTACAAAACAGAACAGAGTCACACATGCAGAAAACACACTATGGCTGCTTAACGGGAAAGGTGAGGTGGGGTGATACATAAAACAAGGGTATCAAATTAGCTCAGATACCGTTCCATAAACCCAATATGTAATAGACAAGACCTACTCCTTGCTCAGAGAACTGGACTCAACACGCCCTATTCACCGCACAAGATTATATCTGACTAGTAATAATCGTAAAGCCTATGTATTGATATCTCTCTGTTAGTGTGTCAAGTGGGTGTAAAGCGGCATAAACACAGCAGTGAAAAGCAGCTAAATCCCATTATGAAAATAAATTACTTTGAAAAGCCCATGAAACAAAGACAGTGAACGAGAGAGGAATTCTTACACAATGCGTTCAGGGGCTGTGATGCAACCTGGATTGACCATATCTAGACTCACAGCTGGATCAGACATAAGGGTGGACACTCTTGGGGCTGAGAGGTTTGGTGAGGTTGGGTGAGCAAACGCAGACCCTTTAAAGTAATACTGCATGGTACCCATCGCATGGGTCCCAAATCTCCAGGTTCAAGGGCATCTTCCTACATCAAAAACATGCATGAGAAACCCAGAAGATGGTACACCGTGTGATGGGGAAAGGTTTCTAAAACGCACCTCATTTCTCATCACCTTGTGCCCGGGTTCGCCATTCCAGCCGCTTTACTAGCAAGCTCCCTACTTGGAGCATCAGCACCTTTAACCTCCTGTTCCGTACAGGTTGCAATTTGTCCTGAGGATAAACGGGAAGACGTGGAACCAACGAGAGACTAGCTCTTGGTGTTGGGACAGGCACAGGTCACTCTATTTTCCCATCAGAAAGAAGAATTAACCACAGGCTCAGCCTGCCCCCCGGAACCAGAACAGGGCCTGAAGCCATTCTGCGATTTTGCCGCCAGCTCCCATAAAAACGAGTTGTAAAATGGAGGTTCAGGGCACTGCAATTCACAAACCTGCAGAGTTATAAATGATAACTCTCGTCCACAAATATATTGAGGGAAGGCAAAGAAGAGGATTTGAAATCAAGGCAGAATTGCAGGAAAGAGATTTCAGGAGGTAGATTCGAATCGCCTTTAAAGCACATGAAAAGCGGCAAAACGTTGACAATGATGCCCTTGGCCAAAAAGGGCGTATGCGTTTTTTCCTGAATATATTCAGGAAAAAACGCATACGCCCTTTTTGGCCAACCAAGCAACCTGGAAAGGCAAATCAGCGCTACAAACAAGTCTCGCTTCCCATCGGTCAAAAGGGCCATGCTGAAAAAAGTGTCAAAACCAGAAATGCAGGACAGGCCATGGAGAAATGGGAGCCTTGCTACACTGATGGGTGGGATGTAAATTGCCAACAGCCACTCTGGAGAAGTGTACGGTGAGTCCTGAAACATCTGAAAAACACAGCTTAGAGAGCATAGGGCACTTCCACTCATGGGGGTATGAATTGGGAAAATGAAAAATCAGCAAGACACAAGCACCCCAAAGTTTAGGGCTGCTCTGTTGACAAGGACCTCCACTTCATTCCACCTTAAATATCCCAGGAAAGAGAAAAATGGGTAAAGAAGTTGTGGTCCTTATGTACAATGGAATATCACTCAGCCATGAAATCAATGTCATAAGGCTAGTAGCAGCATGATGAGTGGATTTAGGTACGACGATTCTAAGTGAAATAAGTCACACAGAAAAGGACACTTCTCATAAGGTATGACTGATAGAGGGAATGTAAAAACCGTTACACTTGAACTGAATTACAAAACAGAACAGAGTCACACATGCAGAAAACACACTATGGCTGCTTAACGGGAAAGGTGAGGTGGGGTGATACATAAAACAAGGGTATCAAATTAGCTCAGATACCGTTCCATAAACCCAATATGTAATAGACAAGACCTACTCCTTGCTCAGAGAACTGGACTCAACACGCCCTATTCACCGCACAAGATTATATCTGACTAGTAATAATCGTAAAGCCTATGTATTGATATCTCTCTGTTAGTGTGTCAAGTGGGTGTAAAGCGGCATAAACACAGCAGTGAAAAGCAGCTAAATCCCATTATGAAAATAAATTACTTTGAAAAGCCCATGAAACAAAGACAGTGAACGAGAGAGGAATTCTTACACAATGCGTTCAGGGGCTGTGATGCAACCTGGATTGACCATATCTAGACTCACAGCTGGATCAGACATAAGGGTGGACACTCTTGGGGCTGAGAGGTTTGGTGAGGTTGGGTGAGCAAACGCAGACCCTTTAAAGTAATACTGCATGGTACCCATCGCATGGGTCCCAAATCTCCAGGTTCAAGGGCATCTTCCTACATCAAAAACATGCATGAGAAACCCAGAAGATGGTACACCGTGTGATGGGGAAAGGTTTCTAAAACGCACCTCATTTCTCATCGCCTTGTGCCCGGGTTCGCCATTCCAGCCGCTTTACTAGCAAGCTCCCTACTTGGAGCATCAGCACCTTTAACCTCCTGTTCCGTACAGGTTGCAATTTGTCCTGAGGATAAACGGGAAGACGTGGAACCAACGAGAGACTAGCTCTTGGTGTTGGGACAGGCACAGGTCACTCTATTTTCCCATCAGAAAGAAGAATTAACCACAGGCTCAGCCTGCCCCCCGGAACCAGAACAGGGCCTGAAGCCATTCTGCGATTTTGCCGCCAGCTCCCATAAAAACGAGTTGTAAAATGGAGGTTCAGGGCACTGCAATTCACAAACCTGCAGAGTTATAAATGATAACTCTCGTCCACAAATATATTGAGGGAAGGCAAAGAAGAGGATTTGAAATCAAGGCAGAATTGCAGGAAAGAGATTTCAGGAGGTAGATTCGAATCGCCTTTAAAGCACATGAAAAGCGGCAAAACGTTGACAATGATGCCCTTGGCCAAAAAGGGCGTATGCGTTTTTTCCTGAATATATTCAGGAAAAAACGCATACGCCCTTTTTGGCCAACCAAGCAACCTGGAAAGGCAAATCAGCGCTACAAACAAGTCTCGCTTCCCATCGGTCAAAAGGGCCATGCTGAAAAAAGTGTCAAAACCAGAAATGCAGGACAGGCCATGGAGAAATGGGAGCCTTGCTACACTGATGGGCAGGATGTAAATTGCCAACAGCCACTCTGGAGAAGTGTACGGTGAGTCCTGAAACATCTGAAAAACACAGCTTAGAGAGCATAGGGCACTTCCACTCATGGGGGTATGAATTGGGAAAATGAAAAATCAGCAAGACACAAGCACCCCAAAGTTTAGGGCTGCTCTGTTGACAAGGACCTCCACTTCATTCCACCTTAAATATCCCAGGAAAGAGAAAAATGGGTAAAGAAGTTGTGGTCCTTATGTACAATGGAATATCACTCAGCCATGAAATCAATGTCATAAGGCTAGTAGCAGCATGATGAGTGGATTTAGGTACGACGATTCTAAGTGAAATAAGTCACACAGAAAAGGACACTTCTCATAAGGTATGACTGATAGAGGGAATGTAAAAACCGTTACACTTGAACTGAATTACAAAACAGAACAGAGTCACACATGCAGAAAACACACTATGGCTGCTTAACGGGAAAGGTGAGGTGGGGTGATACATAAAACAAGGGTATCAAATTAGCTCAGATACCGTTCCATAAACCCAATATGTAATAGACAAGACCTACTCCTTGCTCAGAGAACTGGACTCAACACGCCCTATTCACCGCACAAGATTATATCTGACTAGTAATAATCGTAAAGCCTATGTATTGATATCTCTCTGTTAGTGTGTCAAGTGGGTGTAAAGCGGCATAAACACAGCAGTGAAAAGCAGCTAAATCCCATTATGAAAATAAATTACTTTGAAAAGCCCATGAAACAAAGACAGTGAACGAGAGAGGAATTCTTACACAATGCGTTCAGGGGCTGTGATGCAACCTGGATTGACCATATCTAGACCCACAGCTGGATGAGACATAAGGGTGGACACTCTTGGGGCTGAGAGGTTTGGTGAGGTTGGGTGAGCAAACGCAGACCCTTTAAAGTAATACTGCATGGTACCCATCGCATGGGTCCCAAATCTCCAGGTTCAAGGGCATCTTCCTACATCAAAAACATGCATGAGAAACCCAGAAGATGGTACACCGTGTGATGGGGAAAGGTTTCTAAAACGCACCTCATTTCTCATCGCCTTGTGCCCGGGTTCGCCATTCCAGCCGCTTTACTAGCAAGCTCCCTACTTGGAGCATCAGCACCTTTAACCTCCTGTTCCGTACAGGTTGCAATTTGTCCTGAGGATAAACGGGAAGACGTGGAACCAACGAGAGACTAGCTCTTGGTGTTGGGACAGGCACAGGTCACTCTATTTTCCCATCAGAAAGAAGAATTAACCACAGGCTCAGCCTGCCCCCCGGAACCAGAACAGGGCCTGAAGCCATTCTGCGATTTTGCCGCCAGCTCCCATAAAAACGAGTTGTAAAATGGAGGTTCAGGGCACTGCAATTCACAAACCTGCAGAGTTATAAATGATAACTCTCGTCCACAAATATATTGAGGGAAGGCAAAGAAGAGGATTTGAAATCAAGGCAGAATTGCAGGAAAGAGATTTCAGGAGGTAGATTCGAATCGCCTTTAAAGCACATGAAAAGCGGCAAAACGTTGACAATGATGCCCTTGGCCAAAAAGGGCGTATGCGTTTTTTCCTGAATATATTCAGGAAAAAACGCATACGCCCTTTTTGGCCAACCAAGCAACCTGGAAAGGCAAATCAGCGCTACAAACAAGTCTCGCTTCCCATCGGTCAAAAGGGCCATGCTGAAAAGAGTGTCAAAACCAGAAATGCAGGACAGGCCATGGAGAAATGGGAGCCTTGCTACACTGATGGGCGGGATGTAAATTGCCAACAGCCACTCTGGAGAAGTGTACGGTGAGTCCTGAAACATCTGAAAAACACAGCTTAGAGAGCATAGGGCACTTCCACTCATGGGGGTATGAATTGGGAAAATGAAAAATCAGCAAGACACAAGCACCCCAAAGTTTAGGGCTGCTCTGTTGACAAGGACCTCCACTTCATTCCACCTTAAATATCCCAGGAAAGAGAAAAATGGGTAAAGAAGTTGTGGTCCTTATGTACAATGGAATATCACTCAGCCATGAAATCAATGTCATAAGGCTAGTAGCAGCATGATGAGTGGATTTAGGTACGACGATTCTAAGTGAAATAAGTCACACAGAAAAGGACACTTCTCATAAGGTATGACTGATAGAGGGAATGTAAAAACCGTTACACTTGAACTGAATTACAAAACAGAACAGAGTCACACATGCAGAAAACACACTATGGCTGCTTAACGGGAAAGGTGAGGTGGGGTGATACATAAAACAAGGGTATCAAATTAGCTCAGATACCGTTCCATAAACCCAATATGTAATAGACAAGACCTACTCCTTGCTCAGAGAACTGGACTCAACACGCCCTATTCACCGCACAAGAATATATCTGACTAGTAATAATCGTAAAGCCTATGTATTGATATCTCTCTGTTAGTGTGTCAAGTGGGTGTAAAGCGGCATAAACACAGCAGTGAAAAGCAGCTAAACCCCATTATAAAAATAAATTACTTTGAAACACCCATGAAACAAAGACAGTGAAAGAGAGAGAAATTCTTACACAATGCGTTCAGGGGCTGTGATGCAACCTGGATTGACCATATCTAGACTCACAGCTGGATCAGACATAAGGGTGGACACTCTTGGGGCTGAGAGGTTTGGTGAGGTTGGGTGAGCAAACGCAGACCCTTTAAAGTAATACTGCATGGTACCCATCGCATGGGTCCCAAATCTCCAGGTTCAAGGGCATCTTCCTACATCAAAAACATGCATGAGAAACCCAGAAGATGGTACACCGTGTGATGGGGAAAGGTTTCTAAAACGCACCTCATTTCTCATCGCCTTGTGCCCGGGTTCGCCATTCCAGCCGCTTTACTAGCAAGCTCCCTACTTGGAGCATCAGCACCTTTAACCTCCTGTTCCGTACAGGTTGCAATTTGTCCTGAGGATAAACGGGAAGACGTGGAACCAACGAGAGACTAGCTCTTGGTGTTGGGAACGGCACAGGTCACTCTATTTTCCCATCAGAAAGAAGAATTAACCACAGGCTCAGCCTGCCCCCCGGAACCAGAACAGGGCCTGAAGCCATTCTGCGATTTTGCGGCCAGCTCCCATAAAAACGAGTTGTAAAATGGAGGTTCAGGGCACTGCAATTCACAAACCTGCAGAGTTATAAATGATAACTCTCGTCCACAAATATATTGAGGGAAGGCAAAGAAGAGGATTTGAAATCAAGGCAGAATTGCAGGAAAGAGATTTCAGGAGGTAGATTCGAATCGCCTTTAAAGCACATGAAAAGCGGCAAAACGTTGACAATGATGCCCTTGGCCAAAAAGGGCGTATGCGTTTTTTCCTGAATATATTCAGGAAAAAACGCATACGCCCTTTTTGGCCAACCAAGCAACCTGGAAAGGCAAATCAGCGCTACAAACAAGTCTCGCTTCCCATCGGTCAAAAGGGCCATGCTGAAAAAAGTGTCAAAACCAGAAATGCAGGACAGGCCATGGAGAAATGGGAGCCTTGCTACACTGATGGGCGGGATGTAAATTGCCAACAGCCACTCTGGAGAAGTGTACGGTGAGTCCTGAAACATCTGAAAAACACAGCTTAGAGAGCATAGGGCACTTCCACTCATGGGGGTATGAATTGGGAAAATGAAAAATCAGCAAGACACAAGCACCCCAAAGTTTAGGGCTGCTCTGTTGACAAGGACCTCCACTTCATTCCACCTTAAATATCCCAGGAAAGAGAAAAATGGGTAAAGAAGTTGTGGTCCTTATGTACAATGGAATATCACTCAGCCATGAAATCAATGTCATAAGGCTAGTAGCAGCATGATGAGTGGATTTAGGTACGACGATTCTAAGTGAAATAAGTCACACAGAAAAGGACACTTCTCATAAGGTATCACTGATAGAGGGAATGTAAAAACCGTTACACTTGAACTGAATTACAAAACAGAACAGAGTCACACATGCAGAAAACACACTATGGCTGCTTAACGGGAAAGGTGAGGTGGGGTGATACATAAAACAAGGGTATCAAATTAGCTCAGATACCGTTCCATAAACCCAATATGTAATAGACAAGACCTACTCCTTGCTCAGAGAACTGGACTCAACACGCCCTATTCACCGCACAAGATTATATCTGACTAGTAATAATCGTAAAGCCTATGTATTGATATCTCTCTGTTAGTGTGTCAAGTGGGTGTAAAGCGGCATAAACACAGCAGTGAAAAGCAGCTAAATCCCATTATGAAAATAAATTACTTTGAAACGCCCATGAAACAAAGACAGTGAACGAGAGAGGAATTCTTACACAATGCGTTCAGGGGCTGTGATGCAACCTGGATTGACCATATCTAGACCCACAGCTGGATGAGACATAAGGGTGGACACTCTTGGGGCTGAGAGGTTTGGTGAGGTTGGGTGAGCAAACGCAGACCCTTTAAAGTAATACTGCATGGTACCCATCGCATGGGTCCCAAATCTCCAGCTTCAAGGGCATCTTCCTACATCAAAAACATGCATGAGAAACCCAGAAGATGGTACACAGTGTGATGGGGAAAGGTTTCTAAAACGCACCTCATTTCTCATCGCCTTGTGCCCGGGTTCGCCATTCCAGCCGCTTTACTAGCAAGCTCCCTACTTGGAGCATCAGCACCTTTAACCTCCTGTTCCGTACAGGTTGCAATTTGTCCTGAGGATAAACGGGAAGACGTGGAACCAACGAGAGACTAGCTCTTGGTGTTGGGAACGGCACAGGTCACTCTATTTTCCCATCAGAAAGAAGAATTAACCACAGGCTCAGCCTGCCCCCCGGAACCAGAACAGGGCCTGAAGCCATTCTGCGATTTTGCCGCCAGCTCCCATAAAAACGAGTTGTAAAATGGAGGTTCAGGGCACTGCAATTCACAAACCTGCAGAGTTATAAATGATAACTCTCGTCCACAAATATATTGAGGGAAGGCAAAGAAGAGGATTTGAAATCAAGGCAGAATTGCAGGAAAGAGATTTCAGGAGGTAGATTCGAATCGCCTTTAAAGCACATGAAAAGCGGCAAAACGTTGACAATGATGCCCTTGGCCAAAAAGGGCGTATGCGTTTTTTCCTGAATATATTCAGGAAAAAACGCATACGCCCTTTTTGGCCAACCAAGCAACCTGGAAAGGCAAATCAGCGCTACAAACAAGTCTCGCTTCCCATCGGTCAAAAGGGCCATGCTGAAAAAAGTGTCAAAACCAGAAATGCAGGACAGGCCATGGAGAAATGGGAGCCTTGCTACACTGATGGGCGGGATGTAAATTGCCAACAGCCACTCTGGAGAAGTGTACGGTGAGTCCTGAAACATCTGAAAAACACAGCTTAGAGAGCATAGGGCACTTCCACTCATGGGGGTATGAATTGGGAAAATGAAAAATCAGCAAGACACAAGCACCCCAAAGTTTAGGGCTGCTCTGTTGACAAGGACCTCCACTTCATTCCACCTTAAATATCCCAGGAAAGAGAAAAATGGGTAAAGAAGTTGTGGTCCTTATGTACAATGGAATATCACTCAGCCATGAAATCAATGTCATAAGGCTAGTAGCAGCATGATGAGTGGATTTAGGTACGACGATTCTAAGTGAAATAAGTCACACAGAAAAGGACACTTCTCATAAGGTATGACTGATAGAGGGAATGTAAAAACCGTTACACTTGAACTGAATTACAAAACAGAACAGAGTCACACATGCAGAAAACACACTATGGCTGCTTAACGGGAAAGGTGAGGTGGGGTGATACATAAAACAAGGGTATCAAATTAGCTCAGATACCGTTCCATAAACCCAATATGTAATAGACAAGACCTACTCCTTGCTCAGAGAACTGGACTCAACACGCCCTATTCACCGCACAAGATTATATCTGACTAGTAATAATCGTAAAGCCTATGTATTGATATCTCTCTGTTAGTGTGTCAAGTGGGTGTAAAGCGGCATAAACACAGCAGTGAAAAGCAGCTAAATCCCATTATGAAAATAAATTACTTTGAAAAGCCCATGAAACAAAGACAGT
Organism: Balaenoptera borealis; assembly: GCF_965194805.1. Classification (NCBI taxonomy): domain Eukaryota; kingdom Metazoa; phylum Chordata; class Mammalia; order Artiodactyla; family Balaenopteridae; genus Balaenoptera; species Balaenoptera borealis. The sequence goes on along the minus strand of NW_028123987.1, from coordinate 1,590,703 downwards.
GAACGAGAGAGGAATTCTTACACAATGCGTTCAGGGGCTGTGATGCAACCTGGATTGACCATATCTAGACCCACAGCTGGATGAGACATAAGGGTGGACACTCTTGGGGCTGAGAGGTTTGGTGAGGTTGGGTGAGCAAACGCAGACCCTTTAAAGTAATACTGCATGGTACCCATCGCATGGGTCCCAAATCTCCAGGTTCAAGGGCATCTTCCTACATCAAAAACATGCATGAGAAACCCAGAAGATGGTACACAGTGTGATGGGGAAAGGTTTCTAAAACGCACCTCATTTCTCATCGCCTTGTGCCCGGGTTCGCCATTCCAGCCGCTTTACTAGCAAGCTCCCTACTTGGAGCATCAGCACCTTTAACCTCCTGTTCCGTACAGGTTGCAATTTGTCCTGAGGATAAACGGGAAGACGTGGAACCAACGAGAGACTAGCTCTTGGTGTTGGGAACGGCACAGGTCACTCTATTTTCCCATCAGAAAGAAGAATTAACCACAGGCTCAGCCTGCCCCCCGGAACCAGAACAGGGCCTGAAGCCATTCTGCGATTTTGCCGCCAGCTCCCATAAAAACGAGTTGTAAAATGGAGGTTCAGGGCACTGCAATTCACAAACCTGCAGAGTTATAAATGATAACTCTCGTCCACAAATATATTGAGGGAAGGCAAAGAAGAGGATTTGAAATCAAGGCAGAATTGCAGGAAAGAGATTTCAGGAGGTAGATTCGAATCGCCTTTAAAGCACATGAAAAGCGGCAAAACGTTGACAATGATGCCCTTGGCCAAAAAGGGCGTATGCGTTTTTTCCTGAATATATTCAGGAAAAAACGCATACGCCCTTTTTGGCCAACCAAGCAACCTGGAAAGGCAAATCAGCGCTACAAACAAGTCTCGCTTCCCATCGGTCAAAAGGGCCATGCTGAAAAAAGTGTCAAAACCAGAAATGCAGGACAGGCCATGGAGAAATGGGAGCCTTGCTACACTGATGGGCGGGATGTAAATTGCCAACAGCCACTCTGGAGAAGTGTACGGTGAGTCCTGAAACATCTGAAAAACACAGCTTAGAGAGCATAGGGCACTTCCACTCATGGGGGTATGAATTGGGAAAATGAAAAATCAGCAAGACACAAGCACCCCAAAGTTTAGGGCTGCTCTGTTGACAAGGACCTCCACTTCATTCCACCTTAAATATCCCAGGAAAGAGAAAAATGGGTAAAGAAGTTGTGGTCCTTATGTACAATGGAATATCACTCAGCCATGAAATCAATGTCATAAGGCTAGTAGCAGCATGATGAGTGGATTTAGGTACGACGATTCTAAGTGAAATAAGTCACACAGAAAAGGACACTTCTCATAAGGTATCACTGATAGAGGGAATGTAAAAACCGTTACACTTGAACTGAATTACAAAACAGAACAGAGTCACACATGCAGAAAACACACTATGGCTGCTTAACGGGAAAGGTGAGGTGGGGTGATACATAAAACAAGGGTATCAAATTAGCTCAGATACCGTTCCATAAACCCAATATGTAATAGACAAGACCTACTCCTTGCTCAGAGAACTGGACTCAACACGCCCTATTCACCGCACAAGATTATATCTGACTAGTAATAATCGTAAAGCCTATGTATTGATATCTCTCTGTTAGTGTGTCAAGTGGGTGTAAAGCGGCATAAACACAGCAGTGAAAAGCAGCTAAATCCCATTATGAAAATAAATTACTTTGAAACGCCCATGAAACAAAGACAGTGAACGAGAGAGGAATTCTTACACAATGCGTTCAGGGGCTGTGATGCAACCTGGATTGACCATATCTAGACCCACAGCTGGATGAGACATAAGGGTGGACACTCTTGGGGCTGAGAGGTTTGGTGAGGTTGGGTGAGCAAACGCAGACCCTTTAAAGTAATACTGCATGGTACCCATCGCATGGGTCCCAAATCTCCAGCTTCAAGGGCATCTTCCTACATCAAAAACATGCATGAGAAACCCAGAAGATGGTACACAGTGTGATGGGGAAAGGTTTCTAAAACGCACCTCATTTCTCATCGCCTTGTGCCCGGGTTCGCCATTCCAGCCGCTTTACTAGCAAGCTCCCTACTTGGAGCATCAGCACCTTTAACCTCCTGTTCCGTACAGGTTGCAATTTGTCCTGAGGATAAACGGGAAGACGTGGAACCAACGAGAGACTAGCTCTTGGTGTTGGGAACGGCACAGGTCACTCTATTTTCCCATCAGAAAGAAGAATTAACCACAGGCTCAGCCTGCCCCCCGGAACCAGAACAGGGCCTGAAGCCATTCTGCGATTTTGCCGCCAGCTCCCATAAAAACGAGTTGTAAAATGGAGGTTCAGGGCACTGCAATTCACAAACCTGCAGAGTTATAAATGATAACTCTCGTCCACAAATATATTGAGGGAAGGCAAAGAAGAGGATTTGAAATCAAGGCAGAATTGCAGGAAAGAGATTTCAGGAGGTAGATTCGAATCGCCTTTAAAGCACATGAAAAGCGGCAAAACGTTGACAATGATGCCCTTGGCCAAAAAGGGCGTATGCGTTTTTTCCTGAATATATTCAGGAAAAAACGCATACGCCCTTTTTGGCCAACCAAGCAACCTGGAAAGGCAAATCAGCGCTACAAACAAGTCTCGCTTCCCATCGGTCAAAAGGGCCATGCTGAAAAAAGTGTCAAAACCAGAAATGCAGGACAGGCCATGGAGAAATGGGAGCCTTGCTACACTGATGGGCGGGATGTAAATTGCCAACAGCCACTCTGGAGAAGTGTACGGTGAGTCCTGAAACATCTGAAAAACACAGCTTAGAGAGCATAGGGCACTTCCACTCATGGGGGTATGAATTGGGAAAATGAAAAATCAGCAAGACACAAGCACCCCAAAGTTTAGGGCTGCTCTGTTGACAAGGACCTCCACTTCATTCCACCTTAAATATCCCAGGAAAGAGAAAAATGGGTAAAGAAGTTGTGGTCCTTATGTACAATGGAATATCACTCAGCCATGAAATCAATGTCATAAGGCTAGTAGCAGCATGATGAGTGGATTTAGGTACGACGATTCTAAGTGAAATAAGTCACACAGAAAAGGACACTTCTCATAAGGTATGACTGATAGAGGGAATGTAAAAACCGTTACACTTGAACTGAATTACAAAACAGAACAGAGTCACACATGCAGAAAACACACTATGGCTGCTTAACGGGAAAGGTGAGGTGGGGTGATACATAAAACAAGGGTATCAAATTAGCTCAGATACCGTTCCATAAACCCAATATGTAATAGACAAGACCTACTCCTTGCTCAGAGAACTGGACTCAACACGCCCTATTCACCGCACAAGATTATATCTGACTAGTAATAATCGTAAAGCCTATGTATTGATATCTCTCTGTTAGTGTGTCAAGTGGGTGTAAAGCGGCATAAACACAGCAGTGAAAAGCAGCTAAATCCCATTATGAAAATAAATTACTTTGAAAAGCCCATGAAACAAAGACAGTGAACGAGAGAGGAATTCTTACACAATGCGTTCAGGGGCTGTGATGCAACCTGGATTGACCATATCTAGACCCACAGCTGGATGAGACATAAGGGTGGACACTCTTGGGGCTGAGAGGTTTGGTGAGGTTGGGTGAGCAAACGCAGACCCTTTAAAGTAATACTGCATGGTACCCATCGCATGGGTCCCAAATCTCCAGGTTCAAGGGCATCTTCCTACATCAAAAACATGCATGAGAAACCCAGAAGATGGTACACAGTGTGATGGGGAAAGGTTTCTAAAACGCACCTCATTTCTCATCGCCTTGTGCCCGGGTTCGCCATTCCAGCCGCTTTACTAGCAAGCTCCCTACTTGGAGCATCAGCACCTTTAACCTCCTGTTCCGTACAGGTTGCAATTTGTCCTGAGGATAAACGGGAAGACGTGGAACCAACGAGAGACTAGCTCTTGGTGTTGGGAACGGCACAGGTCACTCTATTTTCCCATCAGAAAGAAGAATTAACCACAGGCTCAGCCTGCCCCCCGGAACCAGAACAGGGCCTGAAGCCATTCTGCGATTTTGCCGCCAGCTCCCATAAAAACGAGTTGTAAAATGGAGGTTCAGGGCACTGCAATTCACAAACCTGCAGAGTTATAAATGATAACTCTCGTCCACAAATATATTGAGGGAAGGCAAAGAAGAGGATTTGAAATCAAGGCAGAATTGCAGGAAAGAGATTTCAGGAGGTAGATTCGAATCGCCTTTAAAGCACATGAAAAGCGGCAAAACGTTGACAATGATGCCCTTGGCCAAAAAGGGCGTATGCGTTTTTTCCTGAATATATTCAGGAAAAAACGCATACGCCCTTTTTGGCCAACCAAGCAACCTGGAAAGGCAAATCAGCGCTACAAACAAGTCTCGCTTCCCATCGGTCAAAAGGGCCATGCTGAAAAAAGTGTCAAAACCAGAAATGCAGGACAGGCCATGGAGAAATGGGAGCCTTGCTACACTGATGGGCGGGATGTAAATTGCCAACAGCCACTCTGGAGAAGTGTACGGTGAGTCCTGAAACATCTGAAAAACACAGCTTAGAGAGCATAGGGCACTTCCACTCATGGGGGTATGAATTGGGAAAATGAAAAATCAGCAAGACACAAGCACCCCAAAGTTTAGGGCTGCTCTGTTGACAAGGACCTCCACTTCATTCCACCTTAAATATCCCAGGAAAGAGAAAAATGGGTAAAGAAGTTGTGGTCCTTATGTACAATGGAATATCACTCAGCCATGAAATCAATGTCATAAGGCTAGTAGCAGCATGATGAGTGGATTTAGGTACGACGATTCTAAGTGAAATAAGTCACACAGAAAAGGACACTTCTCATAAGGTATGACTGATAGAGGGAATGTAAAAACCGTTACACTTGAACTGAATTACAAAACAGAACAGAGTCACACATGCAGAAAACACACTATGGCTGCTTAACGGGAAAGGTGAGGTGGGGTGATACATAAAACAAGGGTATCAAATTAGCTCAGATACCGTTCCATAAACCCAATATGTAATAGACAAGACCTACTCCTTGCTCAGAGAACTGGACTCAACACGCCCTATTCACCGCACAAGATTATATCTGACTAGTAATAATCGTAAAGCCTATGTATTGATATCTCTCTGTTAGTGTGTCAAGTGGGTGTAAAGCGGCATAAACACAGCAGTGAAAAGCAGCTAAATCCCATTATGAAAATAAATTACTTTGAAAAGCCCATGAAACAAAGACAGTGAACGAGAGAGGAATTCTTACACAATGCGTTCAGGGGCTGTGATGCAACCTGGATTGACCATATCTAGACCCACAGCTGGATGAGACATAAGGGTGGACACTCTTGGGGCTGAGAGGTTTGGTGAGGTTGGGTGAGCAAACGCAGACCCTTTAAAGTAATACTGCATGGTACCCATCGCATGGGTCCCAAATCTCCAGGTTCAAGGGCATCTTCCTACATCAAAAACATGCATGAGAAACCCAGAAGATGGTACACAGTGTGATGGGGAAAGGTTTCTAAAACGCACCTCATTTCTCATCGCCTTGTGCCCGGGTTCGCCATTCCAGCCGCTTTACTAGCAAGCTCCCTACTTGGAGCATCAGCACCTTTAACCTCCTGTTCCGTACAGGTTGCAATTTGTCCTGAGGATAAACGGGAAGACGTGGAACCAACGAGAGACTAGCTCTTGGTGTTGGGACAGGCACAGGTCACTCTATTTTCCCATCAGAAAGAAGAATTAACCACAGGCTCAGCCTGCCCCCCGGAACCAGAACAGGGCCTGAAGCCATTCTGCGATTTTGCGGCCAGCTCCCATAAAAACGAGTTGTAAAATGGAGGTTCAGGGCACTGCAATTCACAAACCTGCAGAGTTATAAATGATAACTCTCGTCCACAAATATATTGAGGGAAGGCAAAGAAGAGGATTTGAAATCAAGGCAGAATTGCAGGAAAGAGATTTCAGGAGGTAGATTCGAATCGCCTTTAAAGCACATGAAAAGCGGCAAAACGTTGACAATGATGCCCTTGGCCAAAAAGGGCGTATGCGTTTTTTCCTGAATATATTCAGGAAAAAACGCATACGCCCTTTTTGGCCAACCAAGCAACCTGGAAAGGCAAATCAGCGCTACAAACAAGTCTCGCTTCCCATCGGTCAAAAGGGCCATGCTGAAAAGAGTGTCAAAACCAGAAATGCAGGACAGGCCATGGAGAAATGGGAGCCTTGCTACACTGATGGGCGGGATGTAAATTGCCAACAGCCACTCTGGAGAAGTGTACGGTGAGTCCTGAAACATCTGAAAAACACAGCTTAGAGAGCATAGGGCACTTCCACTCATGGGGGTATGAATTGGGAAAATGAAAAATCAGCAAGACACAAGCACCCCAAAGTTTAGGGCTGCTCTGTTGACAAGGACCTCCACTTCATTCCACCTTAAATATCCCAGGAAAGAGAAAAATGGGTAAAGAAGTTGTGGTCCTTATGTACAATGGAATATCACTCAGCCATGAAATCAATGTCATAAGGCTAGTAGCAGCATGATGAGTGGATTTAGGTACGACGATTCTAAGTGAAATAAGTCACACAGAAAAGGACACTTCTCATAAGGTATGACTGATAGAGGGAATGTAAAAACCGTTACACTTGAACTGAATTACAAAACAGAACAGAGTCACACATGCAGAAAACACACTATGGCTGCTTAACGGGAAAGGTGAGGTGGGGTGATACATAAAACAAGGGTATCAAATTAGCTCAGATACCGTTCCATAAACCCAATATGTAATAGACAAGACCTACTCCTTGCTCAGAGAACTGGACTCAACACGCCCTATTCACCGCACAAGAATATATCTGACTAGTAATAATCGTAAAGCCTATGTATTGATATCTCTCTGTTAGTGTGTCAAGTGGGTGTAAAGCGGCATAAACACAGCAGTGAAAAGCAGCTAAACCCCATTATAAAAATAAATTACTTTGAAACACCCATGAAACAAAGACAGTGAAAGAGAGAGAAATTCTTACACAATGCGTTCAGGGGCTGTGATGCAACCTGGATTGACCATATCTAGACTCACAGCTGGATCAGACATAAGGGTGGACACTCTTGGGGCTGAGAGGTTTGGTGAGGTTGGGTGAGCAAACGCAGACCCTTTAAAGTAATACTGCATGGTACCCATCGCATGGGTCCCAAATCTCCAGGTTCAAGGGCATCTTCCTACATCAAAAACATGCATGAGAAACCCAGAAGATGGTACACCGTGTGATGGGGAAAGGTTTCTAAAACGCACCTCATTTCTCATCGCCTTGTGCCCGGGTTCGCCATTCCAGCCGCTTTACTAGCAAGCTCCCTACTTGGAGCATCAGCACCTTTAACCTCCTGTTCCGTACAGGTTGCAATTTGTCCTGAGGATAAACGGGAAGACGTGGAACCAACGAGAGACTAGCTCTTGGTGTTGGGAACGGCACAGGTCACTCTATTTTCCCATCAGAAAGAAGAATTAACCACAGGCTCAGCCTGCCCCCCGGAACCAGAACAGGGCCTGAAGCCATTCTGCGATTTTGCGGCCAGCTCCCATAAAAACGAGTTGTAAAATGGAGGTTCAGGGCACTGCAATTCACAAACCTGCAGAGTTATAAATGATAACTCTCGTCCACAAATATATTGAGGGAAGGCAAAGAAGAGGATTTGAAATCAAGGCAGAATTGCAGGAAAGAGATTTCAGGAGGTAGATTCGAATCGCCTTTAAAGCACATGAAAAGCGGCAAAACGTTGACAATGATGCCCTTGGCCAAAAAGGGCGTATGCGTTTTTTCCTGAATATATTCAGGAAAAAACGCATACGCCCTTTTTGGCCAACCAAGCAACCTGGAAAGGCAAATCAGCGCTACAAACAAGTCTCGCTTCCCATCGGTCAAAAGGGCCATGCTGAAAAAAGTGTCAAAACCAGAAATGCAGGACAGGCCATGGAGAAATGGGAGCCTTGCTACACTGATGGGCGGGATGTAAATTGCCAACAGCCACTCTGGAGAAGTGTACGGTGAGTCCTGAAACATCTGAAAAACACAGCTTAGAGAGCATAGGGCACTTCCACTCATGGGGGTATGAATTGGGAAAATGAAAAATCAGCAAGACACAAGCACCCCAAAGTTTAGGGCTGCTCTGTTGACAAGGACCTCCACTTCATTCCACCTTAAATATCCCAGGAAAGAGAAAAATGGGTAAAGAAGTTGTGGTCCTTATGTACAATGGAATATCACTCAGCCATGAAATCAATGTCATAAGGCTAGTAGCAGCATGATGAGTGGATTTAGGTACGACGATTCTAAGTGAAATAAGTCACACAGAAAAGGACACTTCTCATAAGGTATCACTGATAGAGGGAATGTAAAAACCGTTACACTTGAACTGAATTACAAAACAGAACAGAGTCACACATGCAGAAAACACACTATGGCTGCTTAACGGGAAAGGTGAGGTGGGGTGATACATAAAACAAGGGTATCAAATTAGCTCAGATACCGTTCCATAAACCCAATATGTAATAGACAAGACCTACTCCTTGCTCAGAGAACTGGACTCAACACGCCCTATTCACCGCACAAGATTATATCTGACTAGTAATAATCGTAAAGCCTATGTATTGATATCTCTCTGTTAGTGTGTCAAGTGGGTGTAAAGCGGCATAAACACAGCAGTGAAAAGCAGCTAAATCCCATTATGAAAATAAATTACTTTGAAACGCCCATGAAACAAAGACAGTGAACGAGAGAGGAATTCTTACACAATGCGTTCAGGGGCTGTGATGCAACCTGGATTGACCATATCTAGACCCACAGCTGGATGAGACATAAGGGTGGACACTCTTGGGGCTGAGAGGTTTGGTGAGGTTGGGTGAGCAAACGCAGACCCTTTAAAGTAATACTGCATGGTACCCATCGCATGGGTCCCAAATCTCCAGCTTCAAGGGCATCTTCCTACATCAAAAACATGCATGAGAAACCCAGAAGATGGTACACAGTGTGATGGGGAAAGGTTTCTAAAACGCACCTCATTTCTCATCGCCTTGTGCCCGGGTTCGCCATTCCAGCCGCTTTACTAGCAAGCTCCCTACTTGGAGCATCAGCACCTTTAACCTCCTGTTCCGTACAGGTTGCAATTTGTCCTGAGGATAAACGGGAAGACGTGGAACCAACGAGAGACTAGCTCTTGGTGTTGGGAACGGCACAGGTCACTCTATTTTCCCATCAGAAAGAAGAATTAACCACAGGCTCAGCCTGCCCCCCGGAACCAGAACAGGGCCTGAAGCCATTCTGCGATTTTGCCGCCAGCTCCCATAAAAACGAGTTGTAAAATGGAGGTTCAGGGCACTGCAATTCACAAACCTGCAGAGTTATAAATGATAACTCTCGTCCACAAATATATTGAGGGAAGGCAAAGAAGAGGATTTGAAATCAAGGCAGAATTGCAGGAAAGAGATTTCAGGAGGTAGATTCGAATCGCCTTTAAAGCACATGAAAAGCGGCAAAACGTTGACAATGATGCCCTTGGCCAAAAAGGGCGTATGCGTTTTTTCCTGAATATATTCAGGAAAAAACGCATACGCCCTTTTTGGCCAACCAAGCAACCTGGAAAGGCAAATCAGCGCTACAAACAAGTCTCGCTTCCCATCGGTCAAAAGGGCCATGCTGAAAAAAGTGTCAAAACCAGAAATGCAGGACAGGCCATGGAGAAATGGGAGCCTTGCTACACTGATGGGCGGGATGTAAATTGCCAACAGCCACTCTGGAGAAGTGTACGGTGAGTCCTGAAACATCTGAAAAACACAGCTTAGAGAGCATAGGGCACTTCCACTCATGGGGGTATGAATTGGGAAAATGAAAAATCAGCAAGACACAAGCACCCCAAAGTTTAGGGCTGCTCTGTTGACAAGGACCTCCACTTCATTCCACCTTAAATATCCCAGGAAAGAGAAAAATGGGTAAAGAAGTTGTGGTCCTTATGTACAATGGAATATCACTCAGCCATGAAATCAATGTCATAAGGCTAGTAGCAGCATGATGAGTGGATTTAGGTACGACGATTCTAAGTGAAATAAGTCACACAGAAAAGGACACTTCTCATAAGGTATGACTGATAGAGGGAATGTAAAAACCGTTACACTTGAACTGAATTACAAAACAGAACAGAGTCACACATGCAGAAAACACACTATGGCTGCTTAACGGGAAAGGTGAGGTGGGGTGATACATAAAACAAGGGTATCAAATTAGCTCAGATACCGTTCCATAAACCCAATATGTAATAGACAAGACCTACTCCTTGCTCAGAGAACTGGACTCAACACGCCCTATTCACCGCACAAGATTATATCTGACTAGTAATAATCGTAAAGCCTATGTATTGATATCTCTCTGTTAGTGTGTCAAGTGGGTGTAAAGCGGCATAAACACAGCAGTGAAAAGCAGCTAAATCCCATTATGAAAATAAATTACTTTGAAAAGCCCATGAAACAAAGACAGTGAACGAGAGAGGAATTCTTACACAATGCGTTCAGGGGCTGTGATGCAACCTGGATTGACCATATCTAGACCCACAGCTGGATGAGACATAAGGGTGGACACTCTTGGGGCTGAGAGGTTTGGTGAGGTTGGGTGAGCAAACGCAGACCCTTTAAAGTAATACTGCATGGTACCCATCGCATGGGTCCCAAATCTCCAGGTTCAAGGGCATCTTCCTACATCAAAAACATGCATGAGAAACCCAGAAGATGGTACACAGTGTGATGGGGAAAGGTTTCTAAAACGCACCTCATTTCTCATCGCCTTGTGCCCGGGTTCGCCATTCCAGCCGCTTTACTAGCAAGCTCCCTACTTGGAGCATCAGCACCTTTAACCTCCTGTTCCGTACAGGTTGCAATTTGTCCTGAGGATAAACGGGAAGACGTGGAACCAACGAGAGACTAGCTCTTGGTGTTGGGAACGGCACAGGTCACTCTATTTTCCCATCAGAAAGAAGAATTAACCACAGGCTCAGCCTGCCCCCCGGAACCAGAACAGGGCCTGAAGCCATTCTGCGATTTTGCCGCCAGCTCCCATAAAAACGAGTTGTAAAATGGAGGTTCAGGGCACTGCAATTCACAAACCTGCAGAGTTATAAATGATAACTCTCGTCCACAAATATATTGAGGGAAGGCAAAGAAGAGGATTTGAAATCAAGGCAGAATTGCAGGAAAGAGATTTCAGGAGGTAGATTCGAATCGCCTTTAAAGCACATGAAAAGCGGCAAAACGTTGACAATGATGCCCTTGGCCAAAAAGGGCGTATGCGTTTTTTCCTGAATATATTCAGGAAAAAACGCATACGCCCTTTTTGGCCAACCAAGCAACCTGGAAAGGCAAATCAGCGCTACAAACAAGTCTCGCTTCCCATCGGTCAAAAGGGCCATGCTGAAAAAAGTGTCAAAACCAGAAATGCAGGACAGGCCATGGAGAAATGGGAGCCTTGCTACACTGATGGGCGGGATGTAAATTGCCAACAGCCACTCTGGAGAAGTGTACGGTGAGTCCTGAAACATCTGAAAAACACAGCTTAGAGAGCATAGGGCACTTCCACTCATGGGGGTATGAATTGGGAAAATGAAAAATCAGCAAGACACAAGCACCCCAAAGTTTAGGGCTGCTCTGTTGACAAGGACCTCCACTTCATTCCACCTTAAATATCCCAGGAAAGAGAAAAATGGGTAAAGAAGTTGTGGTCCTTATGTACAATGGAATATCACTCAGCCATGAAATCAATGTCATAAGGCTAGTAGCAGCATGATGAGTGGATTTAGGTACGACGATTCTAAGTGAAATAAGTCACACAGAAAAGGACACTTCTCATAAGGTATGACTGATAGAGGGAATGTAAAAACCGTTACACTTGAACTGAATTACAAAACAGAACAGAGTCACACATGCAGAAAACACACTATGGCTGCTTAACGGGAAAGGTGAGGTGGGGTGATACATAAAACAAGGGTATCAAATTAGCTCAGATACCGTTCCATAAACCCAATATGTAATAGACAAGACCTACTCCTTGCTCAGAGAACTGGACTCAACACGCCCTATTCACCGCACAAGATTATATCTGACTAGTAATAATCGTAAAGCCTATGTATTGATATCTCTCTGTTAGTGTGTCAAGTGGGTGTAAAGCGGCATAAACACAGCAGTGAAAAGCAGCTAAATCCCATTATGAAAATAAATTACTTTGAAAAGCCCATGAAACAAAGACAGTGAACGAGAGAGGAATTCTTACACAATGCGTTCAGGGGCTGTGATGCAACCTGGATTGACCATATCTAGACCCACAGCTGGATGAGACATAAGGGTGGACACTCTTGGGGCTGAGAGGTTTGGTGAGGTTGGGTGAGCAAACGCAGACCCTTTAAAGTAATACTGCATGGTACCCATCGCATGGGTCCCAAATCTCCAGGTTCAAGGGCATCTTCCTACATCAAAAACATGCATGAGAAACCCAGAAGATGGTACACAGTGTGATGGGGAAAGGTTTCTAAAACGCACCTCATTTCTCATCGCCTTGTGCCCGGGTTCGCCATTCCAGCCGCTTTACTAGCAAGCTCCCTACTTGGAGCATCAGCACCTTTAACCTCCTGTTCCGTACAGGTTGCAATTTGTCCTGAGGATAAACGGGAAGACGTGGAACCAACGAGAGACTAGCTCTTGGTGTTGGGACAGGCACAGGTCACTCTATTTTCCCATCAGAAAGAAGAATTAACCACAGGCTCAGCCTGCCCCCCGGAACCAGAACAGGGCCTGAAGCCATTCTGCGATTTTGCGGCCAGCTCCCATAAAAACGAGTTGTAAAATGGAGGTTCAGGGCACTGCAATTCACAAACCTGCAGAGTTATAAATGATAACTCTCGTCCACAAATATATTGAGGGAAGGCAAAGAAGAGGATTTGAAATCAAGGCAGAATTGCAGGAAAGAGATTTCAGGAGGTAGATTCGAATCGCCTTTAAAGCACATGAAAAGCGGCAAAACGTTGACAATGATGCCCTTGGCCAAAAAGGGCGTATGCGTTTTTTCCTGAATATATTCAGGAAAAAACGCATACGCCCTTTTTGGCCAACCAAGCAACCTGGAAAGGCAAATCAGCGCTACAAACAAGTCTCGCTTCCCATCGGTCAAAAGGGCCATGCTGAAAAAAGTGTCAAAACCAGAAATGCAGGACAGGCCATGGAGAAATGGGAGCCTTGCTACACTGATGGGCGGGATGTAAATTGCCAACAGCCACTCTGGAGAAGTGTACGGTGAGTCCTGAAACATCTGAAAAACACAGCTTAGAGAGCATAGGGCACTTCCACTCATGGGGGTATGAATTGGGAAAATGAAAAATCAGCAAGACACAAGCACCCCAAAGTTTAGGGCTGCTCTGTTGACAAGGACCTCCACTTCATTCCACCTTAAATATCCCAGGAAAGAGAAAAATGGGTAAAGAAGTTGTGGTCCTTATGTACAATGGAATATCACTCAGCCATGAAATCAATGTCATAAGGCTAGTAGCAGCATGATGAGTGGATTTAGGTACGACGATTCTAAGTGAAATAAGTCACACAGAAAAGGACACTTCTCATAAGGTATGACTGATAGAGGGAATGTAAAAACCGTTACACTTGAACTGAATTACAAAACAGAACAGAGTCACACATGCAGAAAACACACTATGGCTGCTTAACGGGAAAGGTGAGGTGGGGTGATACATAAAACAAGGGTATCAAATTAGCTCAGATACCATTCCATAAACCCAATATGTAATAGACAAGACCTACTCCTTGCTCAGAGAACTGGACTCAACACGCCCTATTCACCGCACAAGATTATATCTGACTAGTAATAATCGTAAAGCCTATGTATTGATATCTCTCTGTTAGTGTGTCAAGTGGGTGTAAAGCGGCATAAACACAGCAGTGAAAAGCAGCTAAATCCCATTATGAAAATAAATTACTTTGAAAAGCCCATGAAACAAAGACAGTGAACGAGAGAGGAATTCTTACACAATGCGTTCAGGGGCTGTGATGCAACCTGGATTGACCATATCTAGACCCACAGCTGGATGAGACATAAGGGTGGACACTCTTGGGGCTGAGAGGTTTGGTGAGGTTGGGTGAGCAAACGCAGACCCTTTAAAGTAATACTGCATGGTACCCATCGCATGGGTCCCAAATCTCCAGCTTCAAGGGCATCTTCCTACATCAAAAACATGCATGAGAAACCCAGAAGATGGTACACAGTGTGATGGGGAAAGGTTTCTAAAACGCACCTCATTTCTCATCGCCTTGTGCCCGGGTTCGCCATTCCAGCCGCTTTACTAGCAAGCTCCCTACTTGGAGCATCAGCACCTTTAACCTCCTGTTCCGTACAGGTTGCAATTTGTCCTGAGGATAAACGGGAAGACGTGGAACCAACGAGAGACTAGCTCTTGGTGTTGGGACAGGCACAGGTCACTCTATTTTCCCATCAGAAAGAAGAATTAACCACAGGCTCAGCCTGCCCCCCGGAACCAGAACAGGGCCTGAAGCCATTCTGCGATTTTGCCGCCAGCTCCCATAAAAACGAGTTGTAAAATGGAGGTTCAGGGCACTGCAATTCACAAACCTGCAGAGTTATAAATGATAACTCTCGTCCACAAATATATTGAGGGAAGGCAAAGAAGAGGATTTGAAATCAAGGCAGAATTGCAGGAAAGAGATTTCAGGAGGTAGATTCGAATCGCCTTTAAAGCACATGAAAAGCGGCAAAACGTTGACAATGATGCCCTTGGCCAAAAAGGGCGTATGCGTTTTTTCCTGAATATATTCAGGAAAAAACGCATACGCCCTTTTTGGCCAACCAAGCAACCTGGAAAGGCAAATCAGCGCTACAAACAAGTCTCGCTTCCCATCGGTCAAAAGGGCCATGCTGAAAAAAGTGTCAAAACCAGAAATGCAGGACAGGCCATGGAGAAATGGGAGCCTTGCTACACTGATGGGCGGGATGTAAATTGCCAACAGCCACTCTGGAGAAGTGTACGGTGAGTCCTGAAACATCTGAAAAACACAGCTTAGAGAGCATAGGGCACTTCCACTCATGGGGGTATGAATTGGGAAAATGAAAAATCAGCAAGACACAAGCACCCCAAAGTTTAGGGCTGCTCTGTTGACAAGGACCTCCACTTCATTCCACCTTAAATATCCCAGGAAAGAGAAAAATGGGTAAAGAAGTTGTGGTCCTTATGTACAATGGAATATCACTCAGCCATGAAATCAATGTCATAAGGCTAGTAGCAGCATGATGAGTGGATTTAGGTACGACGATTCTAAGTGAAATAAGTCACACAGAAAAGGACACTTCTCATAAGGTATGACTGATAGAGGGAATGTAAAAACCGTTACACTTGAACTGAATTACAAAACAGAACAGAGTCACACATGCAGAAAACACACTATGGCTGCTTAACGGGAAAGGTGAGGTGGGGTGATACATAAAACAAGGGTATCAAATTAGCTCAGATACCGTTCCATAAACCCAATATGTAATAGACAAGACCTACTCCTTGCTCAGAGAACTGGACTCAACACGCCCTATTCACCGCACAAGATTATATCTGACTAGTAATAATCGTAAAGCCTATGTATTGATATCTCTCTGTTAGTGTGTCAAGTGGGTGTAAAGCGGCATAAACACAGCAGTGAAAAGCAGCTAAATCCCATTATGAAAATAAATTACTTTGAAAAGCCCATGAAACAAAGACAGTGAACGAGAGAGGAATTCTTACACAATGCGTTCAGGGGCTGTGATGCAACCTGGATTGACCATATCTAGACCCACAGCTGGATGAGACATAAGGGTGGACACTCTTGGGGCTGAGAGGTTTGGTGAGGTTGGGTGAGCAAACGCAGACCCTTTAAAGTAATACTGCATGGTACCCATCGCATGGGTCCCAAATCTCCAGGTTCAAGGGCATCTTCCTACATCAAAAACATGCATGAGAAACCCAGAAGATGGTACACAGTGTGATGGGGAAAGGTTTCTAAAACGCACCTCATTTCTCATCGCCTTGTGCCCGGGTTCGCCATTCCAGCCGCTTTACTAGCAAGCTCCCTACTTGGAGCATCAGCACCTTTAACCTCCTGTTCCGTACAGGTTGCAATTTGTCCTGAGGATAAACGGGAAGACGTGGAACCAACGAGAGACTAGCTCTTGGTGTTGGGACAGGCACAGGTCACTCTATTTTCCCATCAGAAAGAAGAATTAACCACAGGCTCAGCCTGCCCCCCGGAACCAGAACAGGGCCTGAAGCCATTCTGCGATTTTGCGGCCAGCTCCCATAAAAACGAGTTGTAAAATGGAGGTTCAGGGCACTGCAATTCACAAACCTGCAGAGTTATAAATGATAACTCTCGTCCACAAATATATTGAGGGAAGGCAAAGAAGAGGATTTGAAATCAAGGCAGAATTGCAGGAAAGAGATTTCAGGAGGTAGATTCGAATCGCCTTTAAAGCACATGAAAAGCGGCAAAACGTTGACAATGATGCCCTTGGCCAAAAAGGGCGTATGCGTTTTTTCCTGAATATATTCAGGAAAAAACGCATACGCCCTTTTTGGCCAACCAAGCAACCTGGAAAGGCAAATCAGCGCTACAAACAAGTCTCGCTTCCCATCGGTCAAAAGGGCCATGCTGAAAAAAGTGTCAAAACCAGAAATGCAGGACAGGCCATGGAGAAATGGGAGCCTTGCTACACTGATGGGCGGGATGTAAATTGCCAACAGCCACTCTGGAGAAGTGTACGGTGAGTCCTGAAACATCTGAAAAACACAGCTTAGAGAGCATAGGGCACTTCCACTCATGGGGGTATGAATTGGGAAAATGAAAAATCAGCAAGACACAAGCACCCCAAAGTTTAGGGCTGCTCTGTTGACAAGGACCTCCACTTCATTCCACCTTAAATATCCCAGGAAAGAGAAAAATGGGTAAAGAAGTTGTGGTCCTTATGTACAATGGAATATCACTCAGCCATGAAATCAATGTCATAAGGCTAGTAGCAGCATGATGAGTGGATTTAGGTACGACGATTCTAAGTGAAATAAGTCACACAGAAAAGGACACTTCTCATAAGGTATGACTGATAGAGGGAATGTAAAAACCGTTACACTTGAACTGAATTACAAAACAGAACAGAGTCACACATGCAGAAAACACACTATGGCTGCTTAACGGGAAAGGTGAGGTGGGGTGATACATAAAACAAGGGTATCAAATTAGCTCAGATACCATTCCATAAACCCAATATGTAATAGACAAGACCTACTCCTTGCTCAGAGAACTGGACTCAACACGCCCTATTCACCGCACAAGATTATATCTGACTAGTAATAATCGTAAAGCCTATGTATTGATATCTCTCTGTTAGTGTGTCAAGTGGGTGTAAAGCGGCATAAACACAGCAGTGAAAAGCAGCTAAATCCCATTATGAAAATAAATTACTTTGAAAAGCCCATGAAACAAAGACAGTGAACGAGAGAGGAATTCTTACACAATGCGTTCAGGGGCTGTGATGCAACCTGGATTGACCATATCTAGACCCACAGCTGGATGAGACATAAGGGTGGACACTCTTGGGGCTGAGAGGTTTGGTGAGGTTGGGTGAGCAAACGCAGACCCTTTAAAGTAATACTGCATGGTACCCATCGCATGGGTCCCAAATCTCCAGCTTCAAGGGCATCTTCCTACATCAAAAACATGCATGAGAAACCCAGAAGATGGTACACAGTGTGATGGGGAAAGGTTTCTAAAACGCACCTCATTTCTCATCGCCTTGTGCCCGGGTTCGCCATTCCAGCCGCTTTACTAGCAAGCTCCCTACTTGGAGCATCAGCACCTTTAACCTCCTGTTCCGTACAGGTTGCAATTTGTCCTGAGGATAAACGGGAAGACGTGGAACCAACGAGAGACTAGCTCTTGGTGTTGGGACAGGCACAGGTCACTCTATTTTCCCATCAGAAAGAAGAATTAACCACAGGCTCAGCCTGCCCCCCGGAACCAGAACAGGGCCTGAAGCCATTCTGCGATTTTGCCGCCAGCTCCCATAAAAACGAGTTGTAAAATGGAGGTTCAGGGCACTGCAATTCACAAACCTGCAGAGTTATAAATGATAACTCTCGTCCACAAATATATTGAGGGAAGGCAAAGAAGAGGATTTGAAATCAAGGCAGAATTGCAGGAAAGAGATTTCAGGAGGTAGATTCGAATCGCCTTTAAAGCACATGAAAAGCGGCAAAACGTTGACAATGATGCCCTTGGCCAAAAAGGGCGTATGCGTTTTTTCCTGAATATATTCAGGAAAAAACGCATACGCCCTTTTTGGCCAACCAAGCAACCTGGAAAGGCAAATCAGCGCTACAAACAAGTCTCGCTTCCCATCGGTCAAAAGGGCCATGCTGAAAAAAGTGTCAAAACCAGAAATGCAGGACAGGCCATGGAGAAATGGGAGCCTTGCTACACTGATGGGCGGGATGTAAATTGCCAACAGCCACTCTGGAGAAGTGTACGGTGAGTCCTGAAACATCTGAAAAACACAGCTTAGAGAGCATAGGGCACTTCCACTCATGGGGGTATGAATTGGGAAAATGAAAAATCAGCAAGACACAAGCACCCCAAAGTTTAGGGCTGCTCTGTTGACAAGGACCTCCACTTCATTCCACCTTAAATATCCCAGGAAAGAGAAAAATGGGTAAAGAAGTTGTGGTCCTTATGTACAATGGAATATCACTCAGCCATGAAATCAATGTCATAAGGCTAGTAGCAGCATGATGAGTGGATTTAGGTACGACGATTCTAAGTGAAATAAGTCACACAGAAAAGGACACTTCTCATAAGGTATCACTGATAGAGGGAATGTAAAAACCGTTACACTTGAACTGAATTACAAAACAGAACAGAGTCACACATGCAGAAAACACACTATGGCTGCTTAACGGGAAAGGTGAGGTGGGGTGATACATAAAACAAGGGTATCAAATTAGCTCAGATACCGTTCCATAAACCCAATATGTAATAGACAAGACCTACTCCTTGCTCAGAGAACTGGACTCAACACGCCCTATTCACCGCACAAGATTATATCTGACTAGTAATAATCGTAAAGCCTATGTATTGATATCTCTCTGTTAGTGTGTCAAGTGGGTGTAAAGCGGCATAAACACAGCAGTGAAAAGCAGCTAAATCCCATTATGAAAATAAATTACTTTGAAAAGCCCATGAAACAAAGACAGTGAACGAGAGAGGAATTCTTACACAATGCGTTCAGGGGCTGTGATGCAACCTGGATTGACCATATCTAGACCCACAGCTGGATCAGACATAAGGGTGGACACTCTTGGGGCTGAGAGGTTTGGTGAGGTTGGGTGAGCAAACGCAGACCCTTTAAAGTAATACTGCATGGTACCCATCGCATGGGTCCCAAATCTCCAGGTTCAAGGGCATCTTCCTACATCAAAAACATGCATGAGAAACCCAGAAGATGGTACACAGTGTGATGGGGAAAGGTTTCTAAAACGCACCTCATTTCTCATCGCCTTGTGCCCGGGTTCGCCATTCCAGCCGCTTTACTAGCAAGCTCCCTACTTGGAGCATCAGCACCTTTAACCTCCTGTTCCGTACAGGTTGCAATTTGTCCTGAGGATAAACGGGAAGACGTGGAACCAACGAGAGACTAGCTCTTGGTGTTGGGACAGGCACAGGTCACTCTATTTTCCCATCAGAAAGAAGAATTAACCACAGGCTCAGCCTGCCCCCCGGAACCAGAACAGGGCCTGAAGCCATTCTGCGATTTTGCCGCCAGCTCCCATAAAAACGAGTTGTAAAATGGAGGTTCAGGGCACTGCAATTCACAAACCTGCAGAGTTATAAATGATAACTCTCGTCCACAAATATATTGAGGGAAGGCAAAGAAGAGGATTTGAAATCAAGGCAGAATTGCAGGAAAGAGATTTCAGGAGGTAGATTCGAATCGCCTTTAAAGCACATGAAAAGCGGCAAAACGTTGACAATGATGCCCTTGGCCAAAAAGGGCGTATGCGTTTTTTCCTGAATATATTCAGGAAAAAACGCATACGCCCTTTTTGGCCAACCAAGCAACCTGGAAAGGCAAATCAGCGCTACAAACAAGTCTCGCTTCCCATCGGTCAAAAGGGCCATGCTGAAAAAAGTGTCAAAACCAGAAATGCAGGACAGGCCATGGAGAAATGGGAGCCTTGCTACACTGATGGGCGGGATGTAAATTGCCAACAGCCACTCTGGAGAAGTGTACGGTGAGTCCTGAAACATCTGAAAAACACAGCTTAGAGAGCATAGGGCACTTCCACTCATGGGGGTATGAATTGGGAAAATGAAAAATCAGCAAGACACAAGCACCCCAAAGTTTAGGGCTGCTCTGTTGACAAGGACCTCCACTTCATTCCACCTTAAATATCCCAGGAAAGAGAAAAATGGGTAAAGAAGTTGTGGTCCTTATGTACAATGGAATATCACTCAGCCATGAAATCAATGTCATAAGGCTAGTAGCAGCATGATGAGTGGATTTAGGTACGACGATTCTAAGTGAAATAAGTCACACAGAAAAGGACACTTCTCATAAGGTATGACTGATAGAGGGAATGTAAAAACCGTTACACTTGAACTGAATTACAAAACAGAACAGAGTCACACATGCAGAAAACACACTATGGCTGCTTAACGGGAAAGGTGAGGTGGGGTGATACATAAAACAAGGGTATCAAATTAGCTCAGATACCATTCCATAAACCCAATATGTAATAGACAAGACCTACTCCTTGCTCAGAGAACTGGACTCAACACGCCCTATTCACCGCACAAGATTATATCTGACTAGTAATAATCGTAAAGCCTATGTATTGATATCTCTCTGTTAGTGTGTCAAGTGGGTGTAAAGCGGCATAAACACAGCAGTGAAAAGCAGCTAAATCCCATTATGAAAATAAATTACTTTGAAAAGCCCATGAAACAAAGACAGTGAACGAGAGAGGAATTCTTACACAATGCGTTCAGGGGCTGTGATGCAACCTGGATTGACCATATCTAGACCCACAGCTGGATCAGACATAAGGGTGGACACTCTTGGGGCTGAGAGGTTTGGTGAGGTTGGGTGAGCAAACGCAGACCCTTTAAAGTAATACTGCATGGTACCCATCGCATGGGTCCCAAATCTCCAGGTTCAAGGGCATCTTCCTACATCAAAAACATGCATGAGAAACCCAGAAGATGGTACACAGTGTGATGGGGAAAGGTTTCTAAAACGCACCTCATTTCTCATCGCCTTGTGCCCGGGTTCGCCATTCCAGCCGCTTTACTAGCAAGCTCCCTACTTGGAGCATCAGCACCTTTAACCTCCTGTTCCGTACAGGTTGCAATTTGTCCTGAGGATAAACGGGAAGACGTGGAACCAACGAGAGACTAGCTCTTGGTGTTGGGACAGGCACAGGTCACTCTATTTTCCCATCAGAAAGAAGAATTAACCACAGGCTCAGCCTGCCCCCCGGAACCAGAACAGGGCCTGAAGCCATTCTGCGATTTTGCCGCCAGCTCCCATAAAAACGAGTTGTAAAATGGAGGTTCAGGGCACTGCAATTCACAAACCTGCAGAGTTATAAATGATAACTCTCGTCCACAAATATATTGAGGGAAGGCAAAGAAGAGGATTTGAAATCAAGGCAGAATTGCAGGAAAGAGATTTCAGGAGGTAGATTCGAATCGCCTTTAAAGCACATGAAAAGCGGCAAAACGTTGACAATGATGCCCTTGGCCAAAAAGGGCGTATGCGTTTTTTCCTGAATATATTCAGGAAAAAACGCATACGCCCTTTTTGGCCAACCAAGCAACCTGGAAAGGCAAATCAGCGCTACAAACAAGTCTCGCTTCCCATCGGTCAAAAGGGCCATGCTGAAAAAAGTGTCAAAACCAGAAATGCAGGACAGGCCATGGAGAAATGGGAGCCTTGCTACACTGATGGGCGGGATGTAAATTGCCAACAGCCACTCTGGAGAAGTGTACGGTGAGTCCTGAAACATCTGAAAAACACAGCTTAGAGAGCATAGGGCACTTCCACTCATGGGGGTATGAATTGGGAAAATGAAAAATCAGCAAGACACAAGCACCCCAAAGTTTAGGGCTGCTCTGTTGACAAGGACCTCCACTTCATTCCACCTTAAATATCCCAGGAAAGAGAAAAATGGGTAAAGAAGTTGTGGTCCTTATGTACAATGGAATATCACTCAGCCATGAAATCAATGTCATAAGGCTAGTAGCAGCATGATGAGTGGATTTAGGTACGACGATTCTAAGTGAAATAAGTCACACAGAAAAGGACACTTCTCATAAGGTATCACTGATAGAGGGAATGTAAAAACCGTTACACTTGAACTGAATTACAAAACAGAACAGAGTCACACATGCAGAAAACACACTATGGCTGCTTAACGGGAAAGGTGAGGTGGGGTGATACATAAAACAAGGGTATCAAATTAGCTCAGATACCGTTCCATAAACCCAATATGTAATAGACAAGACCTACTCCTTGCTCAGAGAACTGGACTCAACACGCCCTATTCACCGCACAAGAATATATCTGACTAGTAATAATCGTAAAGCCTATGTATTGATATCTCTCTGTTAGTGTGTCAAGTGGGTGTAAAGCGGCATAAACACAGCAGTGAAAAGCAGCTAAACCCCATTATAAAAATAAATTACTTTGAAACACCCATGAAACAAAGACAGTGAAAGAGAGAGAAATTCTTACACAATGCGTTCAGGGGCTGTGATGCAACCTGGATTGACCATATCTAGACTCACAGCTGGATCAGACATAAGGGTGGACACTCTTGGGGCTGAGAGGTTTGGTGAGGTTGGGTGAGCAAACGCAGACCCTTTAAAGTAATACTGCATTGTACCCATCGCATGGGTCCCAAATCTCCAGCTTCAAGGGCATCTTCCTACATCAAAAACATGCATGAGAAACCCAGAAGATGGTACACCGTGTGATGGGGAAAGGTTTCTAAAACGCACCTCATTTCTCATCGCCTTGTGCCCAGGTTCGCCATTCCAGCCGCTTTACTAGCAAGCTCCCTACTTGGAGCATCAGCACCTTTAACCTCCTGTTCCGTACAGGTTGCAATTTGTCCTGAGGATAAACGGGAAGACGTGGAACCAACGAGAGACTAGCTCTTGGTGTTGGGACAGGCACAGGTCACTCTATTTTCCCATCAGAAAGAAGAATTAACCACAGGCTCAGCCTGCCCCCCGGAACCAGAACAGGGCCTGAAGCCATTCTGCGATTTTGCCGCCAGCTCCCATAAAAACGAGTTGTAAAATGGAGGTTCAGGGCACTGCAATTCACAAACCTGCAGAGTTATAAATGATAACTCTCGTCCACAAATATATTGAGGGAAGGCAAAGAAGAGGATTTGAAATCAAGGCAGAATTGCAGGAAAGAGATTTCAGGAGGTAGATTCGAATCGCCTTTAAAGCACATGAAAAGCGGCAAAACGTTGACAATGATGCCCTTGGCCAAAAAGGGCGTATGCGTTTTTTCCTGAATATATTCAGGAAAAAACGCATACGCCCTTTTTGGCCAACCAAGCAACCTGGAAAGGCAAATCAGCGCTACAAACAAGTCTCGCTTCCCATCGGTCAAAAGGGCCATGCTGAAAAAAGTGTCAAAACCAGAAATGCAGGACAGGCCATGGAGAAATGGGAGCCTTGCTACACTGATGGGCGGGATGTAAATTGCCAACAGCCACTCTGGAGAAGTGTACGGTGAGTCCTGAAACATCTGAAAAACACAGCTTAGAGAGCATAGGGCACTTCCACTCATGGGGGTATGAATTGGGAAAATGAAAAATCAGCAAGACACAAGCACCCCAAAGTTTAGGGCTGCTCTGTTGACAAGGACCTCCACTTCATTCCACCTTAAATATCCCAGGAAAGAGAAAAATGGGTAAAGAAGTTGTGGTCCTTATGTACAATGGAATATCACTCAGCCATGAAATCAATGTCATAAGGCTAGTAGCAGCATGATGAGTGGATTTAGGTACGACGATTCTAAGTGAAATAAGTCACACAGAAAAGGACACTTCTCATAAGGTATGACTGATAGAGGGAATGTAAAAACCGTTACACTTGAACTGAATTACAAAACAGAACAGAGTCACACATGCAGAAAACACACTATGGCTGCTTAACGGGAAAGGTGAGGTGGGGTGATACATAAAACAAGGGTATCAAATTAGCTCAGATACCGTTCCATAAACCCAATATGTAATAGACAAGACCTACTCCTTGCTCAGAGAACTGGACTCAACACGCCCTATTCACCGCACAAGATTATATCTGACTAGTAATAATCGTAAAGCCTATGTATTGATATCTCTCTGTTAGTGTGTCAAGTGGGTGTAAAGCGGCATAAACACAGCAGTGAAAAGCAGCTAAATCCCATTATGAAAATAAATTACTTTGAAAAGCCCATGAAACAAAGACAGTGAACGAGAGAGGAATTCTTACACAATGCGTTCAGGGGCTGTGATGCAACCTGGATTGACCATATCTAGACCCACAGCTGGATGAGACATAAGGGTGGACACTCTTGGGGCTGAGAGGTTTGGTGAGGTTGGGTGAGCAAACGCAGACCCTTTAAAGTAATACTGCATGGTACCCATCGCATGGGTCCCAAATCTCCAGGTTCAAGGGCATCTTCCTACATCAAAAACATGCATGAGAAACCCAGAAGATGGTACACAGTGTGATGGGGAAAGGTTTCTAAAACGCACCTCATTTCTCATCGCCTTGTGCCCGGGTTCGCCATTCCAGCCGCTTTACTAGCAAGCTCCCTACTTGGAGCATCAGCACCTTTAACCTCCTGTTCCGTACAGGTTGCAATTTGTCCTGAGGATAAACGGGAAGACGTGGAACCAACGAGAGACTAGCTCTTGGTGTTGGGACAGGCACAGGTCACTCTATTTTCCCATCAGAAAGAAGAATTAACCACAGGCTCAGCCTGCCCCCCGGAACCAGAACAGGGCCTGAAGCCATTCTGCGATTTTGCCGCCAGCTCCCATAAAAACGAGTTGTAAAATGGAGGTTCAGGGCACTGCAATTCACAAACCTGCAGAGTTATAAATGATAACTCTCGTCCACAAATATATTGAGGGAAGGCAAAGAAGAGGATTTGAAATCAAGGCAGAATTGCAGGAAAGAGATTTCAGGAGGTAGATTCGAATCGCCTTTAAAGCACATGAAAAGCGGCAAAACGTTGACAATGATGCCCTTGGCCAAAAAGGGCGTATGCGTTTTTTCCTGAATATATTCAGGAAAAAACGCATACGCCCTTTTTGGCCAACCAAGCAACCTGGAAAGGCAAATCAGCGCTACAAACAAGTCTCGCTTCCCATCGGTCAAAAGGGCCATGCTGAAAAAAGTGTCAAAACCAGAAATGCAGGACAGGCCATGGAGAAATGGGAGCCTTGCTACACTGATGGGCGGGATGTAAATTGCCAACAGCCACTCTGGAGAAGTGTACGGTGAGTCCTGAAACATCTGAAAAACACAGCTTAGAGAGCATAGGGCACTTCCACTCATGGGGGTATGAATTGGGAAAATGAAAAATCAGCAAGACACAAGCACCCCAAAGTTTAGGGCTGCTCTGTTGACAAGGACCTCCACTTCATTCCACCTTAAATATCCCAGGAAAGAGAAAAATGGGTAAAGAAGTTGTGGTCCTTATGTACAATGGAATATCACTCAGCCATGAAATCAATGTCATAAGGCTAGTAGCAGCATGATGAGTGGATTTAGGTACGACGATTCTAAGTGAAATAAGTCACACAGAAAAGGACACTTCTCATAAGGTATGACTGATAGAGGGAATGTAAAAACCGTTACACTTGAACTGAATTACAAAACAGAACAGAGTCACACATGCAGAAAACACACTATGGCTGCTTAACGGGAAAGGTGAGGTGGGGTGATACATAAAACAAGGGTATCAAATTAGCTCAGATACCATTCCATAAACCCAATATGTAATAGACAAGACCTACTCCTTGCTCAGAGAACTGGACTCAACACGCCCTATTCACCGCACAAGATTATATCTGACTAGTAATAATCGTAAAGCCTATGTATTGATATCTCTCTGTTAGTGTGTCAAGTGGGTGTAAAGCGGCATAAACACAGCAGTGAAAAGCAGCTAAATCCCATTATGAAAATAAATTACTTTGAAAAGCCCATGAAACAAAGACAGTGAACGAGAGAGGAATTCTTACACAATGCGTTCAGGGGCTGTGATGCAACCTGGATTGACCATATCTAGACCCACAGCTGGATGAGACATAAGGGTGGACACTCTTGGGGCTGAGAGGTTTGGTGAGGTTGGGTGAGCAAACGCAGACCCTTTAAAGTAATACTGCATGGTACCCATCGCATGGGTCCCAAATCTCCAGCTTCAAGGGCATCTTCCTACATCAAAAACATGCATGAGAAACCCAGAAGATGGTACACAGTGTGATGGGGAAAGGTTTCTAAAACGCACCTCATTTCTCATCGCCTTGTGCCCGGGTTCGCCATTCCAGCCGCTTTACTAGCAAGCTCCCTACTTGGAGCATCAGCACCTTTAACCTCCTGTTCCGTACAGGTTGCAATTTGTCCTGAGGATAAACGGGAAGACGTGGAACCAACGAGAGACTAGCTCTTGGTGTTGGGAACGGCACAGGTCACTCTATTTTCCCATCAGAAAGAAGAATTAACCACAGGCTCAGCCTGCCCCCCGGAACCAGAACAGGGCCTGAAGCCATTCTGCGATTTTGCGGCCAGCTCCCATAAAAACGAGTTGTAAAATGGAGGTTCAGGGCACTGCAATTCACAAACCTGCAGAGTTATAAATGATAACTCTCGTCCACAAATATATTGAGGGAAGGCAAAGAAGAGGATTTGAAATCAAGGCAGAATTGCAGGAAAGAGATTTCAGGAGGTAGATTCGAATCGCCTTTAAAGCACATGAAAAGCGGCAAAACGTTGACAATGATGCCCTTGGCCAAAAAGGGCGTATGCGTTTTTTCCTGAATATATTCAGGAAAAAACGCATACGCCCTTTTTGGCCAACCAAGCAACCTGGAAAGGCAAATCAGCGCTACAAACAAGTCTCGCTTCCCATCGGTCAAAAGGGCCATGCTGAAAAAAGTGTCAAAACCAGAAATGCAGGACAGGCCATGGAGAAATGGGAGCCTTGCTACACTGATGGGCGGGATGTAAATTGCCAACAGCCACTCTGGAGAAGTGTACGGTGAGTCCTGAAACATCTGAAAAACACAGCTTAGAGAGCATAGGGCACTTCCACTCATGGGGGTATGAATTGGGAAAATGAAAAATCAGCAAGACACAAGCACCCCAAAGTTTAGGGCTGCTCTGTTGACAAGGACCTCCACTTCATTCCACCTTAAATATCCCAGGAAAGAGAAAAATGGGTAAAGAAGTTGTGGTCCTTATGTACAATGGAATATCACTCAGCCATGAAATCAATGTCATAAGGCTAGTAGCAGCATGATGAGTGGATTTAGGTACGACGATTCTAAGTGAAATAAGTCACACAGAAAAGGACACTTCTCATAAGGTATGACTGATAGAGGGAATGTAAAAACCGTTACACTTGAACTGAATTACAAAACAGAACAGAGTCACACATGCAGAAAACACACTATGGCTGCTTAACGGGAAAGGTGAGGTGGGGTGATACATAAAACAAGGGTATCAAATTAGCTCAGATACCGTTCCATAAACCCAATATGTAATAGACAAGACCTACTCCTTGCTCAGAGAACTGGACTCAACACGCCCTATTCACCGCACAAGATTATATCTGACTAGTAATAATCGTAAAGCCTATGTATTGATATCTCTCTGTTAGTGTGTCAAGTGGGTGTAAAGCGGCATAAACACAGCAGTGAAAAGCAGCTAAATCCCATTATGAAAATAAATTACTTTGAAAAGCCCATGAAACAAAGACAGTGAACGAGAGAGGAATTCTTACACAATGCGTTCAGGGGCTGTGATGCAACCTGGATTGACCATATCTAGACTCACAGCTGGATGAGACATAAGGGTGGACACTCTTGGGGCTGAGAGGTTTGGTGAGGTTGGGTGAGCAAACGCAGACCCTTTAAAGTAATACTGCATGGTACCCATCGCATGGGTCCCAAATCTCCAGGTTCAAGGGCATCTTCCTACATCAAAAACATGCATGAGAAACCCAGAAGATGGTACACCGTGTGATGGGGAAAGGTTTCTAAAACGCACCTCATTTCTCATCACCTTGTGCCCGGGTTCGCCATTCCAGCCGCTTTACTAGCAAGCTCCCTACTTGGAGCATCAGCACCTTTAACCTCCTGTTCCGTACAGGTTGCAATTTGTCCTGAGGATAAACGGGAAGACGTGGAACCAACGAGAGACTAGCTCTTGGTGTTGGGACAGGCACAGGTCACTCTATTTTCCCATCAGAAAGAAGAATTAACCACAGGCTCAGCCTGCCCCCCGGAACCAGAACAGGGCCTGAAGCCATTCTGCGATTTTGCCGCCAGCTCCCATAAAAACGAGTTGTAAAATGGAGGTTCAGGGCACTGCAATTCACAAACCTGCAGAGTTATAAATGATAACTCTCGTCCACAAATATATTGAGGGAAGGCAAAGAAGAGGATTTGAAATCAAGGCAGAATTGCAGGAAAGAGATTTCAGGAGGTAGATTCGAATCGCCTTTAAAGCACATGAAAAGCGGCAAAACGTTGACAATGATGCCCTTGGCCAAAAAGGGCGTATGCGTTTTTTCCTGAATATATTCAGGAAAAAACGCATACGCCCTTTTTGGCCAACCAAGCAACCTGGAAAGGCAAATCAGCGCTACAAACAAGTCTCGCTTCCCATCGGTCAAAAGGGCCATGCTGAAAAAAGTGTCAAAACCAGAAATGCAGGACAGGCCATGGAGAAATGGGAGCCTTGCTACACTGATGGGCGGGATGTAAATTGCCAACAGCCACTCTGGAGAAGTGTACGGTGAGTCCTGAAACATCTGAAAAACACAGCTTAGAGAGCATAGGGCACTTCCACTCATGGGGGTATGAATTGGGAAAATGAAAAATCAGCAAGACACAAGCACCCCAAAGTTTAGGGCTGCTCTGTTGACAAGGACCTCCACTTCATTCCACCTTAAATATCCCAGGAAAGAGAAAAATGGGTAAAGAAGTTGTGGTCCTTATGTACAATGGAATATCACTCAGCCATGAAATCAATGTCATAAGGCTAGTAGCAGCATGATGAGTGGATTTAGGTACGACGATTCTAAGTGAAATAAGTCACACAGAAAAGGACACTTCTCATAAGGTATGACTGATAGAGGGAATGTAAAAACCGTTACACTTGAACTGAATTACAAAACAGAACAGAGTCACACATGCAGAAAACACACTATGGCTGCTTAACGGGAAAGGTGAGGTGGGGTGATACATAAAACAAGGGTATCAAATTAGCTCAGATACCGTTCCATAAACCCAATATGTAATAGACAAGACCTACTACTTGCTCAGAGAACTGGACTCAACACGCCCTATTCACCGCACAAGATTATATCTGACTAGTAATAATCGTAAAGCCTATGTATTGATATCTCTCTGTTAGTGTGTCAAGTGGGTGTAAAGCGGCATAAACACAGCAGTGAAAAGCAGCTAAATCCCATTATGAAAATAAATTACTTTGAAAAGCCCATGAAACAAAGACAGTGAACGAGAGAGGAATTCTTACACAATGCGTTCAGGGGCTGTGATGCAACCTGGATTGACCATATCTAGACTCACAGCTGGATGAGACATAAGGGTGGACACTCTTGGGGCTGAGAGGTTTGGTGAGGTTGGGTGAGCAAACGCAGACCCTTTAAAGTAATACTGCATGGTACCCATCGCATGGGTCCCAAATCTCCAGGTTCAAGGGCATCTTCCTACATCAAAAACATGCATGAGAAACCCAGAAGATGGTACACCGTGTGATGGGGAAAGGTTTCTAAAACGCACCTCATTTCTCATCGCCTTGTGCCCGGGTTCGCCATTCCAGCCGCTTTACTAGCAAGCTCCCTACTTGGAGCATCAGCACCTTTAACCTCCTGTTCCGTACAGGTTGCAATTTGTCCTGAGGATAAACGGGAAGACGTGGAACCAACGAGAGACTAGCTCTTGGTGTTGGGACAGGCACAGGTCACTCTATTTTCCCATCAGAAAGAAGAATTAACCACAGGCTCAGCCTGCCCCCCGGAACCAGAACAGGGCCTGAAGCCATTCTGCGATTTTGCCGCCAGCTCCCATAAAAACGAGTTGTAAAATGGAGGTTCAGGGCACTGCAATTCACAAACCTGCAGAGTTATAAATGATAACTCTCGTCCACAAATATATTGAGGGAAGGCAAAGAAGAGGATTTGAAATCAAGGCAGAATTGCAGGAAAGAGATTTCAGGAGGTAGATTCGAATCGCCTTTAAAGCACATGAAAAGCGGCAAAACGTTGACAATGATGCCCTTGGCCAAAAAGGGCGTATGCGTTTTTTCCTGAATATATTCAGGAAAAAACGCATACGCCCTTTTTGGCCAACCAAGCAACCTGGAAAGGCAAATCAGCGCTACAAACAAGTCTCGCTTCCCATCGGTCAAAAGGGCCATGCTGAAAAAAGTGTCAAAACCAGAAATGCAGGACAGGCCATGGAGAAATGGGAGCCTTGCTACACTGATGGGCGGGATGTAAATTGCCAACAGCCACTCTGGAGAAGTGTACGGTGAGTCCTGAAACATCTGAAAAACACAGCTTAGAGAGCATAGGGCACTTCCACTCATGGGGGTATGAATTGGGAAAATGAAAAATCAGCAAGACACAAGCACCCCAAAGTTTAGGGCTGCTCTGTTGACAAGGACCTCCACTTCATTCCACCTTAAATATCCCAGGAAAGAGAAAAATGGGTAAAGAAGTTGTGGTCCTTATGTACAATGGAATATCACTCAGCCATGAAATCAATGTCATAAGGCTAGTAGCAGCATGATGAGTGGATTTAGGTACGACGATTCTAAGTGAAATAAGTCACACAGAAAAGGACACTTCTCATAAGGTATGACTGATAGAGGGAATGTAAAAACCGTTACACTTGAACTGAATTACAAAACAGAACAGAGTCACACATGCAGAAAACACACTATGGCTGCTTAACGGGAAAGGTGAGGTGGGGTGATACATAAAACAAGGGTATCAAATTAGCTCAGATACCGTTCCATAAACCCAATATGTAATAGACAAGACCTACTCCTTGCTCAGAGAACTGGACTCAACACGCCCTATTCACCGCACAAGATTATATCTGACTAGTAATAATCGTAAAGCCTATGTATTGATATCTCTCTGTTAGTGTGTCAAGTGGGTGTAAAGCGGCATAAACACAGCAGTGAAAAGCAGCTAAATCCCATTATGAAAATAAATTACTTTGAAAAGCCCATGAAACAAAGACAGTGAACGAGAGAGGAATTCTTACACAATGCGTTCAGGGGCTGTGATGCAACCTGGATTGACCATATCTAGACCCACAGCTGGATGAGACATAAGGGTGGACACTCTTGGGGCTGAGAGGTTTGGTGAGGTTGGGTGAGCAAACGCAGACCCTTTAAAGTAATACTGCATGGTACCCATCGCATGGGTCCCAAATCTCCAGGTTCAAGGGCATCTTCCTACATCAAAAACATGCATGAGAAACCCAGAAGATGGTACACCGTGTGATGGGGAAAGGTTTCTAAAACGCACCTCATTTCTCATCGCCTTGTGCCCGGGTTCGCCATTCCAGCCGCTTTACTAGCAAGCTCCCTACTTGGAGCATCAGCACCTTTAACCTCCTGTTCCGTACAGGTTGCAATTTGTCCTGAGGATAAACGGGAAGACGTGGAACCAACGAGAGACTAGCTCTTGGTGTTGGGAACGGCACAGGTCACTCTATTTTCCCATCAGAAAGAAGAATTAACCACAGGCTCAGCCTGCCCCCCGGAACCAGAACAGGGCCTGAAGCCATTCTGCGATTTTGCGGCCAGCTCCCATAAAAACGAGTTGTAAAATGGAGGTTCAGGGCACTGCAATTCACAAACCTGCAGAGTTATAAATGATAACTCTCGTCCACAAATATATTGAGGGAAGGCAAAGAAGAGGATTTGAAATCAAGGCAGAATTGCAGGAAAGAGATTTCAGGAGGTAGATTCGAATCGCCTTTAAAGCACATGAAAAGCGGCAAAACGTTGACAATGATGCCCTTGGCCAAAAAGGGCGTATGCGTTTTTTCCTGAATATATTCAGGAAAAAACGCATACGCCCTTTTTGGCCAACCAAGCAACCTGGAAAGGCAAATCAGCGCTACAAACAAGTCTCGCTTCCCATCGGTCAAAAGGGCCATGCTGAAAAGAGTGTCAAAACCAGAAATGCAGGACAGGCCATGGAGAAATGGGAGCCTTGCTACACTGATGGGCGGGATGTAAATTGCCAACAGCCACTCTGGAGAAGTGTACGGTGAGTCCTGAAACATCTGAAAAACACAGCTTAGAGAGCATAGGGCACTTCCACTCATGGGGGTATGAATTGGGAAAATGAAAAATCAGCAAGACACAAGCACCCCAAAGTTTAGGGCTGCTCTGTTGACAAGGACCTCCACTTCATTCCACCTTAAATATCCCAGGAAAGAGAAAAATGGGTAAAGAAGTTGTGGTCCTTATGTACAATGGAATATCACTCAGCCATGAAATCAATGTCATAAGGCTAGTAGCAGCATGATGAGTGGATTTAGGTACGACGATTCTAAGTGAAATAAGTCACACAGAAAAGGACACTTCTCATAAGGTATCACTGATAGAGGGAATGTAAAAACCGTTACACTTGAACTGAATTACAAAACAGAACAGAGTCACACATGCAGAAAACACACTATGGCTGCTTAACGGGAAAGGTGAGGTGGGGTGATACATAAAACAAGGGTATCAAATTAGCTCAGATACCATTCCATAAACCCAATATGTAATAGACAAGACCTACTCCTTGCTCAGAGAACTGGACTCAACACGCCCTATTCACCGCACAAGAATATATCTGACTAGTAATAATCGTAAAACCTATGTATTGATATCTCTCTGTTAGTGTGTCAAGTGGGTGTAAAGCGGCATAAACACAGCAGTGAAAAGCAGCTAAACCCCATTATAAAAATAAATTACTTTGAAACACCCATGAAACAAAGACAGTGAAAGAGAGAGAAATTCTTACACAATGCGTTCAGGGGCTGTGATGCAACCTGGATTGACCATATCTAGACTCACAGCTGGATCAGACATAAGGGTGGACACTCTTGGGGCTGAGAGGTTTGGTGAGGTTGGGTGAGCAAACGCAGACCCTTTAAAGTAATACTGCATGGTACCCATCGCATGGGTCCCAAATCTCCAGCTTCAAGGGCATCTTCCTACATCAAAAACATGCATGAGAAACCCAGAAGATGGTACACCGTGTGATGGGGAAAGGTTTCTAAAACGCACCTCATTTCTCATCGCCTTGTGCCCGGGTTCGCCATTCCAGCCGCTTTACTAGCAAGCTCCCTACTTGGAGCATCAGCACCTTTAACCTCCTGTTCCGTACAGGTTGCAATTTGTCCTGAGGATAAACGGGAAGACGTGGAACCAACGAGAGACTAGCTCTTGGTGTTGGGAACGGCACAGGTCACTCTATTTTCCCATCAGAAAGAAGAATTAACCACAGGCTCAGCCTGCCCCCCGGAACCAGAACAGGGCCTGAAGCCATTCTGCGATTTTGCGGCCAGCTCCCATAAAAACGAGTTGTAAAATGGAGGTTCAGGGCACTGCAATTCACAAACCTGCAGAGTTATAAATGATAACTCTCGTCCACAAATATATTGAGGGAAGGCAAAGAAGAGGATTTGAAATCAAGGCAGAATTGCAGGAAAGAGATTTCAGGAGGTAGATTCGAATCGCCTTTAAAGCACATGAAAAGCGGCAAAACGTTGACAATGATGCCCTTGGCCAAAAAGGGCGTATGCGTTTTTTCCTGAATATATTCAGGAAAAAACGCATACGCCCTTTTTGGCCAACCAAGCAACCTGGAAAGGCAAATCAGCGCTACAAACAAGTCTCGCTTCCCATCGGTCAAAAGGGCCATGCTGAAAAAAGTGTCAAAACCAGAAATGCAGGACAGGCCATGGAGAAATGGGAGCCTTGCTACACTGATGGGCGGGATGTAAATTGCCAACAGCCACTCTGGAGAAGTGTACGGTGAGTCCTGAAACATCTGAAAAACACAGCTTAGAGAGCATAGGGCACTTCCACTCATGGGGGTATGAATTGGGAAAATGAAAAATCAGCAAGACACAAGCACCCCAAAGTTTAGGGCTGCTCTGTTGACAAGGACCTCCACTTCATTCCACCTTAAATATCCCAGGAAAGAGAAAAATGGGTAAAGAAGTTGTGGTCCTTATGTACAATGGAATATCACTCAGCCATGAAATCAATGTCATAAGGCTAGTAGCAGCATGATGAGTGGATTTAGGTACGACGATTCTAAGTGAAATAAGTCACACAGAAAAGGACACTTCTCATAAGGTATCACTGATAGAGGGAATGTAAAAACCGTTACACTTGAACTGAATTACAAAACAGAACAGAGTCACACATGCAGAAAACACACTATGGCTGCTTAACGGGAAAGGTGAGGTGGGGTGATACATAAAACAAGGGTATCAAATTAGCTCAGATACCGTTCCATAAACCCAATATGTAATAGACAAGACCTACTCCTTGCTCAGAGAACTGGACTCAACACGCCCTATTCACCGCACAAGATTATATCTGACTAGTAATAATCGTAAAGCCTATGTATTGATATCTCTCTGTTAGTGTGTCAAGTGGGTGTAAAGCGGCATAAACACAGCAGTGAAAAGCAGCTAAATCCCATTATGAAAATAAATTACTTTGAAAAACCCATGAAACAAAGACAGTGAACGAGAGAGGAATTCTTACACAATGCGTTCAGGGGCTGTGATGCAACCTGGATTGACCATATCTAGACCCACAGCTGGATGAGACATAAGGGTGGACACTCTTGGGGCTGAGAGTTTTGGTGAGGTTGGGTGAGCAAACGCAGACCCTTTAAAGTAATACTGCATGGTACCCATCGCATGGGTCCCAAATCTCCAGCTTCAAGGGCATCTTCCTACATCAAAAACATGCATGAGAAACCCAGAAGATGGTACACCGTGTGATGGGGAAAGGTTTCTAAAACGCACCTCATTTCTCATCGCCTTGTGCCCGGGTTCGCCATTCCAGCCGCTTTACTAGCAAGCTCCCTACTTGGAGCATCAGCACCTTTAACCTCCTGTTCCGTACAGGTTGCAATTTGTCCTGAGGATAAACGGGAAGACGTGGAACCAACGAGAGACTAGCTCTTGGTGTTGGGAACGGCACAGGTCACTCTATTTTCCCATCAGAAAGAAGAATTAACCACAGGCTCAGCCTGCCCCCCGGAACCAGAACAGGGCCTGAAGCCATTCTGCGATTTTGCGGCCAGCTCCCATAAAAACGAGTTGTAAAATGGAGGTTCAGGGCACTGCAATTCACAAACCTGCAGAGTTATAAATGATAACTCTCGTCCACAAATATATTGAGGGAAGGCAAAGAAGAGGATTTGAAATCAAGGCAGAATTGCAGGAAAGAGATTTCAGGAGGTAGATTCGAATCGCCTTTAAAGCACATGAAAAGCGGCAAAACGTTGACAATGATGCCCTTGGCCAAAAAGGGCGTATGCGTTTTTTCCTGAATATATTCAGGAAAAAACGCATACGCCCTTTTTGGCCAACCAAGCAACCTGGAAAGGCAAATCAGCGCTACAAACAAGTCTCGCTTCCCATCGGTCAAAAGGGCCATGCTGAAAAGAGTGTCAAAACCAGAAATGCAGGACAGGCCATGGAGAAATGGGAGCCTTGCTACACTGATGGGCGGGATGTAAATTGCCAACAGCCACTCTGGAGAAGTGTACGGTGAGTCCTGAAACATCTGAAAAACACAGCTTAGAGAGCATAGGGCACTTCCACTCATGGGGGTATGAATTGGGAAAATGAAAAATCAGCAAGACACAAGCACCCCAAAGTTTAGGGCTGCTCTGTTGACAAGGACCTCCACTTCATTCCACCTTAAATATCCCAGGAAAGAGAAAAATGGGTAAAGAAGTTGTGGTCCTTATGTACAATGGAATATCACTCAGCCATGAAATCAATGTCATAAGGCTAGTAGCAGCATGATGAGTGGATTTAGGTACGACGATTCTAAGTGAAATAAGTCACACAGAAAAGGACACTTCTCATAAGGTATCACTGATAGAGGGAATGTAAAAACCGTTACACTTGAACTGAATTACAAAACAGAACAGAGTCACACATGCAGAAAACACACTATGGCTGCTTAACGGGAAAGGTGAGGTGGGGTGATACATAAAACAAGGGTATCAAATTAGCTCAGATACCATTCCATAAACCCAATATGTAATAGACAAGACCTACTCCTTGCTCAGAGAACTGGACTCAACACGCCCTATTCACCGCACAAGAATATATCTGACTAATAATAATCGTAAAACCTATGTATTGATATCTCTCTGTTAGTGTGTCAAGTGGGTGTAAAGCGGCATAAACACAGCAGTGAAAAGCAGCTAAACCCCATTATAAAAATAAATTACTTTGAAACACCCATGAAACAAAGACAGTGAAAGAGAGAGAAATTCTTACACAATGCGTTCAGGGGCTGTGATGCAACCTGGATTGACCATATCTAGACTCACAGCTGGATCAGACATAAGGGTGGACACTCTTGGGGCTGAGAGGTTTGGTGAGGTTGGGTGAGCAAACGCAGACCCTTTAAAGTAATACTGCATGGTACCCATCGCATGGGTCCCAAATCTCCAGCTTCAAGGGCATCTTCCTACATCAAAAACATGCATGAGAAACCCAGAAGATGGTACACCGTGTGATGGGGAAAGGTTTCTAAAACGCACCTCATTTCTCATCGCCTTGTGCCCGGGTTCGCCATTCCAGCCGCTTTACTAGCAAGCTCCCTACTTGGAGCATCAGCACCTTTAACCTCCTGTTCCGTACAGGTTGCAATTTGTCCTGAGGATAAACGGGAAGACGTGGAACCAACGAGAGACTAGCTCTTGGTGTTGGGAACGGCACAGGTCACTCTATTTTCCCATCAGAAAGAAGAATTAACCACAGGCTCAGCCTGCCCCCCGGAACCAGAACAGGGCCTGAAGCCATTCTGCGATTTTGCGGCCAGCTCCCATAAAAACGAGTTGTAAAATGGAGGTTCAGGGCACTGCAATTCACAAACCTGCAGAGTTATAAATGATAACTCTCGTCCACAAATATATTGAGGGAAGGCAAAGAAGAGGATTTGAAATCAAGGCAGAATTGCAGGAAAGAGATTTCAGGAGGTAGATTCGAATCGCCTTTAAAGCACATGAAAAGCGGCAAAACGTTGACAATGATGCCCTTGGCCAAAAAGGGCGTATGCGTTTTTTCCTGAATATATTCAGGAAAAAACGCATACGCCCTTTTTGGCCAACCAAGCAACCTGGAAAGGCAAATCAGCGCTACAAACAAGTCTCGCTTCCCATCGGTCAAAAGGGCCATGCTGAAAAAAGTGTCAAAACCAGAAATGCAGGACAGGCCATGGAGAAATGGGAGCCTTGCTACACTGATGGGCGGGATGTAAATTGCCAACAGCCACTCTGGAGAAGTGTACGGTGAGTCCTGAAACATCTGAAAAACACAGCTTAGAGAGCATAGGGCACTTCCACTCATGGGGGTATGAATTGGGAAAATGAAAAATCAGCAAGACACAAGCACCCCAAAGTTTAGGGCTGCTCTGTTGACAAGGACCTCCACTTCATTCCACCTTAAATATCCCAGGAAAGAGAAAAATGGGTAAAGAAGTTGTGGTCCTTATGTACAATGGAATATCACTCAGCCATGAAATCAATGTCATAAGGCTAGTAGCAGCATGATGAGTGGATTTAGGTACGACGATTCTAAGTGAAATAAGTCACACAGAAAAGGACACTTCTCATAAGGTATCACTGATAGAGGGAATGTAAAAACCGTTACACTTGAACTGAATTACAAAACAGAACAGAGTCACACATGCAGAAAACACACTATGGCTGCTTAACGGGAAAGGTGAGGTGGGGTGATACATAAAACAAGGGTATCAAATTAGCTCAGATACCGTTCCATAAACCCAATATGTAATAGACAAGACCTACTCCTTGCTCAGAGAACTGGACTCAACACGCCCTATTCACCGCACAAGATTATATCTGACTAGTAATAATCGTAAAGCCTATGTATTGATATCTCTCTGTTAGTGTGTCAAGTGGGTGTAAAGCGGCATAAACACAGCAGTGAAAAGCAGCTAAATCCCATTATGAAAATAAATTACTTTGAAAAACCCATGAAACAAAGACAGTGAACGAGAGAGGAATTCTTACACAATGCGTTCAGGGGCTGTGATGCAACCTGGATTGACCATATCTAGACCCACAGCTGGATGAGACATAAGGGTGGACACTCTTGGGGCTGAGAGGTTTGGTGAGGTTGGGTGAGCAAACGCAGACCCTTTAAAGTAATACTGCATGGTACCCATCGCATGGGTCCCAAATCTCCAGCTTCAAGGGCATCTTCCTACATCAAAAACATGCATGAGAAACCCAGAAGATGGTACACCGTGTGATGGGGAAAGGTTTCTAAAACGCACCTCATTTCTCATCGCCTTGTGCCCGGGTTCGCCATTCCAGCCGCTTTACTAGCAAGCTCCCTACTTGGAGCATCAGCACCTTTAACCTCCTGTTCCGTACAGGTTGCAATTTGTCCTGAGGATAAACGGGAAGACGTGGAACCAACGAGAGACTAGCTCTTGGTGTTGGGAACGGCACAGGTCACTCTATTTTCCCATCAGAAAGAAGAATTAACCACAGGCTCAGCCTGCCCCCCGGAACCAGAACAGGGCCTGAAGCCATTCTGCGATTTTGCCGCCAGCTCCCATAAAAACGAGTTGTAAAATGGAGGTTCAGGGCACTGCAATTCACAAACCTGCAGAGTTATAAATGATAACTCTCGTCCACAAATATATTGAGGGAAGGCAAAGAAGAGGATTTGAAATCAAGGCAGAATTGCAGGAAAGAGATTTCAGGAGGTAGATTCGAATCGCCTTTAAAGCACATGAAAAGCGGCAAAACGTTGACAATGATGCCCTTGGCCAAAAAGGGCGTATGCGTTTTTTCCTGAATATATTCAGGAAAAAACGCATACGCCCTTTTTGGCCAACCAAGCAACCTGGAAAGGCAAATCAGCGCTACAAACAAGTCTCGCTTCCCATCGGTCAAAAGGGCCATGCTGAAAAAAGTGTCAAAACCAGAAATGCAGGACAGGCCATGGAGAAATGGGAGCCTTGCTACACTGATGGGCGGGATGTAAATTGCCAACAGCCACTCTGGAGAAGTGTACGGTGAGTCCTGAAACATCTGAAAAACACAGCTTAGAGAGCATAGGGCACTTCCACTCATGGGGGTATGAATTGGGAAAATGAAAAATCAGCAAGACACAAGCACCCCAAAGTTTAGGGCTGCTCTGTTGACAAGGACCTCCACTTCATTCCACCTTAAATATCCCAGGAAAGAGAAAAATGGGTAAAGAAGTTGTGGTCCTTATGTACAATGGAATATCACTCAGCCATGAAATCAATGTCATAAGGCTAGTAGCAGCATGATGAGTGGATTTAGGTACGACGATTCTAAGTGAAATAAGTCACACAGAAAAGGACACTTCTCATAAGGTATCACTGATAGAGGGAATGTAAAAACCGTTACACTTGAACTGAATTACAAAACAGAACAGAGTCACACATGCAGAAAACACACTATGGCTGCTTAACGGGAAAGGTGAGGTGGGGTGATACATAAAACAAGGGTATCAAATTAGCTCAGATACCGTTCCATAAACCCAATATGTAATAGACAAGACCTACTCCTTGCTCAGAGAACTGGACTCAACACGCCCTATTCACCGCACAAGATTATATCTGACTAGTAATAATCGTAAAGCCTATGTATTGATATCTCTCTGTTAGTGTGTCAAGTGGGTGTAAAGCGGCATAAACACAGCAGTGAAAAGCAGCTAAATCCCATTATGAAAATAAATTACTTTGAAAAACCCATGAAACAAAGACAGTGAACGAGAGAGGAATTCTTACACAATGCGTTCAGGGGCTGTGATGCAACCTGGATTGACCATATCTAGACCCACAGCTGGATGAGACATAAGGGTGGACACTCTTGGGGCTGAGAGGTTTGGTGAGGTTGGGTGAGCAAACGCAGACCCTTTAAAGTAATACTGCATGGTACCCATCGCATGGGTCCCAAATCTCCAGCTTCAAGGGCATCTTCCTACATCAAAAACATGCATGAGAAACCCAGAAGATGGTACACAGTGTGATGGGGAAAGGTTTCTAAAACGCACCTCATTTCTCATCGCCTTGTGCCCGGGTTCGCCATTCCAGCCGCTTTACTAGCAAGCTCCCTACTTGGAGCATCAGCACCTTTAACCTCCTGTTCCGTACAGGTTGCAATTTGTCCTGAGGATAAACGGGAAGACGTGGAACCAACGAGAGACTAGCTCTTGGTGTTGGGAACGGCACAGGTCACTCTATTTTCCCATCAGAAAGAAGAATTAACCACAGGCTCAGCCTGCCCCCCGGAACCAGAACAGGGCCTGAAGCCATTCTGCGATTTTGCGGCCAGCTCCCATAAAAACGAGTTGTAAAATGGAGGTTCAGGGCACTGCAATTCACAAACCTGCAGAGTTATAAATGATAATTCTCGTCCACAAATATATTGAGGGAAGGCAAAGAAGAGGATTTGAAATCAAGGCAGAATTGCAGGAAAGAGATTTCAGGAGGTAGATTCGAATCGCCTTTAAAGCACATGAAAAGCGGCAAAACGTTGACAATGATGCCCTTGGCCAAAAAGGGCGTATGCGTTTTTTCCTGAATATATTCAGGAAAAAACGCATACGCCCTTTTTGGCCAACCAAGCAACCTGGAAAGGCAAATCAGCGCTACAAACAAGTCTCGCTTCCCATCGGTCAAAAGGGCCATGCTGAAAAAAGTGTCAAAACCAGAAATGCAGGACAGGCCATGGAGAAATGGGAGCCTTGCTACACTGATGGGCGGGATGTAAATTGCCAACAGCCACTCTGGAGAAGTGTACGGTGAGTCCTGAAACATCTGAAAAACACAGCTTAGAGAGCATAGGGCACTTCCACTCATGGGGGTATGAATTGGGAAAATGAAAAATCAGCAAGACACAAGCACCCCAAAGTTTAGGGCTGCTCTGTTGACAAGGACCTCCACTTCATTCCACCTTAAATATCCCAGGAAAGAGAAAAATGGGTAAAGAAGTTGTGGTCCTTATGTACAATGGAATATCACTCAGCCATGAAATCAATGTCATAAGGCTAGTAGCAGCATGATGAGTGGATTTAGGTACGACGATTCTAAGTGAAATAAGTCACACAGAAAAGGACACTTCTCATAAGGTATGACTGATAGAGGGAATGTAAAAACCGTTACACTTGAACTGAATTACAAAACAGAACAGAGTCACACATGCAGAAAACACACTATGGCTGCTTAACGGGAAAGGTGAGGTGGGGTGATACATAAAACAAGGGTATCAAATTAGCTCAGATACCGTTCCATAAACCCAATATGTAATAGACAAGACCTACTCCTTGCTCAGAGAACTGGACTCAACACGCCCTATTCACCGCACAAGATTATATCTGACTAGTAATAATCGTAAAGCCTATGTATTGATATCTCTCTGTTAGTGTGTCAAGTGGGTGTAAAGCGGCATAAACACAGCAGTGAAAAGCAGCTAAATCCCATTATGAAAATAAATTACTTTGAAAAGCCCATGAAACAAAGACAGTGAACGAGAGAGGAATTCTTACACAATGCGTTCAGGGGCTGTGATGCAACCTGGATTGACCATATCTAGACTCACAGCTGGATCAGACATAAGGGTGGACACTCTTGGGGCTGAGAGGTTTGGTGAGGTTGGGTGAGCAAACGCAGACCCTTTAAAGTAATACTGCATGGTACCCATCGCATGGGTCCCAAATCTCCAGGTTCAAGGGCATCTTCCTACATCAAAAACATGCATGAGAAACCCAGAAGATGGTACACAGTGTGATGGGGAAAGGTTTCTAAAACG
Source organism: Balaenoptera borealis (assembly GCF_965194805.1). Taxonomy (NCBI): domain Eukaryota; kingdom Metazoa; phylum Chordata; class Mammalia; order Artiodactyla; family Balaenopteridae; genus Balaenoptera; species Balaenoptera borealis. Next base: position 1,548,179 of record NW_028123987.1, on the reverse strand, counting down.
CACCTCATTTCTCATCGCCTTGTGCCCGGGTTCGCCATTCCAGCCGCTTTACTAGCAAGCTCCCTACTTGGAGCATCAGCACCTTTAACCTCCTGTTCCGTACAGGTTGCAATTTGTCCTGAGGATAAACGGGAAGACGTGGAACCAACGAGAGACTAGCTCTTGGTGTTGGGACAGGCACAGGTCACTCTATTTTCCCATCAGAAAGAAGAATTAACCACAGGCTCAGCCTGCCCCCCGGAACCAGAACAGGGCCTGAAGCCATTCTGCGATTTTGCCGCCAGCTCCCATAAAAACGAGTTGTAAAATGGAGGTTCAGGGCACTGCAATTCACAAACCTGCAGAGTTATAAATGATAACTCTCGTCCACAAATATATTGAGGGAAGGCAAAGAAGAGGATTTGAAATCAAGGCAGAATTGCAGGAAAGAGATTTCAGGAGGTAGATTCGAATCGCCTTTAAAGCACATGAAAAGCGGCAAAACGTTGACAATGATGCCCTTGGCCAAAAAGGGCGTATGCGTTTTTTCCTGAATATATTCAGGAAAAAACGCATACGCCCTTTTTGGCCAACCAAGCAACCTGGAAAGGCAAATCAGCGCTACAAACAAGTCTCGCTTCCCATCGGTCAAAAGGGCCATGCTGAAAAAAGTGTCAAAACCAGAAATGCAGGACAGGCCATGGAGAAATGGGAGCCTTGCTACACTGATGGGCGGGATGTAAATTGCCAACAGCCACTCTGGAGAAGTGTACGGTGAGTCCTGAAACATCTGAAAAACACAGCTTAGAGAGCATAGGGCACTTCCACTCATGGGGGTATGAATTGGGAAAATGAAAAATCAGCAAGACACAAGCACCCCAAAGTTTAGGGCTGCTCTGTTGACAAGGACCTCCACTTCATTCCACCTTAAATATCCCAGGAAAGAGAAAAATGGGTAAAGAAGTTGTGGTCCTTATGTACAATGGAATATCACTCAGCCATGAAATCAATGTCATAAGGCTAGTAGCAGCATGATGAGTGGATTTAGGTACGACGATTCTAAGTGAAATAAGTCACACAGAAAAGGACACTTCTCATAAGGTATGACTGATAGAGGGAATGTAAAAACCGTTACACTTGAACTGAATTACAAAACAGAACAGAGTCACACATGCAGAAAACACACTATGGCTGCTTAACGGGAAAGGTGAGGTGGGGTGATACATAAAACAAGGGTATCAAATTAGCTCAGATACCATTCCATAAACCCAATATGTAATAGACAAGACCTACTCCTTGCTCAGAGAACTGGACTCAACACGCCCTATTCACCGCACAAGATTATATCTGACTAGTAATAATCGTAAAGCCTATGTATTGATATCTCTCTGTTAGTGTGTCAAGTGGGTGTAAAGCGGCATAAACACAGCAGTGAAAAGCAGCTAAATCCCATTATGAAAATAAATTACTTTGAAAAACCCATGAAACAAAGACAGTGAACGAGAGAGGAATTCTTACACAATGCGTTCAGGGGCTGTGATGCAACCTGGATTGACCATATCTAGACCCACAGCTGGATGAGACATAAGGGTGGACACTCTTGGGGCTGAGAGGTTTGGTGAGGTTGGGTGAGCAAACGCAGACCCTTTAAAGTAATACTGCATGGTACCCATCGCATGGGTCCCAAATCTCCAGCTTCAAGGGCATCTTCCTACATCAAAAACATGCATGAGAAACCCAGAAGATGGTACACAGTGTGATGGGGAAAGGTTTCTAAAACGCACCTCATTTCTCATCGCCTTGTGCCCGGGTTCGCCATTCCAGCCGCTTTACTAGCAAGCTCCCTACTTGGAGCATCAGCACCTTTAACCTCCTGTTCCGTACAGGTTGCAATTTGTCCTGAGGATAAACGGGAAGACGTGGAACCAACGAGAGACTAGCTCTTGGTGTTGGGACAGGCACAGGTCACTCTATTTTCCCATCAGAAAGAAGAATTAACCACAGGCTCAGCCTGCCCCCCGGAACCAGAACAGGGCCTGAAGCTATTCTGCGATTTTGCCGCCAGCTCCCATAAAAACGAGTTGTAAAATGGAGGTTCAGGGCACTGCAATTCACAAACCTGCAGAGTTATAAATGATAACTCTCGTCCACAAATATATTGAGGGAAGGCAAAGAAGAGGATTTGAAATCAAGGCAGAATTGCAGGAAAGAGATTTCAGGAGGTAGATTCGAATCGCCTTTAAAGCACATGAAAAGCGGCAAAACGTTGACAATGATGCCCTTGGCCAAAAAGGGCGTATGCGTTTTTTCCTGAATATATTCAGGAAAAAACGCATACGCCCTTTTTGGCCAACCAAGCAACCTGGAAAGGCAAATCAGCGCTACAAACAAGTCTCGCTTCCCATCGGTCAAAAGGGCCATGCTGAAAAAAGTGTCAAAACCAGAAATGCAGGACAGGCCATGGAGAAATGGGAGCCTTGCTACACTGATGGGCGGGATGTAAATTGCCAACAGCCACTCTGGAGAAGTGTACGGTGAGTCCTGAAACATCTGAAAAACACAGCTTAGAGAGCATAGGGCACTTCCACTCATGGGGGTATGAATTGGGAAAATGAAAAATCAGCAAGACACAAGCACCCCAAAGTTTAGGGCTGCTCTGTTGACAAGGACCTCCACTTCATTCCACCTTAAATATCCCAGGAAAGAGAAAAATGGGTAAAGAAGTTGTGGTCCTTATGTACAATGGAATATCACTCAGCCATGAAATCAATGTCATAAGGCTAGTAGCAGCATGATGAGTGGATTTAGGTACGACGATTCTAAGTGAAATAAGTCACACAGAAAAGGACACTTCTCATAAGGTATGACTGATAGAGGGAATGTAAAAACCGTTACACTTGAACTGAATTACAAAACAGAACAGAGTCACACATGCAGAAAACACACTATGGCTGCTTAACGGGAAAGGTGAGGTGGGGTGATACATAAAACAAGGGTATCAAATTAGCTCAGATACCGTTCCATAAACCCAATATGTAATAGACAAGACCTACTCCTTGCTCAGAGAACTGGACTCAACACGCCCTATTCACCGCACAAGATTATATCTGACTAGTAATAATCGTAAAGCCTATGTATTGATATCTCTCTGTTAGTGTGTCAAGTGGGTGTAAAGCGGCATAAACACAGCAGTGAAAAGCAGCTAAATCCCATTATGAAAATAAATTACTTTGAAAAGCCCATGAAACAAAGACAGTGAACGAGAGAGGAATTCTTACACAATGCGTTCAGGGGCTGTGATGCAACCTGGATTGACCATATCTAGACTCACAGCTGGATCAGACATAAGGGTGGACACTCTTGGGGCTGAGAGGTTTGGTGAGGTTGGGTGAGCAAACGCAGACCCTTTAAAGTAATACTGCATGGTACCCATCGCATGGGTCCCAAATCTCCAGGTTCAAGGGCATCTTCCTACATCAAAAACATGCATGAGAAACCCAGAAGATGGTACACCGTGTGATGGGGAAAGGTTTCTAAAACGCACCTCATTTCTCATCACCTTGTGCCCGGGTTCGCCATTCCAGCCGCTTTACTAGCAAGCTCCCTACTTGGAGCATCAGCACCTTTAACCTCCTGTTCCGTACAGGTTGCAATTTGTCCTGAGGATAAACGGGAAGACGTGGAACCAACGAGAGACTAGCTCTTGGTGTTGGGACAGGCACAGGTCACTCTATTTTCCCATCAGAAAGAAGAATTAACCACAGGCTCAGCCTGCCCCCCGGAACCAGAACAGGGCCTGAAGCCATTCTGCGATTTTGCCGCCAGCTCCCATAAAAACGAGTTGTAAAATGGAGGTTCAGGGCACTGCAATTCACAAACCTGCAGAGTTATAAATGATAACTCTCGTCCACAAATATATTGAGGGAAGGCAAAGAAGAGGATTTGAAATCAAGGCAGAATTGCAGGAAAGAGATTTCAGGAGGTAGATTCGAATCGCCTTTAAAGCACATGAAAAGCGGCAAAACGTTGACAATGATGCCCTTGGCCAAAAAGGGCGTATGCGTTTTTTCCTGAATATATTCAGGAAAAAACGCATACGCCCTTTTTGGCCAACCAAGCAACCTGGAAAGGCAAATCAGCGCTACAAACAAGTCTCGCTTCCCATCGGTCAAAAGGGCCATGCTGAAAAAAGTGTCAAAACCAGAAATGCAGGACAGGCCATGGAGAAATGGGAGCCTTGCTACACTGATGGGTGGGATGTAAATTGCCAACAGCCACTCTGGAGAAGTGTACGGTGAGTCCTGAAACATCTGAAAAACACAGCTTAGAGAGCATAGGGCACTTCCACTCATGGGGGTATGAATTGGGAAAATGAAAAATCAGCAAGACACAAGCACCCCAAAGTTTAGGGCTGCTCTGTTGACAAGGACCTCCACTTCATTCCACCTTAAATATCCCAGGAAAGAGAAAAATGGGTAAAGAAGTTGTGGTCCTTATGTACAATGGAATATCACTCAGCCATGAAATCAATGTCATAAGGCTAGTAGCAGCATGATGAGTGGATTTAGGTACGACGATTCTAAGTGAAATAAGTCACACAGAAAAGGACACTTCTCATAAGGTATGACTGATAGAGGGAATGTAAAAACCGTTACACTTGAACTGAATTACAAAACAGAACAGAGTCACACATGCAGAAAACACACTATGGCTGCTTAACGGGAAAGGTGAGGTGGGGTGATACATAAAACAAGGGTATCAAATTAGCTCAGATACCGTTCCATAAACCCAATATGTAATAGACAAGACCTACTCCTTGCTCAGAGAACTGGACTCAACACGCCCTATTCACCGCACAAGATTATATCTGACTAGTAATAATCGTAAAGCCTATGTATTGATATCTCTCTGTTAGTGTGTCAAGTGGGTGTAAAGCGGCATAAACACAGCAGTGAAAAGCAGCTAAATCCCATTATGAAAATAAATTACTTTGAAAAGCCCATGAAACAAAGACAGTGAACGAGAGAGGAATTCTTACACAATGCGTTCAGGGGCTGTGATGCAACCTGGATTGACCATATCTAGACTCACAGCTGGATCAGACATAAGGGTGGACACTCTTGGGGCTGAGAGGTTTGGTGAGGTTGGGTGAGCAAACGCAGACCCTTTAAAGTAATACTGCATGGTACCCATCGCATGGGTCCCAAATCTCCAGGTTCAAGGGCATCTTCCTACATCAAAAACATGCATGAGAAACCCAGAAGATGGTACACCGTGTGATGGGGAAAGGTTTCTAAAACGCACCTCATTTCTCATCGCCTTGTGCCCGGGTTCGCCATTCCAGCCGCTTTACTAGCAAGCTCCCTACTTGGAGCATCAGCACCTTTAACCTCCTGTTCCGTACAGGTTGCAATTTGTCCTGAGGATAAACGGGAAGACGTGGAACCAACGAGAGACTAGCTCTTGGTGTTGGGACAGGCACAGGTCACTCTATTTTCCCATCAGAAAGAAGAATTAACCACAGGCTCAGCCTGCCCCCCGGAACCAGAACAGGGCCTGAAGCCATTCTGCGATTTTGCCGCCAGCTCCCATAAAAACGAGTTGTAAAATGGAGGTTCAGGGCACTGCAATTCACAAACCTGCAGAGTTATAAATGATAACTCTCGTCCACAAATATATTGAGGGAAGGCAAAGAAGAGGATTTGAAATCAAGGCAGAATTGCAGGAAAGAGATTTCAGGAGGTAGATTCGAATCGCCTTTAAAGCACATGAAAAGCGGCAAAACGTTGACAATGATGCCCTTGGCCAAAAAGGGCGTATGCGTTTTTTCCTGAATATATTCAGGAAAAAACGCATACGCCCTTTTTGGCCAACCAAGCAACCTGGAAAGGCAAATCAGCGCTACAAACAAGTCTCGCTTCCCATCGGTCAAAAGGGCCATGCTGAAAAAAGTGTCAAAACCAGAAATGCAGGACAGGCCATGGAGAAATGGGAGCCTTGCTACACTGATGGGCGGGATGTAAATTGCCAACAGCCACTCTGGAGAAGTGTACGGTGAGTCCTGAAACATCTGAAAAACACAGCTTAGAGAGCATAGGGCACTTCCACTCATGGGGGTATGAATTGGGAAAATGAAAAATCAGCAAGACACAAGCACCCCAAAGTTTAGGGCTGCTCTGTTGACAAGGACCTCCACTTCATTCCACCTTAAATATCCCAGGAAAGAGAAAAATGGGTAAAGAAGTTGTGGTCCTTATGTACAATGGAATATCACTCAGCCATGAAATCAATGTCATAAGGCTAGTAGCAGCATGATGAGTGGATTTAGGTACGACGATTCTAAGTGAAATAAGTCACACAGAAAAGGACACTTCTCATAAGGTATCACTGATAGAGGGAATGTAAAAACCGTTACACTTGAACTGAATTACAAAACAGAACAGAGTCACACATGCAGAAAACACACTATGGCTGCTTAACGGGAAAGGTGAGGTGGGGTGATACATAAAACAAGGGTATCAAATTAGCTCAGATACCGTTCCATAAACCCAATATGTAATAGACAAGACCTACTCCTTGCTCAGAGAACTGGACTCAACACGCCCTATTCACCGCACAAGATTATATCTGACTAGTAATAATCGTAAAGCCTATGTATTGATATCTCTCTGTTAGTGTGTCAAGTGGGTGTAAAGCGGCATAAACACAGCAGTGAAAAGCAGCTAAATCCCATTATGAAAATAAATTACTTTGAAAAGCCCATGAAACAAAGACAGTGAACGAGAGAGGAATTCTTACACAATGCGTTCAGGGGCTGTGATGCAACCTGGATTGACCATATCTAGACCCACAGCTGGATGAGACATAAGGGTGGACACTCTTGGGGCTGAGAGGTTTGGTGAGGTTGGGTGAGCAAACGCAGACCCTTTAAAGTAATACTGCATGGTACCCATCGCATGGGTCCCAAATCTCCAGGTTCAAGGGCATCTTCCTACATCAAAAACATGCATGAGAAACCCAGAAGATGGTACACCGTGTGATGGGGAAAGGTTTCTAAAACGCACCTCATTTCTCATCGCCTTGTGCCCGGGTTCGCCATTCCAGCCGCTTTACTAGCAAGCTCCCTACTTGGAGCATCAGCACCTTTAACCTCCTGTTCCGTACAGGTTGCAATTTGTCCTGAGGATAAACGGGAAGACGTGGAACCAACGAGAGACTAGCTCTTGGTGTTGGGACAGGCACAGGTCACTCTATTTTCCCATCAGAAAGAAGAATTAACCACAGGCTCAGCCTGCCCCCCGGAACCAGAACAGGGCCTGAAGCCATTCTGCGATTTTGCGGCCAGCTCCCATAAAAACGAGTTGTAAAATGGAGGTTCAGGGCACTGCAATTCACAAACCTGCAGAGTTATAAATGATAACTCTCGTCCACAAATATATTGAGGGAAGGCAAAGAAGAGGATTTGAAATCAAGGCAGAATTGCAGGAAAGAGATTTCAGGAGGTAGATTCGAATCGCCTTTAAAGCACATGAAAAGCGGCAAAACGTTGACAATGATGCCCTTGGCCAAAAAGGGCGTATGCGTTTTTTCCTGAATATATTCAGGAAAAAACGCATACGCCCTTTTTGGCCAACCAAGCAACCTGGAAAGGCAAATCAGCGCTACAAACAAGTCTCGCTTCCCATCGGTCAAAAGGGCCATGCTGAAAAGAGTGTCAAAACCAGAAATGCAGGACAGGCCATGGAGAAATGGGAGCCTTGCTACACTGATGGGCGGGATGTAAATTGCCAACAGCCACTCTGGAGAAGTGTACGGTGAGTCCTGAAACATCTGAAAAACACAGCTTAGAGAGCATAGGGCACTTCCACTCATGGGGGTATGAATTGGGAAAATGAAAAATCAGCAAGACACAAGCACCCCAAAGTTTAGGGCTGCTCTGTTGACAAGGACCTCCACTTCATTCCACCTTAAATATCCCAGGAAAGAGAAAAATGGGTAAAGAAGTTGTGGTCCTTATGTACAATGGAATATCACTCAGCCATGAAATCAATGTCATAAGGCTAGTAGCAGCATGATGAGTGGATTTAGGTACGACGATTCTAAGTGAAATAAGTCACACAGAAAAGGACACTTCTCATAAGGTATGACTGATAGAGGGAATGTAAAAACCGTTACACTTGAACTGAATTACAAAACAGAACAGAGTCACACATGCAGAAAACACACTATGGCTGCTTAACGGGAAAGGTGAGGTGGGGTGATACATAAAACAAGGGTATCAAATTAGCTCAGATACCGTTCCATAAACCCAATATGTAATAGACAAGACCTACTCCTTGCTCAGAGAACTGGACTCAACACGCCCTATTCACCGCACAAGAATATATCTGACTAGTAATAATCGTAAAGCCTATGTATTGATATCTCTCTGTTAGTGTGTCAAGTGGGTGTAAAGCGGCATAAACACAGCAGTGAAAAGCAGCTAAACCCCATTATAAAAATAAATTACTTTGAAACACCCATGAAACAAAGACAGTGAAAGAGAGAGAAATTCTTACACAATGCGTTCAGGGGCTGTGATGCAACCTGGATTGACCATATCTAGACTCACAGCTGGATCAGACATAAGGGTGGACACTCTTGGGGCTGAGAGGTTTGGTGAGGTTGGGTGAGCAAACGCAGACCCTTTAAAGTAATACTGCATGGTACCCATCGCATGGGTCCCAAATCTCCAGGTTCAAGGGCATCTTCCTACATCAAAAACATGCATGAGAAACCCAGAAGATGGTACACCGTGTGATGGGGAAAGGTTTCTAAAACGCACCTCATTTCTCATCGCCTTGTGCCCGGGTTCGCCATTCCAGCCGCTTTACTAGCAAGCTCCCTACTTGGAGCATCAGCACCTTTAACCTCCTGTTCCGTACAGGTTGCAATTTGTCCTGAGGATAAACGGGAAGACGTGGAACCAACGAGAGACTAGCTCTTGGTGTTGGGAACGGCACAGGTCACTCTATTTTCCCATCAGAAAGAAGAATTAACCACAGGCTCAGCCTGCCCCCCGGAACCAGAACAGGGCCTGAAGCCATTCTGCGATTTTGCGGCCAGCTCCCATAAAAACGAGTTGTAAAATGGAGGTTCAGGGCACTGCAATTCACAAACCTGCAGAGTTATAAATGATAACTCTCGTCCACAAATATATTGAGGGAAGGCAAAGAAGAGGATTTGAAATCAAGGCAGAATTGCAGGAAAGAGATTTCAGGAGGTAGATTCGAATCGCCTTTAAAGCACATGAAAAGCGGCAAAACGTTGACAATGATGCCCTTGGCCAAAAAGGGCGTATGCGTTTTTTCCTGAATATATTCAGGAAAAAACGCATACGCCCTTTTTGGCCAACCAAGCAACCTGGAAAGGCAAATCAGCGCTACAAACAAGTCTCGCTTCCCATCGGTCAAAAGGGCCATGCTGAAAAAAGTGTCAAAACCAGAAATGCAGGACAGGCCATGGAGAAATGGGAGCCTTGCTACACTGATGGGCGGGATGTAAATTGCCAACAGCCACTCTGGAGAAGTGTACGGTGAGTCCTGAAACATCTGAAAAACACAGCTTAGAGAGCATAGGGCACTTCCACTCATGGGGGTATGAATTGGGAAAATGAAAAATCAGCAAGACACAAGCACCCCAAAGTTTAGGGCTGCTCTGTTGACAAGGACCTCCACTTCATTCCACCTTAAATATCCCAGGAAAGAGAAAAATGGGTAAAGAAGTTGTGGTCCTTATGTACAATGGAATATCACTCAGCCATGAAATCAATGTCATAAGGCTAGTAGCAGCATGATGAGTGGATTTAGGTACGACGATTCTAAGTGAAATAAGTCACACAGAAAAGGACACTTCTCATAAGGTATCACTGATAGAGGGAATGTAAAAACCGTTACACTTGAACTGAATTACAAAACAGAACAGAGTCACACATGCAGAAAACACACTATGGCTGCTTAACGGGAAAGGTGAGGTGGGGTGATACATAAAACAAGGGTATCAAATTAGCTCAGATACCGTTCCATAAACCCAATATGTAATAGACAAGACCTACTCCTTGCTCAGAGAACTGGACTCAACACGCCCTATTCACCGCACAAGATTATATCTGACTAGTAATAATCGTAAAGCCTATGTATTGATATCTCTCTGTTAGTGTGTCAAGTGGGTGTAAAGCGGCATAAACACAGCAGTGAAAAGCAGCTAAATCCCATTATGAAAATAAATTACTTTGAAACGCCCATGAAACAAAGACAGTGAACGAGAGAGGAATTCTTACACAATGCGTTCAGGGGCTGTGATGCAACCTGGATTGACCATATCTAGACCCACAGCTGGATGAGACATAAGGGTGGACACTCTTGGGGCTGAGAGGTTTGGTGAGGTTGGGTGAGCAAACGCAGACCCTTTAAAGTAATACTGCATGGTACCCATCGCATGGGTCCCAAATCTCCAGCTTCAAGGGCATCTTCCTACATCAAAAACATGCATGAGAAACCCAGAAGATGGTACACAGTGTGATGGGGAAAGGTTTCTAAAACGCACCTCATTTCTCATCGCCTTGTGCCCGGGTTCGCCATTCCAGCCGCTTTACTAGCAAGCTCCCTACTTGGAGCATCAGCACCTTTAACCTCCTGTTCCGTACAGGTTGCAATTTGTCCTGAGGATAAACGGGAAGACGTGGAACCAACGAGAGACTAGCTCTTGGTGTTGGGAACGGCACAGGTCACTCTATTTTCCCATCAGAAAGAAGAATTAACCACAGGCTCAGCCTGCCCCCCGGAACCAGAACAGGGCCTGAAGCCATTCTGCGATTTTGCCGCCAGCTCCCATAAAAACGAGTTGTAAAATGGAGGTTCAGGGCACTGCAATTCACAAACCTGCAGAGTTATAAATGATAACTCTCGTCCACAAATATATTGAGGGAAGGCAAAGAAGAGGATTTGAAATCAAGGCAGAATTGCAGGAAAGAGATTTCAGGAGGTAGATTCGAATCGCCTTTAAAGCACATGAAAAGCGGCAAAACGTTGACAATGATGCCCTTGGCCAAAAAGGGCGTATGCGTTTTTTCCTGAATATATTCAGGAAAAAACGCATACGCCCTTTTTGGCCAACCAAGCAACCTGGAAAGGCAAATCAGCGCTACAAACAAGTCTCGCTTCCCATCGGTCAAAAGGGCCATGCTGAAAAAAGTGTCAAAACCAGAAATGCAGGACAGGCCATGGAGAAATGGGAGCCTTGCTACACTGATGGGCGGGATGTAAATTGCCAACAGCCACTCTGGAGAAGTGTACGGTGAGTCCTGAAACATCTGAAAAACACAGCTTAGAGAGCATAGGGCACTTCCACTCATGGGGGTATGAATTGGGAAAATGAAAAATCAGCAAGACACAAGCACCCCAAAGTTTAGGGCTGCTCTGTTGACAAGGACCTCCACTTCATTCCACCTTAAATATCCCAGGAAAGAGAAAAATGGGTAAAGAAGTTGTGGTCCTTATGTACAATGGAATATCACTCAGCCATGAAATCAATGTCATAAGGCTAGTAGCAGCATGATGAGTGGATTTAGGTACGACGATTCTAAGTGAAATAAGTCACACAGAAAAGGACACTTCTCATAAGGTATGACTGATAGAGGGAATGTAAAAACCGTTACACTTGAACTGAATTACAAAACAGAACAGAGTCACACATGCAGAAAACACACTATGGCTGCTTAACGGGAAAGGTGAGGTGGGGTGATACATAAAACAAGGGTATCAAATTAGCTCAGATACCGTTCCATAAACCCAATATGTAATAGACAAGACCTACTCCTTGCTCAGAGAACTGGACTCAACACGCCCTATTCACCGCACAAGATTATATCTGACTAGTAATAATCGTAAAGCCTATGTATTGATATCTCTCTGTTAGTGTGTCAAGTGGGTGTAAAGCGGCATAAACACAGCAGTGAAAAGCAGCTAAATCCCATTATGAAAATAAATTACTTTGAAAAGCCCATGAAACAAAGACAGTGAACGAGAGAGGAATTCTTACACAATGCGTTCAGGGGCTGTGATGCAACCTGGATTGACCATATCTAGACTCACAGCTGGATCAGACATAAGGGTGGACACTCTTGGGGCTGAGAGGTTTGGTGAGGTTGGGTGAGCAAACGCAGACCCTTTAAAGTAATACTGCATGGTACCCATCGCATGGGTCCCAAATCTCCAGGTTCAAGGGCATCTTCCTACATCAAAAACATGCATGAGAAACCCAGAAGATGGTACACCGTGTGATGGGGAAAGGTTTCTAAAACGCACCTCATTTCTCATCGCCTTGTGCCCGGGTTCGCCATTCCAGCCGCTTTACTAGCAAGCTCCCTACTTGGAGCATCAGCACCTTTAACCTCCTGTTCCGTACAGGTTGCAATTTGTCCTGAGGATAAACGGGAAGACGTGGAACCAACGAGAGACTAGCTCTTGGTGTTGGGAACGGCACAGGTCACTCTATTTTCCCATCAGAAAGAAGAATTAACCACAGGCTCAGCCTGCCCCCCGGAACCAGAACAGGGCCTGAAGCCATTCTGCGATTTTGCCGCCAGCTCCCATAAAAACGAGTTGTAAAATGGAGGTTCAGGGCACTGCAATTCACAAACCTGCAGAGTTATAAATGATAACTCTCGTCCACAAATATATTGAGGGAAGGCAAAGAAGAGGATTTGAAATCAAGGCAGAATTGCAGGAAAGAGATTTCAGGAGGTAGATTCGAATCGCCTTTAAAGCACATGAAAAGCGGCAAAACGTTGACAATGATGCCCTTGGCCAAAAAGGGCGTATGCGTTTTTTCCTGAATATATTCAGGAAAAAACGCATACGCCCTTTTTGGCCAACCAAGCAACCTGGAAAGGCAAATCAGCGCTACAAACAAGTCTCGCTTCCCATCGGTCAAAAGGGCCATGCTGAAAAAAGTGTCAAAACCAGAAATGCAGGACAGGCCATGGAGAAATGGGAGCCTTGCTACACTGATGGGCGGGATGTAAATTGCCAACAGCCACTCTGGAGAAGTGTACGGTGAGTCCTGAAACATCTGAAAAACACAGCTTAGAGAGCATAGGGCACTTCCACTCATGGGGGTATGAATTGGGAAAATGAAAAATCAGCAAGACACAAGCACCCCAAAGTTTAGGGCTGCTCTGTTGACAAGGACCTCCACTTCATTCCACCTTAAATATCCCAGGAAAGAGAAAAATGGGTAAAGAAGTTGTGGTCCTTATGTACAATGGAATATCACTCAGCCATGAAATCAATGTCATAAGGCTAGTAGCAGCATGATGAGTGGATTTAGGTACGACGATTCTAAGTGAAATAAGTCACACAGAAAAGGACACTTCTCATAAGGTATGACTGATAGAGGGAATGTAAAAACCGTTACACTTGAACTGAATTACAAAACAGAACAGAGTCACACATGCAGAAAACACACTATGGCTGCTTAACGGGAAAGGTGAGGTGGGGTGATACATAAAACAAGGGTATCAAATTAGCTCAGATACCGTTCCATAAACCCAATATGTAATAGACAAGACCTACTCCTTGCTCAGAGAACTGGACTCAACACGCCCTATTCACCGCACAAGATTATATCTGACTAGTAATAATCGTAAAGCCTATGTATTGATATCTCTCTGTTAGTGTGTCAAGTGGGTGTAAAGCGGCATAAACACAGCAGTGAAAAGCAGCTAAATCCCATTATGAAAATAAATTACTTTGAAAAGCCCATGAAACAAAGACAGTGAACGAGAGAGGAATTCTTACACAATGCGTTCAGGGGCTGTGATGCAACCTGGATTGACCATATCTAGACCCACAGCTGGATGAGACATAAGGGTGGACACTCTTGGGGCTGAGAGGTTTGGTGAGGTTGGGTGAGCAAACGCAGACCCTTTAAAGTAATACTGCATGGTACCCATCGCATGGGTCCCAAATCTCCAGGTTCAAGGGCATCTTCCTACATCAAAAACATGCATGAGAAACCCAGAAGATGGTACACAGTGTGATGGGGAAAGGTTTCTAAAACGCACCTCATTTCTCATCGCCTTGTGCCCGGGTTCGCCATTCCAGCCGCTTTACTAGCAAGCTCCCTACTTGGAGCATCAGCACCTTTAACCTCCTGTTCCGTACAGGTTGCAATTTGTCCTGAGGATAAACGGGAAGACGTGGAACCAACGAGAGACTAGCTCTTGGTGTTGGGACAGGCACAGGTCACTCTATTTTCCCATCAGAAAGAAGAATTAACCACAGGCTCAGCCTGCCCCCCGGAACCAGAACAGGGCCTGAAGCCATTCTGCGATTTTGCGGCCAGCTCCCATAAAAACGAGTTGTAAAATGGAGGTTCAGGGCACTGCAATTCACAAACCTGCAGAGTTATAAATGATAACTCTCGTCCACAAATATATTGAGGGAAGGCAAAGAAGAGGATTTGAAATCAAGGCAGAATTGCAGGAAAGAGATTTCAGGAGGTAGATTCGAATCGCCTTTAAAGCACATGAAAAGCGGCAAAACGTTGACAATGATGCCCTTGGCCAAAAAGGGCGTATGCGTTTTTTCCTGAATATATTCAGGAAAAAACGCATACGCCCTTTTTGGCCAACCAAGCAACCTGGAAAGGCAAATCAGCGCTACAAACAAGTCTCGCTTCCCATCGGTCAAAAGGGCCATGCTGAAAAGAGTGTCAAAACCAGAAATGCAGGACAGGCCATGGAGAAATGGGAGCCTTGCTACACTGATGGGCGGGATGTAAATTGCCAACAGCCACTCTGGAGAAGTGTACGGTGAGTCCTGAAACATCTGAAAAACACAGCTTAGAGAGCATAGGGCACTTCCACTCATGGGGGTATGAATTGGGAAAATGAAAAATCAGCAAGACACAAGCACCCCAAAGTTTAGGGCTGCTCTGTTGACAAGGACCTCCACTTCATTCCACCTTAAATATCCCAGGAAAGAGAAAAATGGGTAAAGAAGTTGTGGTCCTTATGTACAATGGAATATCACTCAGCCATGAAATCAATGTCATAAGGCTAGTAGCAGCATGATGAGTGGATTTAGGTACGACGATTCTAAGTGAAATAAGTCACACAGAAAAGGACACTTCTCATAAGGTATGACTGATAGAGGGAATGTAAAAACCGTTACACTTGAACTGAATTACAAAACAGAACAGAGTCACACATGCAGAAAACACACTATGGCTGCTTAACGGGAAAGGTGAGGTGGGGTGATACATAAAACAAGGGTATCAAATTAGCTCAGATACCATTCCATAAACCCAATATGTAATAGACAAGACCTACTCCTTGCTCAGAGAACTGGACTCAACACGCCCTATTCACCGCACAAGATTATATCTGACTAGTAATAATCGTAAAGCCTATGTATTGATATCTCTCTGTTAGTGTGTCAAGTGGGTGTAAAGCGGCATAAACACAGCAGTGAAAAGCAGCTAAATCCCATTATGAAAATAAATTACTTTGAAAAGCCCATGAAACAAAGACAGTGAACGAGAGAGGAATTCTTACACAATGCGTTCAGGGGCTGTGATGCAACCTGGATTGACCATATCTAGACCCACAGCTGGATGAGACATAAGGGTGGACACTCTTGGGGCTGAGAGGTTTGGTGAGGTTGGGTGAGCAAACGCAGACCCTTTAAAGTAATACTGCATGGTACCCATCGCATGGGTCCCAAATCTCCAGCTTCAAGGGCATCTTCCTACATCAAAAACATGCATGAGAAACCCAGAAGATGGTACACCGTGTGATGGGGAAAGGTTTCTAAAACGCACCTCATTTCTCATCGCCTTGTGCCCGGGTTCGCCATTCCAGCCGCTTTACTAGCAAGCTCCCTACTTGGAGCATCAGCACCTTTAACCTCCTGTTCCGTACAGGTTGCAATTTGTCCTGAGGATAAACGGGAAGACGTGGAACCAACGAGAGACTAGCTCTTGGTGTTGGGACAGGCACAGGTCACTCTATTTTCCCATCAGAAAGAAGAATTAACCACAGGCTCAGCCTGCCCCCCGGAACCAGAACAGGGCCTGAAGCCATTCTGCGATTTTGCCGCCAGCTCCCATAAAAACGAGTTGTAAAATGGAGGTTCAGGGCACTGCAATTCACAAACCTGCAGAGTTATAAATGATAACTCTCGTCCACAAATATATTGAGGGAAGGCAAAGAAGAGGATTTGAAATCAAGGCAGAATTGCAGGAAAGAGATTTCAGGAGGTAGATTCGAATCGCCTTTAAAGCACATGAAAAGCGGCAAAACGTTGACAATGATGCCCTTGGCCAAAAAGGGCGTATGCGTTTTTTCCTGAATATATTCAGGAAAAAACGCATACGCCCTTTTTGGCCAACCAAGCAACCTGGAAAGGCAAATCAGCGCTACAAACAAGTCTCGCTTCCCATCGGTCAAAAGGGCCATGCTGAAAAAAGTGTCAAAACCAGAAATGCAGGACAGGCCATGGAGAAATGGGAGCCTTGCTACACTGATGGGCGGGATGTAAATTGCCAACAGCCACTCTGGAGAAGTGTACGGTGAGTCCTGAAACATCTGAAAAACACAGCTTAGAGAGCATAGGGCACTTCCACTCATGGGGGTATGAATTGGGAAAATGAAAAATCAGCAAGACACAAGCACCCCAAAGTTTAGGGCTGCTCTGTTGACAAGGACCTCCACTTCATTCCACCTTAAATATCCCAGGAAAGAGAAAAATGGGTAAAGAAGTTGTGGTCCTTATGTACAATGGAATATCACTCAGCCATGAAATCAATGTCATAAGGCTAGTAGCAGCATGATGAGTGGATTTAGGTACGACGATTCTAAGTGAAATAAGTCACACAGAAAAGGACACTTCTCATAAGGTATGACTGATAGAGGGAATGTAAAAACCGTTACACTTGAACTGAATTACAAAACAGAACAGAGTCACACATGCAGAAAACACACTATGGCTGCTTAACGGGAAAGGTGAGGTGGGGTGATACATAAAACAAGGGTATCAAATTAGCTCAGATACCGTTCCATAAACCCAATATGTAATAGACAAGACCTACTCCTTGCTCA
Source organism: Balaenoptera borealis (assembly GCF_965194805.1). Taxonomy (NCBI): domain Eukaryota; kingdom Metazoa; phylum Chordata; class Mammalia; order Artiodactyla; family Balaenopteridae; genus Balaenoptera; species Balaenoptera borealis. Next base: position 1,531,057 of record NW_028123987.1, on the reverse strand, counting down.
GAGAACTGGACTCAACACGCCCTATTCACCGCACAAGATTATATCTGACTAGTAATAATCGTAAAGCCTATGTATTGATATCTCTCTGTTAGTGTGTCAAGTGGGTGTAAAGCGGCATAAACACAGCAGTGAAAAGCAGCTAAATCCCATTATGAAAATAAATTACTTTGAAAAGCCCATGAAACAAAGACAGTGAACGAGAGAGGAATTCTTACACAATGCGTTCAGGGGCTGTGATGCAACCTGGATTGACCATATCTAGACCCACAGCTGGATGAGACATAAGGGTGGACACTCTTGGGGCTGAGAGGTTTGGTGAGGTTGGGTGAGCAAACGCAGACCCTTTAAAGTAATACTGCATGGTACCCATCGCATGGGTCCCAAATCTCCAGGTTCAAGGGCATCTTCCTACATCAAAAACATGCATGAGAAACCCAGAAGATGGTACACAGTGTGATGGGGAAAGGTTTCTAAAACGCACCTCATTTCTCATCGCCTTGTGCCCGGGTTCGCCATTCCAGCCGCTTTACTAGCAAGCTCCCTACTTGGAGCATCAGCACCTTTAACCTCCTGTTCCGTACAGGTTGCAATTTGTCCTGAGGATAAACGGGAAGACGTGGAACCAACGAGAGACTAGCTCTTGGTGTTGGGAACGGCACAGGTCACTCTATTTTCCCATCAGAAAGAAGAATTAACCACAGGCTCAGCCTGCCCCCCGGAACCAGAACAGGGCCTGAAGCCATTCTGCGATTTTGCCGCCAGCTCCCATAAAAACGAGTTGTAAAATGGAGGTTCAGGGCACTGCAATTCACAAACCTGCAGAGTTATAAATGATAACTCTCGTCCACAAATATATTGAGGGAAGGCAAAGAAGAGGATTTGAAATCAAGGCAGAATTGCAGGAAAGAGATTTCAGGAGGTAGATTCGAATCGCCTTTAAAGCACATGAAAAGCGGCAAAACGTTGACAATGATGCCCTTGGCCAAAAAGGGCGTATGCGTTTTTTCCTGAATATATTCAGGAAAAAACGCATACGCCCTTTTTGGCCAACCAAGCAACCTGGAAAGGCAAATCAGCGCTACAAACAAGTCTCGCTTCCCATCGGTCAAAAGGGCCATGCTGAAAAAAGTGTCAAAACCAGAAATGCAGGACAGGCCATGGAGAAATGGGAGCCTTGCTACACTGATGGGCGGGATGTAAATTGCCAACAGCCACTCTGGAGAAGTGTACGGTGAGTCCTGAAACATCTGAAAAACACAGCTTAGAGAGCATAGGGCACTTCCACTCATGGGGGTATGAATTGGGAAAATGAAAAATCAGCAAGACACAAGCACCCCAAAGTTTAGGGCTGCTCTGTTGACAAGGACCTCCACTTCATTCCACCTTAAATATCCCAGGAAAGAGAAAAATGGGTAAAGAAGTTGTGGTCCTTATGTACAATGGAATATCACTCAGCCATGAAATCAATGTCATAAGGCTAGTAGCAGCATGATGAGTGGATTTAGGTACGACGATTCTAAGTGAAATAAGTCACACAGAAAAGGACACTTCTCATAAGGTATGACTGATAGAGGGAATGTAAAAACCGTTACACTTGAACTGAATTACAAAACAGAACAGAGTCACACATGCAGAAAACACACTATGGCTGCTTAACGGGAAAGGTGAGGTGGGGTGATACATAAAACAAGGGTATCAAATTAGCTCAGATACCATTCCATAAACCCAATATGTAATAGACAAGACCTACTCCTTGCTCAGAGAACTGGACTCAACACGCCCTATTCACCGCACAAGATTATATCTGACTAGTAATAATCGTAAAGCCTATGTATTGATATCTCTCTGTTAGTGTGTCAAGTGGGTGTAAAGCGGCATAAACACAGCAGTGAAAAGCAGCTAAATCCCATTATGAAAATAAATTACTTTGAAAAGCCCATGAAACAAAGACAGTGAACGAGAGAGGAATTCTTACACAATGCGTTCAGGGGCTGTGATGCAACCTGGATTGACCATATCTAGACCCACAGCTGGATGAGACATAAGGGTGGACACTCTTGGGGCTGAGAGGTTTGGTGAGGTTGGGTGAGCAAACGCAGACCCTTTAAAGTAATACTGCATGGTACCCATCGCATGGGTCCCAAATCTCCAGCTTCAAGGGCATCTTCCTACATCAAAAACATGCATGAGAAACCCAGAAGATGGTACACAGTGTGATGGGGAAAGGTTTCTAAAACGCACCTCATTTCTCATCGCCTTGTGCCCGGGTTCGCCATTCCAGCCGCTTTACTAGCAAGCTCCCTACTTGGAGCATCAGCACCTTTAACCTCCTGTTCCGTACAGGTTGCAATTTGTCCTGAGGATAAACGGGAAGACGTGGAACCAACGAGAGACTAGCTCTTGGTGTTGGGACAGGCACAGGTCACTCTATTTTCCCATCAGAAAGAAGAATTAACCACAGGCTCAGCCTGCCCCCCGGAACCAGAACAGGGCCTGAAGCCATTCTGCGATTTTGCCGCCAGCTCCCATAAAAACGAGTTGTAAAATGGAGGTTCAGGGCACTGCAATTCACAAACCTGCAGAGTTATAAATGATAACTCTCGTCCACAAATATATTGAGGGAAGGCAAAGAAGAGGATTTGAAATCAAGGCAGAATTGCAGGAAAGAGATTTCAGGAGGTAGATTCGAATCGCCTTTAAAGCACATGAAAAGCGGCAAAACGTTGACAATGATGCCCTTGGCCAAAAAGGGCGTATGCGTTTTTTCCTGAATATATTCAGGAAAAAACGCATACGCCCTTTTTGGCCAACCAAGCAACCTGGAAAGGCAAATCAGCGCTACAAACAAGTCTCGCTTCCCATCGGTCAAAAGGGCCATGCTGAAAAAAGTGTCAAAACCAGAAATGCAGGACAGGCCATGGAGAAATGGGAGCCTTGCTACACTGATGGGCGGGATGTAAATTGCCAACAGCCACTCTGGAGAAGTGTACGGTGAGTCCTGAAACATCTGAAAAACACAGCTTAGAGAGCATAGGGCACTTCCACTCATGGGGGTATGAATTGGGAAAATGAAAAATCAGCAAGACACAAGCACCCCAAAGTTTAGGGCTGCTCTGTTGACAAGGACCTCCACTTCATTCCACCTTAAATATCCCAGGAAAGAGAAAAATGGGTAAAGAAGTTGTGGTCCTTATGTACAATGGAATATCACTCAGCCATGAAATCAATGTCATAAGGCTAGTAGCAGCATGATGAGTGGATTTAGGTACGACGATTCTAAGTGAAATAAGTCACACAGAAAAGGACACTTCTCATAAGGTATGACTGATAGAGGGAATGTAAAAACCGTTACACTTGAACTGAATTACAAAACAGAACAGAGTCACACATGCAGAAAACACACTATGGCTGCTTAACGGGAAAGGTGAGGTGGGGTGATACATAAAACAAGGGTATCAAATTAGCTCAGATACCGTTCCATAAACCCAATATGTAATAGACAAGACCTACTCCTTGCTCAGAGAACTGGACTCAACACGCCCTATTCACCGCACAAGATTATATCTGACTAGTAATAATCGTAAAGCCTATGTATTGATATCTCTCTGTTAGTGTGTCAAGTGGGTGTAAAGCGGCATAAACACAGCAGTGAAAAGCAGCTAAATCCCATTATGAAAATAAATTACTTTGAAAAGCCCATGAAACAAAGACAGTGAACGAGAGAGGAATTCTTACACAATGCGTTCAGGGGCTGTGATGCAACCTGGATTGACCATATCTAGACCCACAGCTGGATGAGACATAAGGGTGGACACTCTTGGGGCTGAGAGGTTTGGTGAGGTTGGGTGAGCAAACGCAGACCCTTTAAAGTAATACTGCATGGTACCCATCGCATGGGTCCCAAATCTCCAGGTTCAAGGGCATCTTCCTACATCAAAAACATGCATGAGAAACCCAGAAGATGGTACACAGTGTGATGGGGAAAGGTTTCTAAAACGCACCTCATTTCTCATCGCCTTGTGCCCGGGTTCGCCATTCCAGCCGCTTTACTAGCAAGCTCCCTACTTGGAGCATCAGCACCTTTAACCTCCTGTTCCGTACAGGTTGCAATTTGTCCTGAGGATAAACGGGAAGACGTGGAACCAACGAGAGACTAGCTCTTGGTGTTGGGACAGGCACAGGTCACTCTATTTTCCCATCAGAAAGAAGAATTAACCACAGGCTCAGCCTGCCCCCCGGAACCAGAACAGGGCCTGAAGCCATTCTGCGATTTTGCCGCCAGCTCCCATAAAAACGAGTTGTAAAATGGAGGTTCAGGGCACTGCAATTCACAAACCTGCAGAGTTATAAATGATAACTCTCGTCCACAAATATATTGAGGGAAGGCAAAGAAGAGGATTTGAAATCAAGGCAGAATTGCAGGAAAGAGATTTCAGGAGGTAGATTCGAATCGCCTTTAAAGCACATGAAAAGCGGCAAAACGTTGACAATGATGCCCTTGGCCAAAAAGGGCGTATGCGTTTTTTCCTGAATATATTCAGGAAAAAACGCATACGCCCTTTTTGGCCAACCAAGCAACCTGGAAAGGCAAATCAGCGCTACAAACAAGTCTCGCTTCCCATCGGTCAAAAGGGCCATGCTGAAAAAAGTGTCAAAACCAGAAATGCAGGACAGGCCATGGAGAAATGGGAGCCTTGCTACACTGATGGGCGGGATGTAAATTGCCAACAGCCACTCTGGAGAAGTGTACGGTGAGTCCTGAAACATCTGAAAAACACAGCTTAGAGAGCATAGGGCACTTCCACTCATGGGGGTATGAATTGGGAAAATGAAAAATCAGCAAGACACAAGCACCCCAAAGTTTAGGGCTGCTCTGTTGACAAGGACCTCCACTTCATTCCACCTTAAATATCCCAGGAAAGAGAAAAATGGGTAAAGAAGTTGTGGTCCTTATGTACAATGGAATATCACTCAGCCATGAAATCAATGTCATAAGGCTAGTAGCAGCATGATGAGTGGATTTAGGTACGACGATTCTAAGTGAAATAAGTCACACAGAAAAGGACACTTCTCATAAGGTATGACTGATAGAGGGAATGTAAAAACCGTTACACTTGAACTGAATTACAAAACAGAACAGAGTCACACATGCAGAAAACACACTATGGCTGCTTAACGGGAAAGGTGAGGTGGGGTGATACATAAAACAAGGGTATCAAATTAGCTCAGATACCATTCCATAAACCCAATATGTAATAGACAAGACCTACTCCTTGCTCAGAGAACTGGACTCAACACGCCCTATTCACCGCACAAGATTATATCTGACTAGTAATAATCGTAAAGCCTATGTATTGATATCTCTCTGTTAGTGTGTCAAGTGGGTGTAAAGCGGCATAAACACAGCAGTGAAAAGCAGCTAAATCCCATTATGAAAATAAATTACTTTGAAAAGCCCATGAAACAAAGACAGTGAACGAGAGAGGAATTCTTACACAATGCGTTCAGGGGCTGTGATGCAACCTGGATTGACCATATCTAGACCCACAGCTGGATCAGACATAAGGGTGGACACTCTTGGGGCTGAGAGGTTTGGTGAGGTTGGGTGAGCAAACGCAGACCCTTTAAAGTAATACTGCATGGTACCCATCGCATGGGTCCCAAATCTCCAGGTTCAAGGGCATCTTCCTACATCAAAAACATGCATGAGAAACCCAGAAGATGGTACACAGTGTGATGGGGAAAGGTTTCTAAAACGCACCTCATTTCTCATCGCCTTGTGCCCGGGTTCGCCATTCCAGCCGCTTTACTAGCAAGCTCCCTACTTGGAGCATCAGCACCTTTAACCTCCTGTTCCGTACAGGTTGCAATTTGTCCTGAGGATAAACGGGAAGACGTGGAACCAACGAGAGACTAGCTCTTGGTGTTGGGACAGGCACAGGTCACTCTATTTTCCCATCAGAAAGAAGAATTAACCACAGGCTCAGCCTGCCCCCCGGAACCAGAACAGGGCCTGAAGCCATTCTGCGATTTTGCCGCCAGCTCCCATAAAAACGAGTTGTAAAATGGAGGTTCAGGGCACTGCAATTCACAAACCTGCAGAGTTATAAATGATAACTCTCGTCCACAAATATATTGAGGGAAGGCAAAGAAGAGGATTTGAAATCAAGGCAGAATTGCAGGAAAGAGATTTCAGGAGGTAGATTCGAATCGCCTTTAAAGCACATGAAAAGCGGCAAAACGTTGACAATGATGCCCTTGGCCAAAAAGGGCGTATGCGTTTTTTCCTGAATATATTCAGGAAAAAACGCATACGCCCTTTTTGGCCAACCAAGCAACCTGGAAAGGCAAATCAGCGCTACAAACAAGTCTCGCTTCCCATCGGTCAAAAGGGCCATGCTGAAAAAAGTGTCAAAACCAGAAATGCAGGACAGGCCATGGAGAAATGGGAGCCTTGCTACACTGATGGGCGGGATGTAAATTGCCAACAGCCACTCTGGAGAAGTGTACGGTGAGTCCTGAAACATCTGAAAAACACAGCTTAGAGAGCATAGGGCACTTCCACTCATGGGGGTATGAATTGGGAAAATGAAAAATCAGCAAGACACAAGCACCCCAAAGTTTAGGGCTGCTCTGTTGACAAGGACCTCCACTTCATTCCACCTTAAATATCCCAGGAAAGAGAAAAATGGGTAAAGAAGTTGTGGTCCTTATGTACAATGGAATATCACTCAGCCATGAAATCAATGTCATAAGGCTAGTAGCAGCATGATGAGTGGATTTAGGTACGACGATTCTAAGTGAAATAAGTCACACAGAAAAGGACACTTCTCATAAGGTATGACTGATAGAGGGAATGTAAAAACCGTTACACTTGAACTGAATTACAAAACAGAACAGAGTCACACATGCAGAAAACACACTATGGCTGCTTAACGGGAAAGGTGAGGTGGGGTGATACATAAAACAAGGGTATCAAATTAGCTCAGATACCGTTCCATAAACCCAATATGTAATAGACAAGACCTACTCCTTGCTCAGAGAACTGGACTCAACACGCCCTATTCACCGCACAAGATTATATCTGACTAGTAATAATCGTAAAGCCTATGTATTGATATCTCTCTGTTAGTGTGTCAAGTGGGTGTAAAGCGGCATAAACACAGCAGTGAAAAGCAGCTAAATCCCATTATGAAAATAAATTACTTTGAAAAGCCCATGAAACAAAGACAGTGAACGAGAGAGGAATTCTTACACAATGCGTTCAGGGGCTGTGATGCAACCTGGATTGACCATATCTAGACCCACAGCTGGATGAGACATAAGGGTGGACACTCTTGGGGCTGAGAGGTTTGGTGAGGTTGGGTGAGCAAACGCAGACCCTTTAAAGTAATACTGCATGGTACCCATCGCATGGGTCCCAAATCTCCAGGTTCAAGGGCATCTTCCTACATCAAAAACATGCATGAGAAACCCAGAAGATGGTACACAGTGTGATGGGGAAAGGTTTCTAAAACGCACCTCATTTCTCATCGCCTTGTGCCCGGGTTCGCCATTCCAGCCGCTTTACTAGCAAGCTCCCTACTTGGAGCATCAGCACCTTTAACCTCCTGTTCCGTACAGGTTGCAATTTGTCCTGAGGATAAACGGGAAGACGTGGAACCAACGAGAGACTAGCTCTTGGTGTTGGGACAGGCACAGGTCACTCTATTTTCCCATCAGAAAGAAGAATTAACCACAGGCTCAGCCTGCCCCCCGGAACCAGAACAGGGCCTGAAGCCATTCTGCGATTTTGCGGCCAGCTCCCATAAAAACGAGTTGTAAAATGGAGGTTCAGGGCACTGCAATTCACAAACCTGCAGAGTTATAAATGATAACTCTCGTCCACAAATATATTGAGGGAAGGCAAAGAAGAGGATTTGAAATCAAGGCAGAATTGCAGGAAAGAGATTTCAGGAGGTAGATTCGAATCGCCTTTAAAGCACATGAAAAGTGGCAAAACGTTGACAATGATGCCCTTGGCCAAAAAGGGCGTATGCGTTTTTTCCTGAATATATTCAGGAAAAAACGCATACGCCCTTTTTGGCCAACCAAGCAACCTGGAAAGGCAAATCAGCGCTACAAACAAGTCTCGCTTCCCATCGGTCAAAAGGGCCATGCTGAAAAAAGTGTCAAAACCAGAAATGCAGGACAGGCCATGGAGAAATGGGAGCCTTGCTACACTGATGGGCGGGATGTAAATTGCCAACAGCCACTCTGGAGAAGTGTACGGTGAGTCCTGAAACATCTGAAAAACACAGCTTAGAGAGCATAGGGCACTTCCACTCATGGGGGTATGAATTGGGAAAATGAAAAATCAGCAAGACACAAGCACCCCAAAGTTTAGGGCTGCTCTGTTGACAAGGACCTCCACTTCATTCCACCTTAAATATCCCAGGAAAGAGAAAAATGGGTAAAGAAGTTGTGGTCCTTATGTACAATGGAATATCACTCAGCCATGAAATCAATGTCATAAGGCTAGTAGCAGCATGATGAGTGGATTTAGGTACGACGATTCTAAGTGAAATAAGTCACACAGAAAAGGACACTTCTCATAAGGTATGACTGATAGAGGGAATGTAAAAACCGTTACACTTGAACTGAATTACAAAACAGAACAGAGTCACACATGCAGAAAACACACTATGGCTGCTTAACGGGAAAGGTGAGGTGGGGTGATACATAAAACAAGGGTATCAAATTAGCTCAGATACCATTCCATAAACCCAATATGTAATAGACAAGACCTACTCCTTGCTCAGAGAACTGGACTCAACACGCCCTATTCACCGCACAAGATTATATCTGACTAGTAATAATCGTAAAGCCTATGTATTGATATCTCTCTGTTAGTGTGTCAAGTGGGTGTAAAGCGGCATAAACACAGCAGTGAAAAGCAGCTAAATCCCATTATGAAAATAAATTACTTTGAAAAGCCCATGAAACAAAGACAGTGAACGAGAGAGGAATTCTTACACAATGCGTTCAGGGGCTGTGATGCAACCTGGATTGACCATATCTAGACCCACAGCTGGATGAGACATAAGGGTGGACACTCTTGGGGCTGAGAGGTTTGGTGAGGTTGGGTGAGCAAACGCAGACCCTTTAAAGTAATACTGCATGGTACCCATCGCATGGGTCCCAAATCTCCAGCTTCAAGGGCATCTTCCTACATCAAAAACATGCATGAGAAACCCAGAAGATGGTACACAGTGTGATGGGGAAAGGTTTCTAAAACGCACCTCATTTCTCATCGCCTTGTGCCCGGGTTCGCCATTCCAGCCGCTTTACTAGCAAGCTCCCTACTTGGAGCATCAGCACCTTTAACCTCCTGTTCCGTACAGGTTGCAATTTGTCCTGAGGATAAACGGGAAGACGTGGAACCAACGAGAGACTAGCTCTTGGTGTTGGGACAGGCACAGGTCACTCTATTTTCCCATCAGAAAGAAGAATTAACCACAGGCTCAGCCTGCCCCCCGGAACCAGAACAGGGCCTGAAGCCATTCTGCGATTTTGCCGCCAGCTCCCATAAAAACGAGTTGTAAAATGGAGGTTCAGGGCACTGCAATTCACAAACCTGCAGAGTTATAAATGATAACTCTCGTCCACAAATATATTGAGGGAAGGCAAAGAAGAGGATTTGAAATCAAGGCAGAATTGCAGGAAAGAGATTTCAGGAGGTAGATTCGAATCGCCTTTAAAGCACATGAAAAGCGGCAAAACGTTGACAATGATGCCCTTGGCCAAAAAGGGCGTATGCGTTTTTTCCTGAATATATTCAGGAAAAAACGCATACGCCCTTTTTGGCCAACCAAGCAACCTGGAAAGGCAAATCAGCGCTACAAACAAGTCTCGCTTCCCATCGGTCAAAAGGGCCATGCTGAAAAAAGTGTCAAAACCAGAAATGCAGGACAGGCCATGGAGAAATGGGAGCCTTGCTACACTGATGGGCGGGATGTAAATTGCCAACAGCCACTCTGGAGAAGTGTACGGTGAGTCCTGAAACATCTGAAAAACACAGCTTAGAGAGCATAGGGCACTTCCACTCATGGGGGTATGAATTGGGAAAATGAAAAATCAGCAAGACACAAGCACCCCAAAGTTTAGGGCTGCTCTGTTGACAAGGACCTCCACTTCATTCCACCTTAAATATCCCAGGAAAGAGAAAAATGGGTAAAGAAGTTGTGGTCCTTATGTACAATGGAATATCACTCAGCCATGAAATCAATGTCATAAGGCTAGTAGCAGCATGATGAGTGGATTTAGGTACGACGATTCTAAGTGAAATAAGTCACACAGAAAAGGACACTTCTCATAAGGTATCACTGATAGAGGGAATGTAAAAACCGTTACACTTGAACTGAATTACAAAACAGAACAGAGTCACACATGCAGAAAACACACTATGGCTGCTTAACGGGAAAGGTGAGGTGGGGTGATACATAAAACAAGGGTATCAAATTAGCTCAGATACCGTTCCATAAACCCAATATGTAATAGACAAGACCTACTCCTTGCTCAGAGAACTGGACTCAACACGCCCTATTCACCGCACAAGATTATATCTGACTAGTAATAATCGTAAAGCCTATGTATTGATATCTCTCTGTTAGTGTGTCAAGTGGGTGTAAAGCGGCATAAACACAGCAGTGAAAAGCAGCTAAATCCCATTATGAAAATAAATTACTTTGAAAAGCCCATGAAACAAAGACAGTGAACGAGAGAGGAATTCTTACACAATGCGTTCAGGGGCTGTGATGCAACCTGGATTGACCATATCTAGACCCACAGCTGGATGAGACATAAGGGTGGACACTCTTGGGGCTGAGAGGTTTGGTGAGGTTGGGTGAGCAAACGCAGACCCTTTAAAGTAATACTGCATGGTACCCATCGCATGGGTCCCAAATCTCCAGGTTCAAGGGCATCTTCCTACATCAAAAACATGCATGAGAAACCCAGAAGATGGTACACAGTGTGATGGGGAAAGGTTTCTAAAACGCACCTCATTTCTCATCGCCTTGTGCCCGGGTTCGCCATTCCAGCCGCTTTACTAGCAAGCTCCCTACTTGGAGCATCAGCACCTTTAACCTCCTGTTCCGTACAGGTTGCAATTTGTCCTGAGGATAAACGGGAAGACGTGGAACCAACGAGAGACTAGCTCTTGGTGTTGGGACAGGCACAGGTCACTCTATTTTCCCATCAGAAAGAAGAATTAACCACAGGCTCAGCCTGCCCCCCGGAACCAGAACAGGGCCTGAAGCCATTCTGCGATTTTGCCGCCAGCTCCCATAAAAACGAGTTGTAAAATGGAGGTTCAGGGCACTGCAATTCACAAACCTGCAGAGTTATAAATGATAACTCTCGTCCACAAATATATTGAGGGAAGGCAAAGAAGAGGATTTGAAATCAAGGCAGAATTGCAGGAAAGAGATTTCAGGAGGTAGATTCGAATCGCCTTTAAAGCACATGAAAAGCGGCAAAACGTTGACAATGATGCCCTTGGCCAAAAAGGGCGTATGCGTTTTTTCCTGAATATATTCAGGAAAAAACGCATACGCCCTTTTTGGCCAACCAAGCAACCTGGAAAGGCAAATCAGCGCTACAAACAAGTCTCGCTTCCCATCGGTCAAAAGGGCCATGCTGAAAAAAGTGTCAAAACCAGAAATGCAGGACAGGCCATGGAGAAATGGGAGCCTTGCTACACTGATGGGCGGGATGTAAATTGCCAACAGCCACTCTGGAGAAGTGTACGGTGAGTCCTGAAACATCTGAAAAACACAGCTTAGAGAGCATAGGGCACTTCCACTCATGGGGGTATGAATTGGGAAAATGAAAAATCAGCAAGACACAAGCACCCCAAAGTTTAGGGCTGCTCTGTTGACAAGGACCTCCACTTCATTCCACCTTAAATATCCCAGGAAAGAGAAAAATGGGTAAAGAAGTTGTGGTCCTTATGTACAATGGAATATCACTCAGCCATGAAATCAATGTCATAAGGCTAGTAGCAGCATGATGAGTGGATTTAGGTACGACGATTCTAAGTGAAATAAGTCACACAGAAAAGGACACTTCTCATAAGGTATGACTGATAGAGGGAATGTAAAAACCGTTACACTTGAACTGAATTACAAAACAGAACAGAGTCACACATGCAGAAAACACACTATGGCTGCTTAACGGGAAAGGTGAGGTGGGGTGATACATAAAACAAGGGTATCAAATTAGCTCAGATACCGTTCCATAAACCCAATATGTAATAGACAAGACCTACTCCTTGCTCAGAGAACTGGACTCAACACGCCCTATTCACCGCACAAGATTATATCTGACTAGTAATAATCGTAAAGCCTATGTATTGATATCTCTCTGTTAGTGTGTCAAGTGGGTGTAAAGCGGCATAAACACAGCAGTGAAAAGCAGCTAAATCCCATTATGAAAATAAATTACTTTGAAAAGCCCATGAAACAAAGACAGTGAACGAGAGAGGAATTCTTACACAATGCGTTCAGGGGCTGTGATGCAACCTGGATTGACCATATCTAGACCCACAGCTGGATGAGACATAAGGGTGGACACTCTTGGGGCTGAGAGGTTTGGTGAGGTTGGGTGAGCAAACGCAGACCCTTTAAAGTAATACTGCATGGTACCCATCGCATGGGTCCCAAATCTCCAGGTTCAAGGGCATCTTCCTACATCAAAAACATGCATGAGAAACCCAGAAGATGGTACACAGTGTGATGGGGAAAGGTTTCTAAAACGCACCTCATTTCTCATCGCCTTGTGCCCGGGTTCGCCATTCCAGCCGCTTTACTAGCAAGCTCCCTACTTGGAGCATCAGCACCTTTAACCTCCTGTTCCGTACAGGTTGCAATTTGTCCTGAGGATAAACGGGAAGACGTGGAACCAACGAGAGACTAGCTCTTGGTGTTGGGACAGGCACAGGTCACTCTATTTTCCCATCAGAAAGAAGAATTAACCACAGGCTCAGCCTGCCCCCCGGAACCAGAACAGGGCCTGAAGCCATTCTGCGATTTTGCGGCCAGCTCCCATAAAAACGAGTTGTAAAATGGAGGTTCAGGGCACTGCAATTCACAAACCTGCAGAGTTATAAATGATAACTCTCGTCCACAAATATATTGAGGGAAGGCAAAGAAGAGGATTTGAAATCAAGGCAGAATTGCAGGAAAGAGATTTCAGGAGGTAGATTCGAATCGCCTTTAAAGCACATGAAAAGTGGCAAAACGTTGACAATGATGCCCTTGGCCAAAAAGGGCGTATGCGTTTTTTCCTGAATATATTCAGGAAAAAACGCATACGCCCTTTTTGGCCAACCAAGCAACCTGGAAAGGCAAATCAGCGCTACAAACAAGTCTCGCTTCCCATCGGTCAAAAGGGCCATGCTGAAAAAAGTGTCAAAACCAGAAATGCAGGACAGGCCATGGAGAAATGGGAGCCTTGCTACACTGATGGGCGGGATGTAAATTGCCAACAGCCACTCTGGAGAAGTGTACGGTGAGTCCTGAAACATCTGAAAAACACAGCTTAGAGAGCATAGGGCACTTCCACTCATGGGGGTATGAATTGGGAAAATGAAAAATCAGCAAGACACAAGCACCCCAAAGTTTAGGGCTGCTCTGTTGACAAGGACCTCCACTTCATTCCACCTTAAATATCCCAGGAAAGAGAAAAATGGGTAAAGAAGTTGTGGTCCTTATGTACAATGGAATATCACTCAGCCATGAAATCAATGTCATAAGGCTAGTAGCAGCATGATGAGTGGATTTAGGTACGACGATTCTAAGTGAAATAAGTCACACAGAAAAGGACACTTCTCATAAGGTATGACTGATAGAGGGAATGTAAAAACCGTTACACTTGAACTGAATTACAAAACAGAACAGAGTCACACATGCAGAAAACACACTATGGCTGCTTAACGGGAAAGGTGAGGTGGGGTGATACATAAAACAAGGGTATCAAATTAGCTCAGATACCATTCCATAAACCCAATATGTAATAGACAAGACCTACTCCTTGCTCAGAGAACTGGACTCAACACGCCCTATTCACCGCACAAGATTATATCTGACTAGTAATAATCGTAAAGCCTATGTATTGATATCTCTCTGTTAGTGTGTCAAGTGGGTGTAAAGCGGCATAAACACAGCAGTGAAAAGCAGCTAAATCCCATTATGAAAATAAATTACTTTGAAAAGCCCATGAAACAAAGACAGTGAACGAGAGAGGAATTCTTACACAATGCGTTCAAGGGCTGTGATGCAACCTGGATTGACCATATCTAGACCCACAGCTGGATGAGACATAAGGGTGGACACTCTTGGGGCTGAGAGGTTTGGTGAGGTTGGGTGAGCAAACGCAGACCCTTTAAAGTAATACTGCATGGTACCCATCGCATGGGTCCCAAATCTCCAGCTTCAAGGGCATCTTCCTACATCAAAAACATGCATGAGAAACCCAGAAGATGGTACACAGTGTGATGGGGAAAGGTTTCTAAAACGCACCTCATTTCTCATCGCCTTGTGCCCGGGTTCGCCATTCCAGCCGCTTTACTAGCAAGCTCCCTACTTGGAGCATCAGCACCTTTAACCTCCTGTTCCGTACAGGTTGCAATTTGTCCTGAGGATAAACGGGAAGACGTGGAACCAACGAGAGACTAGCTCTTGGTGTTGGGACAGGCACAGGTCACTCTATTTTCCCATCAGAAAGAAGAATTAACCACAGGCTCAGCCTGCCCCCCGGAACCAGAACAGGGCCTGAAGCCATTCTGCGATTTTGCCGCCAGCTCCCATAAAAACGAGTTGTAAAATGGAGGTTCAGGGCACTGCAATTCACAAACCTGCAGAGTTATAAATGATAACTCTCGTCCACAAATATATTGAGGGAAGGCAAAGAAGAGGATTTGAAATCAAGGCAGAATTGCAGGAAAGAGATTTCAGGAGGTAGATTCGAATCGCCTTTAAAGCACATGAAAAGCGGCAAAACGTTGACAATGATGCCCTTGGCCAAAAAGGGCGTATGCGTTTTTTCCTGAATATATTCAGGAAAAAACGCATACGCCCTTTTTGGCCAACCAAGCAACCTGGAAAGGCAAATCAGCGCTACAAACAAGTCTCGCTTCCCATCGGTCAAAAGGGCCATGCTGAAAAAAGTGTCAAAACCAGAAATGCAGGACAGGCCATGGAGAAATGGGAGCCTTGCTACACTGATGGGCGGGATGTAAATTGCCAACAGCCACTCTGGAGAAGTGTACGGTGAGTCCTGAAACATCTGAAAAACACAGCTTAGAGAGCATAGGGCACTTCCACTCATGGGGGTATGAATTGGGAAAATGAAAAATCAGCAAGACACAAGCACCCCAAAGTTTAGGGCTGCTCTGTTGACAAGGACCTCCACTTCATTCCACCTTAAATATCCCAGGAAAGAGAAAAATGGGTAAAGAAGTTGTGGTCCTTATGTACAATGGAATATCACTCAGCCATGAAATCAATGTCATAAGGCTAGTAGCAGCATGATGAGTGGATTTAGGTACGACGATTCTAAGTGAAATAAGTCACACAGAAAAGGACACTTCTCATAAGGTATCACTGATAGAGGGAATGTAAAAACCGTTACACTTGAACTGAATTACAAAACAGAACAGAGTCACACATGCAGAAAACACACTATGGCTGCTTAACGGGAAAGGTGAGGTGGGGTGATACATAAAACAAGGGTATCAAATTAGCTCAGATACCGTTCCATAAACCCAATATGTAATAGACAAGACCTACTCCTTGCTCAGAGAACTGGACTCAACACGCCCTATTCACCGCACAAGATTATATCTGACTAGTAATAATCGTAAAGCCTATGTATTGATATCTCTCTGTTAGTGTGTCAAGTGGGTGTAAAGCGGCATAAACACAGCAGTGAAAAGCAGCTAAATCCCATTATGAAAATAAATTACTTTGAAAAGCCCATGAAACAAAGACAGTGAACGAGAGAGGAATTCTTACACAATGCGTTCAGGGGCTGTGATGCAACCTGGATTGACCATATCTAGACCCACAGCTGGATGAGACATAAGGGTGGACACTCTTGGGGCTGAGAGGTTTGGTGAGGTTGGGTGAGCAAACGCAGACCCTTTAAAGTAATACTGCATGGTACCCATCGCATGGGTCCCAAATCTCCAGGTTCAAGGGCATCTTCCTACATCAAAAACATGCATGAGAAACCCAGAAGATGGTACACAGTGTGATGGGGAAAGGTTTCTAAAACGCACCTCATTTCTCATCGCCTTGTGCCCGGGTTCGCCATTCCAGCCGCTTTACTAGCAAGCTCCCTACTTGGAGCATCAGCACCTTTAACCTCCTGTTCCGTACAGGTTGCAATTTGTCCTGAGGATAAACGGGAAGACGTGGAACCAACGAGAGACTAGCTCTTGGTGTTGGGACAGGCACAGGTCACTCTATTTTCCCATCAGAAAGAAGAATTAACCACAGGCTCAGCCTGCCCCCCGGAACCAGAACAGGGCCTGAAGCCATTCTGCGATTTTGCCGCCAGCTCCCATAAAAACGAGTTGTAAAATGGAGGTTCAGGGCACTGCAATTCACAAACCTGCAGAGTTATAAATGATAACTCTCGTCCACAAATATATTGAGGGAAGGCAAAGAAGAGGATTTGAAATCAAGGCAGAATTGCAGGAAAGAGATTTCAGGAGGTAGATTCGAATCGCCTTTAAAGCACATGAAAAGCGGCAAAACGTTGACAATGATGCCCTTGGCCAAAAAGGGCGTATGCGTTTTTTCCTGAATATATTCAGGAAAAAACGCATACGCCCTTTTTGGCCAACCAAGCAACCTGGAAAGGCAAATCAGCGCTACAAACAAGTCTCGCTTCCCATCGGTCAAAAGGGCCATGCTGAAAAAAGTGTCAAAACCAGAAATGCAGGACAGGCCATGGAGAAATGGGAGCCTTGCTACACTGATGGGCGGGATGTAAATTGCCAACAGCCACTCTGGAGAAGTGTACGGTGAGTCCTGAAACATCTGAAAAACACAGCTTAGAGAGCATAGGGCACTTCCACTCATGGGGGTATGAATTGGGAAAATGAAAAATCAGCAAGACACAAGCACCCCAAAGTTTAGGGCTGCTCTGTTGACAAGGACCTCCACTTCATTCCACCTTAAATATCCCAGGAAAGAGAAAAATGGGTAAAGAAGTTGTGGTCCTTATGTACAATGGAATATCACTCAGCCATGAAATCAATGTCATAAGGCTAGTAGCAGCATGATGAGTGGATTTAGGTACGACGATTCTAAGTGAAATAAGTCACACAGAAAAGGACACTTCTCATAAGGTATGACTGATAGAGGGAATGTAAAAACCGTTACACTTGAACTGAATTACAAAACAGAACAGAGTCACACATGCAGAAAACACACTATGGCTGCTTAACGGGAAAGGTGAGGTGGGGTGATACATAAAACAAGGGTATCAAATTAGCTCAGATACCATTCCATAAACCCAATATGTAATAGACAAGACCTACTCCTTGCTCAGAGAACTGGACTCAACACGCCCTATTCACCGCACAAGATTATATCTGACTAGTAATAATCGTAAAGCCTATGTATTGATATCTCTCTGTTAGTGTGTCAAGTGGGTGTAAAGCGGCATAAACACAGCAGTGAAAAGCAGCTAAATCCCATTATGAAAATAAATTACTTTGAAAAGCCCATGAAACAAAGACAGTGAACGAGAGAGGAATTCTTACACAATGCGTTCAGGGGCTGTGATGCAACCTGGATTGACCATATCTAGACCCACAGCTGGATCAGACATAAGGGTGGACACTCTTGGGGCTGAGAGGTTTGGTGAGGTTGGGTGAGCAAACGCAGACCCTTTAAAGTAATACTGCATGGTACCCATCGCATGGGTCCCAAATCTCCAGGTTCAAGGGCATCTTCCTACATCAAAAACATGCATGAGAAACCCAGAAGATGGTACACAGTGTGATGGGGAAAGGTTTCTAAAACGCACCTCATTTCTCATCGCCTTGTGCCCGGGTTCGCCATTCCAGCCGCTTTACTAGCAAGCTCCCTACTTGGAGCATCAGCACCTTTAACCTCCTGTTCCGTACAGGTTGCAATTTGTCCTGAGGATAAACGGGAAGACGTGGAACCAACGAGAGACTAGCTCTTGGTGTTGGGACAGGCACAGGTCACTCTATTTTCCCATCAGAAAGAAGAATTAACCACAGGCTCAGCCTGCCCCCCGGAACCAGAACAGGGCCTGAAGCCATTCTGCGATTTTGCCGCCAGCTCCCATAAAAACGAGTTGTAAAATGGAGGTTCAGGGCACTGCAATTCACAAACCTGCAGAGTTATAAATGATAACTCTCGTCCACAAATATATTGAGGGAAGGCAAAGAAGAGGATTTGAAATCAAGGCAGAATTGCAGGAAAGAGATTTCAGGAGGTAGATTCGAATCGCCTTTAAAGCACATGAAAAGCGGCAAAACGTTGACAATGATGCCCTTGGCCAAAAAGGGCGTATGCGTTTTTTCCTGAATATATTCAGGAAAAAACGCATACGCCCTTTTTGGCCAACCAAGCAACCTGGAAAGGCAAATCAGCGCTACAAACAAGTCTCGCTTCCCATCGGTCAAAAGGGCCATGCTGAAAAAAGTGTCAAAACCAGAAATGCAGGACAGGCCATGGAGAAATGGGAGCCTTGCTACACTGATGGGCGGGATGTAAATTGCCAACAGCCACTCTGGAGAAGTGTACGGTGAGTCCTGAAACATCTGAAAAACACAGCTTAGAGAGCATAGGGCACTTCCACTCATGGGGGTATGAATTGGGAAAATGAAAAATCAGCAAGACACAAGCACCCCAAAGTTTAGGGCTGCTCTGTTGACAAGGACCTCCACTTCATTCCACCTTAAATATCCCAGGAAAGAGAAAAATGGGTAAAGAAGTTGTGGTCCTTATGTACAATGGAATATCACTCAGCCATGAAATCAATGTCATAAGGCTAGTAGCAGCATGATGAGTGGATTTAGGTACGACGATTCTAAGTGAAATAAGTCACACAGAAAAGGACACTTCTCATAAGGTATCACTGATAGAGGGAATGTAAAAACCGTTACACTTGAACTGAATTACAAAACAGAACAGAGTCACACATGCAGAAAACACACTATGGCTGCTTAACGGGAAAGGTGAGGTGGGGTGATACATAAAACAAGGGTATCAAATTAGCTCAGATACCGTTCCATAAACCCAATATGTAATAGACAAGACCTACTCCTTGCTCAGAGAACTGGACTCAACACGCCCTATTCACCGCACAAGAATATATCTGACTAGTAATAATCGTAAAGCCTATGTATTGATATCTCTCTGTTAGTGTGTCAAGTGGGTGTAAAGCGGCATAAACACAGCAGTGAAAAGCAGCTAAACCCCATTATAAAAATAAATTACTTTGAAACACCCATGAAACAAAGACAGTGAAAGAGAGAGAAATTCTTACACAATGCGTTCAGGGGCTGTGATGCAACCTGGATTGACCATATCTAGACTCACAGCTGGATCAGACATAAGGGTGGACACTCTTGGGGCTGAGAGGTTTGGTGAGGTTGGGTGAGCAAACGCAGACCCTTTAAAGTAATACTGCATTGTACCCATCGCATGGGTCCCAAATCTCCAGCTTCAAGGGCATCTTCCTACATCAAAAACATGCATGAGAAACCCAGAAGATGGTACACCGTGTGATGGGGAAAGGTTTCTAAAACGCACCTCATTTCTCATCGCCTTGTGCCCAGGTTCGCCATTCCAGCCGCTTTACTAGCAAGCTCCCTACTTGGAGCATCAGCACCTTTAACCTCCTGTTCCGTACAGGTTGCAATTTGTCCTGAGGATAAACGGGAAGACGTGGAACCAACGAGAGACTAGCTCTTGGTGTTGGGACAGGCACAGGTCACTCTATTTTCCCATCAGAAAGAAGAATTAACCACAGGCTCAGCCTGCCCCCCGGAACCAGAACAGGGCCTGAAGCCATTCTGCGATTTTGCCGCCAGCTCCCATAAAAACGAGTTGTAAAATGGAGGTTCAGGGCACTGCAATTCACAAACCTGCAGAGTTATAAATGATAACTCTCGTCCACAAATATATTGAGGGAAGGCAAAGAAGAGGATTTGAAATCAAGGCAGAATTGCAGGAAAGAGATTTCAGGAGGTAGATTCGAATCGCCTTTAAAGCACATGAAAAGCGGCAAAACGTTGACAATGATGCCCTTGGCCAAAAAGGGCGTATGCGTTTTTTCCTGAATATATTCAGGAAAAAACGCATACGCCCTTTTTGGCCAACCAAGCAACCTGGAAAGGCAAATCAGCGCTACAAACAAGTCTCGCTTCCCATCGGTCAAAAGGGCCATGCTGAAAAAAGTGTCAAAACCAGAAATGCAGGACAGGCCATGGAGAAATGGGAGCCTTGCTACACTGATGGGCGGGATGTAAATTGCCAACAGCCACTCTGGAGAAGTGTACGGTGAGTCCTGAAACATCTGAAAAACACAGCTTAGAGAGCATAGGGCACTTCCACTCATGGGGGTATGAATTGGGAAAATGAAAAATCAGCAAGACACAAGCACCCCAAAGTTTAGGGCTGCTCTGTTGACAAGGACCTCCACTTCATTCCACCTTAAATATCCCAGGAAAGAGAAAAATGGGTAAAGAAGTTGTGGTCCTTATGTACAATGGAATATCACTCAGCCATGAAATCAATGTCATAAGGCTAGTAGCAGCATGATGAGTGGATTTAGGTACGACGATTCTAAGTGAAATAAGTCACACAGAAAAGGACACTTCTCATAAGGTATGACTGATAGAGGGAATGTAAAAACCGTTACACTTGAACTGAATTACAAAACAGAACAGAGTCACACATGCAGAAAACACACTATGGCTGCTTAACGGGAAAGGTGAGGTGGGGTGATACATAAAACAAGGGTATCAAATTAGCTCAGATACCGTTCCATAAACCCAATATGTAATAGACAAGACCTACTCCTTGCTCAGAGAACTGGACTCAACACGCCCTATTCACCGCACAAGATTATATCTGACTAGTAATAATCGTAAAGCCTATGTATTGATATCTCTCTGTTAGTGTGTCAAGTGGGTGTAAAGCGGCATAAACACAGCAGTGAAAAGCAGCTAAATCCCATTATGAAAATAAATTACTTTGAAAAGCCCATGAAACAAAGACAGTGAACGAGAGAGGAATTCTTACACAATGCGTTCAGGGGCTGTGATGCAACCTGGATTGACCATATCTAGACCCACAGCTGGATGAGACATAAGGGTGGACACTCTTGGGGCTGAGAGGTTTGGTGAGGTTGGGTGAGCAAACGCAGACCCTTTAAAGTAATACTGCATGGTACCCATCGCATGGGTCCCAAATCTCCAGGTTCAAGGGCATCTTCCTACATCAAAAACATGCATGAGAAACCCAGAAGATGGTACACAGTGTGATGGGGAAAGGTTTCTAAAACGCACCTCATTTCTCATCGCCTTGTGCCCGGGTTCGCCATTCCAGCCGCTTTACTAGCAAGCTCCCTACTTGGAGCATCAGCACCTTTAACCTCCTGTTCCGTACAGGTTGCAATTTGTCCTGAGGATAAACGGGAAGACGTGGAACCAACGAGAGACTAGCTCTTGGTGTTGGGACAGGCACAGGTCACTCTATTTTCCCATCAGAAAGAAGAATTAACCACAGGCTCAGCCTGCCCCCCGGAACCAGAACAGGGCCTGAAGCCATTCTGCGATTTTGCCGCCAGCTCCCATAAAAACGAGTTGTAAAATGGAGGTTCAGGGCACTGCAATTCACAAACCTGCAGAGTTATAAATGATAACTCTCGTCCACAAATATATTGAGGGAAGGCAAAGAAGAGGATTTGAAATCAAGGCAGAATTGCAGGAAAGAGATTTCAGGAGGTAGATTCGAATCGCCTTTAAAGCACATGAAAAGCGGCAAAACGTTGACAATGATGCCCTTGGCCAAAAAGGGCGTATGCGTTTTTTCCTGAATATATTCAGGAAAAAACGCATACGCCCTTTTTGGCCAACCAAGCAACCTGGAAAGGCAAATCAGCGCTACAAACAAGTCTCGCTTCCCATCGGTCAAAAGGGCCATGCTGAAAAAAGTGTCAAAACCAGAAATGCAGGACAGGCCATGGAGAAATGGGAGCCTTGCTACACTGATGGGCGGGATGTAAATTGCCAACAGCCACTCTGGAGAAGTGTACGGTGAGTCCTGAAACATCTGAAAAACACAGCTTAGAGAGCATAGGGCACTTCCACTCATGGGGGTATGAATTGGGAAAATGAAAAATCAGCAAGACACAAGCACCCCAAAGTTTAGGGCTGCTCTGTTGACAAGGACCTCCACTTCATTCCACCTTAAATATCCCAGGAAAGAGAAAAATGGGTAAAGAAGTTGTGGTCCTTATGTACAATGGAATATCACTCAGCCATGAAATCAATGTCATAAGGCTAGTAGCAGCATGATGAGTGGATTTAGGTACGACGATTCTAAGTGAAATAAGTCACACAGAAAAGGACACTTCTCATAAGGTATGACTGATAGAGGGAATGTAAAAACCGTTACACTTGAACTGAATTACAAAACAGAACAGAGTCACACATGCAGAAAACACACTATGGCTGCTTAACGGGAAAGGTGAGGTGGGGTGATACATAAAACAAGGGTATCAAATTAGCTCAGATACCGTTCCATAAACCCAATATGTAATAGACAAGACCTACTCCTTGCTCAGAGAACTGGACTCAACACGCCCTATTCACCGCACAAGATTATATCTGACTAGTAATAATCGTAAAGCCTATGTATTGATATCTCTCTGTTAGTGTGTCAAGTGGGTGTAAAGCGGCATAAACACAGCAGTGAAAAGCAGCTAAATCCCATTATGAAAATAAATTACTTTGAAAAGCCCATGAAACAAAGACAGTGAACGAGAGAGGAATTCTTACACAATGCGTTCAGGGGCTGTGATGCAACCTGGATTGACCATATCTAGACTCACAGCTGGATGAGACATAAGGGTGGACACTCTTGGGGCTGAGAGGTTTGGTGAGGTTGGGTGAGCAAACGCAGACCCTTTAAAGTAATACTGCATGGTACCCATCGCATGGGTCCCAAATCTCCAGGTTCAAGGGCATCTTCCTACATCAAAAACATGCATGAGAAACCCAGAAGATGGTACACCGTGTGATGGGGAAAGGTTTCTAAAACGCACCTCATTTCTCATCACCTTGTGCCCGGGTTCGCCATTCCAGCCGCTTTACTAGCAAGCTCCCTACTTGGAGCATCAGCACCTTTAACCTCCTGTTCCGTACAGGTTGCAATTTGTCCTGAGGATAAACGGGAAGACGTGGAACCAACGAGAGACTAGCTCTTGGTGTTGGGACAGGCACAGGTCACTCTATTTTCCCATCAGAAAGAAGAATTAACCACAGGCTCAGCCTGCCCCCCGGAACCAGAACAGGGCCTGAAGCCATTCTGCGATTTTGCCGCCAGCTCCCATAAAAACGAGTTGTAAAATGGAGGTTCAGGGCACTGCAATTCACAAACCTGCAGAGTTATAAATGATAACTCTCGTCCACAAATATATTGAGGGAAGGCAAAGAAGAGGATTTGAAATCAAGGCAGAATTGCAGGAAAGAGATTTCAGGAGGTAGATTCGAATCGCCTTTAAAGCACATGAAAAGCGGCAAAACGTTGACAATGATGCCCTTGGCCAAAAAGGGCGTATGCGTTTTTTCCTGAATATATTCAGGAAAAAACGCATACGCCCTTTTTGGCCAACCAAGCAACCTGGAAAGGCAAATCAGCGCTACAAACAAGTCTCGCTTCCCATCGGTCAAAAGGGCCATGCTGAAAAAAGTGTCAAAACCAGAAATGCAGGACAGGCCATGGAGAAATGGGAGCCTTGCTACACTGATGGGCGGGATGTAAATTGCCAACAGCCACTCTGGAGAAGTGTACGGTGAGTCCTGAAACATCTGAAAAACACAGCTTAGAGAGCATAGGGCACTTCCACTCATGGGGGTATGAATTGGGAAAATGAAAAATCAGCAAGACACAAGCACCCCAAAGTTTAGGGCTGCTCTGTTGACAAGGACCTCCACTTCATTCCACCTTAAATATCCCAGGAAAGAGAAAAATGGGTAAAGAAGTTGTGGTCCTTATGTACAATGGAATATCACTCAGCCATGAAATCAATGTCATAAGGCTAGTAGCAGCATGATGAGTGGATTTAGGTACGACGATTCTAAGTGAAATAAGTCACACAGAAAAGGACACTTCTCATAAGGTATGACTGATAGAGGGAATGTAAAAACCGTTACACTTGAACTGAATTACAAAACAGAACAGAGTCACACATGCAGAAAACACACTATGGCTGCTTAACGGGAAAGGTGAGGTGGGGTGATACATAAAACAAGGGTATCAAATTAGCTCAGATACCGTTCCATAAACCCAATATGTAATAGACAAGACCTACTACTTGCTCAGAGAACTGGACTCAACACGCCCTATTCACCGCACAAGATTATATCTGACTAGTAATAATCGTAAAGCCTATGTATTGATATCTCTCTGTTAGTGTGTCAAGTGGGTGTAAAGCGGCATAAACACAGCAGTGAAAAGCAGCTAAATCCCATTATGAAAATAAATTACTTTGAAAAGCCCATGAAACAAAGACAGTGAACGAGAGAGGAATTCTTACACAATGCGTTCAGGGGCTGTGATGCAACCTGGATTGACCATATCTAGACTCACAGCTGGATGAGACATAAGGGTGGACACTCTTGGGGCTGAGAGGTTTGGTGAGGTTGGGTGAGCAAACGCAGACCCTTTAAAGTAATACTGCATGGTACCCATCGCATGGGTCCCAAATCTCCAGGTTCAAGGGCATCTTCCTACATCAAAAACATGCATGAGAAACCCAGAAGATGGTACACCGTGTGATGGGGAAAGGTTTCTAAAACGCACCTCATTTCTCATCGCCTTGTGCCCGGGTTCGCCATTCCAGCCGCTTTACTAGCAAGCTCCCTACTTGGAGCATCAGCACCTTTAACCTCCTGTTCCGTACAGGTTGCAATTTGTCCTGAGGATAAACGGGAAGACGTGGAACCAACGAGAGACTAGCTCTTGGTGTTGGGACAGGCACAGGTCACTCTATTTTCCCATCAGAAAGAAGAATTAACCACAGGCTCAGCCTGCCCCCCGGAACCAGAACAGGGCCTGAAGCCATTCTGCGATTTTGCCGCCAGCTCCCATAAAAACGAGTTGTAAAATGGAGGTTCAGGGCACTGCAATTCACAAACCTGCAGAGTTATAAATGATAACTCTCGTCCACAAATATATTGAGGGAAGGCAAAGAAGAGGATTTGAAATCAAGGCAGAATTGCAGGAAAGAGATTTCAGGAGGTAGATTCGAATCGCCTTTAAAGCACATGAAAAGCGGCAAAACGTTGACAATGATGCCCTTGGCCAAAAAGGGCGTATGCGTTTTTTCCTGAATATATTCAGGAAAAAACGCATACGCCCTTTTTGGCCAACCAAGCAACCTGGAAAGGCAAATCAGCGCTACAAACAAGTCTCGCTTCCCATCGGTCAAAAGGGCCATGCTGAAAAAAGTGTCAAAACCAGAAATGCAGGACAGGCCATGGAGAAATGGGAGCCTTGCTACACTGATGGGCGGGATGTAAATTGCCAACAGCCACTCTGGAGAAGTGTACGGTGAGTCCTGAAACATCTGAAAAACACAGCTTAGAGAGCATAGGGCACTTCCACTCATGGGGGTATGAATTGGGAAAATGAAAAATCAGCAAGACACAAGCACCCCAAAGTTTAGGGCTGCTCTGTTGACAAGGACCTCCACTTCATTCCACCTTAAATATCCCAGGAAAGAGAAAAATGGGTAAAGAAGTTGTGGTCCTTATGTACAATGGAATATCACTCAGCCATGAAATCAATGTCATAAGGCTAGTAGCAGCATGATGAGTGGATTTAGGTACGACGATTCTAAGTGAAATAAGTCACACAGAAAAGGACACTTCTCATAAGGTATGACTGATAGAGGGAATGTAAAAACCGTTACACTTGAACTGAATTACAAAACAGAACAGAGTCACACATGCAGAAAACACACTATGGCTGCTTAACGGGAAAGGTGAGGTGGGGTGATACATAAAACAAGGGTATCAAATTAGCTCAGATACCGTTCCATAAACCCAATATGTAATAGACAAGACCTACTCCTTGCTCAGAGAACTGGACTCAACACGCCCTATTCACCGCACAAGATTATATCTGACTAGTAATAATCGTAAAGCCTATGTATTGATATCTCTCTGTTAGTGTGTCAAGTGGGTGTAAAGCGGCATAAACACAGCAGTGAAAAGCAGCTAAATCCCATTATGAAAATAAATTACTTTGAAAAGCCCATGAAACAAAGACAGTGAACGAGAGAGGAATTCTTACACAATGCGTTCAGGGGCTGTGATGCAACCTGGATTGACCATATCTAGACCCACAGCTGGATGAGACATAAGGGTGGACACTCTTGGGGCTGAGAGGTTTGGTGAGGTTGGGTGAGCAAACGCAGACCCTTTAAAGTAATACTGCATGGTACCCATCGCATGGGTCCCAAATCTCCAGGTTCAAGGGCATCTTCCTACATCAAAAACATGCATGAGAAACCCAGAAGATGGTACACCGTGTGATGGGGAAAGGTTTCTAAAACGCACCTCATTTCTCATCGCCTTGTGCCCGGGTTCGCCATTCCAGCCGCTTTACTAGCAAGCTCCCTACTTGGAGCATCAGCACCTTTAACCTCCTGTTCCGTACAGGTTGCAATTTGTCCTGAGGATAAACGGGAAGACGTGGAACCAACGAGAGACTAGCTCTTGGTGTTGGGAACGGCACAGGTCACTCTATTTTCCCATCAGAAAGAAGAATTAACCACAGGCTCAGCCTGCCCCCCGGAACCAGAACAGGGCCTGAAGCCATTCTGCGATTTTGCCGCCAGCTCCCATAAAAACGAGTTGTAAAATGGAGGTTCAGGGCACTGCAATTCACAAACCTGCAGAGTTATAAATGATAACTCTCGTCCACAAATATATTGAGGGAAGGCAAAGAAGAGGATTTGAAATCAAGGCAGAATTGCAGGAAAGAGATTTCAGGAGGTAGATTCGAATCGCCTTTAAAGCACATGAAAAGCGGCAAAACGTTGACAATGATGCCCTTGGCCAAAAAGGGCGTATGCGTTTTTTCCTGAATATATTCAGGAAAAAACGCATACGCCCTTTTTGGCCAACCAAGCAACCTGGAAAGGCAAATCAGCGCTACAAACAAGTCTCGCTTCCCATCGGTCAAAAGGGCCATGCTGAAAAGAGTGTCAAAACCAGAAATGCAGGACAGGCCATGGAGAAATGGGAGCCTTGCTACACTGATGGGCGGGATGTAAATTGCCAACAGCCACTCTGGAGAAGTGTACGGTGAGTCCTGAAACATCTGAAAAACACAGCTTAGAGAGCATAGGGCACTTCCACTCATGGGGGTATGAATTGGGAAAATGAAAAATCAGCAAGACACAAGCACCCCAAAGTTTAGGGCTGCTCTGTTGACAAGGACCTCCACTTCATTCCACCTTAAATATCCCAGGAAAGAGAAAAATGGGTAAAGAAGTTGTGGTCCTTATGTACAATGGAATATCACTCAGCCATGAAATCAATGTCATAAGGCTAGTAGCAGCATGATGAGTGGATTTAGGTACGACGATTCTAAGTGAAATAAGTCACACAGAAAAGGACACTTCTCATAAGGTATCACTGATAGAGGGAATGTAAAAACCGTTACACTTGAACTGAATTACAAAACAGAACAGAGTCACACATGCAGAAAACACACTATGGCTGCTTAACGGGAAAGGTGAGGTGGGGTGATACATAAAACAAGGGTATCAAATTAGCTCAGATACCATTCCATAAACCCAATATGTAATAGACAAGACCTACTCCTTGCTCAGAGAACTGGACTCAACACGCCCTATTCACCGCACAAGAATATATCTGACTAGTAATAATCGTAAAACCTATGTATTGATATCTCTCTGTTAGTGTGTCAAGTGGGTGTAAAGCGGCATAAACACAGCAGTGAAAAGCAGCTAAACCCCATTATAAAAATAAATTACTTTGAAACACCCATGAAACAAAGACAGTGAAAGAGAGAGAAATTCTTACACAATGCGTTCAGGGGCTGTGATGCAACCTGGATTGACCATATCTAGACTCACAGCTGGATCAGACATAAGGGTGGACACTCTTGGGGCTGAGAGGTTTGGTGAGGTTGGGTGAGCAAACGCAGACCCTTTAAAGTAATACTGCATGGTACCCATCGCATGGGTCCCAAATCTCCAGCTTCAAGGGCATCTTCCTACATCAAAAACATGCATGAGAAACCCAGAAGATGGTACACCGTGTGATGGGGAAAGGTTTCTAAAACGCACCTCATTTCTCATCGCCTTGTGCCCGGGTTCGCCATTCCAGCCGCTTTACTAGCAAGCTCCCTACTTGGAGCATCAGCACCTTTAACCTCCTGTTCCGTACAGGTTGCAATTTGTCCTGAGGATAAACGGGAAGACGTGGAACCAACGAGAGACTAGCTCTTGGTGTTGGGAACGGCACAGGTCACTCTATTTTCCCATCAGAAAGAAGAATTAACCACAGGCTCAGCCTGCCCCCCGGAACCAGAACAGGGCCTGAAGCCATTCTGCGATTTTGCGGCCAGCTCCCATAAAAACGAGTTGTAAAATGGAGGTTCAGGGCACTGCAATTCACAAACCTGCAGAGTTATAAATGATAACTCTCGTCCACAAATATATTGAGGGAAGGCAAAGAAGAGGATTTGAAATCAAGGCAGAATTGCAGGAAAGAGATTTCAGGAGGTAGATTCGAATCGCCTTTAAAGCACATGAAAAGCGGCAAAACGTTGACAATGATGCCCTTGGCCAAAAAGGGCGTATGCGTTTTTTCCTGAATATATTCAGG
Source organism: Balaenoptera borealis (assembly GCF_965194805.1). Lineage (NCBI taxonomy): Eukaryota > Metazoa > Chordata > Mammalia > Artiodactyla > Balaenopteridae > Balaenoptera > Balaenoptera borealis. Next base: position 1,501,875 of record NW_028123987.1, on the reverse strand, counting down.
AAAAAACGCATACGCCCTTTTTGGCCAACCAAGCAACCTGGAAAGGCAAATCAGCGCTACAAACAAGTCTCGCTTCCCATCGGTCAAAAGGGCCATGCTGAAAAAAGTGTCAAAACCAGAAATGCAGGACAGGCCATGGAGAAATGGGAGCCTTGCTACACTGATGGGCGGGATGTAAATTGCCAACAGCCACTCTGGAGAAGTGTACGGTGAGTCCTGAAACATCTGAAAAACACAGCTTAGAGAGCATAGGGCACTTCCACTCATGGGGGTATGAATTGGGAAAATGAAAAATCAGCAAGACACAAGCACCCCAAAGTTTAGGGCTGCTCTGTTGACAAGGACCTCCACTTCATTCCACCTTAAATATCCCAGGAAAGAGAAAAATGGGTAAAGAAGTTGTGGTCCTTATGTACAATGGAATATCACTCAGCCATGAAATCAATGTCATAAGGCTAGTAGCAGCATGATGAGTGGATTTAGGTACGACGATTCTAAGTGAAATAAGTCACACAGAAAAGGACACTTCTCATAAGGTATCACTGATAGAGGGAATGTAAAAACCGTTACACTTGAACTGAATTACAAAACAGAACAGAGTCACACATGCAGAAAACACACTATGGCTGCTTAACGGGAAAGGTGAGGTGGGGTGATACATAAAACAAGGGTATCAAATTAGCTCAGATACCGTTCCATAAACCCAATATGTAATAGACAAGACCTACTCCTTGCTCAGAGAACTGGACTCAACACGCCCTATTCACCGCACAAGAATATATCTGACTAGTAATAATCGTAAAGCCTATGTATTGATATCTCTCTGTTAGTGTGTCAAGTGGGTGTAAAGCGGCATAAACACAGCAGTGAAAAGCAGCTAAACCCCATTATAAAAATAAATTACTTTGAAACACCCATGAAACAAAGACAGTGAAAGAGAGAGAAATTCTTACACAATGCGTTCAGGGGCTGTGATGCAACCTGGATTGACCATATCTAGACTCACAGCTGGATCAGACATAAGGGTGGACACTCTTGGGGCTGAGAGGTTTGGTGAGGTTGGGTGAGCAAACGCAGACCCTTTAAAGTAATACTGCATTGTACCCATCGCATGGGTCCCAAATCTCCAGCTTCAAGGGCATCTTCCTACATCAAAAACATGCATGAGAAACCCAGAAGATGGTACACCGTGTGATGGGGAAAGGTTTCTAAAACGCACCTCATTTCTCATCGCCTTGTGCCCAGGTTCGCCATTCCAGCCGCTTTACTAGCAAGCTCCCTACTTGGAGCATCAGCACCTTTAACCTCCTGTTCCGTACAGGTTGCAATTTGTCCTGAGGATAAACGGGAAGACGTGGAACCAACGAGAGACTAGCTCTTGGTGTTGGGACAGGCACAGGTCACTCTATTTTCCCATCAGAAAGAAGAATTAACCACAGGCTCAGCCTGCCCCCCGGAACCAGAACAGGGCCTGAAGCCATTCTGCGATTTTGCCGCCAGCTCCCATAAAAACGAGTTGTAAAATGGAGGTTCAGGGCACTGCAATTCACAAACCTGCAGAGTTATAAATGATAACTCTCGTCCACAAATATATTGAGGGAAGGCAAAGAAGAGGATTTGAAATCAAGGCAGAATTGCAGGAAAGAGATTTCAGGAGGTAGATTCGAATCGCCTTTAAAGCACATGAAAAGCGGCAAAACGTTGACAATGATGCCCTTGGCCAAAAAGGGCGTATGCGTTTTTTCCTGAATATATTCAGGAAAAAACGCATACGCCCTTTTTGGCCAACCAAGCAACCTGGAAAGGCAAATCAGCGCTACAAACAAGTCTCGCTTCCCATCGGTCAAAAGGGCCATGCTGAAAAAAGTGTCAAAACCAGAAATGCAGGACAGGCCATGGAGAAATGGGAGCCTTGCTACACTGATGGGCGGGATGTAAATTGCCAACAGCCACTCTGGAGAAGTGTACGGTGAGTCCTGAAACATCTGAAAAACACAGCTTAGAGAGCATAGGGCACTTCCACTCATGGGGGTATGAATTGGGAAAATGAAAAATCAGCAAGACACAAGCACCCCAAAGTTTAGGGCTGCTCTGTTGACAAGGACCTCCACTTCATTCCACCTTAAATATCCCAGGAAAGAGAAAAATGGGTAAAGAAGTTGTGGTCCTTATGTACAATGGAATATCACTCAGCCATGAAATCAATGTCATAAGGCTAGTAGCAGCATGATGAGTGGATTTAGGTACGACGATTCTAAGTGAAATAAGTCACACAGAAAAGGACACTTCTCATAAGGTATGACTGATAGAGGGAATGTAAAAACCGTTACACTTGAACTGAATTACAAAACAGAACAGAGTCACACATGCAGAAAACACACTATGGCTGCTTAACGGGAAAGGTGAGGTGGGGTGATACATAAAACAAGGGTATCAAATTAGCTCAGATACCGTTCCATAAACCCAATATGTAATAGACAAGACCTACTCCTTGCTCAGAGAACTGGACTCAACACGCCCTATTCACCGCACAAGATTATATCTGACTAGTAATAATCGTAAAGCCTATGTATTGATATCTCTCTGTTAGTGTGTCAAGTGGGTGTAAAGCGGCATAAACACAGCAGTGAAAAGCAGCTAAATCCCATTATGAAAATAAATTACTTTGAAAAGCCCATGAAACAAAGACAGTGAACGAGAGAGGAATTCTTACACAATGCGTTCAGGGGCTGTGATGCAACCTGGATTGACCATATCTAGACCCACAGCTGGATGAGACATAAGGGTGGACACTCTTGGGGCTGAGAGGTTTGGTGAGGTTGGGTGAGCAAACGCAGACCCTTTAAAGTAATACTGCATGGTACCCATCGCATGGGTCCCAAATCTCCAGGTTCAAGGGCATCTTCCTACATCAAAAACATGCATGAGAAACCCAGAAGATGGTACACAGTGTGATGGGGAAAGGTTTCTAAAACGCACCTCATTTCTCATCGCCTTGTGCCCGGGTTCGCCATTCCAGCCGCTTTACTAGCAAGCTCCCTACTTGGAGCATCAGCACCTTTAACCTCCTGTTCCGTACAGGTTGCAATTTGTCCTGAGGATAAACGGGAAGACGTGGAACCAACGAGAGACTAGCTCTTGGTGTTGGGACAGGCACAGGTCACTCTATTTTCCCATCAGAAAGAAGAATTAACCACAGGCTCAGCCTGCCCCCCGGAACCAGAACAGGGCCTGAAGCCATTCTGCGATTTTGCCGCCAGCTCCCATAAAAACGAGTTGTAAAATGGAGGTTCAGGGCACTGCAATTCACAAACCTGCAGAGTTATAAATGATAACTCTCGTCCACAAATATATTGAGGGAAGGCAAAGAAGAGGATTTGAAATCAAGGCAGAATTGCAGGAAAGAGATTTCAGGAGGTAGATTCGAATCGCCTTTAAAGCACATGAAAAGCGGCAAAACGTTGACAATGATGCCCTTGGCCAAAAAGGGCGTATGCGTTTTTTCCTGAATATATTCAGGAAAAAACGCATACGCCCTTTTTGGCCAACCAAGCAACCTGGAAAGGCAAATCAGCGCTACAAACAAGTCTCGCTTCCCATCGGTCAAAAGGGCCATGCTGAAAAAAGTGTCAAAACCAGAAATGCAGGACAGGCCATGGAGAAATGGGAGCCTTGCTACACTGATGGGCGGGATGTAAATTGCCAACAGCCACTCTGGAGAAGTGTACGGTGAGTCCTGAAACATCTGAAAAACACAGCTTAGAGAGCATAGGGCACTTCCACTCATGGGGGTATGAATTGGGAAAATGAAAAATCAGCAAGACACAAGCACCCCAAAGTTTAGGGCTGCTCTGTTGACAAGGACCTCCACTTCATTCCACCTTAAATATCCCAGGAAAGAGAAAAATGGGTAAAGAAGTTGTGGTCCTTATGTACAATGGAATATCACTCAGCCATGAAATCAATGTCATAAGGCTAGTAGCAGCATGATGAGTGGATTTAGGTACGACGATTCTAAGTGAAATAAGTCACACAGAAAAGGACACTTCTCATAAGGTATGACTGATAGAGGGAATGTAAAAACCGTTACACTTGAACTGAATTACAAAACAGAACAGAGTCACACATGCAGAAAACACACTATGGCTGCTTAACGGGAAAGGTGAGGTGGGGTGATACATAAAACAAGGGTATCAAATTAGCTCAGATACCATTCCATAAACCCAATATGTAATAGACAAGACCTACTCCTTGCTCAGAGAACTGGACTCAACACGCCCTATTCACCGCACAAGATTATATCTGACTAGTAATAATCGTAAAGCCTATGTATTGATATCTCTCTGTTAGTGTGTCAAGTGGGTGTAAAGCGGCATAAACACAGCAGTGAAAAGCAGCTAAATCCCATTATGAAAATAAATTACTTTGAAAAGCCCATGAAACAAAGACAGTGAACGAGAGAGGAATTCTTACACAATGCGTTCAGGGGCTGTGATGCAACCTGGATTGACCATATCTAGACCCACAGCTGGATGAGACATAAGGGTGGACACTCTTGGGGCTGAGAGGTTTGGTGAGGTTGGGTGAGCAAACGCAGACCCTTTAAAGTAATACTGCATGGTACCCATCGCATGGGTCCCAAATCTCCAGCTTCAAGGGCATCTTCCTACATCAAAAACATGCATGAGAAACCCAGAAGATGGTACACAGTGTGATGGGGAAAGGTTTCTAAAACGCACCTCATTTCTCATCGCCTTGTGCCCGGGTTCGCCATTCCAGCCGCTTTACTAGCAAGCTCCCTACTTGGAGCATCAGCACCTTTAACCTCCTGTTCCGTACAGGTTGCAATTTGTCCTGAGGATAAACGGGAAGACGTGGAACCAACGAGAGACTAGCTCTTGGTGTTGGGAACGGCACAGGTCACTCTATTTTCCCATCAGAAAGAAGAATTAACCACAGGCTCAGCCTGCCCCCCGGAACCAGAACAGGGCCTGAAGCCATTCTGCGATTTTGCGGCCAGCTCCCATAAAAACGAGTTGTAAAATGGAGGTTCAGGGCACTGCAATTCACAAACCTGCAGAGTTATAAATGATAACTCTCGTCCACAAATATATTGAGGGAAGGCAAAGAAGAGGATTTGAAATCAAGGCAGAATTGCAGGAAAGAGATTTCAGGAGGTAGATTCGAATCGCCTTTAAAGCACATGAAAAGCGGCAAAACGTTGACAATGATGCCCTTGGCCAAAAAGGGCGTATGCGTTTTTTCCTGAATATATTCAGGAAAAAACGCATACGCCCTTTTTGGCCAACCAAGCAACCTGGAAAGGCAAATCAGCGCTACAAACAAGTCTCGCTTCCCATCGGTCAAAAGGGCCATGCTGAAAAAAGTGTCAAAACCAGAAATGCAGGACAGGCCATGGAGAAATGGGAGCCTTGCTACACTGATGGGCGGGATGTAAATTGCCAACAGCCACTCTGGAGAAGTGTACGGTGAGTCCTGAAACATCTGAAAAACACAGCTTAGAGAGCATAGGGCACTTCCACTCATGGGGGTATGAATTGGGAAAATGAAAAATCAGCAAGACACAAGCACCCCAAAGTTTAGGGCTGCTCTGTTGACAAGGACCTCCACTTCATTCCACCTTAAATATCCCAGGAAAGAGAAAAATGGGTAAAGAAGTTGTGGTCCTTATGTACAATGGAATATCACTCAGCCATGAAATCAATGTCATAAGGCTAGTAGCAGCATGATGAGTGGATTTAGGTACGACGATTCTAAGTGAAATAAGTCACACAGAAAAGGACACTTCTCATAAGGTATGACTGATAGAGGGAATGTAAAAACCGTTACACTTGAACTGAATTACAAAACAGAACAGAGTCACACATGCAGAAAACACACTATGGCTGCTTAACGGGAAAGGTGAGGTGGGGTGATACATAAAACAAGGGTATCAAATTAGCTCAGATACCGTTCCATAAACCCAATATGTAATAGACAAGACCTACTCCTTGCTCAGAGAACTGGACTCAACACGCCCTATTCACCGCACAAGATTATATCTGACTAGTAATAATCGTAAAGCCTATGTATTGATATCTCTCTGTTAGTGTGTCAAGTGGGTGTAAAGCGGCATAAACACAGCAGTGAAAAGCAGCTAAATCCCATTATGAAAATAAATTACTTTGAAAAGCCCATGAAACAAAGACAGTGAACGAGAGAGGAATTCTTACACAATGCGTTCAGGGGCTGTGATGCAACCTGGATTGACCATATCTAGACTCACAGCTGGATGAGACATAAGGGTGGACACTCTTGGGGCTGAGAGGTTTGGTGAGGTTGGGTGAGCAAACGCAGACCCTTTAAAGTAATACTGCATGGTACCCATCGCATGGGTCCCAAATCTCCAGGTTCAAGGGCATCTTCCTACATCAAAAACATGCATGAGAAACCCAGAAGATGGTACACCGTGTGATGGGGAAAGGTTTCTAAAACGCACCTCATTTCTCATCACCTTGTGCCCGGGTTCGCCATTCCAGCCGCTTTACTAGCAAGCTCCCTACTTGGAGCATCAGCACCTTTAACCTCCTGTTCCGTACAGGTTGCAATTTGTCCTGAGGATAAACGGGAAGACGTGGAACCAACGAGAGACTAGCTCTTGGTGTTGGGACAGGCACAGGTCACTCTATTTTCCCATCAGAAAGAAGAATTAACCACAGGCTCAGCCTGCCCCCCGGAACCAGAACAGGGCCTGAAGCCATTCTGCGATTTTGCCGCCAGCTCCCATAAAAACGAGTTGTAAAATGGAGGTTCAGGGCACTGCAATTCACAAACCTGCAGAGTTATAAATGATAACTCTCGTCCACAAATATATTGAGGGAAGGCAAAGAAGAGGATTTGAAATCAAGGCAGAATTGCAGGAAAGAGATTTCAGGAGGTAGATTCGAATCGCCTTTAAAGCACATGAAAAGCGGCAAAACGTTGACAATGATGCCCTTGGCCAAAAAGGGCGTATGCGTTTTTTCCTGAATATATTCAGGAAAAAACGCATACGCCCTTTTTGGCCAACCAAGCAACCTGGAAAGGCAAATCAGCGCTACAAACAAGTCTCGCTTCCCATCGGTCAAAAGGGCCATGCTGAAAAAAGTGTCAAAACCAGAAATGCAGGACAGGCCATGGAGAAATGGGAGCCTTGCTACACTGATGGGCGGGATGTAAATTGCCAACAGCCACTCTGGAGAAGTGTACGGTGAGTCCTGAAACATCTGAAAAACACAGCTTAGAGAGCATAGGGCACTTCCACTCATGGGGGTATGAATTGGGAAAATGAAAAATCAGCAAGACACAAGCACCCCAAAGTTTAGGGCTGCTCTGTTGACAAGGACCTCCACTTCATTCCACCTTAAATATCCCAGGAAAGAGAAAAATGGGTAAAGAAGTTGTGGTCCTTATGTACAATGGAATATCACTCAGCCATGAAATCAATGTCATAAGGCTAGTAGCAGCATGATGAGTGGATTTAGGTACGACGATTCTAAGTGAAATAAGTCACACAGAAAAGGACACTTCTCATAAGGTATGACTGATAGAGGGAATGTAAAAACCGTTACACTTGAACTGAATTACAAAACAGAACGGAGTCACACATGCAGAAAACACACTATGGCTGCTTAACGGGAAAGGTGAGGTGGGGTGATACATAAAACAAGGGTATCAAATTAGCTCAGATACCGTTCCATAAACCCAATATGTAATAGACAAGACCTACTACTTGCTCAGAGAACTGGACTCAACACGCCCTATTCACCGCACAAGATTATATCTGACTAGTAATAATCGTAAAGCCTATGTATTGATATCTCTCTGTTAGTGTGTCAAGTGGGTGTAAAGCGGCATAAACACAGCAGTGAAAAGCAGCTAAATCCCATTATGAAAATAAATTACTTTGAAAAGCCCATGAAACAAAGACAGTGAACGAGAGAGGAATTCTTACACAATGCGTTCAGGGGCTGTGATGCAACCTGGATTGACCATATCTAGACTCACAGCTGGATGAGACATAAGGGTGGACACTCTTGGGGCTGAGAGGTTTGGTGAGGTTGGGTGAGCAAACGCAGACCCTTTAAAGTAATACTGCATGGTACCCATCGCATGGGTCCCAAATCTCCAGGTTCAAGGGCATCTTCCTACATCAAAAACATGCATGAGAAACCCAGAAGATGGTACACCGTGTGATGGGGAAAGGTTTCTAAAACGCACCTCATTTCTCATCGCCTTGTGCCCGGGTTCGCCATTCCAGCCGCTTTACTAGCAAGCTCCCTACTTGGAGCATCAGCACCTTTAACCTCCTGTTCCGTACAGGTTGCAATTTGTCCTGAGGATAAACGGGAAGACGTGGAACCAACGAGAGACTAGCTCTTGGTGTTGGGACAGGCACAGGTCACTCTATTTTCCCATCAGAAAGAAGAATTAACCACAGGCTCAGCCTGCCCCCCGGAACCAGAACAGGGCCTGAAGCCATTCTGCGATTTTGCCGCCAGCTCCCATAAAAACGAGTTGTAAAATGGAGGTTCAGGGCACTGCAATTCACAAACCTGCAGAGTTATAAATGATAACTCTCGTCCACAAATATATTGAGGGAAGGCAAAGAAGAGGATTTGAAATCAAGGCAGAATTGCAGGAAAGAGATTTCAGGAGGTAGATTCGAATCGCCTTTAAAGCACATGAAAAGCGGCAAAACGTTGACAATGATGCCCTTGGCCAAAAAGGGCGTATGCGTTTTTTCCTGAATATATTCAGGAAAAAACGCATACGCCCTTTTTGGCCAACCAAGCAACCTGGAAAGGCAAATCAGCGCTACAAACAAGTCTCGCTTCCCATCGGTCAAAAGGGCCATGCTGAAAAAAGTGTCAAAACCAGAAATGCAGGACAGGCCATGGAGAAATGGGAGCCTTGCTACACTGATGGGCGGGATGTAAATTGCCAACAGCCACTCTGGAGAAGTGTACGGTGAGTCCTGAAACATCTGAAAAACACAGCTTAGAGAGCATAGGGCACTTCCACTCATGGGGGTATGAATTGGGAAAATGAAAAATCAGCAAGACACAAGCACCCCAAAGTTTAGGGCTGCTCTGTTGACAAGGACCTCCACTTCATTCCACCTTAAATATCCCAGGAAAGAGAAAAATGGGTAAAGAAGTTGTGGTCCTTATGTACAATGGAATATCACTCAGCCATGAAATCAATGTCATAAGGCTAGTAGCAGCATGATGAGTGGATTTAGGTACGACGATTCTAAGTGAAATAAGTCACACAGAAAAGGACACTTCTCATAAGGTATGACTGATAGAGGGAATGTAAAAACCGTTACACTTGAACTGAATTACAAAACAGAACAGAGTCACACATGCAGAAAACACACTATGGCTGCTTAACGGGAAAGGTGAGGTGGGGTGATACATAAAACAAGGGTATCAAATTAGCTCAGATACCGTTCCATAAACCCAATATGTAATAGACAAGACCTACTCCTTGCTCAGAGAACTGGACTCAACACGCCCTATTCACCGCACAAGATTATATCTGACTAGTAATAATCGTAAAGCCTATGTATTGATATCTCTCTGTTAGTGTGTCAAGTGGGTGTAAAGCGGCATAAACACAGCAGTGAAAAGCAGCTAAATCCCATTATGAAAATAAATTACTTTGAAAAGCCCATGAAACAAAGACAGTGAACGAGAGAGGAATTCTTACACAATGCGTTCAGGGGCTGTGATGCAACCTGGATTGACCATATCTAGACCCACAGCTGGATGAGACATAAGGGTGGACACTCTTGGGGCTGAGAGGTTTGGTGAGGTTGGGTGAGCAAACGCAGACCCTTTAAAGTAATACTGCATGGTACCCATCGCATGGGTCCCAAATCTCCAGGTTCAAGGGCATCTTCCTACATCAAAAACATGCATGAGAAACCCAGAAGATGGTACACCGTGTGATGGGGAAAGGTTTCTAAAACGCACCTCATTTCTCATCGCCTTGTGCCCGGGTTCGCCATTCCAGCCGCTTTACTAGCAAGCTCCCTACTTGGAGCATCAGCACCTTTAACCTCCTGTTCCGTACAGGTTGCAATTTGTCCTGAGGATAAACGGGAAGACGTGGAACCAACGAGAGACTAGCTCTTGGTGTTGGGAACGGCACAGGTCACTCTATTTTCCCATCAGAAAGAAGAATTAACCACAGGCTCAGCCTGCCCCCCGGAACCAGAACAGGGCCTGAAGCCATTCTGCGATTTTGCGGCCAGCTCCCATAAAAACGAGTTGTAAAATGGAGGTTCAGGGCACTGCAATTCACAAACCTGCAGAGTTATAAATGATAACTCTCGTCCACAAATATATTGAGGGAAGGCAAAGAAGAGGATTTGAAATCAAGGCAGAATTGCAGGAAAGAGATTTCAGGAGGTAGATTCGAATCGCCTTTAAAGCACATGAAAAGCGGCAAAACGTTGACAATGATGCCCTTGGCCAAAAAGGGCGTATGCGTTTTTTCCTGAATATATTCAGGAAAAAACGCATACGCCCTTTTTGGCCAACCAAGCAACCTGGAAAGGCAAATCAGCGCTACAAACAAGTCTCGCTTCCCATCGGTCAAAAGGGCCATGCTGAAAAGAGTGTCAAAACCAGAAATGCAGGACAGGCCATGGAGAAATGGGAGCCTTGCTACACTGATGGGCGGGATGTAAATTGCCAACAGCCACTCTGGAGAAGTGTACGGTGAGTCCTGAAACATCTGAAAAACACAGCTTAGAGAGCATAGGGCACTTCCACTCATGGGGGTATGAATTGGGAAAATGAAAAATCAGCAAGACACAAGCACCCCAAAGTTTAGGGCTGCTCTGTTGACAAGGACCTCCACTTCATTCCACCTTAAATATCCCAGGAAAGAGAAAAATGGGTAAAGAAGTTGTGGTCCTTATGTACAATGGAATATCACTCAGCCATGAAATCAATGTCATAAGGCTAGTAGCAGCATGATGAGTGGATTTAGGTACGACGATTCTAAGTGAAATAAGTCACACAGAAAAGGACACTTCTCATAAGGTATCACTGATAGAGGGAATGTAAAAACCGTTACACTTGAACTGAATTACAAAACAGAACAGAGTCACACATGCAGAAAACACACTATGGCTGCTTAACGGGAAAGGTGAGGTGGGGTGATACATAAAACAAGGGTATCAAATTAGCTCAGATACCATTCCATAAACCCAATATGTAATAGACAAGACCTACTCCTTGCTCAGAGAACTGGACTCAACACGCCCTATTCACCGCACAAGAATATATCTGACTAGTAATAATCGTAAAACCTATGTATTGATATCTCTCTGTTAGTGTGTCAAGTGGGTGTAAAGCGGCATAAACACAGCAGTGAAAAGCAGCTAAACCCCATTATAAAAATAAATTACTTTGAAACACCCATGAAACAAAGACAGTGAAAGAGAGAGAAATTCTTACACAATGCGTTCAGGGGCTGTGATGCAACCTGGATTGACCATATCTAGACTCACAGCTGGATCAGACATAAGGGTGGACACTCTTGGGGCTGAGAGGTTTGGTGAGGTTGGGTGAGCAAACGCAGACCCTTTAAAGTAATACTGCATGGTACCCATCGCATGGGTCCCAAATCTCCAGCTTCAAGGGCATCTTCCTACATCAAAAACATGCATGAGAAACCCAGAAGATGGTACACCGTGTGATGGGGAAAGGTTTCTAAAACGCACCTCATTTCTCATCGCCTTGTGCCCGGGTTCGCCATTCCAGCCGCTTTACTAGCAAGCTCCCTACTTGGAGCATCAGCACCTTTAACCTCCTGTTCCGTACAGGTTGCAATTTGTCCTGAGGATAAACGGGAAGACGTGGAACCAACGAGAGACTAGCTCTTGGTGTTGGGAACGGCACAGGTCACTCTATTTTCCCATCAGAAAGAAGAATTAACCACAGGCTCAGCCTGCCCCCCGGAACCAGAACAGGGCCTGAAGCCATTCTGCGATTTTGCGGCCAGCTCCCATAAAAACGAGTTGTAAAATGGAGGTTCAGGGCACTGCAATTCACAAACCTGCAGAGTTATAAATGATAACTCTCGTCCACAAATATATTGAGGGAAGGCAAAGAAGAGGATTTGAAATCAAGGCAGAATTGCAGGAAAGAGATTTCAGGAGGTAGATTCGAATCGCCTTTAAAGCACATGAAAAGCGGCAAAACGTTGACAATGATGCCCTTGGCCAAAAAGGGCGTATGCGTTTTTTCCTGAATATATTCAGGAAAAAACGCATACGCCCTTTTTGGCCAACCAAGCAACCTGGAAAGGCAAATCAGCGCTACAAACAAGTCTCGCTTCCCATCGGTCAAAAGGGCCATGCTGAAAAAAGTGTCAAAACCAGAAATGCAGGACAGGCCATGGAGAAATGGGAGCCTTGCTACACTGATGGGCGGGATGTAAATTGCCAACAGCCACTCTGGAGAAGTGTACGGTGAGTCCTGAAACATCTGAAAAACACAGCTTAGAGAGCATAGGGCACTTCCACTCATGGGGGTATGAATTGGGAAAATGAAAAATCAGCAAGACACAAGCACCCCAAAGTTTAGGGCTGCTCTGTTGACAAGGACCTCCACTTCATTCCACCTTAAATATCCCAGGAAAGAGAAAAATGGGTAAAGAAGTTGTGGTCCTTATGTACAATGGAATATCACTCAGCCATGAAATCAATGTCATAAGGCTAGTAGCAGCATGATGAGTGGATTTAGGTACGACGATTCTAAGTGAAATAAGTCACACAGAAAAGGACACTTCTCATAAGGTATCACTGATAGAGGGAATGTAAAAACCGTTACACTTGAACTGAATTACAAAACAGAACAGAGTCACACATGCAGAAAACACACTATGGCTGCTTAACGGGAAAGGTGAGGTGGGGTGATACATAAAACAAGGGTATCAAATTAGCTCAGATACCGTTCCATAAACCCAATATGTAATAGACAAGACCTACTCCTTGCTCAGAGAACTGGACTCAACACGCCCTATTCACCGCACAAGATTATATCTGACTAGTAATAATCGTAAAGCCTATGTATTGATATCTCTCTGTTAGTGTGTCAAGTGGGTGTAAAGCGGCATAAACACAGCAGTGAAAAGCAGCTAAATCCCATTATGAAAATAAATTACTTTGAAAAACCCATGAAACAAAGACAGTGAACGAGAGAGGAATTCTTACACAATGCGTTCAGGGGCTGTGATGCAACCTGGATTGACCATATCTAGACCCACAGCTGGATGAGACATAAGGGTGGACACTCTTGGGGCTGAGAGTTTTGGTGAGGTTGGGTGAGCAAACGCAGACCCTTTAAAGTAATACTGCATGGTACCCATCGCATGGGTCCCAAATCTCCAGCTTCAAGGGCATCTTCCTACATCAAAAACATGCATGAGAAACCCAGAAGATGGTACACCGTGTGATGGGGAAAGGTTTCTAAAACGCACCTCATTTCTCATCGCCTTGTGCCCAGGTTCGCCATTCCAGCCGCTTTACTAGCAAGCTCCCTACTTGGAGCATCAGCACCTTTAACCTCCTGTTCCGTACAGGTTGCAATTTGTCCTGAGGATAAACGGGAAGACGTGGAACCAACGAGAGACTAGCTCTTGGTGTTGGGAACGGCACAGGTCACTCTATTTTCCCATCAGAAAGAAGAATTAACCACAGGCTCAGCCTGCCCCCCGGAACCAGAACAGGGCCTGAAGCCATTCTGCGATTTTGCGGCCAGCTCCCATAAAAACGAGTTGTAAAATGGAGGTTCAGGGCACTGCAATTCACAAACCTGCAGAGTTATAAATGATAACTCTCGTCCACAAATATATTGAGGGAAGGCAAAGAAGAGGATTTGAAATCAAGGCAGAATTGCAGGAAAGAGATTTCAGGAGGTAGATTCGAATCGCCTTTAAAGCACATGAAAAGCGGCAAAACGTTGACAATGATGCCCTTGGCCAAAAAGGGCGTATGCGTTTTTTCCTGAATATATTCAGGAAAAAACGCATACGCCCTTTTTGGCCAACCAAGCAACCTGGAAAGGCAAATCAGCGCTACAAACAAGTCTCGCTTCCCATCGGTCAAAAGGGCCATGCTGAAAAGAGTGTCAAAACCAGAAATGCAGGACAGGCCATGGAGAAATGGGAGCCTTGCTACACTGATGGGCGGGATGTAAATTGCCAACAGCCACTCTGGAGAAGTGTACGGTGAGTCCTGAAACATCTGAAAAACACAGCTTAGAGAGCATAGGGCACTTCCACTCATGGGGGTATGAATTGGGAAAATGAAAAATCAGCAAGACACAAGCACCCCAAAGTTTAGGGCTGCTCTGTTGACAAGGACCTCCACTTCATTCCACCTTAAATATCCCAGGAAAGAGAAAAATGGGTAAAGAAGTTGTGGTCCTTATGTACAATGGAATATCACTCAGCCATGAAATCAATGTCATAAGGCTAGTAGCAGCATGATGAGTGGATTTAGGTACGACGATTCTAAGTGAAATAAGTCACACAGAAAAGGACACTTCTCATAAGGTATCACTGATAGAGGGAATGTAAAAACCGTTACACTTGAACTGAATTACAAAACAGAACAGAGTCACACATGCAGAAAACACACTATGGCTGCTTAACGGGAAAGGTGAGGTGGGGTGATACATAAAACAAGGGTATCAAATTAGCTCAGATACCATTCCATAAACCCAATATGTAATAGACAAGACCTACTCCTTGCTCAGAGAACTGGACTCAACACGCCCTATTCACCGCACAAGAATATATCTGACTAATAATAATCGTAAAACCTATGTATTGATATCTCTCTGTTAGTGTGTCAAGTGGGTGTAAAGCGGCATAAACACAGCAGTGAAAAGCAGCTAAACCCCATTATAAAAATAAATTACTTTGAAACACCCATGAAACAAAGACAGTGAAAGAGAGAGAAATTCTTACACAATGCGTTCAGGGGCTGTGATGCAACCTGGATTGACCATATCTAGACTCACAGCTGGATCAGACATAAGGGTGGACACTCTTGGGGCTGAGAGGTTTGGTGAGGTTGGGTGAGCAAACGCAGACCCTTTAAAGTAATACTGCATGGTACCCATCGCATGGGTCCCAAATCTCCAGCTTCAAGGGCATCTTCCTACATCAAAAACATGCATGAGAAACCCAGAAGATGGTACACCGTGTGATGGGGAAAGGTTTCTAAAACGCACCTCATTTCTCATCGCCTTGTGCCCGGGTTCGCCATTCCAGCCGCTTTACTAGCAAGCTCCCTACTTGGAGCATCAGCACCTTTAACCTCCTGTTCCGTACAGGTTGCAATTTGTCCTGAGGATAAACGGGAAGACGTGGAACCAACGAGAGACTAGCTCTTGGTGTTGGGAACGGCACAGGTCACTCTATTTTCCCATCAGAAAGAAGAATTAACCACAGGCTCAGCCTGCCCCCCGGAACCAGAACAGGGCCTGAAGCCATTCTGCGATTTTGCGGCCAGCTCCCATAAAAACGAGTTGTAAAATGGAGGTTCAGGGCACTGCAATTCACAAACCTGCAGAGTTATAAATGATAACTCTCGTCCACAAATATATTGAGGGAAGGCAAAGAAGAGGATTTGAAATCAAGGCAGAATTGCAGGAAAGAGATTTCAGGAGGTAGATTCGAATCGCCTTTAAAGCACATGAAAAGCGGCAAAACGTTGACAATGATGCCCTTGGCCAAAAAGGGCGTATGCGTTTTTTCCTGAATATATTCAGGAAAAAACGCATACGCCCTTTTTGGCCAACCAAGCAACCTGGAAAGGCAAATCAGCGCTACAAACAAGTCTCGCTTCCCATCGGTCAAAAGGGCCATGCTGAAAAAAGTGTCAAAACCAGAAATGCAGGACAGGCCATGGAGAAATGGGAGCCTTGCTACACTGATGGGCGGGATGTAAATTGCCAACAGCCACTCTGGAGAAGTGTACGGTGAGTCCTGAAACATCTGAAAAACACAGCTTAGAGAGCATAGGGCACTTCCACTCATGGGGGTATGAATTGGGAAAATGAAAAATCAGCAAGACACAAGCACCCCAAAGTTTAGGGCTGCTCTGTTGACAAGGACCTCCACTTCATTCCACCTTAAATATCCCAGGAAAGAGAAAAATGGGTAAAGAAGTTGTGGTCCTTATGTACAATGGAATATCACTCAGCCATGAAATCAATGTCATAAGGCTAGTAGCAGCATGATGAGTGGATTTAGGTACGACGATTCTAAGTGAAATAAGTCACACAGAAAAGGACACTTCTCATAAGGTATCACTGATAGAGGGAATGTAAAAACCGTTACACTTGAACTGAATTACAAAACAGAACAGAGTCACACATGCAGAAAACACACTATGGCTGCTTAACGGGAAAGGTGAGGTGGGGTGATACATAAAACAAGGGTATCAAATTAGCTCAGATACCGTTCCATAAACCCAATATGTAATAGACAAGACCTACTCCTTGCTCAGAGAACTGGACTCAACACGCCCTATTCACCGCACAAGATTATATCTGACTAGTAATAATCGTAAAGCCTATGTATTGATATCTCTCTGTTAGTGTGTCAAGTGGGTGTAAAGCGGCATAAACACAGCAGTGAAAAGCAGCTAAATCCCATTATGAAAATAAATTACTTTGAAAAACCCATGAAACAAAGACAGTGAACGAGAGAGGAATTCTTACACAATGCGTTCAGGGGCTGTGATGCAACCTGGATTGACCATATCTAGACCCACAGCTGGATGAGACATAAGGGTGGACACTCTTGGGGCTGAGAGGTTTGGTGAGGTTGGGTGAGCAAACGCAGACCCTTTAAAGTAATACTGCATGGTACCCATCGCATGGGTCCCAAATCTCCAGCTTCAAGGGCATCTTCCTACATCAAAAACATGCATGAGAAACCCAGAAGATGGTACACCGTGTGATGGGGAAAGGTTTCTAAAACGCACCTCATTTCTCATCGCCTTGTGCCCGGGTTCGCCATTCCAGCCGCTTTACTAGCAAGCTCCCTACTTGGAGCATCAGCACCTTTAACCTCCTGTTCCGTACAGGTTGCAATTTGTCCTGAGGATAAACGGGAAGACGTGGAACCAACGAGAGACTAGCTCTTGGTGTTGGGAACGGCACAGGTCACTCTATTTTCCCATCAGAAAGAAGAATTAACCACAGGCTCAGCCTGCCCCCCGGAACCAGAACAGGGCCTGAAGCCATTCTGCGATTTTGCCGCCAGCTCCCATAAAAACGAGTTGTAAAATGGAGGTTCAGGGCACTGCAATTCACAAACCTGCAGAGTTATAAATGATAACTCTCGTCCACAAATATATTGAGGGAAGGCAAAGAAGAGGATTTGAAATCAAGGCAGAATTGCAGGAAAGAGATTTCAGGAGGTAGATTCGAATCGCCTTTAAAGCACATGAAAAGCGGCAAAACGTTGACAATGATGCCCTTGGCCAAAAAGGGCGTATGCGTTTTTTCCTGAATATATTCAGGAAAAAACGCATACGCCCTTTTTGGCCAACCAAGCAACCTGGAAAGGCAAATCAGCGCTACAAACAAGTCTCGCTTCCCATCGGTCAAAAGGGCCATGCTGAAAAAAGTGTCAAAACCAGAAATGCAGGACAGGCCATGGAGAAATGGGAGCCTTGCTACACTGATGGGCGGGATGTAAATTGCCAACAGCCACTCTGGAGAAGTGTACGGTGAGTCCTGAAACATCTGAAAAACACAGCTTAGAGAGCATAGGGCACTTCCACTCATGGGGGTATGAATTGGGAAAATGAAAAATCAGCAAGACACAAGCACCCCAAAGTTTAGGGCTGCTCTGTTGACAAGGACCTCCACTTCATTCCACCTTAAATATCCCAGGAAAGAGAAAAATGGGTAAAGAAGTTGTGGTCCTTATGTACAATGGAATATCACTCAGCCATGAAATCAATGTCATAAGGCTAGTAGCAGCATGATGAGTGGATTTAGGTACGACGATTCTAAGTGAAATAAGTCACACAGAAAAGGACACTTCTCATAAGGTATCACTGATAGAGGGAATGTAAAAACCGTTACACTTGAACTGAATTACAAAACAGAACAGAGTCACACATGCAGAAAACACACTATGGCTGCTTAACGGGAAAGGTGAGGTGGGGTGATACATAAAACAAGGGTATCAAATTAGCTCAGATACCGTTCCATAAACCCAATATGTAATAGACAAGACCTACTCCTTGCTCAGAGAACTGGACTCAACACGCCCTATTCACCGCACAAGATTATATCTGACTAGTAATAATCGTAAAGCCTATGTATTGATATCTCTCTGTTAGTGTGTCAAGTGGGTGTAAAGCGGCATAAACACAGCAGTGAAAAGCAGCTAAATCCCATTATGAAAATAAATTACTTTGAAAAACCCATGAAACAAAGACAGTGAACGAGAGAGGAATTCTTACACAATGCGTTCAGGGGCTGTGATGCAACCTGGATTGACCATATCTAGACCCACAGCTGGATGAGACATAAGGGTGGACACTCTTGGGGCTGAGAGGTTTGGTGAGGTTGGGTGAGCAAACGCAGACCCTTTAAAGTAATACTGCATGGTACCCATCGCATGGGTCCCAAATCTCCAGCTTCAAGGGCATCTTCCTACATCAAAAACATGCATGAGAAACCCAGAAGATGGTACACAGTGTGATGGGGAAAGGTTTCTAAAACGCACCTCATTTCTCATCGCCTTGTGCCCGGGTTCGCCATTCCAGCCGCTTTACTAGCAAGCTCCCTACTTGGAGCATCAGCACCTTTAACCTCCTGTTCCGTACAGGTTGCAATTTGTCCTGAGGATAAACGGGAAGACGTGGAACCAACGAGAGACTAGCTCTTGGTGTTGGGAACGGCACAGGTCACTCTATTTTCCCATCAGAAAGAAGAATTAACCACAGGCTCAGCCTGCCCCCCGGAACCAGAACAGGGCCTGAAGCCATTCTGCGATTTTGCGGCCAGCTCCCATAAAAACGAGTTGTAAAATGGAGGTTCAGGGCACTGCAATTCACAAACCTGCAGAGTTATAAATGATAATTCTCGTCCACAAATATATTGAGGGAAGGCAAAGAAGAGGATTTGAAATCAAGGCAGAATTGCAGGAAAGAGATTTCAGGAGGTAGATTCGAATCGCCTTTAAAGCACATGAAAAGCGGCAAAACGTTGACAATGATGCCCTTGGCCAAAAAGGGCGTATGCGTTTTTTCCTGAATATATTCAGGAAAAAACGCATACGCCCTTTTTGGCCAACCAAGCAACCTGGAAAGGCAAATCAGCGCTACAAACAAGTCTCGCTTCCCATCGGTCAAAAGGGCCATGCTGAAAAAAGTGTCAAAACCAGAAATGCAGGACAGGCCATGGAGAAATGGGAGCCTTGCTACACTGATGGGCGGGATGTAAATTGCCAACAGCCACTCTGGAGAAGTGTACGGTGAGTCCTGAAACATCTGAAAAACACAGCTTAGAGAGCATAGGGCACTTCCACTCATGGGGGTATGAATTGGGAAAATGAAAAATCAGCAAGACACAAGCACCCCAAAGTTTAGGGCTGCTCTGTTGACAAGGACCTCCACTTCATTCCACCTTAAATATCCCAGGAAAGAGAAAAATGGGTAAAGAAGTTGTGGTCCTTATGTACAATGGAATATCACTCAGCCATGAAATCAATGTCATAAGGCTAGTAGCAGCATGATGAGTGGATTTAGGTACGACGATTCTAAGTGAAATAAGTCACACAGAAAAGGACACTTCTCATAAGGTATGACTGATAGAGGGAATGTAAAAACCGTTACACTTGAACTGAATTACAAAACAGAACAGAGTCACACATGCAGAAAACACACTATGGCTGCTTAACGGGAAAGGTGAGGTGGGGTGATACATAAAACAAGGGTATCAAATTAGCTCAGATACCATTCCATAAACCCAATATGTAATAGACAAGACCTACTCCTTGCTCAGAGAACTGGACTCAACACGCCCTATTCACCGCACAAGATTATATCTGACTAGTAATAATCGTAAAGCCTATGTATTGATATCTCTCTGTTAGTGTGTCAAGTGGGTGTAAAGCGGCATAAACACAGCAGTGAAAAGCAGCTAAATCCCATTATGAAAATAAATTACTTTGAAAAACCCATGAAACAAAGACAGTGAACGAGAGAGGAATTCTTACACAATGCGTTCAGGGGCTGTGATGCAACCTGGATTGACCATATCTAGACCCACAGCTGGATGAGACATAAGGGTGGACACTCTTGGGGCTGAGAGGTTTGGTGAGGTTGGGTGAGCAAACGCAGACCCTTTAAAGTAATACTGCATGGTACCCATCGCATGGGTCCCAAATCTCCAGCTTCAAGGGCATCTTCCTACATCAAAAACATGCATGAGAAACCCAGAAGATGGTACACAGTGTGATGGGGAAAGGTTTCTAAAACGCACCTCATTTCTCATCGCCTTGTGCCCGGGTTCGCCATTCCAGCCGCTTTACTAGCAAGCTCCCTACTTGGAGCATCAGCACCTTTAACCTCCTGTTCCGTACAGGTTGCAATTTGTCCTGAGGATAAACGGGAAGACGTGGAACCAACGAGAGACTAGCTCTTGGTGTTGGGAACGGCACAGGTCACTCTATTTTCCCATCAGAAAGAAGAATTAACCACAGGCTCAGCCTGCCCCCCGGAACCAGAACAGGGCCTGAAGCCATTCTGCGATTTTGCCGCCAGCTCCCATAAAAACGAGTTGTAAAATGGAGGTTCAGGGCACTGCAATTCACAAACCTGCAGAGTTATAAATGATAACTCTCGTCCACAAATATATTGAGGGAAGGCAAAGAAGAGGATTTGAAATCAAGGCAGAATTGCAGGAAAGAGATTTCAGGAGGTAGATTCGAATCGCCTTTAAAGCACATGAAAAGCGGCAAAACGTTGACAATGATGCCCTTGGCCAAAAAGGGCGTATGCGTTTTTTCCTGAATATATTCAGGAAAAAACGCATACGCCCTTTTTGGCCAACCAAGCAACCTGGAAAGGCAAATCAGCGCTACAAACAAGTCTCGCTTCCCATCGGTCAAAAGGGCCATGCTGAAAAAAGTGTCAAAACCAGAAATGCAGGACAGGCCATGGAGAAATGGGAGCCTTGCTACACTGATGGGCGGGATGTAAATTGCCAACAGCCACTCTGGAGAAGTGTACGGTGAGTCCTGAAACATCTGAAAAACACAGCTTAGAGAGCATAGGGCACTTCCACTCATGGGGGTATGAATTGGGAAAATGAAAAATCAGCAAGACACAAGCACCCCAAAGTTTAGGGCTGCTCTGTTGACAAGGACCTCCACTTCATTCCACCTTAAATATCCCAGGAAAGAGAAAAATGGGTAAAGAAGTTGTGGTCCTTATGTACAATGGAATATCACTCAGCCATGAAATCAATGTCATAAGGCTAGTAGCAGCATGATGAGTGGATTTAGGTACGACGATTCTAAGTGAAATAAGTCACACAGAAAAGGACACTTCTCATAAGGTATGACTGATAGAGGGAATGTAAAAACCGTTACACTTGAACTGAATTACAAAACAGAACAGAGTCACACATGCAGAAAACACACTATGGCTGCTTAACGGGAAAGGTGAGGTGGGGTGATACATAAAACAAGGGTATCAAATTAGCTCAGATACCGTTCCATAAACCCAATATGTAATAGACAAGACCTACTCCTTGCTCAGAGAACTGGACTCAACACGCCCTATTCACCGCACAAGATTATATCTGACTAGTAATAATCGTAAAGCCTATGTATTGATATCTCTCTGTTAGTGTGTCAAGTGGGTGTAAAGCGGCATAAACACAGCAGTGAAAAGCAGCTAAATCCCATTATGAAAATAAATTACTTTGAAAAGCCCATGAAACAAAGACAGTGAACGAGAGAGGAATTCTTACACAATGCGTTCAGGGGCTGTGATGCAACCTGGATTGACCATATCTAGACCCACAGCTGGATGAGACATAAGGGTGGACACTCTTGGGGCTGAGAGGTTTGGTGAGGTTGGGTGAGCAAACGCAGACCCTTTAAAGTAATACTGCATGGTACCCATCGCATGGGTCCCAAATCTCCAGGTTCAAGGGCATCTTCCTACATCAAAAACATGCATGAGAAACCCAGAAGATGGTACACAGTGTGATGGGGAAAGGTTTCTAAAACGCACCTCATTTCTCATCGCCTTGTGCCCGGGTTCGCCATTCCAGCCGCTTTACTAGCAAGCTCCCTACTTGGAGCATCAGCACCTTTAACCTCCTGTTCCGTACAGGTTGCAATTTGTCCTGAGGATAAACGGGAAGACGTGGAACCAACGAGAGACTAGCTCTTGGTGTTGGGACAGGCACAGGTCACTCTATTTTCCCATCAGAAAGAAGAATTAACCACAGGCTCAGCCTGCCCCCCGGAACCAGAACAGGGCCTGAAGCCATTCTGCGATTTTGCCGCCAGCTCCCATAAAAACGAGTTGTAAAATGGAGGTTCAGGGCACTGCAATTCACAAACCTGCAGAGTTATAAATGATAACTCTCGTCCACAAATATATTGAGGGAAGGCAAAGAAGAGGATTTGAAATCAAGGCAGAATTGCAGGAAAGAGATTTCAGGAGGTAGATTCGAATCGCCTTTAAAGCACATGAAAAGCGGCAAAACGTTGACAATGATGCCCTTGGCCAAAAAGGGCGTATGCGTTTTTTCCTGAATATATTCAGGAAAAAACGCATACGCCCTTTTTGGCCAACCAAGCAACCTGGAAAGGCAAATCAGCGCTACAAACAAGTCTCGCTTCCCATCGGTCAAAAGGGCCATGCTGAAAAAAGTGTCAAAACCAGAAATGCAGGACAGGCCATGGAGAAATGGGAGCCTTGCTACACTGATGGGCGGGATGTAAATTGCCAACAGCCACTCTGGAGAAGTGTACGGTGAGTCCTGAAACATCTGAAAAACACAGCTTAGAGAGCATAGGGCACTTCCACTCATGGGGGTATGAATTGGGAAAATGAAAAATCAGCAAGACACAAGCACCCCAAAGTTTAGGGCTGCTCTGTTGACAAGGACCTCCACTTCATTCCACCTTAAATATCCCAGGAAAGAGAAAAATGGGTAAAGAAGTTGTGGTCCTTATGTACAATGGAATATCACTCAGCCATGAAATCAATGTCATAAGGCTAGTAGCAGCATGATGAGTGGATTTAGGTACGACGATTCTAAGTGAAATAAGTCACACAGAAAAGGACACTTCTCATAAGGTATGACTGATAGAGGGAATGTAAAAACCGTTACACTTGAACTGAATTACAAAACAGAACAGAGTCACACATGCAGAAAACACACTATGGCTGCTTAACGGGAAAGGTGAGGTGGGGTGATACATAAAACAAGGGTATCAAATTAGCTCAGATACCGTTCCATAAACCCAATATGTAATAGACAAGACCTACTCCTTGCTCAGAGAACTGGACTCAACACGCCCTATTCACCGCACAAGATTATATCTGACTAGTAATAATCGTAAAGCCTATGTATTGATATCTCTCTGTTAGTGTGTCAAGTGGGTGTAAAGCGGCATAAACACAGCAGTGAAAAGCAGCTAAATCCCATTATGAAAATAAATTACTTTGAAAAGCCCATGAAACAAAGACAGTGAACGAGAGAGGAATTCTTACACAATGCGTTCAGGGGCTGTGATGCAACCTGGATTGACCATATCTAGACCCACAGCTGGATGAGACATAAGGGTGGACACTCTTGGGGCTGAGAGGTTTGGTGAGGTTGGGTGAGCAAACGCAGACCCTTTAAAGTAATACTGCATGGTACCCATCGCATGGGTCCCAAATCTCCAGCTTCAAGGGCATCTTCCTACATCAAAAACATGCATGAGAAACCCAGAAGATGGTACACCGTGTGATGGGGAAAGGTTTCTAAAACGCACCTCATTTCTCATCGCCTTGTGCCCGGGTTCGCCATTCCAGCCGCTTTACTAGCAAGCTCCCTACTTGGAGCATCAGCACCTTTAACCTCCTGTTCCGTACAGGTTGCAATTTGTCCTGAGGATAAACGGGAAGACGTGGAACCAACGAGAGACTAGCTCTTGGTGTTGGGACAGGCACAGGTCACTCTATTTTCCCATCAGAAAGAAGAATTAACCACAGGCTCAGCCTGCCCCCCGGAACCAGAACAGGGCCTGAAGCCATTCTGCGATTTTGCCGCCAGCTCCCATAAAAACGAGTTGTAAAATGGAGGTTCAGGGCACTGCAATTCACAAACCTGCAGAGTTATAAATGATAACTCTCGTCCACAAATATATTGAGGGAAGGCAAAGAAGAGGATTTGAAATCAAGGCAGAATTGCAGGAAAGAGATTTCAGGAGGTAGATTCGAATCGCCTTTAAAGCACATGAAAAGCGGCAAAACGTTGACAATGATGCCCTTGGCCAAAAAGGGCGTATGCGTTTTTTCCTGAATATATTCAGGAAAAAACGCATACGCCCTTTTTGGCCAACCAAGCAACCTGGAAAGGCAAATCAGCGCTACAAACAAGTCTCGCTTCCCATCGGTCAAAAGGGCCATGCTGAAAAAAGTGTCAAAACCAGAAATGCAGGACAGGCCATGGAGAAATGGGAGCCTTGCTACACTGATGGGCGGGATGTAAATTGCCAACAGCCACTCTGGAGAAGTGTACGGTGAGTCCTGAAACATCTGAAAAACACAGCTTAGAGAGCATAGGGCACTTCCACTCATGGGGGTATGAATTGGGAAAATGAAAAATCAGCAAGACACAAGCACCCCAAAGTTTAGGGCTGCTCTGTTGACAAGGACCTCCACTTCATTCCACCTTAAATATCCCAGGAAAGAGAAAAATGGGTAAAGAAGTTGTGGTCCTTATGTACAATGGAATATCACTCAGCCATGAAATCAATGTCATAAGGCTAGTAGCAGCATGATGAGTGGATTTAGGTACGACGATTCTAAGTGAAATAAGTCACACAGAAAAGGACACTTCTCATAAGGTATGACTGATAGAGGGAATGTAAAAACCGTTACACTTGAACTGAATTACAAAACAGAACAGAGTCACACATGCAGAAAACACACTATGGCTGCTTAACGGGAAAGGTGAGGTGGGGTGATACATAAAACAAGGGTATCAAATTAGCTCAGATACCGTTCCATAAACCCAATATGTAATAGACAAGACCTACTCCTTGCTCAGAGAACTGGACTCAACACGCCCTATTCACCGCACAAGATTATATCTGACTAGTAATAATCGTAAAGCCTATGTATTGATATCTCTCTGTTAGTGTGTCAAGTGGGTGTAAAGCGGCATAAACACAGCAGTGAAAAGCAGCTAAATCCCATTATGAAAATAAATTACTTTGAAAAGCCCATGAAACAAAGACAGTGAACGAGAGAGGAATTCTTACACAATGCGTTCAGGGGCTGTGATGCAACCTGGATTGACCATATCTAGACCCACAGCTGGATGAGACATAAGGGTGGACACTCTTGGGGCTGAGAGGTTTGGTGAGGTTGGGTGAGCAAACGCAGACCCTTTAAAGTAATACTGCATGGTACCCATCGCATGGGTCCCAAATCTCCAGGTTCAAGGGCATCTTCCTACATCAAAAACATGCATGAGAAACCCAGAAGATGGTACACAGTGTGATGGGGAAAGGTTTCTAAAACGCACCTCATTTCTCATCGCCTTGTGCCCGGGTTCGCCATTCCAGCCGCTTTACTAGCAAGCTCCCTACTTGGAGCATCAGCACCTTTAACCTCCTGTTCCGTACAGGTTGCAATTTGTCCTGAGGATAAACGGGAAGACGTGGAACCAACGAGAGACTAGCTCTTGGTGTTGGGACAGGCACAGGTCACTCTATTTTCCCATCAGAAAGAAGAATTAACCACAGGCTCAGCCTGCCCCCCGGAACCAGAACAGGGCCTGAAGCCATTCTGCGATTTTGCCGCCAGCTCCCATAAAAACGAGTTGTAAAATGGAGGTTCAGGGCACTGCAATTCACAAACCTGCAGAGTTATAAATGATAACTCTCGTCCACAAATATATTGAGGGAAGGCAAAGAAGAGGATTTGAAATCAAGGCAGAATTGCAGGAAAGAGATTTCAGGAGGTAGATTCGAATCGCCTTTAAAGCACATGAAAAGCGGCAAAACGTTGACAATGATGCCCTTGGCCAAAAAGGGCGTATGCGTTTTTTCCTGAATATATTCAGGAAAAAACGCATACGCCCTTTTTGGCCAACCAAGCAACCTGGAAAGGCAAATCAGCGCTACAAACAAGTCTCGCTTCCCATCGGTCAAAAGGGCCATGCTGAAAAAAGTGTCAAAACCAGAAATGCAGGACAGGCCATGGAGAAATGGGAGCCTTGCTACACTGATGGGCGGGATGTAAATTGCCAACAGCCACTCTGGAGAAGTGTACGGTGAGTCCTGAAACATCTGAAAAACACAGCTTAGAGAGCATAGGGCACTTCCACTCATGGGGGTATGAATTGGGAAAATGAAAAATCAGCAAGACACAAGCACCCCAAAGTTTAGGGCTGCTCTGTTGACAAGGACCTCCACTTCATTCCACCTTAAATATCCCAGGAAAGAGAAAAATGGGTAAAGAAGTTGTGGTCCTTATGTACAATGGAATATCACTCAGCCATGAAATCAATGTCATAAGGCTAGTAGCAGCATGATGAGTGGATTTAGGTACGACGATTCTAAGTGAAATAAGTCACACAGAAAAGGACACTTCTCATAAGGTATGACTGATAGAGGGAATGTAAAAACCGTTACACTTGAACTGAATTACAAAACAGAACAGAGTCACACATGCAGAAAACACACTATGGCTGCTTAACGGGAAAGGTGAGGTGGGGTGATACATAAAACAAGGGTATCAAATTAGCTCAGATACCGTTCCATAAACCCAATATGTAATAGACAAGACCTACTCCTTGCTCAGAGAACTGGACTCAACACGCCCTATTCACCGCACAAGATTATATCTGACTAGTAATAATCGTAAAGCCTATGTATTGATATCTCTCTGTTAGTGTGTCAAGTGGGTGTAAAGCGGCATAAACACAGCAGTGAAAAGCAGCTAAATCCCATTATGAAAATAAATTACTTTGAAAAGCCCATGAAACAAAGACAGTGAACGAGAGAGGAATTCTTACACAATGCGTTCAGGGGCTGTGATGCAACCTGGATTGACCATATCTAGACCCACAGCTGGATGAGACATAAGGGTGGACACTCTTGGGGCTGAGAGGTTTGGTGAGGTTGGGTGAGCAAACGCAGACCCTTTAAAGTAATACTGCATGGTACCCATCGCATGGGTCCCAAATCTCCAGCTTCAAGGGCATCTTCCTACATCAAAAACATGCATGAGAAACCCAGAAGATGGTACACCGTGTGATGGGGAAAGGTTTCTAAAACGCACCTCATTTCTCATCGCCTTGTGCCCGGGTTCGCCATTCCAGCCGCTTTACTAGCAAGCTCCCTACTTGGAGCATCAGCACCTTTAACCTCCTGTTCCGTACAGGTTGCAATTTGTCCTGAGGATAAACGGGAAGACGTGGAACCAACGAGAGACTAGCTCTTGGTGTTGGGACAGGCACAGGTCACTCTATTTTCCCATCAGAAAGAAGAATTAACCACAGGCTCAGCCTGCCCCCCGGAACCAGAACAGGGCCTGAAGCCATTCTGCGATTTTGCCGCCAGCTCCCATAAAAACGAGTTGTAAAATGGAGGTTCAGGGCACTGCAATTCACAAACCTGCAGAGTTATAAATGATAACTCTCGTCCACAAATATATTGAGGGAAGGCAAAGAAGAGGATTTGAAATCAAGGCAGAATTGCAGGAAAGAGATTTCAGGAGGTAGATTCGAATCGCCTTTAAAGCACATGAAAAGCGGCAAAACGTTGACAATGATGCCCTTGGCCAAAAAGGGCGTATGCGTTTTTTCCTGAATATATTCAGGAAAAAACGCATACGCCCTTTTTGGCCAACCAAGCAACCTGGAAAGGCAAATCAGCGCTACAAACAAGTCTCGCTTCCCATCGGTCAAAAGGGCCATGCTGAAAAAAGTGTCAAAACCAGAAATGCAGGACAGGCCATGGAGAAATGGGAGCCTTGCTACACTGATGGGCGGGATGTAAATTGCCAACAGCCACTCTGGAGAAGTGTACGGTGAGTCCTGAAACATCTGAAAAACACAGCTTAGAGAGCATAGGGCACTTCCACTCATGGGGGTATGAATTGGGAAAATGAAAAATCAGCAAGACACAAGCACCCCAAAGTTTAGGGCTGCTCTGTTGACAAGGACCTCCACTTCATTCCACCTTAAATATCCCAGGAAAGAGAAAAATGGGTAAAGAAGTTGTGGTCCTTATGTACAATGGAATATCACTCAGCCATGAAATCAATGTCATAAGGCTAGTAGCAGCATGATGAGTGGATTTAGGTACGACGATTCTAAGTGAAATAAGTCACACAGAAAAGTACACTTCTCATAAGGTATCACTGATAGAGGGAATGTAAAAACCGTTACACTTGAACTGAATTACAAAACAGAACAGAGTCACACATGCAGAAAACACACTATGGCTGCTTAACGGGAAAGGTGAGGTGGGGTGATACATAAAACAAGGGTATCAAATTAGCTCAGATACCGTTCCATAAACCCAATATGTAATAGACAAGACCTACTCCTTGCTCAGAGAACTGGACTCAACACGCCCTATTCACCGCACAAGAATATATCTGACTAATAATAATCGTAAAACCTATGTATTGATATCTCTCTGTTAGTGTGTCAAGTGGGTGTAAAGCGGCATAAACACAGCAGTGAAAAGCAGCTAAACCCCATTATAAAAATAAATTACTTTGAAACACCCATGAAACAAAGACAGTGAAAGAGAGAGAAATTCTTACACAATGCGTTCAGGGGCTGTGATGCAACCTGGATTGACCATATCTAGACTCACAGCTGGATCAGACGTAAGGGTGGACACTCTTGGGGCTGAGAGGTTTGGTGAGGTTGGGTGAGCAAACGCAGACCCTTTAAAGTAATACTGCATGGTACCCATCGCATGGGTCCCAAATCTCCAGGTTCAAGGGCATCTTCCTACATCAAAAACATGCATGAGAAACCCAGAAGATGGTACACCGTGTGATGGGGAAAGGTTTCTAAAACGCACCTCATTTCTCATCGCCTTGTGCCCGGGTTCGCCATTCCAGCCGCTTTACTAGCAAGCTCCCTACTTGGAGCATCAGCACCTTTAACCTCCTGTTCCGTACAGGTTGCAATTTGTCCTGAGGATAAACGGGAAGACGTGGAACCAACGAGAGACTAGCTCTTGGTGTTGGGAACGGCACAGGTCACTCTATTTTCCCATCAGAAAGAAGAATTAACCACAGGCTCAGCCTGCCCCCCGGAACCAGAACAGGGCCTGAAGCCATTCTGCGATTTTGCCGCCAGCTCCCATAAAAACGAGTTGTAAAATGGAGGTTCAGGGCACTGCAATTCACAAACCTGCAGAGTTATAAATGATAACTCTCGTCCACAAATATATTGAGGGAAGGCAAAGAAGAGGATTTGAAATCAAGGCAGAATTGCAGGAAAGAGATTTCAGGAGGTAGATTCGAATCGCCTTTAAAGCACATGAAAAGCGGCAAAACGTTGACAATGATGCCCTTGGCCAAAAAGGGCGTATGCGTTTTTTCCTGAATATATTCAGGAAAAAACGCATACGCCCTTTTTGGCCAACCAAGCAACCTGGAAAGGCAAATCAGCGCTACAAACAAGTCTCGCTTCCCATCGGTCAAAAGGGCCATGCTGAAAAAAGTGTCAAAACCAGAAATGCAGGACAGGCCATGGAGAAATGGGAGCCTTGCTACACTGATGGGCGGGATGTAAATTGCCAACAGCCACTCTGGAGAAGTGTACGGTGAGTCCTGAAACATCTGAAAAACACAGCTTAGAGAGCATAGGGCACTTCCACTCATGGGGGTATGAATTGGGAAAATGAAAAATCAGCAAGACACAAGCACCCCAAAGTTTAGGGCTGCTCTGTTGACAAGGACCTCCACTTCATTCCACCTTAAATATCCCAGGAAAGAGAAAAATGGGTAAAGAAGTTGTGGTCCTTATGTACAATGGAATATCACTCAGCCATGAAATCAATGTCATAAGGCTAGTAGCAGCATGATGAGTGGATTTAGGTACGACGATTCTAAGTGAAATAAGTCACACAGAAAAGGACACTTCTCATAAGGTATCACTGATAGAGGGAATGTAAAAACCGTTACACTTGAACTGAATTACAAAACAGAACAGAGTCACACATGCAGAAAACACACTATGGCTGCTTAACGGGAAAGGTGAGGTGGGGTGATACATAAAACAAGGGTATCAAATTAGCTCAGATACCGTTCCATAAACCCAATATGTAATAGACAAGACCTACTCCTTGCTCAGAGAACTGGACTCAACACGCCCTATTCACCGCACAAGATTATATCTGACTAGTAATAATCGTAAAGCCTATGTATTGATATCTCTCTGTTAGTGTGTCAAGTGGGTGTAAAGCGGCATAAACACAGCAGTGAAAAGCAGCTAAATCCCATTATGAAAATAAATTACTTTGAAAAACCCATGAAACAAAGACAGTGAACGAGAGAGGAATTCTTACACAATGCGTTCAGGGGCTGTGATGCAACCTGGATTGACCATATCTAGACCCACAGCTGGATGAGACATAAGGGTGGACACTCTTGGGGCTGAGAGGTTTGGTGAGGTTGGGTGAGCAAACGCAGACCCTTTAAAGTAATACTGCATGGTACCCATCGCATGGGTCCCAAATCTCCAGCTTCAAGGGCATCTTCCTACATCAAAAACATGCATGAGAAACCCAGAAGATGGTACACCGTGTGATGGGGAAAGGTTTCTAAAACGCACCTCATTTCTCATCGCCTTGTGCCCGGGTTCGCCATTCCAGCCGCTTTACTAGCAAGCTCCCTACTTGGAGCATCAGCACCTTTAACCTCCTGTTCCGTACAGGTTGCAATTTGTCCTGAGGATAAACGGGAAGACGTGGAACCAACGAGAGACTAGCTCTTGGTGTTGGGAACGGCACAGGTCACTCTATTTTCCCATCAGAAAGAAGAATTAACCACAGGCTCAGCCTGCCCCCCGGAACCAGAACAGGGCCTGAAGCCATTCTGCGATTTTGCCGCCAGCTCCCATAAAAACGAGTTGTAAAATGGAGGTTCAGGGCACTGCAATTCACAAACCTGCAGAGTTATAAATGATAACTCTCGTCCACAAATATATTGAGGGAAGGCAAAGAAGAGGATTTGAAATCAAGGCAGAATTGCAGGAAAGAGATTTCAGGAGGTAGATTCGAATCGCCTTTAAAGCACATGAAAAGCGGCAAAACGTTGACAATGATGCCCTTGGCCAAAAAGGGCGTATGCGTTTTTTCCTGAATATATTCAGGAAAAAACGCATACGCCCTTTTTGGCCAACCAAGCAACCTGGAAAGGCAAATCAGCGCTACAAACAAGTCTCGCTTCCCATCGGTCAAAAGGGCCATGCTGAAAAAAGTGTCAAAACCAGAAATGCAGGACAGGCCATGGAGAAATGGGAGCCTTGCTACACTGATGGGCGGGATGTAAATTGCCAACAGCCACTCTGGAGAAGTGTACGGTGAGTCCTGAAACATCTGAAAAACACAGCTTAGAGAGCATAGGGCACTTCCACTCATGGGGGTATGAATTGGGAAAATGAAAAATCAGCAAGACACAAGCACCCCAAAGTTTAGGGCTGCTCTGTTGACAAGGACCTCCACTTCATTCCACCTTAAATATCCCAGGAAAGAGAAAAATGGGTAAAGAAGTTGTGGTCCTTATGTACAATGGAATATCACTCAGCCATGAAATCAATGTCATAAGGCTAGTAGCAGCATGATGAGTGGATTTAGGTACGACGATTCTAAGTGAAATAAGTCACACAGAAAAGGACACTTCTCATAAGGTATCACTGATAGAGGGAATGTAAAAACCGTTACACTTGAACTGAATTACAAAACAGAACAGAGTCACACATGCAGAAAACACACTATGGCTGCTTAACGGGAAAGGTGAGGTGGGGTGATACATAAAACAAGGGTATCAAATTAGCTCAGATACCGTTCCATAAACCCAATATGTAATAGACAAGACCTACTCCTTGCTCAGAGAACTGGACTCAACACGCCCTATTCACCGCACAAGATTATATCTGACTAGTAATAATCGTAAAGCCTATGTATTGATATCTCTCTGTTAGTGTGTCAAGTGGGTGTAAAGCGGCATAAACACAGCAGTGAAAAGCAGCTAAATCCCATTATGAAAATAAATTACTTTGAAAAACCCATGAAACAAAGACAGTGAACGAGAGAGGAATTCTTACACAATGCGTTCAGGGGCTGTGATGCAACCTGGATTGACCATATCTAGACCCACAGCTGGATGAGACATAAGGGTGGACACTCTTGGGGCTGAGAGGTTTGGTGAGGTTGGGTGAGCAAACGCAGACCCTTTAAAGTAATACTGCATGGTACCCATCGCATGGGTCCCAAATCTCCAGCTTCAAGGGCATCTTCCTACATCAAAAACATGCATGAGAAACCCAGAAGATGGTACACAGTGTGATGGGGAAAGGTTTCTAAAACGCACCTCATTTCTCATCGCCTTGTGCCCGGGTTCGCCATTCCAGCCGCTTTACTAGCAAGCTCCCTACTTGGAGCATCAGCACCTTTAACCTCCTGTTCCGTACAGGTTGCAATTTGTCCTGAGGATAAACGGGAAGACGTGGAACCAACGAGAGACTAGCTCTTGGTGTTGGGAACGGCACAGGTCACTCTATTTTCCCATCAGAAAGAAGAATTAACCACAGGCTCAGCCTGCCCCCCGGAACCAGAACAGGGCCTGAAGCCATTCTGCGATTTTGCGGCCAGCTCCCATAAAAACGAGTTGTAAAATGGAGGTTCAGGGCACTGCAATTCACAAACCTGCAGAGTTATAAATGATAATTCTCGTCCACAAATATATTGAGGGAAGGCAAAGAAGAGGATTTGAAATCAAGGCAGAATTGCAGGAAAGAGATTTCAGGAGGTAGATTCGAATCGCCTTTAAAGCACATGAAAAGCGGCAAAACGTTGACAATGATGCCCTTGGCCAAAAAGGGCGTATGCGTTTTTTCCTGAATATATTCAGGAAAAAACGCATACGCCCTTTTTGGCCAACCAAGCAACCTGGAAAGGCAAATCAGCGCTACAAACAAGTCTCGCTTCCCATCGGTCAAAAGGGCCATGCTGAAAAAAGTGTCAAAACCAGAAATGCAGGACAGGCCATGGAGAAATGGGAGCCTTGCTACACTGATGGGCGGGATGTAAATTGCCAACAGCCACTCTGGAGAAGTGTACGGTGAGTCCTGAAACATCTGAAAAACACAGCTTAGAGAGCATAGGGCACTTCCACTCATGGGGGTATGAATTGGGAAAATGAAAAATCAGCAAGACACAAGCACCCCAAAGTTTAGGGCTGCTCTGTTGACAAGGACCTCCACTTCATTCCACCTTAAATATCCCAGGAAAGAGAAAAATGGGTAAAGAAGTTGTGGTCCTTATGTACAATGGAATATCACTCAGCCATGAAATCAATGTCATAAGGCTAGTAGCAGCATGATGAGTGGATTTAGGTACGACGATTCTAAGTGAAATAAGTCACACAGAAAAGGACACTTCTCATAAGGTATGACTGATAGAGGGAATGTAAAAACCGTTACACTTGAACTGAATTACAAAACAGAACAGAGTCACACATGCAGAAAACACACTATGGCTGCTTAACGGGAAAGGTGAGGTGGGGTGATACATAAAACAAGGGTATCAAATTAGCTCAGATACCATTCCATAAACCCAATATGTAATAGACAAGACCTACTCCTTGCTCAGAGAACTGGACTCAACACGCCCTATTCACCGCACAAGATTATATCTGACTAGTAATAATCGTAAAGCCTATGTATTGATATCTCTCTGTTAGTGTGTCAAGTGGGTGTAAAGCGGCATAAACACAGCAGTGAAAAGCAGCTAAATCCCATTATGAAAATAAATTACTTTGAAAAACCCATGAAACAAAGACAGTGAACGAGAGAGGAATTCTTACACAATGCGTTCAGGGGCTGTGATGCAACCTGGATTGACCATATCTAGACCCACAGCTGGATGAGACATAAGGGTGGACACTCTTGGGGCTGAGAGGTTTGGTGAGGTTGGGTGAGCAAACGCAGACCCTTTAAAGTAATACTGCATGGTACCCATCGCATGGGTCCCAAATCTCCAGCTTCAAGGGCATCTTCCTACATCAAAAACATGCATGAGAAACCCAGAAGATGGTACACAGTGTGATGGGGAAAGGTTTCTAAAACGCACCTCATTTCTCATCGCCTTGTGCCCGGGTTCGCCATTCCAGCCGCTTTACTAGCAAGCTCCCTACTTGGAGCATCAGCACCTTTAACCTCCTGTTCCGTACAGGTTGCAATTTGTCCTGAGGATAAACGGGAAGACGTGGAACCAACGAGAGACTAGCTCTTGGTGTTGGGAACGGCACAGGTCACTCTATTTTCCCATCAGAAAGAAGAATTAACCACAGGCTCAGCCTGCCCCCCGGAACCAGAACAGGGCCTGAAGCCATTCTGCGATTTTGCCGCCAGCTCCCATAAAAACGAGTTGTAAAATGGAGGTTCAGGGCACTGCAATTCACAAACCTGCAGAGTTATAAATGATAACTCTCGTCCACAAATATATTGAGGGAAGGCAAAGAAGAGGATTTGAAATCAAGGCAGAATTGCAGGAAAGAGATTTCAGGAGGTAGATTCGAATCGCCTTTAAAGCACATGAAAAGCGGCAAAACGTTGACAATGATGCCCTTGGCCAAAAAGGGCGTATGCGTTTTTTCCTGAATATATTCAGGAAAAAACGCATACGCCCTTTTTGGCCAACCAAGCAACCTGGAAAGGCAAATCAGCGCTACAAACAAGTCTCGCTTCCCATCGGTCAAAAGGGCCATGCTGAAAAAAGTGTCAAAACCAGAAATGCAGGACAGGCCATGGAGAAATGGGAGCCTTGCTACACTGATGGGCGGGATGTAAATTGCCAACAGCCACTCTGGAGAAGTGTACGGTGAGTCCTGAAACATCTGAAAAACACAGCTTAGAGAGCATAGGGCACTTCCACTCATGGGGGTATGAATTGGGAAAATGAAAAATCAGCAAGACACAAGCACCCCAAAGTTTAGGGCTGCTCTGTTGACAAGGACCTCCACTTCATTCCACCTTAAATATCCCAGGAAAGAGAAAAATGGGTAAAGAAGTTGTGGTCCTTATGTACAATGGAATATCACTCAGCCATGAAATCAATGTCATAAGGCTAGTAGCAGCATGATGAGTGGATTTAGGTACGACGATTCTAAGTGAAATAAGTCACACAGAAAAGGACACTTCTCATAAGGTATGACTGATAGAGGGAATGTAAAAACCGTTACACTTGAACTGAATTACAAAACAGAACAGAGTCACACATGCAGAAAACACACTATGGCTGCTTAACGGGAAAGGTGAGGTGGGGTGATACATAAAACAAGGGTATCAAATTAGCTCAGATACCGTTCCATAAACCCAATATGTAATAGACAAGACCTACTCCTTGCTCAGAGAACTGGACTCAACACGCCCTATTCACCGCACAAGATTATATCTGACTAGTAATAATCGTAAAGCCTATGTATTGATATCTCTCTGTTAGTGTGTCAAGTGGGTGTAAAGCGGCATAAACACAGCAGTGAAAAGCAGCTAAATCCCATTATGAAAATAAATTACTTTGAAAAGCCCATGAAACAAAGACAGTGAACGAGAGAGGAATTCTTACACAATGCGTTCAGGGGCTGTGATGCAACCTGGATTGACCATATCTAGACCCACAGCTGGATGAGACATAAGGGTGGACACTCTTGGGGCTGAGAGGTTTGGTGAGGTTGGGTGAGCAAACGCAGACCCTTTAAAGTAATACTGCATGGTACCCATCGCATGGGTCCCAAATCTCCAGGTTCAAGGGCATCTTCCTACATCAAAAACATGCATGAGAAACCCAGAAGATGGTACACAGTGTGATGGGGAAAGGTTTCTAAAACGCACCTCATTTCTCATCGCCTTGTGCCCGGGTTCGCCATTCCAGCCGCTTTACTAGCAAGCTCCCTACTTGGAGCATCAGCACCTTTAACCTCCTGTTCCGTACAGGTTGCAATTTGTCCTGAGGATAAACGGGAAGACGTGGAACCAACGAGAGACTAGCTCTTGGTGTTGGGACAGGCACAGGTCACTCTATTTTCCCATCAGAAAGAAGAATTAACCACAGGCTCAGCCTGCCCCCCGGAACCAGAACAGGGCCTGAAGCCATTCTGCGATTTTGCCGCCAGCTCCCATAAAAACGAGTTGTAAAATGGAGGTTCAGGGCACTGCAATTCACA
This sequence comes from Balaenoptera borealis, assembly GCF_965194805.1. Taxonomy (NCBI): domain Eukaryota; kingdom Metazoa; phylum Chordata; class Mammalia; order Artiodactyla; family Balaenopteridae; genus Balaenoptera; species Balaenoptera borealis. The sequence continues at coordinate 1,465,124 of NW_028123987.1, read as the reverse complement.
AACCTGCAGAGTTATAAATGATAACTCTCGTCCACAAATATATTGAGGGAAGGCAAAGAAGAGGATTTGAAATCAAGGCAGAATTGCAGGAAAGAGATTTCAGGAGGTAGATTCGAATCGCCTTTAAAGCACATGAAAAGCGGCAAAACGTTGACAATGATGCCCTTGGCCAAAAAGGGCGTATGCGTTTTTTCCTGAATATATTCAGGAAAAAACGCATACGCCCTTTTTGGCCAACCAAGCAACCTGGAAAGGCAAATCAGCGCTACAAACAAGTCTCGCTTCCCATCGGTCAAAAGGGCCATGCTGAAAAAAGTGTCAAAACCAGAAATGCAGGACAGGCCATGGAGAAATGGGAGCCTTGCTACACTGATGGGCGGGATGTAAATTGCCAACAGCCACTCTGGAGAAGTGTACGGTGAGTCCTGAAACATCTGAAAAACACAGCTTAGAGAGCATAGGGCACTTCCACTCATGGGGGTATGAATTGGGAAAATGAAAAATCAGCAAGACACAAGCACCCCAAAGTTTAGGGCTGCTCTGTTGACAAGGACCTCCACTTCATTCCACCTTAAATATCCCAGGAAAGAGAAAAATGGGTAAAGAAGTTGTGGTCCTTATGTACAATGGAATATCACTCAGCCATGAAATCAATGTCATAAGGCTAGTAGCAGCATGATGAGTGGATTTAGGTACGACGATTCTAAGTGAAATAAGTCACACAGAAAAGGACACTTCTCATAAGGTATGACTGATAGAGGGAATGTAAAAACCGTTACACTTGAACTGAATTACAAAACAGAACAGAGTCACACATGCAGAAAACACACTATGGCTGCTTAACGGGAAAGGTGAGGTGGGGTGATACATAAAACAAGGGTATCAAATTAGCTCAGATACCGTTCCATAAACCCAATATGTAATAGACAAGACCTACTCCTTGCTCAGAGAACTGGACTCAACACGCCCTATTCACCGCACAAGATTATATCTGACTAGTAATAATCGTAAAGCCTATGTATTGATATCTCTCTGTTAGTGTGTCAAGTGGGTGTAAAGCGGCATAAACACAGCAGTGAAAAGCAGCTAAATCCCATTATGAAAATAAATTACTTTGAAAAGCCCATGAAACAAAGACAGTGAACGAGAGAGGAATTCTTACACAATGCGTTCAGGGGCTGTGATGCAACCTGGATTGACCATATCTAGACCCACAGCTGGATGAGACATAAGGGTGGACACTCTTGGGGCTGAGAGGTTTGGTGAGGTTGGGTGAGCAAACGCAGACCCTTTAAAGTAATACTGCATGGTACCCATCGCATGGGTCCCAAATCTCCAGGTTCAAGGGCATCTTCCTACATCAAAAACATGCATGAGAAACCCAGAAGATGGTACACCGTGTGATGGGGAAAGGTTTCTAAAACGCACCTCATTTCTCATCGCCTTGTGCCCGGGTTCGCCATTCCAGCCGCTTTACTAGCAAGCTCCCTACTTGGAGCATCAGCACCTTTAACCTCCTGTTCCGTACAGGTTGCAATTTGTCCTGAGGATAAACGGGAAGACGTGGAACCAACGAGAGACTAGCTCTTGGTGTTGGGACAGGCACAGGTCACTCTATTTTCCCATCAGAAAGAAGAATTAACCACAGGCTCAGCCTGCCCCCCGGAACCAGAACAGGGCCTGAAGCCATTCTGCGATTTTGCCGCCAGCTCCCATAAAAACGAGTTGTAAAATGGAGGTTCAGGGCACTGCAATTCACAAACCTGCAGAGTTATAAATGATAACTCTCGTCCACAAATATATTGAGGGAAGGCAAAGAAGAGGATTTGAAATCAAGGCAGAATTGCAGGAAAGAGATTTCAGGAGGTAGATTCGAATCGCCTTTAAAGCACATGAAAAGCGGCAAAACGTTGACAATGATGCCCTTGGCCAAAAAGGGCGTATGCGTTTTTTCCTGAATATATTCAGGAAAAAACGCATACGCCCTTTTTGGCCAACCAAGCAACCTGGAAAGGCAAATCAGCGCTACAAACAAGTCTCGCTTCCCATCGGTCAAAAGGGCCATGCTGAAAAAAGTGTCAAAACCAGAAATGCAGGACAGGCCATGGAGAAATGGGAGCCTTGCTACACTGATGGGCGGGATGTAAATTGCCAACAGCCACTCTGGAGAAGTGTACGGTGAGTCCTGAAACATCTGAAAAACACAGCTTAGAGAGCATAGGGCACTTCCACTCATGGGGGTATGAATTGGGAAAATGAAAAATCAGCAAGACACAAGCACCCCAAAGTTTAGGGCTGCTCTGTTGACAAGGACCTCCACTTCATTCCACCTTAAATATCCCAGGAAAGAGAAAAATGGGTAAAGAAGTTGTGGTCCTTATGTACAATGGAATATCACTCAGCCATGAAATCAATGTCATAAGGCTAGTAGCAGCATGATGAGTGGATTTAGGTACGACGATTCTAAGTGAAATAAGTCACACAGAAAAGGACACTTCTCATAAGGTATGACTGATAGAGGGAATGTAAAAACCGTTACACTTGAACTGAATTACAAAACAGAACAGAGTCACACATGCAGAAAACACACTATGGCTGCTTAACGGGAAAGGTGAGGTGGGGTGATACATAAAACAAGGGTATCAAATTAGCTCAGATACCGTTCCATAAACCCAATATGTAATAGACAAGACCTACTCCTTGCTCAGAGAACTGGACTCAACACGCCCTATTCACCGCACAAGATTATATCTGACTAGTAATAATCGTAAAGCCTATGTATTGATATCTCTCTGTTAGTGTGTCAAGTGGGTGTAAAGCGGCATAAACACAGCAGTGAAAAGCAGCTAAATCCCATTATGAAAATAAATTACTTTGAAAAGCCCATGAAACAAAGACAGTGAACGAGAGAGGAATTCTTACACAATGCGTTCAGGGGCTGTGATGCAACCTGGATTGACCATATCTAGACCCACAGCTGGATGAGACATAAGGGTGGACACTCTTGGGGCTGAGAGGTTTGGTGAGGTTGGGTGAGCAAACGCAGACCCTTTAAAGTAATACTGCATGGTACCCATCGCATGGGTCCCAAATCTCCAGGTTCAAGGGCATCTTCCTACATCAAAAACATGCATGAGAAACCCAGAAGATGGTACACAGTGTGATGGGGAAAGGTTTCTAAAACGCACCTCATTTCTCATCGCCTTGTGCCCGGGTTCGCCATTCCAGCCGCTTTACTAGCAAGCTCCCTACTTGGAGCATCAGCACCTTTAACCTCCTGTTCCGTACAGGTTGCAATTTGTCCTGAGGATAAACGGGAAGACGTGGAACCAACGAGAGACTAGCTCTTGGTGTTGGGACAGGCACAGGTCACTCTATTTTCCCATCAGAAAGAAGAATTAACCACAGGCTCAGCCTGCCCCCCGGAACCAGAACAGGGCCTGAAGCCATTCTGCGATTTTGCCGCCAGCTCCCATAAAAACGAGTTGTAAAATGGAGGTTCAGGGCACTGCAATTCACAAACCTGCAGAGTTATAAATGATAACTCTCGTCCACAAATATATTGAGGGAAGGCAAAGAAGAGGATTTGAAATCAAGGCAGAATTGCAGGAAAGAGATTTCAGGAGGTAGATTCGAATCGCCTTTAAAGCACATGAAAAGCGGCAAAACGTTGACAATGATGCCCTTGGCCAAAAAGGGCGTATGCGTTTTTTCCTGAATATATTCAGGAAAAAACGCATACGCCCTTTTTGGCCAACCAAGCAACCTGGAAAGGCAAATCAGCGCTACAAACAAGTCTCGCTTCCCATCGGTCAAAAGGGCCATGCTGAAAAAAGTGTCAAAACCAGAAATGCAGGACAGGCCATGGAGAAATGGGAGCCTTGCTACACTGATGGGCGGGATGTAAATTGCCAACAGCCACTCTGGAGAAGTGTACGGTGAGTCCTGAAACATCTGAAAAACACAGCTTAGAGAGCATAGGGCACTTCCACTCATGGGGGTATGAATTGGGAAAATGAAAAATCAGCAAGACACAAGCACCCCAAAGTTTAGGGCTGCTCTGTTGACAAGGACCTCCACTTCATTCCACCTTAAATATCCCAGGAAAGAGAAAAATGGGTAAAGAAGTTGTGGTCCTTATGTACAATGGAATATCACTCAGCCATGAAATCAATGTCATAAGGCTAGTAGCAGCATGATGAGTGGATTTAGGTACGACGATTCTAAGTGAAATAAGTCACACAGAAAAGGACACTTCTCATAAGGTATGACTGATAGAGGGAATGTAAAAACCGTTACACTTGAACTGAATTACAAAACAGAACAGAGTCACACATGCAGAAAACACACTATGGCTGCTTAACGGGAAAGGTGAGGTGGGGTGATACATAAAACAAGGGTATCAAATTAGCTCAGATACCGTTCCATAAACCCAATATGTAATAGACAAGACCTACTCCTTGCTCAGAGAACTGGACTCAACACGCCCTATTCACCGCACAAGATTATATCTGACTAGTAATAATCGTAAAGCCTATGTATTGATATCTCTCTGTTAGTGTGTCAAGTGGGTGTAAAGCGGCATAAACACAGCAGTGAAAAGCAGCTAAATCCCATTATGAAAATAAATTACTTTGAAAAGCCCATGAAACAAAGACAGTGAACGAGAGAGGAATTCTTACACAATGCGTTCAGGGGCTGTGATGCAACCTGGATTGACCATATCTAGACCCACAGCTGGATGAGACATAAGGGTGGACACTCTTGGGGCTGAGAGGTTTGGTGAGGTTGGGTGAGCAAACGCAGACCCTTTAAAGTAATACTGCATGGTACCCATCGCATGGGTCCCAAATCTCCAGCTTCAAGGGCATCTTCCTACATCAAAAACATGCATGAGAAACCCAGAAGATGGTACACCGTGTGATGGGGAAAGGTTTCTAAAACGCACCTCATTTCTCATCGCCTTGTGCCCGGGTTCGCCATTCCAGCCGCTTTACTAGCAAGCTCCCTACTTGGAGCATCAGCACCTTTAACCTCCTGTTCCGTACAGGTTGCAATTTGTCCTGAGGATAAACGGGAAGACGTGGAACCAACGAGAGACTAGCTCTTGGTGTTGGGACAGGCACAGGTCACTCTATTTTCCCATCAGAAAGAAGAATTAACCACAGGCTCAGCCTGCCCCCCGGAACCAGAACAGGGCCTGAAGCCATTCTGCGATTTTGCCGCCAGCTCCCATAAAAACGAGTTGTAAAATGGAGGTTCAGGGCACTGCAATTCACAAACCTGCAGAGTTATAAATGATAACTCTCGTCCACAAATATATTGAGGGAAGGCAAAGAAGAGGATTTGAAATCAAGGCAGAATTGCAGGAAAGAGATTTCAGGAGGTAGATTCGAATCGCCTTTAAAGCACATGAAAAGCGGCAAAACGTTGACAATGATGCCCTTGGCCAAAAAGGGCGTATGCGTTTTTTCCTGAATATATTCAGGAAAAAACGCATACGCCCTTTTTGGCCAACCAAGCAACCTGGAAAGGCAAATCAGCACTACAAACAAGTCTCGCTTCCCATCGGTCAAAAGGGCCATGCTGAAAAAAGTGTCAAAACCAGAAATGCAGGACAGGCCATGGAGAAATGGGAGCCTTGCTACACTGATGGGCGGGATGTAAATTGCCAACAGCCACTCTGGAGAAGTGTACGGTGAGTCCTGAAACATCTGAAAAACACAGCTTAGAGAGCATAGGGCACTTCCACTCATGGGGGTATGAATTGGGAAAATGAAAAATCAGCAAGACACAAGCACCCCAAAGTTTAGGGCTGCTCTGTTGACAAGGACCTCCACTTCATTCCACCTTAAATATCCCAGGAAAGAGAAAAATGGGTAAAGAAGTTGTGGTCCTTATGTACAATGGAATATCACTCAGCCATGAAATCAATGTCATAAGGCTAGTAGCAGCATGATGAGTGGATTTAGGAACGACGATTCTAAGTGAAATAAGTCACACAGAAAAGGACACTTCTCATAAGGTATCACTGATAGAGGGAATGTAAAAACCGTTACACTTGAACTGAATTACAAAACAGAACAGAGTCACACATGCAGAAAACACACTATGGCTGCTTAACGGGAAAGGTGAGGTGGGGTGATACATAAAACAAGGGTATCAAATTAGCTCAGATACCGTTCCATAAACCCAATATGTAATAGACAAGACCTACTCCTTGCTCAGAGAACTGGACTCAACACGCCCTATTCACCGCACAAGATTATATCTGACTAGTAATAATCGTAAAGCCTATGTATTGATATCTCTCTGTTAGTGTGTCAAGTGGGTGTAAAGCGGCATAAACACAGCAGTGAAAAGCAGCTAAATCCCATTATGAAAATAAATTACTTTGAAAAACCCATGAAACAAAGACAGTGAACGAGAGAGGAATTCTTACACAATGCGTTCAGGGGCTGTGATGCAACCTGGATTGACCATATCTAGACCCACAGCTGGATGAGACATAAGGGTGGACACTCTTGGGGCTGAGAGGTTTGGTGAGGTTGGGTGAGCAAACGCAGACCCTTTAAAGTAATACTGCATGGTACCCATCGCATGGGTCCCAAATCTCCAGCTTCAAGGGCATCTTCCTACATCAAAAACATGCATGAGAAACCCAGAAGATGGTACACAGTGTGATGGGGAAAGGTTTCTAAAACGCACCTCATTTCTCATCGCCTTGTGCCCGGGTTCGCCATTCCAGCCGCTTTACTAGCAAGCTCCCTACTTGGAGCATCAGCACCTTTAACCTCCTGTTCCGTACAGGTTGCAATTTGTCCTGAGGATAAACGGGAAGACGTGGAACCAACGAGAGACTAGCTCTTGGTGTTGGGACAGGCACAGGTCACTCTATTTTCCCATCAGAAAGAAGAATTAACCACAGGCTCAGCCTGCCCCCCGGAACCAGAACAGGGCCTGAAGCCATTCTGCGATTTTGCCGCCAGCTCCCATAAAAACGAGTTGTAAAATGGAGGTTCAGGGCACTGCAATTCACAAACCTGCAGAGTTATAAATGATAACTCTCGTCCTCAAATATATTGAGGGAAGGCAAAGAAGAGGATTTGAAATCAAGGCAGAATTGCAGGAAAGAGATTTCAGGAGGTAGATTCGAATTGCATTTAAAGCACATGAAAAGCGGCAAAACGTTGACAATGATGCCCTTGGCCAAAAAGGGCGTATGCGTTTTTTCCTGAATATATTCAGGAAAAAACGCATACGCCCTTTTTGGCCAACCAAGCAACCTGGAAAGGCAAATCAGCGCTACAAACAAGTCTCGCTTCCCATCGGTCAAAAGGGCCATGCTGAAAAAAGTGTCAAAACCAGAAATGCAGGACAGGCCATGGAGAAATGGGAGCCTTGCTACACTGATGGGCGGGATGTAAATTGCCAACAGCCACTCTGGAGAAGTGTACGGTGAGTCCTGAAACATCTGAAAAACACAGCTTAGAGAGCATAGGGCACTTCCACTCATGGGGGTATGAATTGGGAAAATGAAAAATCAGCAAGACACAAGCACCCCAAAGTTTAGGGCTGCTCTGTTGACAAGGACCTCCACTTCATTCCACCTTAAATATCCCAGGAAAGAGAAAAATGGGTAAAGAAGTTGTGGTCCTTATGTACAATGGAATATCACTCAGCCATGAAATCAATGTCATAAGGCTAGTAGCAGCATGATGAGTGGATTTAGGTACGACGATTCTAAGTGAAATAAGTCACACAGAAAAGGACACTTCTCATAAGGTATCACTGATAGAGGGAATGTAAAAACCGTTACACTTGAACTGAATTACAAAACAGAACAGAGTCACACATGCAGAAAACACACTATGGCTGCTTAACGGGAAAGGTGAGGTGGGGTGATACATAAAACAAGGGTATCAAATTAGCTCAGATACCATTCCATAAACCCAATATGTAATAGACAAGACCTACTCCTTGCTCAGAGAACTGGACTCAACACGCCCTATTCACCGCACAAGAATATATCTGACTAATAATAATCGTAAAACCTATGTATTGATATCTCTCTGTTAGTGTGTCAAGTGGGTGTAAAGCGGCATAAACACAGCAGTGAAAAGCAGCTAAACCCCATTATAAAAATAAATTACTTTGAAACACCCATGAAACAAAGACAGTGAAAGAGAGAGAAATTCTTACACAATGCGTTCAGGGGCTGTGATGCAACCTGGATTGACCATATCTAGACTCACAGCTGGATCAGACATAAGGGTGGACACTCTTGGGGCTGAGAGGTTTGGTGAGGTTGGGTGAGCAAACGCAGACCCTTTAAAGTAATACTGCATGATACCCATCGCATGGGTCCCAAATCTCCAGGTTCAAGGGCATCTTCCTACATCAAAAACATGCATGAGAAACCCAGAAGATGGTACACCGTGTGATGGGGAAAGGTTTCTAAAACGCACCTCATTTCTCATCGCCTTGTGCCCGGGTTCGCCATTCCAGCCGCTTTACTAGCAAGCTCCCTACTTGGAGCATCAGCACCTTTAACCTCCTGTTCCGTACAGGTTGCAATTTGTCCTGAGGATAAACGGGAAGACGTGGAACCAATGAGAGACTAGCTCTTGGTGTTGGGACAGGCACAGGTCACTCTATTTTCCCATCAGGAAGAAGAATTAACCACAGGCTCAGCCTGCCCCCCGGAACCAGAACAGGGCCTGAAGCCATTCTGCGATTTTGCGGCCAGCTCCCATAAAAACGAGTTGTAAAATGGAGGTTCAGGGCACTGCAATTCACAAACCTGCAGAGTTATAAATGATAACTCTCGTCCACAAATATATTGAGGGAAGGCAAAGAAGAGGATTTGAAATCAAGGCAGAATTGCAGGAAAGAGATTTCAGGAGGTAGATTCGAATCGCCTTTAAAGCACATGAAAAGCGGCAAAACGTTGACAATGATGCCCTTGGCCAAAAAGGGCGTATGCGTTTTTTCCTGAATATATTCAGGAAAAAACGCATACGCCCTTTTTGGCGAACCAAGCAACCTGGAAAGGCAAATCAGCGCTACAAACAAGTCTCGCTTCCCATCGGTCAAAAGGGCCATGCTGAAAAAAGTGTCAAAACCAGAAATGCAGGACAGGCCATGGAGAAATGGGAGCCTTGCTACACTGATGGGCGGGATGTAAATTGCCAAGAGCCACTCTGGAGAAGTGTCCGGTGAGTCCTGAAACATCTGAAAAACACAGCTTAGAGAGCATAGGGCACTTCCACTCATGGGGGTATAAATTGGGAAAATTAAAAATCAGCAAGACACAAGCACCCCAAAGTTTAGGGCTGATCTGTTGACAAGGACCTCCACTTCATTCCACCTTAAATATCCCAGGAAAGAGAAAAATGGGTAAAGAAGTTGTGGTCCTTATGTACAATGGAATATCACTCAGCCATGAAATCAATGTCATAAGGCTAGTAGCAGCATGATGAATGGATTTAGGTACGACGATTCTAAGTGAAATAAGTCACACAGAAAAGGACACTTCTCATAAGGTATCACTGATAGAGGGAATGTAAAAACCGTTACACTTGAACTGAATTACAAAACAGAACAGAGTCACACATGCAGAAAACACACTATGGCTGCTTAACGGGAAAGGTGAGGTGGAGTGATACATAAAACAAGGGTTTCAAATTAGCTCAGATACCGTTCCATAAACCCAATATGTAATAGACAAGACCTACTCCTTGCTCAGAGAACTGGACTCAACATGCCCTATTCACCGCACAAGAATATATCTGACTAGTAATAATCGTAAAGCCTATGTATTGATATCTCTCTGTTAGTGTGTCAAGTGGGTGTAAAGCGGCATAAACACAGCAGTGAAAAGCAGCTAAATCCCATTATGAAAATAAATTACTTTGAAAAACCCATGAAACAAAGACAGTGAACGAGAGAGGAATTCTTACACAATGCGTTCAGGGGCTGTGATGCAACCTGGATTGACCATATCTAGACCCACAGCTGGATGAGACATAAGGGTGGACACTCTTGGGGCTGAGAGGTTTGGTGAGGTTGGGTGAGCAAACGCAGACCCTTTAAAGTAATACTGCATGGTACCCATCGCATGGGTCCCAAATCTCCAGGTTCAAGGGCATCTTCCTACATCAAAAACATGCATGAGAAACCCAGAAGATGGTACACCGTGTGATGGGGAAAGGTTTCTAAAACGCACCTCATTTCTCATCGCCTTGTGCCCGGGTTCGCCATTCCAGCCGCTTTACTAGCAAGCTCCCTACTTGGAGCATCAGCACCTTTAACCTCCTGTTCCGTACAGGTTGCAATTTGTCCTGAGGATAAACGGGAAGACGTGGAACCAACGAGAGACTAGCTCTTGGTGTTGGGACAGGCACAGGTCACTCTATTTTCCCATCAGAAAGAAGAATTAACCACAGGCTCAGCCTGCCCCCCGGAACCAGAACAGGGCCTGAAGCCATTCTGCGATTTTGCCGCCAGCTCCCATAAAAACGAGTTGTAAAATGGAGGTTCAGGGCACTGCAATTCACAAACCTGCAGAGTTATAAATGATAACTCTCGTCCACAAATATATTGAGGGAAGGCAAAGAAGAGGATTTGAAATCAAGGCAGAATTGCAGGAAAGAGATTTCAGGAGGTAGATTCGAATCGCCTTTAAAGCACATGAAAAGCGGCAAAACGTTGACAATGATGCCCTTGGCCAAAAAGGGCGTATGCGTTTTTTCCTGAATATATTCAGGAAAAAACGCATACGCCCTTTTTGGCCAACCAAGCAACCTGGAAAGGCAAATCAGCGCTACAAACAAGTCTCGCTTCCCATCGGTCAAAAGGGCCATGCTGAAAAAAGTGTCAAAACCAGAAATGCAGGACAGGCCATGGAGAAATGGGAGCCTTGCTACACTGATGGGCGGGATGTAAATTGCCAACAGCCACTCTGGAGAAGTGTACGGTGAGTCCTGAAACATCTGAAAAACACAGCTTAGAGAGCATAGGGCACTTCCACTCATGGGGGTATGAATTGGGAAAATGAAAAATCAGCAAGACACAAGCACCCCAAAGTTTAGGGCTGCTCTGTTGACAAGGACCTCCACTTCATTCCACCTTAAATATCCCAGGAAAGAGAAAAATGGGTAAAGAAGTTGTGGTCCTTATGTACAATGGAATATCACTCAGCCATGAAATCAATGTCATAAGGCTAGTAGCAGCATGATGAGTGGATTTAGGTACGACGATTCTAAGTGAAATAAGTCACACAGAAAAGGACACTTCTCATAAGGTATGACTGATAGAGGGAATGTAAAAACCGTTACACTTGAACTGAATTACAAAACAGAACAGAGTCACACATGCAGAAAACACACTATGGCTGCTTAACGGGAAAGGTGAGGTGGGGTGATACATAAAACAAGGGTATCAAATTAGCTCAGATACCATTCCATAAACCCAATATGTAATAGACAAGACCTACTCCTTGCTCAGAGAACTGGACTCAACACGCCCTATTCACCGCACAAGATTATATCTGACTAGTAATAATCGTAAAGCCTATGTATTGATATCTCTCTGTTAGTGTGTCAAGTGGGTGTAAAGCGGCATAAACACAGCAGTGAAAAGCAGCTAAATCCCATTATGAAAATAAATTACTTTGAAAAGCCCATGAAACAAAGACAGTGAACGAGAGAGGAATTCTTACACAATGCGTTCAGGGGCTGTGATGCAACCTGGATTGACCATATCTAGACCCACAGCTGGATGAGACATAAGGGTGGACACTCTTGGGGCTGAGAGGTTTGGTGAGGTTGGGTGAGCAAACGCAGACCCTTTAAAGTAATACTGCATGGTACCCATCGCATGGGTCCCAAATCTCCAGGTTCAAGGGCATCTTCCTACATCAAAAACATGCATGAGAAACCCAGAAGATGGTACACAGTGTGATGGGGAAAGGTTTCTAAAACGCACCTCATTTCTCATCGCCTTGTGCCCGGGTTCGCCATTCCAGCCGCTTTACTAGCAAGCTCCCTACTTGGAGCATCAGCACCTTTAACCTCCTGTTCCGAACAGGTTGCACTTTGTCCTGAGGATAAACGGGAAGACGTGGAACCAACGAGAGACTAGCTCTTGGTGTTGGGACAGGCACAGGTCACTCTATTTTCCCATCAGAAAGAAGAATTAACCACAGGCTCAGCCTGCCCCCCGGAACCAGAACAGGGCCTGAAGCCATTCTGCGATTTTGCCGCCAGCTCCCATAAAAATGAGTTGTAAAATGGAGGTTCAGGGCACTGCAATTCACAAACCTGCAGAGTTATAAATGATAACTCTCGTCCACAAATATATTGAGGGAAGGCAAAGAAGAGGATTTGAAATCAAGGCAGAATTGCAGGAAAGAGATTTCAGGAGGTAGATTCGAATCGCCTTTAAAGCACATGAAAAGCGGCAAAACGTTGACAATGATGCCCTTGGCCAAAAAGGGCGTATGCGTTTTTTCCTGAATATATTCAGGAAAAAACGCATACGCCCTTTTTGGCCAACCAAGCAACCTGGAAAGGCAAATCAGCGCTACAAACAAGTCTCGCTTCCCATCGGTCAAAAGGGCCATGCTGAAAAAAGTGTCAAAACCAGAAATGCAGGACAGGCCATGGAGAAATGGGAGCCTTGCTACACTGATGGGCGGGATGTAAATTGCCAACAGCCACTCTGGAGAAGTGTACGGTGAGTCCTGAAACATCTGAAAAACACAGCTTAGAGAGCATAGGGCACTTCCACTCATGGGGGTATGAATTGGGAAAATGAAAAATCAGCAAGACACAAGCACCCCAAAGTTTAGGGCTGCTCTGTTGACAAGGACCTCCACTTCATTCCACCTTAAATATCCCAGGAAAGAGAAAAATGGGTAAAGAAGTTGTGGTCCTTATGTACAATGGAATATCACTCAGCCATGAAATCAATGTCATAAGGCTAGTAGCAGCATGATGAGTGGATTTAGGTACGACGATTCTAAGTGAAATAAGTCACACAGAAAAGGACACTTCTCATAAGGTATCACTGATAGAGGGAATGTAAAAACCGTTACACTTGAACTGAATTACAAAACAGAACAGAGTCACACATGCAGAAAACACACTATGGCTGCTTAACGGGAAAGGTGAGGTGGGGTGATACATAAAACAAGGGTATCAAATTAGCTCAGATACCGTTCCATAAACCCAATATGTAATAGACAAGACCTACTCCTTGCTCAGAGAACTGGACTCAACACGCCCTATTCACCGCACAAGAATATATCTGACTAATAATAATCGTAAAACCTATGTATTGATATCTCTCTGTTAGTGTGTCAAGTGGGTGTAAAGCGGCATAAACACAGCAGTGAAAAGCAGCTAAACCCCATTATAAAAATAAATTACTTTGAAACACCCATGAAACAAAGACAGTGAAAGAGAGAGAAATTCTTACACAATGCGTTCAGGGGCTGTGATGCAACCTGGATTGACCATATCTAGACTCACAGCTGGATCAGACGTAAGGGTGGACACTCTTGGGGCTGAGAGGTTTGGTGAGGTTGGGTGAGCAAACGCAGACCCTTTAAAGTAATACTGCATGGTACCCATCGCATGGGTCCCAAATCTCCAGGTTCAAGGGCATCTTCCTACATCAAAAACATGCATGAGAAACCCAGAAGATGGTACACCGTGTGATGGGGAAAGGTTTCTAAAACGCACCTCATTTCTCATCGCCTTGTGCCCGGGTTCGCCATTCCAGCCGCTTTACTAGCAAGCTCCCTACTTGGAGCATCAGCACCTTTAACCTCCTGTTCCGTACAGGTTGCAATTTGTCCTGAGGATAAACGGGAAGACGTGGAACCAACGAGAGACTAGCTCTTGGTGTTGGGAACGGCACAGGTCACTCTATTTTCCCATCAGAAAGAAGAATTAACCACAGGCTCAGCCTGCCCCCCGGAACCAGAACAGGGCCTGAAGCCATTCTGCGATTTTGCCGCCAGCTCCCATAAAAACGAGTTGTAAAATGGAGGTTCAGGGCACTGCAATTCACAAACCTGCAGAGTTATAAATGATAACTCTCGTCCACAAATATATTGAGGGAAGGCAAAGAAGAGGATTTGAAATCAAGGCAGAATTGCAGGAAAGAGATTTCAGGAGGTAGATTCGAATCGCCTTTAAAGCACATGAAAAGCGGCAAAACGTTGACAATGATGCCCTTGGCCAAAAAGGGCGTATGCGTTTTTTCCTGAATATATTCAGGAAAAAACGCATACGCCCTTTTTGGCCAACCAAGCAACCTGGAAAGGCAAATCAGCACTACAAACAAGTCTCGCTTCCCATCGGTCAAAAGGGCCATGCTGAAAAAAGTGTCAAAACCAGAAATGCAGGACAGGCCATGGAGAAATGGGAGCCTTGCTACACTGATGGGCGGGATGTAAATTGCCAACAGCCACTCTGGAGAAGTGTACGGTGAGTCCTGAAACATCTGAAAAACACAGCTTAGAGAGCATAGGGCACTTCCACTCATGGGGGTATGAATTGGGAAAATGAAAAATCAGCAAGACACAAGCACCCCAAAGTTTAGGGCTGCTCTGTTGACAAGGACCTCCACTTCATTCCACCTTAAATATCCCAGGAAAGAGAAAAATGGGTAAAGAAGTTGTGGTCCTTATGTACAATGGAATATCACTCAGCCATGAAATCAATGTCATAAGGCTAGTAGCAGCATGATGAGTGGATTTAGGTACGACGATTCTAAGTGAAATAAGTCACACAGAAAAGGACACTTCTCATAAGGTATCACTGATAGAGGGAATGTAAAAACCGTTACACTTGAACTGAATTACAAAACAGAACAGAGTCACACATGCAGAAAACACACTATGGCTGCTTAACGGGAAAGGTGAGGTGGGGTGATACATAAAACAAGGGTATCAAATTAGCTCAGATACCGTTCCATAAACCCAATATGTAATAGACAAGACCTACTCCTTGCTCAGAGAACTGGACTCAACACGCCCTATTCACCGCACAAGATTATATCTGACTAGTAATAATCGTAAAGCCTATGTATTGATATCTCTCTGTTAGTGTGTCAAGTGGGTGTAAAGCGGCATAAACACAGCAGTGAAAAGCAGCTAAATCCCATTATGAAAATAAATTACTTTGAAACACCCATGAAACAAAGACAGTGAAAGAGAGAGAAATTCTTACACAATGCGTTCAGGGGCTGTGATGCAACCTGGATTGACCATATCTAGACTCACAGCTGGATCAGACATAAGGGTGGACACTCTTGGGGCTGAGAGGTTTGGTGAGGTTGGGTGAGCAAACGCAGACCCTTTAAAGTAATACTGCATGATACCCATCGCATGGGTCCCAAATCTCCAGGTTCAAGGGCATCTTCCTACATCAAAAACATGCATGAGAAACCCAGAAGATGGTACACCGTGTGATGGGGAAAGGTTTCTAAAACGCACCTCATTTCTCATCGCCTTGTGCCCGGGTTCGCCATTCCAGCCGCTTTACTAGCAAGCTCCCTACTTGGAGCATCAGCACCTTTAACCTCCTGTTCCGTACAGGTTGCAATTTGTCCTGAGGATAAACGGGAAGACGTGGAACCAATGAGAGACTAGCTCTTGGTGTTGGGACAGGCACAGGTCACTCTATTTTCCCATCAGGAAGAAGAATTAACCACAGGCTCAGCCTGCCCCCCGGAACCAGAACAGGGCCTGAAGCCATTCTGCGATTTTGCGGCCAGCTCCCATAAAAACGAGTTGTAAAATGGAGGTTCAGGGCACTGCAATTCACAAACCTGCAGAGTTATAAATGATAACTCTCGTCCACAAATATATTGAGGGAAGGCAAAGAAGAGGATTTGAAATCAAGGCAGAATTGCAGGAAAGAGATTTCAGGAGGTAGATTCGAATCGCCTTTAAAGCACATGAAAAGCGGCAAAACGTTGACAATGATGCCCTTGGCCAAAAAGGGCGTATGCGTTTTTTCCTGAATATATTCAGGAAAAAACGCATACGCCCTTTTTGGCGAACCAAGCAACCTGGAAAGGCAAATCAGCGCTACAAACAAGTCTCGCTTCCCATCGGTCAAAAGGGCCATGCTGAAAAAAGTGTCAAAACCAGAAATGCAGGACAGGCCATGGAGAAATGGGAGCCTTGCTACACTGATGGGCGGGATGTAAATTGCCAAGAGCCACTCTGGAGAAGTGTCCGGTGAGTCCTGAAACATCTGAAAAACACAGCTTAGAGAGCATAGGGCACTTCCACTCATGGGGGTATAAATTGGGAAAATTAAAAATCAGCAAGACACAAGCACCCCAAAGTTTAGGGCTGATCTGTTGACAAGGACCTCCACTTCATTCCACCTTAAATATCCCAGGAAAGAGAAAAATGGGTAAAGAAGTTGTGGTCCTTATGTACAATGGAATATCACTCAGCCATGAAATCAATGTCATAAGGCTAGTAGCAGCATGATGAATGGATTTAGGTACGACGATTCTAAGTGAAATAAGTCACACAGAAAAGGACACTTCTCATAAGGTATCACTGATAGAGGGAATGTAAAAACCGTTACACTTGAACTGAATTACAAAACAGAACAGAGTCACACATGCAGAAAACACACTATGGCTGCTTAACGGGAAAGGTGAGGTGGAGTGATACATAAAACAAGGGTTTCAAATTAGCTCAGATACCGTTCCATAAACCCAATATGTAATAGACAAGACCTACTCCTTGCTCAGAGAACTGGACTCAACATGCCCTATTCACCGCACAAGAATATATCTGACTAGTAATAATCGTAAAGCCTATGTATTGATATCTCTCTGTTAGTGTGTCAAGTGGGTGTAAAGCGGCATAAACACAGCAGTGAAAAGCAGCTAAATCCCATTATGAAAATAAATTACTTTGAAAAACCCATGAAACAAAGACAGTGAACGAGAGAGGAATTCTTACACAATGCGTTCAGGGGCTGTGATGCAACCTGGATTGACCATATCTAGACCCACAGCTGGATGAGACATAAGGGTGGACACTCTTGGGGCTGAGAGGTTTGGTGAGGTTGGGTGAGCAAACGCAGACCCTTTAAAGTAATACTGCATGGTACCCATCGCATGGGTCCCAAATCTCCAGGTTCAAGGGCATCTTCCTACATCAAAAACATGCATGAGAAACCCAGAAGATGGTACACCGTGTGATGGGGAAAGGTTTCTAAAACGCACCTCATTTCTCATCGCCTTGTGCCCGGGTTCGCCATTCCAGCCGCTTTACTAGCAAGCTCCCTACTTGGAGCATCAGCACCTTTAACCTCCTGTTCCGTACAGGTTGCAATTTGTCCTGAGGATAAACGGGAAGACGTGGAACCAACGAGAGACTAGCTCTTGGTGTTGGGACAGGCACAGGTCACTCTATTTTCCCATCAGAAAGAAGAATTAACCACAGGCTCAGCCTGCCCCCCGGAACCAGAACAGGGCCTGAAGCCATTCTGCGATTTTGCCGCCAGCTCCCATAAAAACGAGTTGTAAAATGGAGGTTCAGGGCACTGCAATTCACAAACCTGCAGAGTTATAAATGATAACTCTCGTCCACAAATATATTGAGGGAAGGCAAAGAAGAGGATTTGAAATCAAGGCAGAATTGCAGGAAAGAGATTTCAGGAGGTAGATTCGAATCGCCTTTAAAGCACATGAAAAGCGGCAAAACGTTGACAATGATGCCCTTGGCCAAAAAGGGCGTATGCGTTTTTTCCTGAATATATTCAGGAAAAAACGCATACGCCCTTTTTGGCCAACCAAGCAACCTGGAAAGGCAAATCAGCGCTACAAACAAGTCTCGCTTCCCATCGGTCAAAAGGGCCATGCTGAAAAAAGTGTCAAAACCAGAAATGCAGGACAGGCCATGGAGAAATGGGAGCCTTGCTACACTGATGGGCGGGATGTAAATTGCCAACAGCCACTCTGGAGAAGTGTACGGTGAGTCCTGAAACATCTGAAAAACACAGCTTAGAGAGCATAGGGCACTTCCACTCATGGGGGTATGAATTGGGAAAATGAAAAATCAGCAAGACACAAGCACCCCAAAGTTTAGGGCTGCTCTGTTGACAAGGACCTCCACTTCATTCCACCTTAAATATCCCAGGAAAGAGAAAAATGGGTAAAGAAGTTGTGGTCCTTATGTACAATGGAATATCACTCAGCCATGAAATCAATGTCATAAGGCTAGTAGCAGCATGATGAGTGGATTTAGGTACGACGATTCTAAGTGAAATAAGTCACACAGAAAAGGACACTTCTCATAAGGTATGACTGATAGAGGGAATGTAAAAACCGTTACACTTGAACTGAATTACAAAACAGAACAGAGTCACACATGCAGAAAACACACTATGGCTGCTTAACGGGAAAGGTGAGGTGGGGTGATACATAAAACAAGGGTATCAAATTAGCTCAGATACCATTCCATAAACCCAATATGTAATAGACAAGACCTACTCCTTGCTCAGAGAACTGGACTCAACACGCCCTATTCACCGCACAAGATTATATCTGACTAGTAATAATCGTAAAGCCTATGTATTGATATCTCTCTGTTAGTGTGTCAAGTGGGTGTAAAGCGGCATAAACACAGCAGTGAAAAGCAGCTAAATCCCATTATGAAAATAAATTACTTTGAAAAGCCCATGAAACAAAGACAGTGAACGAGAGAGGAATTCTTACACAATGCGTTCAGGGGCTGTGATGCAACCTGGATTGACCATATCTAGACCCACAGCTGGATGAGACATAAGGGTGGACACTCTTGGGGCTGAGAGGTTTGGTGAGGTTGGGTGAGCAAACGCAGACCCTTTAAAGTAATACTGCATGGTACCCATCGCATGGGTCCCAAATCTCCAGGTTCAAGGGCATCTTCCTACATCAAAAACATGCATGAGAAACCCAGAAGATGGTACACAGTGTGATGGGGAAAGGTTTCTAAAACGCACCTCATTTCTCATCGCCTTGTGCCCGGGTTCGCCATTCCAGCCGCTTTACTAGCAAGCTCCCTACTTGGAGCATCAGCACCTTTAACCTCCTGTTCCGAACAGGTTGCAATTTGTCCTGAGGATAAACGGGAAGACGTGGAACCAACGAGAGACTAGCTCTTGGTGTTGGGACAGGCACAGGTCACTCTATTTTCCCATCAGAAAGAAGAATTAACCACAGGCTCAGCCTGCCCCCCGGAACCAGAACAGGGCCTGAAGCCATTCTGCGATTTTGCCGCCAGCTCCCATAAAAACGAGTTGTAAAATGGAGGTTCAGGGCACTGCAATTCACAAACCTGCAGAGTTATAAATGATAACTCTCGTCCACAAATATATTGAGGGAAGGCAAAGAAGAGGATTTGAAATCAAGGCAGAATTGCAGGAAAGAGATTTCAGGAGGTAGATTCGAATCGCCTTTAAAGCACATGAAAAGCGGCAAAACGTTGACAATGATGCCCTTGGCCAAAAAGGGCGTATGCGTTTTTTCCTGAATATATTCAGGAAAAAACGCATACGCCCTTTTTGGCCAACCAAGCAACCTGGAAAGGCAAATCAGCGCTACAAACAAGTCTCGCTTCCCATCGGTCAAAAGGGCCATGCTGAAAAAAGTGTCAAAACCAGAAATGCAGGACAGGCCATGGAGAAATGGGAGCCTTGCTACACTGATGGGCGGGATGTAAATTGCCAACAGCCACTCTGGAGAAGTGTACGGTGAGTCCTGAAACATCTGAAAAACACAGCTTAGAGAGCATAGGGCACTTCCACTCATGGGGGTATGAATTGGGAAAATGAAAAATCAGCAAGACACAAGCACCCCAAAGTTTAGGGCTGCTCTGTTGACAAGGACCTCCACTTCATTCCACCTTAAATATCCCAGGAAAGAGAAAAATGGGTAAAGAAGTTGTGGTCCTTATGTACAATGGAATATCACTCAGCCATGAAATCAATGTCATAAGGCTAGTAGCAGCATGATGAGTGGATTTAGGTACGACGATTCTAAGTGAAATAAGTCACACAGAAAAGGACACTTCTCATAAGGTATCACTGATAGAGGGAATGTAAAAACCGTTACACTTGAACTGAATTACAAAACAGAACAGAGTCACACATGCAGAAAACACACTATGGCTGCTTAACGGGAAAGGTGAGGTGGGGTGATACATAAAACAAGGGTATCAAATTAGCTCAGATACCGTTCCATAAACCCAATATGTAATAGACAAGACCTACTCCTTGCTCAGAGAACTGGACTCAACACGCCCTATTCACCGCACAAGAATATATCTGACTAATAATAATCGTAAAACCTATGTATTGATATCTCTCTGTTAGTGTGTCAAGTGGGTGTAAAGCGGCATAAACACAGCAGTGAAAAGCAGCTAAACCCCATTATAAAAATAAATTACTTTGAAACACCCATGAAACAAAGACAGTGAAAGAGAGAGAAATTCTTACACAATGCGTTCAGGGGCTGTGATGCAACCTGGATTGACCATATCTAGACTCACAGCTGGATCAGACGTAAGGGTGGACACTCTTGGGGCTGAGAGGTTTGGTGAGGTTGGGTGAGCAAACGCAGACCCTTTAAAGTAATACTGCATGGTACCCATCGCATGGGTCCCAAATCTCCAGGTTCAAGGGCATCTTCCTACATCAAAAACATGCATGAGAAACCCAGAAGATGGTACACCGTGTGATGGGGAAAGGTTTCTAAAACGCACCTCATTTCTCATCGCCTTGTGCCCGGGTTCGCCATTCCAGCCGCTTTACTAGCAAGCTCCCTACTTGGAGCATCAGCACCTTTAACCTCCTGTTCCGTACAGGTTGCAATTTGTCCTGAGGATAAACGGGAAGACGTGGAACCAACGAGAGACTAGCTCTTGGTGTTGGGAACGGCACAGGTCACTCTATTTTCCCATCAGAAAGAAGAATTAACCACAGGCTCAGCCTGCCCCCCGGAACCAGAACAGGGCCTGAAGCCATTCTGCGATTTTGCCGCCAGCTCCCATAAAAACGAGTTGTAAAATGGAGGTTCAGGGCACTGCAATTCACAAACCTGCAGAGTTATAAATGATAACTCTCGTCCACAAATATATTGAGGGAAGGCAAAGAAGAGGATTTGAAATCAAGGCAGAATTGCAGGAAAGAGATTTCAGGAGGTAGATTCGAATCGCCTTTAAAGCACATGAAAAGCGGCAAAACGTTGACAATGATGCCCTTGGCCAAAAAGGGCGTATGCGTTTTTTCCTGAATATATTCAGGAAAAAACGCATACGCCCTTTTTGGCCAACCAAGCAACCTGGAAAGGCAAATCAGCACTACAAACAAGTCTCGCTTCCCATCGGTCAAAAGGGCCATGCTGAAAAAAGTGTCAAAACCAGAAATGCAGGACAGGCCATGGAGAAATGGGAGCCTTGCTACACTGATGGGCGGGATGTAAATTGCCAACAGCCACTCTGGAGAAGTGTACGGTGAGTCCTGAAACATCTGAAAAACACAGCTTAGAGAGCATAGGGCACTTCCACTCATGGGGGTATGAATTGGGAAAATGAAAAATCAGCAAGACACAAGCACCCCAAAGTTTAGGGCTGCTCTGTTGACAAGGACCTCCACTTCATTCCACCTTAAATATCCCAGGAAAGAGAAAAATGGGTAAAGAAGTTGTGGTCCTTATGTACAATGGAATATCACTCAGCCATGAAATCAATGTCATAAGGCTAGTAGCAGCATGATGAGTGGATTTAGGAACGACGATTCTAAGTGAAATAAGTCACACAGAAAAGGACACTTCTCATAAGGTATCACTGATAGAGGGAATGTAAAAACCGTTACACTTGAACTGAATTACAAAACAGAACAGAGTCACACATGCAGAAAACACACTATGGCTGCTTAACGGGAAAGGTGAGGTGGGGTGATACATAAAACAAGGGTATCAAATTAGCTCAGATACCGTTCCATAAACCCAATATGTAATAGACAAGACCTACTCCTTGCTCAGAGAACTGGACTCAACACGCCCTATTCACCGCACAAGATTATATCTGACTAGTAATAATCGTAAAGCCTATGTATTGATATCTCTCTGTTAGTGTGTCAAGTGGGTGTAAAGCGGCATAAACACAGCAGTGAAAAGCAGCTAAATCCCATTATGAAAATAAATTACTTTGAAAAACCCATGAAACAAAGACAGTGAACGAGAGAGGAATTCTTACACAATGCGTTCAGGGGCTGTGATGCAACCTGGATTGACCATATCTAGACCCACAGCTGGATGAGACATAAGGGTGGACACTCTTGGGGCTGAGAGGTTTGGTGAGGTTGGGTGAGCAAACGCAGACCCTTTAAAGTAATACTGCATGGTACCCATCGCATGGGTCCCAAATCTCCAGCTTCAAGGGCATCTTCCTACATCAAAAACATGCATGAGAAACCCAGAAGATGGTACACAGTGTGATGGGGAAAGGTTTCTAAAACGCACCTCATTTCTCATCGCCTTGTGCCCGGGTTCGCCATTCCAGCCGCTTTACTAGCAAGCTCCCTACTTGGAGCATCAGCACCTTTAACCTCCTGTTCCGTACAGGTTGCAATTTGTCCTGAGGATAAACGGGAAGACGTGGAACCAACGAGAGACTAGCTCTTGGTGTTGGGACAGGCACAGGTCACTCTATTTTCCCATCAGAAAGAAGAATTAACCACAGGCTCAGCCTGCCCCCCGGAACCAGAACAGGGCCTGAAGCCATTCTGCGATTTTGCCGCCAGCTCCCATAAAAACGAGTTGTAAAATGGAGGTTCAGGGCACTGCAATTCACAAACCTGCAGAGTTATAAATGATAACTCTCGTCCTCAAATATATTGAGGGAAGGCAAAGAAGAGGATTTGAAATCAAGGCAGAATTGCAGGAAAGAGATTTCAGGAGGTAGATTCGAATTGCATTTAAAGCACATGAAAAGCGGCAAAACGTTGACAATGATGCCCTTGGCCAAAAAGGGCGTATGCGTTTTTTCCTGAATATATTCAGGAAAAAACGCATACGCCCTTTTTGGCCAACCAAGCAACCTGGAAAGGCAAATCAGCGCTACAAACAAGTCTCGCTTCCCATCGGTCAAAAGGGCCATGCTGAAAAAAGTGTCAAAACCAGAAATGCAGGACAGGCCATGGAGAAATGGGAGCCTTGCTACACTGATGGGCGGGATGTAAATTGCCAACAGCCACTCTGGAGAAGTGTACGGTGAGTCCTGAAACATCTGAAAAACACAGCTTAGAGAGCATAGGGCACTTCCACTCATGGGGGTATGAATTGGGAAAATGAAAAATCAGCAAGACACAAGCACCCCAAAGTTTAGGGCTGCTCTGTTGACAAGGACCTCCACTTCATTCCACCTTAAATATCCCAGGAAAGAGAAAAATGGGTAAAGAAGTTGTGGTCCTTATGTACAATGGAATATCACTCAGCCATGAAATCAATGTCATAAGGCTAGTAGCAGCATGATGAGTGGATTTAGGTACGACGATTCTAAGTGAAATAAGTCACACAGAAAAGGACACTTCTCATAAGGTATCACTGATAGAGGGAATGTAAAAACCGTTACACTTGAACTGAATTACAAAACAGAACAGAGTCACACATGCAGAAAACACACTATGGCTGCTTAACGGGAAAGGTGAGGTGGGGTGATACATAAAACAAGGGTATCAAATTAGCTCAGATACCATTCCATAAACCCAATATGTAATAGACAAGACCTACTCCTTGCTCAGAGAACTGGACTCAACACGCCCTATTCACCGCACAAGAATATATCTGACTAATAATAATCGTAAAACCTATGTATTGATATCTCTCTGTTAGTGTGTCAAGTGGGTGTAAAGCGGCATAAACACAGCAGTGAAAAGCAGCTAAACCCCATTATAAAAATAAATTACTTTGAAACACCCATGAAACAAAGACAGTGAAAGAGAGAGAAATTCTTACACAATGCGTTCAGGGGCTGTGATGCAACCTGGATTGACCATATCTAGACTCACAGCTGGATCAGACATAAGGGTGGACACTCTTGGGGCTGAGAGGTTTGGTGAGGTTGGGTGAGCAAACGCAGACCCTTTAAAGTAATACTGCATGATACCCATCGCATGGGTCCCAAATCTCCAGGTTCAAGGGCATCTTCCTACATCAAAAACATGCATGAGAAACCCAGAAGATGGTACACCGTGTGATGGGGAAAGGTTTCTAAAACGCACCTCATTTCTCATCGCCTTGTGCCCGGGTTCGCCATTCCAGCCGCTTTACTAGCAAGCTCCCTACTTGGAGCATCAGCACCTTTAACCTCCTGTTCCGTACAGGTTGCAATTTGTCCTGAGGATAAACGGGAAGACGTGGAACCAATGAGAGACTAGCTCTTGGTGTTGGGACAGGCACAGGTCACTCTATTTTCCCATCAGGAAGAAGAATTAACCACAGGCTCAGCCTGCCCCCCGGAACCAGAACAGGGCCTGAAGCCATTCTGCGATTTTGCGGCCAGCTCCCATAAAAACGAGTTGTAAAATGGAGGTTCAGGGCACTGCAATTCACAAACCTGCAGAGTTATAAATGATAACTCTCGTCCACAAATATATTGAGGGAAGGCAAAGAAGAGGATTTGAAATCAAGGCAGAATTGCAGGAAAGAGATTTCAGGAGGTAGATTCGAATCGCCTTTAAAGCACATGAAAAGCGGCAAAACGTTGACAATGATGCCCTTGGCCAAAAAGGGCGTATGCGTTTTTTCCTGAATATATTCAGGAAAAAACGCATACGCCCTTTTTGGCCAACCAAGCAACCTGGAAAGGCAAATCAGCGCTACAAACAAGTCTCGCTTCCCATCGGTAAAAAGGGCCATGCTGAAAAAAGTGTCAAAACCAGAAATGCAGGACAGGCCATGGAGAAATGGGAGCCTTGCTACACTGATGGGCGGGATGTAAATTGCCAAGAGCCACTCTGGAGAAGTGTCCGGTGAGTCCTGAAACATCTGAAAAACACAGCTTAGAGAGCATAGGGCACTTCCACTCATGGGGGTATAAATTGGGAAAATTAAAAATCAGCAAGACACAAGCACCCCAAAGTTTAGGGCTGATCTGTTGACAAGGACCTCCACTTCATTCCACCTTAAATATCCCAGGAAAGAGAAAAATGGGTAAAGAAGTTGTGGTCCTTATGTACAATGGAATATCACTCAGCCATGAAATCAATGTCATAAGGCTAGTAGCAGCATGATGAATGGATTTAGGTACGACGATTCTAAGTGAAATAAGTCACACAGAAAAGGACACTTCTCATAAGGTATCACTGATAGAGGGAATGTAAAAACCGTTACACTTGAACTGAATTACAAAACAGAACAGAGTCACACATGCAGAAAACACACTATGGCTGCTTAACGGGAAAGGTGAGGTGGAGTGATACATAAAACAAGGGTTTCAAATTAGCTCAGATACCGTTCCATAAACCCAATATGTAATAGACAAGACCTACTCCTTGCTCAGAGAACTGGACTCAACATGCCCTATTCACCGCACAAGAATATATCTGACTAGTAATAATCGTAAAGCCTATGTATTGATATCTCTCTGTTAGTGTGTCAAGTGGGTGTAAAGCGGCATAAACACAGCAGTGAAAAGCAGCTAAATCCCATTATGAAAATAAATTACTTTGAAAAACCCATGAAACAAAGACAGTGAACGAGAGAGGAATTCTTACACAATGCGTTCAGGGGCTGTGATGCAACCTGGATTGACCATATCTAGACCCACAGCTGGATGAGACATAAGGGTGGACACTCTTGGGGCTGAGAGGTTTGGTGAGGTTGGGTGAGCAAACGCAGACCCTTTAAAGTAATACTGCATGGTACCCATCGCATGGGTCCCAAATCTCCAGGTTCAAGGGCATCTTCCTACATCAAAAACATGCATGAGAAACCCAGAAGATGGTACACCGTGTGATGGGGAAAGGTTTCTAAAACGCACCTCATTTCTCATCGCCTTGTGCCCGGGTTCGCCATTCCAGCCGCTTTACTAGCAAGCTCCCTACTTGGAGCATCAGCACCTTTAACCTCCTGTTCCGTACAGGTTGCAATTTGTCCTGAGGATAAACGGGAAGACGTGGAACCAACGAGAGACTAGCTCTTGGTGTTGGGACAGGCACAGGTCACTCTATTTTCCCATCAGAAAGAAGAATTAACCACAGGCTCAGCCTGCCCCCCGGAACCAGAACAGGGCCTGAAGCCATTCTGCGATTTTGCCGCCAGCTCCCATAAAAACGAGTTGTAAAATGGAGGTTCAGGGCACTGCAATTCACAAACCTGCAGAGTTATAAATGATAACTCTCGTCCACAAATATATTGAGGGAAGGCAAAGAAGAGGATTTGAAATCAAGGCAGAATTGCAGGAAAGAGATTTCAGGAGGTAGATTCGAATCGCCTTTAAAGCACATGAAAAGCGGCAAAACGTTGACAATGATGCCCTTGGCCAAAAAGGGCGTATGCGTTTTTTCCTGAATATATTCAGGAAAAAACGCATACGCCCTTTTTGGCCAACCAAGCAACCTGGAAAGGCAAATCAGCGCTACAAACAAGTCTCGCTTCCCATCGGTCAAAAGGGCCATGCTGAAAAAAGTGTCAAAACCAGAAATGCAGGACAGGCCATGGAGAAATGGGAGCCTTGCTACACTGATGGGCGGGATGTAAATTGCCAACAGCCACTCTGGAGAAGTGTACGGTGAGTCCTGAAACATCTGAAAAACACAGCTTAGAGAGCATAGGGCACTTCCACTCATGGGGGTATGAATTGGGAAAATGAAAAATCAGCAAGACACAAGCACCCCAAAGTTTAGGGCTGCTCTGTTGACAAGGACCTCCACTTCATTCCACCTTAAATATCCCAGGAAAGAGAAAAATGGGTAAAGAAGTTGTGGTCCTTATGTACAATGGAATATCACTCAGCCATGAAATCAATGTCATAAGGCTAGTAGCAGCATGATGAGTGGATTTAGGTACGACGATTCTAAGTGAAATAAGTCACACAGAAAAGGACACTTCTCATAAGGTATGACTTATAGAGGGAATGTAAAAACCGTTACACTTGAACTGAATTACAAAACAGAACAGAGTCACACATGCAGAAAACACACTATGGCTGCTTAACGGGAAAGGTGAGGTGGGGTGATACATAAAACAAGGGTATCAAATTAGCTCAGATACCATTCCATAAACCCAATATGTAATAGACAAGACCTACTCCTTGCTCAGAGAACTGGACTCAACACGCCCTATTCACCGCACAAGATTATATCTGACTAGTAATAATCGTAAAGCCTATGTATTGATATCTCTCTGTTAGTGTGTCAAGTGGGTGTAAAGCGGCATAAACACAGCAGTGAAAAGCAGCTAAATCCCATTATGAAAATAAATTACTTTGAAAAGCCCATGAAACAAAGACAGTGAACGAGAGAGGAATTCTTACACAATGCGTTCAGGGGCTGTGATGCAACCTGGATTGACCATATCTAGACCCACAGCTGGATGAGACATAAGGGTGGACACTCTTGGGGCTGAGAGGTTTGGTGAGGTTGGGTGAGCAAACGCAGACCCTTTAAAGTAATACTGCATGGTACCCATCGCATGGGTCCCAAATCTCCAGCTTCAAGGGCATCTTCCTACATCAAAAACATGCATGAGAAACCCAGAAGATGGTACACAGTGTGATGGGGAAAGGTTTCTAAAACGCACCTCATTTCTCATCGCCTTGTGCCCGGGTTCGCCATTCCAGCCGCTTTACTAGCAAGCTCCCTACTTGGAGCATCAGCACCTTTAACCTCCTGTTCCGAACAGGTTGCAATTTGTCCTGAGGATAAACGGGAAGACGTGGAACCAACGAGAGACTAGCTCTTGGTGTTGGGACAGGCACAGGTCACTCTATTTTCCCATCAGAAAGAAGAATTAACCACAGGCTCAGCCTGCCCCCCGGAACCAGAACAGGGCCTGAAGCCATTCTGCGATTTTGCCGCCAGCTCCCATAAAAATGAGTTGTAAAATGGAGGTTCAGGGCACTGCAATTCACAAACCTGCAGAGTTATAAATGATAACTCTCGTCCACAAATATATTGAGGGAAGGCAAAGAAGAGGATTTGAAATCAAGGCAGAATTGCAGGAAAGAGATTTCAGGAGGTAGATTCGAATTGCATTTAAAGCACATGAAAAGCGGCAAAACGTTGACAATGATGCCCTTGGCCAAAAAGGGCGTATGCGTTTTTTCCTGAATATATTCAGGAAAAAACGCATACGCCCTTTTTGGCCAACCAAGCAACCTGGAAAGGCAAATCAGCGCTACAAACAAGTCTCGCTTCCCATCGGTCAAAAGGGCCATGCTGAAAAAAGTGTCAAAACCAGAAATGCAGGACAGGCCATGGAGAAATGGGAGCCTTGCTACACTGATGGGCGGGATGTAAATTGCCAACAGCCACTCTGGAGAAGTGTACGGTGAGTCCTGAAACATCTGAAAAACACAGCTTAGAGAGCATAGGGCACTTCCACTCATGGGGGTATGAATTGGGAAAATGAAAAATCAGCAAGACACAAGCACCCCAAAGTTTAGGGCTGCTCTGTTGACAAGGACCTCCACTTCATTCCACCTTAAATATCCCAGGAAAGAGAAAAATGGGTAAAGAAGTTGTGGTCCTTATGTACAATGGAATATCACTCAGCCATGAAATCAATGTCATAAGGCTAGTAGCAGCATGATGAGTGGATTTAGGAACGACGATTCTAAGTGAAATAAGTCACACAGAAAAGGACACTTCTCATAAGGTATCACTGATAGAGGGAATGTAAAAACCGTTACACTTGAACTGAATTACAAAACAGAACAGAGTCACACATGCAGAAAACACACTATGGCTGCTTAACGGGAAAGGTGAGGTGGGGTGATACATAAAACAAGGGTATCAAATTAGCTCAGATACCGTTCCATAAACCCAATATGTAATAGACAAGACCTACTCCTTGCTCAGAGAACTGGACTCAACACGCCCTATTCACCGCACAAGAATATATCTGACTAGTAATAATCGTAAAACCTATGTATTGATATCTCTCTGTTAGTGTGTCAAGTGGGTGTAAAGCGTCATAAACACAGCAGTGAAAAGCAGCTAAACCCCATTATAAAAATAAATTACTTTGAAACACCCATGAAACAAAGACAGTGAAAGAGAGAGAAATTCTTACACAATGCGTTCAGGGGCTGTGATGCAACCTGGATTGACCATATCTAGACTCACAGCTGGATCAGACATAAGGGTGGACACTCTTGGGGCTGAGAGGTTTGGTGAGGTTGGGTGAGCAAACGCAGACCCTTTAAAGTAATACTGCATGATACCCATCGCATGGGTCCCAAATCTCCAGGTTCAAGGGCATCTTCCTACATCAAAAACATGCATGAGAAACCCAGAAGATGGTACACCGTGTGATGGGGAAAGGTTTCTAAAACGCACCTCATTTCTCATCGCCTTGTGCCCGGGTTCGCCATTCCAGCCGCTTTACTAGCAAGCTCCCTACTTGGAGCATCAGCACCTTTAACCTCCTGTTCCGTACAGGTTGCAATTTGTCCTGAGGATAAACGGGAAGACGTGGAACCAACGAGAGACTAGCTCTTGGTGTTGGGACAGGCACAGGTCACTCTATTTTCCCATCAGAAAGAAGAATTAACCACAGGCTCAGCCTGCCCCCCGGAACCAGAACAGGGCCTGAAGCCATTCTGCGATTTTGCCGCCAGCTCCCATAAAAACGAGTTGTAAAATGGAGGTTCAGGGCACTGCAATTCACAAACCTGCAGAGTTATAAATGATAACTCTCGTCCACAAATATATTGAGGGAAGGCAAAGAAGAGGATTTGAAATCAAGGCAGAATTGCAGGAAAGAGATTTCAGGAGGTAGATTCGAATCGCCTTTAAAGCACATGAAAAGCGGCAAAACGTTGACAATGATGCCCTTGGCCAAAAAGGGCGTATGCGTTTTTTCCTGAATATATTCAGGAAAAAACGCATACGCCCTTTTTGGCCAACCAAGCAACCTGGAAAGGCAAATCAGCGCTACAAACAAGTCTCGCTTCCCATCGGTCAAAAGGGCCATGCTGAAAAAAGTGTCAAAACCAGAAATGCAGGACAGGCCATGGAGAAATGGGAGCCTTGCTACACTGATGGGCGGGATGTAAATTGCCAACAGCCACTCTGGAGAAGTGTACGGTGAGTCCTGAAACATCTGAAAAACACAGCTTAGAGAGCATAGGGCACTTCCACTCATGGGGGTATGAATTGGGAAAATGAAAAATCAGCAAGACACAAGCACCCCAAAGTTTAGGGCTGCTCTGTTGACAAGGACCTCCACTTCATTCCACCTTAAATATCCCAGGAAAGAGAAAAATGGGTAAAGAAGTTGTGGTCCTTATGTACAATGGAATATCACTCAGCCATGAAATCAATGTCATAAGGCTAGTAGCAGCATGATGAGTGGATTTAGGAACGACGATTCTAAGTGAAATAAGTCACACAGAAAAGGACACTTCTCATAAGGTATGACTGATAGAGGGAATGTAAAAACCGTTACACTTGAACTGAATTACAAAACAGAACAGAGTCACACATGCAGAAAACACACTATGGCTGCTTAACGGGAAAGGTGAGGTGGGGTGATACATAAAACAAGGGTATCAAATTAGCTCAGATACCGTTCCATAAACCCAATATGTAATAGACAAGACCTACTCCTTGCTCAGAGAACTGGACTCAACACGCCCTATTCACCGCACAAGATTATATCTGACTAGTAATAATCGTAAAGCCTATGTATTGATATCTCTCTGTTAGTGTGTCAAGTGGGTGTAAAGCGGCATAAACACAGCAGTGAAAAGCAGCTAAATCCCATTATGAAAATAAATTACTTTGAAAAACCCATGAAACAAAGACAGTGAACGAGAGAGGAATTCTTACACAATGCGTTCAGGGGCTGTGATGCAACCTGGATTGACCATATCTAGACCCACAGCTGGATGAGACATAAGGGTGGACACTCTTGGGGCTGAGAGGTTTGGTGAGGTTGGGTGAGCAAACGCAGACCCTTTAAAGTAATACTGCATGGTACCCATCGCATGGGTCCCAAATCTCCAGCTTCAAGGGCATCTTCCTACATCAAAAACATGCATGAGAAACCCAGAAGATGGTACACAGTGTGATGGGGAAAGGTTTCTAAAACGCACCTCATTTCTCATCGCCTTGTGCCCGGGTTCGCCATTCCAGCCGCTTTACTAGCAAGCTCCCTACTTGGAGCATCAGCACCTTTAACCTCCTGTTCCGTACAGGTTGCAATTTGTCCTGAGGATAAACGGGAAGACGTGGAACCAACGAGAGACTAGCTCTTGGTGTTGGGACAGGCACAGGTCACTCTATTTTCCCATCAGAAAGAAGAATTAACCACAGGCTCAGCCTGCCCCCCGGAACCAGAACAGGGCCTGAAGCCATTCTGCGATTTTGCCGCCAGCTCCCATAAAAACGAGTTGTAAAATGGAGTTTCAGGGCACTGCAATTCACAAACCTGCAGAGTTATAAATGATAACTCTCGTCCACAAATATATTGAGGGAAGGCAAAGAAGAGGATTTGAAATCAAGGCAGAATTGCAGGAAAGAGATTTCAGGAGGTAGATTCGAATTGCATTTAAAGCACATGAAAAGCGGCAAAACGTTGACAATGATGCCCTTCGCCAAAAAGGTCGTATGCGTATTTTCCTGAATATATTCAGGAAAAAACGCATACGCCCTTTTTGGCAAACCAAGCAACCTGGAAAGGCAAATCAGCGCTACAAAGAAGTCTCGCTTCCCATCGGTCAAAAGGGCCATGCTGAAAAAAGTGTCAAAACCAGAAATGCAGGACAGGCCATGGAGAAATGGGAGCCTTGCTACACTGATGGGCGGGATGTAAATTGCCAACAGCCACTCTGGAGAAGTGTACGGTGAGTCCTGAAACATCTGAAAAACACAGCTTAGAGAGCATAGGGCACTTCCACTCATGGGGGTATGAATTGGGAAAATGAAAAATCAGCAAGACACAAGCACCCCAAAGTTTAGGGCTGCTCTGTTGACAAGGACCTCCACTTCATTCCACCTTAAATATCCCAGGAAAGAGAAAAATGGGTAAAGAAGTTGTGGTCCTTATGTACAATGGAATATCACTCAGCCATGAAATCAATGTCATAAGGCTAGTAGCAGCATGATGAGTGGATTTAGGTACGACGATTCTAAGTGAAATAAGTCACACAGAAAAGGACACTTCTCATAAGGTATCACTGATAGAGGGAATGTAAAAACCGTTACACTTGAACTGAATTACAAAACAGAACAGAGTCACACATGCAGAAAACACACTATGGCTGCTTAACGGGAAAGGTGAGGTGGGGTGATACATAAAACAAGGGTATCAAATTAGCTCAGATACCATTCCATAAACCCAATATGTAATAGACAAGACCTACTCCTTGCTCAGAGAACTGGACTCAACACGCCCTATTCACCGCACAAGAATATATCTGACTAATAATAATCGTAAAACCTATGTATTGATATCTCTCTGTTAGTGTGTCAAGTGGGTGTAAAGCGGCATAAACACAGCAGTGAAAAGCAGCTAAACCCCATTATAAAAATAAATTACTTTGAAACACCCATGAAACAAAGACAGTGAAAGAGAGAGAAATTCTTACACAATGCGTTCAGGGGCTGTGATGCAACCTGGATTGACCATATCTAGACTCACAGCTGGATCAGACATAAGGGTGGACACTCTTGGGGCTGAGAGGTTTGGTGAGGTTGGGTGAGCAAACGCAGACCCTTTAAAGTAATACTGCATGGTACCCATCGCATGGGTCCCAAATCTCCAGGTTCAAGGGCATCTTCCTACATCAAAAACATGCATGAGAAACCCAGAAGATGGTACACCGTGTGATGGGGAAAGGTTTCTAAAACGCACCTCATTTCTCATCGCCTTGTGCCCGGGTTCGCCATTCCAGCCGCTTTACTAGCAAGCTCCCTACTTGGAGCATCAGCACCTTTAACCTCCTGTTCCGTACAGGTTGCAATTTGTCCTGAGGATAAACGGGAAGACGTGGAACCAACGAGAGACTAGCTCTTGGTGTTGGGACAGGCACAGGTCACTCTATTTTCCCATCAGAAAGAAGAATTAACCACAGGCTCAGCCTGCCCCCCGGAACCAGAACAGGGCCTGAAGCCATTCTGCGATTTTGCCGCCAGCTCCCATAAAAACGAGTTGTAAAATGGAGGTTCAGGGCACTGCAATTCACAAACCTGCAGAGTTATAAATGATAACTCTCGTCCACAAATATATTGAGGGAAGGCAAAGAAGAGGATTTGAAATCAAGGCAGAATTGCAGGAAAGAGATTTCAGGAGGTAGATTCGAATCGCCTTTAAAGCACATGAAAAGCGGCAAAACGTTGACAATGATGCCCTTGGCCAAAAAGGGCGTATGCGTTTTTTCCTGAATATATTCAGGAAAAAACGCATACGCCCTTTTTGGCCAACCAAGCAACCTGGAAAGGCAAATCAGCACTACAAACAAGTCTCGCTTCCCATCGGTCAAAAGGGCCATGCTGAAAAAAGTGTCAAAACCAGAAATGCAGGACAGGCCATGGAGAAATGGGAGCCTTGCTACACTGATGGGCGGGATGTAAATTGCCAACAGCCACTCTGGAGAAGTGTACGGTGAGTCCTGAAACATCTGAAAAACACAGCTTAGAGAGCATAGGGCACTTCCACTCATGGGGGTATGAATTGGGAAAATGAAAAATCAGCAAGACACAAGCACCCCAAAGTTTAGGGCTGCTCTGTTGACAAGGACCTCCACTTCATTCCACCTTAAATATCCCAGGAAAGAGAAAAATGGGTAAAGAAGTTGTGGTCCTTATGTACAATGGAATATCACTCAGCCATGAAATCAATGTCATAAGGCTAGTAGCAGCATGATGAGTGGATTTAGGAACGACGATTCTAAGTGAAATAAGTCACACAGAAAAGGACACTTCTCATAAGGTATCACTGATAGAGGGAATGTAAAAACCGTTACACTTGAACTGAATTACAAAACAGAACAGAGTCACACATGCAGAAAACACACTATGGCTGCTTAACGGGAAAGGTGAGGTGGGGTGATACATAAAACAAGGGTATCAAATTAGCTCAGATACCGTTCCATAAACCCAATATGTAATAGACAAGACCTACTCCTTGCTCAGAGAACTGGACTCAACACGCCCTATTCACCGCACAAGAATATATCTGACTAGTAATAATCGTAAAACCTATGTATTGATATCTCTCTGTTAGTGTGTCAAGTGGGAGTAAAGCGTCATAAACACAGCAGTGAAAAGCAGCTAAACCCCATTATAAAAATAAATTACTTTGAAACACCCATGAAACAAAGACAGTGAAAGAGAGAGAAATTCTTACACAATGCGTTCAGGGGCTGTGATGCAACCTGGATTGACCATATCTAGACTCACAGCTGGATCAGACATAAGGGTGGACACTCTTGGGGCTGAGAGGTTTGGTGAGGTTGGGTGAGCAAACGCAGACCCTTTAAAGTAATACTGCATGATACCCATCGCATGGGTCCCAAATCTCCAGGTTCAAGGGCATCTTCCTACATCAAAAACATGCATGAGAAACCCAGAAGATGGTACACCGTGTGATGGGGAAAGGTTTCTAAAACGCACCTCATTTCTCATCACCTTGTGCCCGGGTTCGCCATTCCAGCCGCTTTACTAGCAAGCTCCCTACTTGGAGCATCAGCACCTTTAACCTCCTGTTCCGTACAGGTTGCAATTTGTCCTGAGGATAAACGGGAAGACGTGGAACCAACGAGAGACTAGCTCTTGGTGTTGGGACAGGCACAGGTCACTCTATTTTCCCATCAGAA
Organism: Balaenoptera borealis; assembly: GCF_965194805.1. Taxonomy (NCBI): domain Eukaryota; kingdom Metazoa; phylum Chordata; class Mammalia; order Artiodactyla; family Balaenopteridae; genus Balaenoptera; species Balaenoptera borealis. Next base: position 1,430,053 of record NW_028123987.1, on the reverse strand, counting down.
AGAAGAATTAACCACAGGCTCAGCCTGCCCCCCGGAACCAGAACAGGGCCTGAAGCCATTCTGCGATTTTGCCGCCAGCTCCCATAAAAACGAGTTGTAAAATGGAGGTTCAGGGCACTGCAATTCACAAACCTGCAGAGTTATAAATGATAACTCTCGTCCACAAATATATTGAGGGAAGGCAAAGAAGAGGATTTGAAATCAAGGCAGAATTGCAGGAAAGAGATTTCAGGAGGTAGATTCGAATCGCCTTTAAAGCACATGAAAAGCGGCAAAACGTTGACAATGATGCCCTTGGCCAAAAAGGGCGTATGCGTTTTTTCCTGAATATATTCAGGAAAAAACGCATACGCCCTTTTTGGCCAACCAAGCAACCTGGAAAGGCAAATCAGCGCTACAAACAAGTCTCGCTTCCCATCGGTCAAAAGGGCCATGCTGAAAAAAGTGTCAAAACCAGAAATGCAGGACAGGCCATGGAGAAATGGGAGCCTTGCTACACTGATGGGCGGGATGTAAATTGCCAAGAGCCACTCTGGAGAAGTGTCCGGTGAGTCCTGAAACATCTGAAAAACACAGCTTAGAGAGCATAGGGCACTTCCACTCATGGGGGTATGAATTGGGAAAATGAAAAATCAGCAAGACACAAGCACCCCAAAGTTTAGGGCTGCTCTGTTGACAAGGACCTCCACTTCATTCCACCTTAAATATCCCAGGAAAGAGAAAAATGGGTAAAGAAGTTGTGGTCCTTATGTACAATGGAATATCACTCAGCCATGAAATCAATGTCATAAGGCTAGTAGCAGCATGATGAGTGGATTTAGGTACGACGATTCTAAGTGAAATAAGTCACACAGAAAAGGACACTTCTCATAAGGTATCACTGATAGAGGGAATGTAAAAACCGTTACACTTGAACTGAATTACAAAACAGAACAGAGTCACACATGCAGAAAACACACTATGGCTGCTTAACGGGAAAGGTGAGGTGGGGTGATACATAAAACAAGGGTATCAAATTAGCTCAGATACCGTTCCATAAACCCAATATGTAATAGACAAGACCTACTCCTTGCTCAGAGAACTGGACTCAACACGCCCTATTCACCGCACAAGATTATATCTGACTAGTAATAATCGTAAAGCCTATGTATTGATATCTCTCTGTTAGTGTGTCAAGTGGGTGTAAAGCGGCATAAACACAGCAGTGAAAAGCAGCTAAATCCCATTATGAAAATAAATTACTTTGAAAAACCCATGAAACAAAGACAGTGAACGAGAGAGGAATTCTTACACAATGCGTTCAGGGGCTGTGATGCAACCTGGATTGACCATATCTAGACCCACAGCTGGATGAGACATAAGGGTGGACACTCTTGGGGCTGAGAGGTTTGGTGAGGTTGGGTGAGCAAACGCAGACCCTTTAAAGTAATACTGCATGGTACCCATCGCATGGGTCCCAAATCTCCAGCTTCAAGGGCATCTTCCTACATCAAAAACATGCATGAGAAACCCAGAAGATGGTACACAGTGTGATGGGGAAAGGTTTCTAAAACGCACCTCATTTCTCATCGCCTTGTGCCCGGGTTCGCCATTCCAGCCGCTTTACTAGCAAGCTCCCTACTTGGAGCATCAGCACCTTTAACCTCCTGTTCCGTACAGGTTGCAATTTGTCCTGAGGATAAACGGGAAGACGTGGAACCAACGAGAGACTAGCTCTTGGTGTTGGGACAGGCACAGGTCACTCTATTTTCCCATCAGAAAGAAGAATTAACCACAGGCTCAGCCTGCCCCCCGGAACCAGAACAGGGCCTGAAGCCATTCTGCGATTTTGCCGCCAGCTCCCATAAAAACGAGTTGTAAAATGGAGGTTCAGGGCACTGCAATTCACAAACCTGCAGAGTTATAAATGATAACTCTCGTCCACAAATATATTGAGGGAAGGCAAAGAAGAGGATTTGAAATCAAGGCAGAATTGCAGGAAAGAGATTTCAGGAGGTAGATTCGAATCGCCTTTAAAGCACATGAAAAGCGGCAAAACGTTGACAATGATGCCCTTGGCCAAAAAGGGCGTATGCGTTTTTTCCTGAATATATTCAGGAAAAAACGCATACGCCCTTTTTGGCCAACCAAGCAACCTGGAAAGGCAAATCAGCGCTACAAACAAGTCTCGCTTCCCATCGGTCAAAAGGGCCATGCTGAAAAAAGTGTCAAAACCAGAAATGCAGGACAGGCCATGGAGAAATGGGAGCCTTGCTACACTGATGGGCGGGATGTAAATTGCCAACAGCCACTCTGGAGAAGTGTACGGTGAGTCCTGAAACATCTGAAAAACACAGCTTAGAGAGCATAGGGCACTTCCACTCATGGGGGTATAAATTGGGAAAATGAAAAATCAGCAAGACACAAGCACCCCAAAGTTTAGGGCTGCTCTGTTGACAAGGACCTCCACTTCATTCCACCTTAAATATCCCAGGGAAGAGAAAAATGGGTAAAGAAGTTGTGGTCCTTATGTACAATGGAATATCACTCAGCCATGAAATCAATGTCATAAGGCTAGTAGCAGCATGATGAGTGGATTTAGGAACGACGATTCTAAGTGAAATAAGTCACACAGAAAAGGACACTTCTCATAAGGTATCACTGATAGAGGGAATGTAAAAACCGTTACACTTGAACTGAATTACAAAACAGAACAGAGTCACACATGCAGAAAACACACTATGGCTGCTTAACGGGAAAGGTGAGGTGGGGTGATACATAAAACAAGGGTATCAAATTAGCTCAGATACCATTCCATAAACCCAATATGTAATAGACAAGACCTACTCCTTGCTCAGAGAACTGGACTCAACACGCCCTATTCACCGCACAAGAATATATCTGACTAGTAATAATCGTAAAACCTATGTATTGATATCTCTCTGTTAGTGTGTCAAGTGGGTGTAAAGCGGCATAAACACAGCAGTGAAAAGCAGCTAAACCCCATTATAAAAATAAATTACTTTGAAACACCCATGAAACAAAGACAGTGAAAGAGAGAGAAATTCTTACACAATGCGTTCAGGGGCTGTGATGCAACCTGGATTGACCATATCTAGACCCACAGCTGGATGAGACATAAGGGTGGACACTCTTGGGGCTGAGAGGTTTGGTGAGGTTGGGTGAGCAAACGCAGACCCTTTAAAGTAATACTGCATGGTACCCATCGCATGGGTCCCAAATCTCCAGCTTCAAGGGCATCTTCCTACATCAAAAACATGCATGAGAAACCCAGAAGATGGTACACCGTGTGATGGGGAAAGGTTTCTAAAACGCACCTCATTTCTCATCGCCTTGTGCCCGGGTTCGCCATTCCAGCCGCTTTACTAGCAAGCTCCCTACTTGGAGCATCAGCACCTTTAACCTCCTGTTCCGTACAGGTTGCAATTTGTCCTGAGGATAAACGGGAAGACGTGGAACCAACGAGAGACTAGCTCTTGGTGTTGGGACAGGCACAGGTCACTCTATTTTCCCATCAGAAAGAAGAATTAACCACAGGCTCAGCCTGCCCCCCGGAACCAGAACAGGGCCTGAATCCATTCTGTGATTTTGCGGCCAGCTCCCATAAAAACGAGTTGTAAAATGGAGGTTCAGGGCACTGCAATTCACAAACCTGCAGAGTTATAAATGATAACTCTCGTCCACAAATATATTGAGGGAAGGCAACGAAGAGGATTTGAAATCAAGGCAGAATTGCAGGAAACAGATTTCAGGAAGTAGATTCGAATCGCATTTAAAGCACATGAAAAGCGGCAAAACGTTGACAATGATGCCCTTGGCCAAAAAGGGCGTATGCGTTTTTTCCTGAATATATTCAGGAAAAAACGCATACGCCCTTTTTGGCCAACCAAGCAACCTGGAAAGGCAAATCAGCGCTACAAAGATGTCTCGCTTCCCATCGGTCAAAAGGGCCATGCTGAAAAAAGTGTCAAAACCAGAAATGCAGGACAGGCCATGGAGAAATGGGAGCCTTGCTACACTGATGGGCGGGATGTAAATTGCCAACAGCCACTTTGGAGAAGTGTACGGTGATTCCTGAAACATCTGAAAAACACAGCTTAGAGAGCATAGGGCACTTCCACTCATGGGGGTATGAATTGGGAAAATGAAAAATCAGCAAGACACAAGCACCCCAAAGTTTAGGGCTGCTCTGTTGACAAGGACCTCCACTTCATTCCACCTTAAATATCCCAGGAAAGAGAAAAATGGGTAAAGAAGTTGTGGTCCTTATGTACAATGGAATATCACTCAGCCATGAAATCAATGTCATAAGGCTAGTAGCAGCATGATGAGTGGATTTAGGTACGACGATTCTAAGTGAAATAAGTCACACAGAAAAGGACACTTCTCATAAGGTATCACTGATAGAGGGAATGTAAAAACCGTTACACTTGAACTGAATTACAAAACAGAACAGAGTCACACATGCAGAAAACACACTATGGCTGCTTAACGGGAAAGGTGAGGTGGGGTGATACATAAAACAAGGGTATCAAATTAGCTCAGATACCGTTCCATAAACCCAATATGTAATAGACAAGACCTACTCCTTGCTCAGAGAACTGGACTCAACACGCCCTATTCACCGCACAAGATTATATCTGACTAGTAATAATCGTAAAGCCTATGTATTGATATCTCTCTGTTAGTGTGTCAAGTGGGTGTAAAGCGGCATAAACACAGCAGTGAAAAGCAGCTAAATCCCATTATGAAAATAAATTACTTTGAAAAGCCCATGAAACAAAGACAGTGAACGAGAGAGGAATTCTTACACAATGCGTTCAGGGGCTGTGATTCAACCTGGATTGACCATATCTAGACCCACAGCTGGATGAGACATAAGGGTGGACACTCTTGGGGCTGAGAGGTTTGGTGAGGTTGGGTGAGCAAACGCAGACCCTTTAAAGTAATACTGCATGGTACCCATCGCATGGGTCCCAAATCTCCAGGTTCAAGGGCATCTTCCTACATCAAAAACATGCATGAGAAACCCAGAAGATGGTACACCGTGTGATGGGGAAAGGTTTCTAAAACGTACCTCATTTCTCATCGCCTTGTGCCCGGGTTCGCCATTCCAGCCGCTTTACTAGCAAGCTCCCTACTTGGAGCATCAGCACCTTTAACCTCCTGTTCCGTACAGGTTGCAATTTGTCCTGAGGATAAACGGGAAGACGTGGAACCAACGAGAGACTAGCTCTTGGTGTTGGGACAGGCACAGGTCACTCTATTTTCCCATCAGAAAGAAGAATTAACCACAGGCTCAGCCTGCCCCCCGGAACCAGAACAGGGCCTGAATCCATTCTGTGATTTTGCGGCCAGCTCCCATAAAAACGAGTTGTAAAATGGAGGTTCAGGGCACTGCAATTCACAAACCTGCAGAGTTATAAATGATAACTCTCGTCCACAAATATATTGAGGGAAGGCAACGAAGAGGATTTGAAATCAAGGCAGAATTGCAGGAAACAGATTTCAGGAAGTAGATTCGAATCGCATTTAAAGCACATGAAAAGCGGCAAAACGTTGACAATGATGCCCTTGGCCAAAAAGGGCGTATGCGTTTTTTCCTGAATATATTCAGGAAAAAACGCATACGCCCTTTTTGGCCAACCAAGCAACCTGGAAAGGCAAATCAGCGCTACAAAGATGTCTCGCTTCCCATCGGTCAAAAGGGCCATGCTGAAAAAAGTGTCAAAACCAGAAATGCAGGACAGGCCATGGAGAAATGGGAGCCTTGCTACACTGATGGGCGGGATGTAAATTGCCAACAGCCACTTTGGAGAAGTGTACGGTGAGTCCTGAAACATCTGAAAAACACAGCTTAGAGAGCATAGGGCACTTCCACTCATGGGGGTATGAATTGGGAAAATGAAAAATCAGCAAGACACAAGCACCCCAAAGTTTAGGGCTGCTCTGTTGACAAGGACCTCCACTTCATTCCACCTTAAATATCCCAGGAAAGAGAAAAATGGGTAAAGAAGTTGTGGTCCTTATGTACAATGGAATATCACTCAGCCATGAAATCAATGTCATAAGGCTAGTAGCAGCATGATGAGTGGATTTAGGTACGACGATTCTAAGTGAAATAAGTCACACAGAAAAGGACACTTCTCATAAGGTATCACTGATAGAGGGAATGTAAAAACCGTTACACTTGAACTGAATTACAAAACAGAACAGAGTCACACATGCAGAAAACACACTATGGCTGCTTAACGGGAAAGGTGAGGTGGGGTGATACATAAAACAAGGGTATCAAATTAGCTCAGATACCGTTCCATAAACCCAATATGTAATAGACAAGACCTACTCCTTGCTCAGAGAACTGGACTCAACACGCCCTATTCACCGCACAAAAATATATCTGACAAGTAATAATCGTAAAGCCTATGTATTGATATCTCTCTGTTAGTGTGTCAAGTGGGTGTAAAGCGGCATAAACACAGCAGTGAAAAGCAGCTAAATCCCATTATGAAAATAAATTACTTTGAAAAACCCATGAAACAAAGACAGTGAAAGAGAGAGGAATTCTTACACAATGCGTTCAGGGGCTGTGATGCAACCTGGATTGACCATATCTAGACCCACAGCTGGATGAGACATAAGGGTGGACACTCTTGGGGCTGAGAGGTTTGGTGAGGTTGGGTGAGCAAACGCAGACCCTTTAAAGTAATACTGCATGGTACGCATCGCATGGGTCCCAAATCTCCAGGTTCAAGGGCATCTTCCTACATCGAAAACATGCATGAGAAACCCAGAAGATGGTACACCGTGTGATGGGGAAAGGTTTCTAAAACGCACCTCATTTCTCATCGCCTTGTGCCCGGGTTCGCCATTCCAGCCACTTTACTAGCAAGCTCCCTACTTGGAGCATCAGCACCTTTAACCTCCTGTTCCGTACAGGTTGCAATTTGTCCTGAGGATAAACGGGAAGACGTGGAACCAACGAGAGACTAGCTCTTGGTGTTGGGACAGGCACAGGTCACTCTATTTTCCCATCAGAAAGAAGAATTAACCACAGGCTCAGCCTGCCCCCCGGAACCAGAACAGGGCCTGAAGCCATTCTGCGATTTTGCCGCCAGCTCCCATAAAAACGAGTTGTAAAATGGAGGTTCAGGGCACTGCAATTCACAAACCTGCAGTTATAAATGATAACTCTCGTCCACAAATATATTGAGGGAAGGCAAAGAAGAGGATTTGAAATCAAGGCAGAATTGCAGGAAAGAGATTTCAGGAGGTAGATTCGAATTGCATTTAAAGCACATGAAAAGCGGCAAATCGTTGACAATGATGCCCTTGGCCAAAAAGGGCGTATGCGTTTTTTCCTGAATATATTCAGGAAAAAACGCATACGCCCTTTTTGGCCAACCAAGCAACCTGGAAAGGCAAATCAGCGCTACAAACAAGTCTCGCTTCCCATCGGTCAAAAGGGCCATGCTGAAAAAAGTGTCAAAACCAGAAATGCAGGACAGGCCATGGAGAAATGGGAGCCTTGCTACACTGATGGGCGGGATGTAAATTGCCAACAGCCACTCTGGAGAAGTGTACGGTGAGTCCTGAAACATCTAAAAAACACAGCTTAGAGAGCATAGGGCACTTCCACTCATGGGGGTATGAATTGGGAAAATGAAAAATCAGCAAGACACAAGCACCCCAAAGTTTAGGGCTGCTCTGTTGACAAGGACCTCCACTTCATTCCACCTTAAATATCCCAGGAAAGAGAAAAATGGGTAAAGAAGTTGTGGTCCTTATGTACAATGGAATATCACTCAGCCATGAAATCAATGTCATAAGGCTAGTAGCAGCATGATGAGTGGATTAAGGTACGACGATTCTAAGTGAAATAAGTCACACAGAAAAGGACACTTCTCATAAGGTATCACTGATAGAGGGACTGTAAAAACCGTTACACTTGAACTGAATTACAAAACAGAACAGAGTCACACATGCAGAAAACACACTATGGCTGCTTAACGGGAAAGGTGAGGTGGGGTGATACATAAAACAAGGGTATCAAATTAGCTCAGATACCGTTCCATAAACCCAGTATGTAATAGACAAGACCTACTCCTTGCTCAGAGAACTGGACTCAACACGCCCTATTCACCGCACAAGAATATATCTGACTAGTAATAATCGTAAAGCCTATGTATTGATATCTCTCTGTTAGTGTGTCAAGTGGGTGTAAAGCGGCATAAACACAGCAGTGAAAAGCAGCTAAATCCCATTATGAAAATAAATTACTTTGAAAAACCCATGAAACAAAGACAGTGAACGAGAGAGGAATTCTTACACAATGCGTTCAGGGGCTGTGATGCAACCTGGATTGACCATATCTAGACCCACAGCTGGATGAGACATAAGGGTGGACTCTCTTGGGGCTGAGAGGTTTGGTGAGGTTGGGTGAGCAAACGCAGACCCTTTAAAGTAATACTGCATGGTACCCATCGCATGGGTCCCAAATCTCCAGGTTCAAGGGCATCTTCCTACATCAAAAACATGCATGAGAAACCCAGAAGATGGTACACCGTGTGATGGGGAAAGGTTTCTAAAACGCACCTCATTTCTCATCGCCTTGTGCCCGGGTTCGCCATTCCAGCCGCTTTACTAGCAAGCTCCCTACTTGGAGCATCAGCACCTTTAACCTCCTGTTCCGTACAGGTTGCAATTTGTCCTGAGGATAAACGGGAAGACGTGGAACCAACGAGAGACTAGCTCTTGGTGTTGGGACAGGCACAGGTCACTCTATTTTCCCATAAGAAAGAAGAATTAACCACAGGCTCAGCCTACCCCCCGGAACCAGAACAGGGCCTGAAGCCATTCTGCGATTTTGCCGCCAGCTCCCATAAAAACGAGTTGTAAAATGGAGGTTCAGGGCACTGCAATTCACAAACCTGCAGTTATAAATGATAACTCTCGTCCACAAATATATTGAGGGAAGGCAAAGAAGAGGATTTGAAATCAAGGCAGAATTGCAGGAAACAGATTTCAGGAGGTAGATTCGAATCGCCTTTAAAGCACATGAAAAGCGGCAAAACGTTGACAATGATGCCCTTGGCCAAAAAGGGCGTATGCGTTTTTTCCTGAATATATTCAGGAAAAAACGCATACGCCCTTTTTGGCCAACCAAGCAACCTGGAAAGGCAAATCAGCGCTACAAACAAGTCTCGCTTCCCATCGGTCAAAAGGGCCATGCTGAAAAAAGTGTCAAAACCAGAAATGCAGGACAGGCCATGGAGAAATGGGAGCCTTGCTACACTGATGGGCGGGATGTAAATTGCCAACAGCCACTCTGGAGAAGTGTACGGTGAGTCCTGAAACATCTAAAAAACACAGCTTAGAGAGCATAGGGCACTTCCACTCATGGGGGTATGAATTGGGAAAATGAAAAATCAGCAAGACACAAGCACCCCAAAGTTTAAGGCTGCTCTGTTGACAAGGACCTCCACTTCATTCCACCTTAAATATCCCAGGAAAGAGAAAAATGGGTAAAGAAGTTGTGGTCCTTATGTACAATGGAATATCACTCAGCCATGAAATCAATGTCATAAGGCTAGTAGCAGCATGATGAGTGGATTTAGGTACGACGATTCTAAGTGAAATAAGTCACACAGAAAAGGACACTTCTCATAAGGTATCACTGATAGAGGGAATGTAAAAACCGTTACACTTGAACTGAATTACAAAACAGAACAGAGTCACACATGCAGAAAACACACTATGGCTGCTTAACGGGAAAGGTGAGGTGGGGTGATACATAAAACAAGGGTATCAAATTAGCTCAGATACCGTTCCATAAACCCAATATGTAATAGACAAGACCTACTCCTTGCTCAGAGAACTGGACTCAACACGCCCTATTCACCGCACAAGATTATATCTGACTAGTAATAATCGTAAAGCCTATGTATTGATATCTCTCTGTTAGTGTGTCAAGTGGGTGTAAAGCGGCATAAACACAGCAGTGAAAAGCAGCTAAATCCCATTATGAAAATAAATTACTTTGAAAAACCCATGAAACAAAGACAGTGAACGAGAGAGGAATTCTTACACAATGCGTTCAGGGGCTGTGATGCAACCTGGATTGACCATATCTAGACCCACAGCTGGATGAGACATAAGGGTGGACACTCTTGGGGCTGAGAGGTTTGGTGAGGTTGGGTGAGCAAACGCAGACCCTTTAAAGTAATACTGCATGGTACCCATCGCATGGGTCCCAAATCTCCAGCTTCAAGGGCATCTTCCTACATCAAAAACATGCATGAGAAACCCAGAAGATGGTACACAGTGTGATGGGGAAAGGTTTCTAAAACGCACCTCATTTCTCATCGCCTTGTGCCCGGGTTCGCCATTCCAGCCGCTTTACTAGCAAGCTCCCTACTTGGAGCATCAGCACCTTTAACCTCCTGTTCCGTACAGGTTGCAATTTGTCCTGAGGATAAACGGGAAGACGTGGAACCAACGAGAGACTAGCTCTTGGTGTTGGGACAGGCACAGGTCACTCTATTTTCCCATCAGAAAGAAGAATTAACCACAGGCTCAGCCTGCCCCCCGGAACCAGAACAGGGCCTGAAGCCATTCTGCGATTTTGCCGCCAGCTCCCATAAAAACGAGTTGTAAAATGGAGGTTCAGGGCACTGCAATTCACAAACCTGCAGAGTTATAAATGATAACTCTCGTCCACAAATATATTGAGGGAAGGCAAAGAAGAGGATTTGAAATCAAGGCAGAATTGCAGGAAAGAGATTTCAGGAGGTAGATTCGAATCGCCTTTAAAGCACATGAAAAGCGGCAAAACGTTGACAATGATGCCCTTGGCCAAAAAGGGCGTATGCGTTTTTTCCTGAATATATTCAGGAAAAAACGCATACGCCCTTTTTGGCCAACCAAGCAACCTGGAAAGGCAAATCAGCGCTACAAACAAGTCTCGCTTCCCATCGGTCAAAAGGGCCATGCTGAAAAAAGTGTCAAAACCAGAAATGCAGGACAGGCCATGGAGAAATGGGAGCCTTGCTACACTGATGGGCGGGATGTAAATTGCCAACAGCCACTCTGGAGAAGTGTACGGTGAGTCCTGAAACATCTGAAAAACACAGCTTAGAGAGCATAGGGCACTTCCACTCATGGGGGTATAAATTGGGAAAATGAAAAATCAGCAAGACACAAGCACCCCAAAGTTTAGGGCTGCTCTGTTGACAAGGACCTCCACTTCATTCCACCTTAAATATCCCAGGGAAGAGAAAAATGGGTAAAGAAGTTGTGGTCCTTATGTACAATGGAATATCACTCAGCCATGAAATCAATGTCATAAGGCTAGTAGCAGCATGATGAGTGGATTTAGGAACGACGATTCTAAGTGAAATAAGTCACACAGAAAAGGACACTTCTCATAAGGTATCACTGATAGAGGGAATGTAAAAACCGTTACACTTGAACTGAATTACAAAACAGAACAGAGTCACACATGCAGAAAACACACTATGGCTGCTTAACGGGAAAGGTGAGGTGGGGTGATACATAAAACAAGGGTATCAAATTAGCTCAGATACCATTCCATAAACCCAATATGTAATAGACAAGACCTACTCCTTGCTCAGAGAACTGGACTCAACACGCCCTATTCACCGCACAAGAATATATCTGACTAGTAATAATCGTAAAACCTATGTATTGATATCTCTCTGTTAGTGTGTCAAGTGGGTGTAAAGCGGCATAAACACAGCAGTGAAAAGCAGCTAAACCCCATTATAAAAATAAATTACTTTGAAACACCCATGAAACAAAGACAGTGAAAGAGAGAGAAATTCTTACACAATGCGTTCAGGGGCTGTGATGCAACCTGGATTGACCATATCTAGACCCACAGCTGGATGAGACATAAGGGTGGACACTCTTGGGGCTGAGAGGTTTGGTGAGGTTGGGTGAGCAAACGCAGACCCTTTAAAGTAATACTGCATGGTACCCATCGCATGGGTCCCAAATCTCCAGCTTCAAGGGCATCTTCCTACATCAAAAACATGCATGAGAAACCCAGAAGATGGTACACCGTGTGATGGGGAAAGGTTTCTAAAACGCACCTCATTTCTCATCGCCTTGTGCCCGGGTTCGCCATTCCAGCCGCTTTACTAGCAAGCTCCCTACTTGGAGCATCAGCACCTTTAACCTCCTGTTCCGTACAGGTTGCAATTTGTCCTGAGGATAAACGGGAAGACGTGGAACCAACGAGAGACTAGCTCTTGGTGTTGGGACAGGCACAGGTCACTCTATTTTCCCATCAGAAAGAAGAATTAACCACAGGCTCAGCCTGCCCCCCGGAACCAGAACAGGGCCTGAAGCCATTCTGCGATTTTGCCGCCAGCTCCCATAAAAACGAGTTGTAAAATGGAGGTTCAGGGCACTGCAATTCACAAACCTGCAGTTATAAATGATAACTCTCGTCCACAAATATATTGAGGGAAGGCAAAGAAGAGGATTTGAAATCAAGGCAGAATTGCAGGAAAGAGATTTCAGGAGGTAGATTCGAATTGCATTTAAAGCACATGAAAAGCGGCAAATCGTTGACAATGATGCCCTTGGCCAAAAAGGGCGTATGCGTTTTTTCCTGAATATATTCAGGAAAAAACGCATACGCCCTTTTTGGCCAACCAAGCAACCTGGAAAGGCAAATCAGCGCTACAAACAAGTCTCGCTTCCCATCGGTCAAAAGGGCCATGCTGAAAAAAGTGTCAAAACCAGAAATGCAGGACAGGCCATGGAGAAATGGGAGCCTTGCTACACTGATGGGCGGGATGTAAATTGCCAACAGCCACTCTGGAGAAGTGTACGGTGAGTCCTGAAACATCTAAAAAACACAGCTTAGAGAGCATAGGGCACTTCCACTCATGGGGGTATGAATTGGGAAAATGAAAAATCAGCAAGACACAAGCACCCCAAAGTTTAGGGCTGCTCTGTTGACAAGGACCTCCACTTCATTCCACCTTAAATATCCCAGGAAAGAGAAAAATGGGTAAAGAAGTTGTGGTCCTTATGTACAATGGAATATCACTCAGCCATGAAATCAATGTCATAAGGCTAGTAGCAGCATGATGAGTGGATTAAGGTACGACGATTCTAAGTGAAATAAGTCACACAGAAAAGGACACTTCTCATAAGGTATCACTGATAGAGGGACTGTAAAAACCGTTACACTTGAACTGAATTACAAAACAGAACAGAGTCACACATGCAGAAAACACACTATGGCTGCTTAACGGGAAAGGTGAGGTGGGGTGATACATAAAACAAGGGTATCAAATTAGCTCAGATACCGTTCCATAAACCCAGTATGTAATAGACAAGACCTACTCCTTGCTCAGAGAACTGGACTCAACACGCCCTATTCACCGCACAAGAATATATCTGACTAGTAATAATCGTAAAGCCTATGTATTGATATCTCTCTGTTAGTGTGTCAAGTGGGTGTAAAGCGGCATAAACACAGCAGTGAAAAGCAGCTAAATCCCATTATGAAAATAAATTACTTTGAAAAACCCATGAAACAAAGACAGTGAACGAGAGAGGAATTCTTACACAATGCGTTCAGGGGCTGTGATGCAACCTGGATTGACCATATCTAGACCCACAGCTGGATGAGACATAAGGGTGGACTCTCTTGGGGCTGAGAGGTTTGGTGAGGTTGGGTGAGCAAACGCAGACCCTTTAAAGTAATACTGCATGGTACCCATCGCATGGGTCCCAAATCTCCAGGTTCAAGGGCATCTTCCTACATCAAAAACATGCATGAGAAACCCAGAAGATGGTACACCGTGTGATGGGGAAAGGTTTCTAAAACGCACCTCATTTCTCATCGCCTTGTGCCCGGGTTCGCCATTCCAGCCGCTTTACTAGCAAGCTCCCTACTTGGAGCATCAGCACCTTTAACCTCCTGTTCCGTACAGGTTGCAATTTGTCCTGAGGATAAACGGGAAGACGTGGAACCAACGAGAGACTAGCTCTTGGTGTTGGGACAGGCACAGGTCACTCTATTTTCCCATAAGAAAGAAGAATTAACCACAGGCTCAGCCTACCCCCCGGAACCAGAACAGGGCCTGAAGCCATTCTGCGATTTTGCCGCCAGCTCCCATAAAAACGAGTTGTAAAATGGAGGTTCAGGGCACTGCAATTCACAAACCTGCAGTTATAAATGATAACTCTCGTCCACAAATATATTGAGGGAAGGCAAAGAAGAGGATTTGAAATCAAGGCAGAATTGCAGGAAACAGATTTCAGGAGGTAGATTCGAATCGCCTTTAAAGCACATGAAAAGCGGCAAAACGTTGACAATGATGCCCTTGGCCAAAAAGGGCGTATGCGTTTTTTCCTGAATATATTCAGGAAAAAACGCATACGCCCTTTTTGGCCAACCAAGCAACCTGGAAAGGCAAATCAGCGCTACAAACAAGTCTCGCTTCCCATCGGTCAAAAGGGCCATGCTGAAAAAAGTGTCAAAACCAGAAATGCAGGACAGGCCATGGAGAAATGGGAGCCTTGCTACACTGATGGGCGGGATGTAAATTGCCAACAGCCACTCTGGAGAAGTGTACGGTGAGTCCTGAAACATCTAAAAAACACAGCTTAGAGAGCATAGGGCACTTCCACTCATGGGGGTATGAATTGGGAAAATGAAAAATCAGCAAGACACAAGCACCCCAAAGTTTAAGGCTGCTCTGTTGACAAGGACCTCCACTTCATTCCACCTTAAATATCCCAGGAAAGAGAAAAATGGGTAAAGAAGTTGTGGTCCTTATGTACAATGGAATATCACTCAGCCATGAAATCAATGTCATAAGGCTAGTAGCAGCATGATGAGTGGATTTAGGTACGACGATTCTAAGTGAAATAAGTCACACAGAAAAGGACACTTCTCATAAGGTATCACTGATAGAGGGAATGTAAAAACCGTTACACTTGAACTGAATTACAAAACAGAACAGAGTCACACATGCAGAAAACACACTATGGCTGCTTAACGGGAAAGGTGAGGTGGGGTGATACATAAAACAAGGGTATCAAATTAGCTCAGATACCGTTCCATAAACCCAATATGTAATAGACAAGACCTACTCCTTGCTCAGAGAACTGGACTCAACACGCCCTATTCACCGCACAAGATTATATCTGACTAGTAATAATCGTAAAGCCTATGTATTGATATCTCTCTGTTAGTGTGTCAAGTGGGTGTAAAGCGGCATAAACACAGCAGTGAAAAGCAGCTAAATCCCATTATGAAAATAAATTACTTTGAAAAACCCATGAAACAAAGACAGTGAACGAGAGAGGAATTCTTACACAATGCGTTCAGGGGCTGTGATGCAACCTGGATTGACCATATCTAGACCCACAGCTGGATGAGACATAAGGGTGGACACTCTTGGGGCTGAGAGGTTTGGTGAGGTTGGGTGAGCAAACGCAGACCCTTTAAAGTAATACTGCATGGTACCCATCGCATGGGTCCCAAATCTCCAGCTTCAAGGGCATCTTCCTACATCAAAAACATGCATGAGAAACCCAGAAGATGGTACACAGTGTGATGGGGAAAGGTTTCTAAAACGCACCTCATTTCTCATCGCCTTGTGCCCGGGTTCGCCATTCCAGCCGCTTTACTAGCAAGCTCCCTACTTGGAGCATCAGCACCTTTAACCTCCTGTTCCGTACAGGTTGCAATTTGTCCTGAGGATAAACGGGAAGACGTGGAACCAACGAGAGACTAGCTCTTGGTGTTGGGACAGGCACAGGTCACTCTATTTTCCCATCAGAAAGAAGAATTAACCACAGGCTCAGCCTGCCCCCCGGAACCAGAACAGGGCCTGAAGCCATTCTGCGATTTTGCCGCCAGCTCCCATAAAAACGAGTTGTAAAATGGAGGTTCAGGGCACTGCAATTCACAAACCTGCAGAGTTATAAATGATAACTCTCGTCCACAAATATATTGAGGGAAGGCAAAGAAGAGGATTTGAAATCAAGGCAGAATTGCAGGAAAGAGATTTCAGGAGGTAGATTCGAATCGCCTTTAAAGCACATGAAAAGCGGCAAAACGTTGACAATGATGCCCTTGGCCAAAAAGGGCGTATGCGTTTTTTCCTGAATATATTCAGGAAAAAACGCATACGCCCTTTTTGGCCAACCAAGCAACCTGGAAAGGCAAATCAGCGCTACAAACAAGTCTCGCTTCCCATCGGTCAAAAGGGCCATGCTGAAAAAAGTGTCAAAACCAGAAATGCAGGACAGGCCATGGAGAAATGGGAGCCTTGCTACACTGATGGGCGGGATGTAAATTGCCAACAGCCACTCTGGAGAAGTGTACGGTGAGTCCTGAAACATCTGAAAAACACAGCTTAGAGAGCATAGGGCACTTCCACTCATGGGGGTATAAATTGGGAAAATGAAAAATCAGCAAGACACAAGCACCCCAAAGTTTAGGGCTGCTCTGTTGACAAGGACCTCCACTTCATTCCACCTTAAATATCCCAGGGAAGAGAAAAATGGGTAAAGAAGTTGTGGTCCTTATGTACAATGGAATATCACTCAGCCATGAAATCAATGTCATAAGGCTAGTAGCAGCATGATGAGTGGATTTAGGAACGACGATTCTAAGTGAAATAAGTCACACAGAAAAGGACACTTCTCATAAGGTATCACTGATAGAGGGAATGTAAAAACCGTTACACTTGAACTGAATTACAAAACAGAACAGAGTCACACATGCAGAAAACACACTATGGCTGCTTAACGGGAAAGGTGAGGTGGGGTGATACATAAAACAAGGGTATCAAATTAGCTCAGATACCATTCCATAAACCCAATATGTAATAGACAAGACCTACTCCTTGCTCAGAGAACTGGACTCAACACGCCCTATTCACCGCACAAGAATATATCTGACTAGTAATAATCGTAAAACCTATGTATTGATATCTCTCTGTTAGTGTGTCAAGTGGGTGTAAAGCGGCATAAACACAGCAGTGAAAAGCAGCTAAACCCCATTATAAAAATAAATTACTTTGAAACACCCATGAAACAAAGACAGTGAAAGAGAGAGAAATTCTTACACAATGCGTTCAGGGGCTGTGATGCAACCTGGATTGACCATATCTAGACCCACAGCTGGATGAGACATAAGGGTGGACACTCTTGGGGCTGAGAGGTTTGGTGAGGTTGGGTGAGCAAACGCAGACCCTTTAAAGTAATACTGCATGGTACCCATCGCATGGGTCCCAAATCTCCAGCTTCAAGGGCATCTTCCTACATCAAAAACATGCATGAGAAACCCAGAAGATGGTACACCGTGTGATGGGGAAAGGTTTCTAAAACGCACCTCATTTCTCATCGCCTTGTGCCCGGGTTCGCCATTCCAGCCGCTTTACTAGCAAGCTCCCTACTTGGAGCATCAGCACCTTTAACCTCCTGTTCCGTACAGGTTGCAATTTGTCCTGAGGATAAACGGGAAGACGTGGAACCAACGAGAGACTAGCTCTTGGTGTTGGGACAGGCACAGGTCACTCTATTTTCCCATCAGAAAGAAGAATTAACCACAGGCTCAGCCTGCCCCCCGGAACCAGAACAGGGCCTGAATCCATTCTGTGATTTTGCGGCCAGCTCCCATAAAAACGAGTTGTAAAATGGAGGTTCAGGGCACTGCAATTCACAAACCTGCAGAGTTATAAATGATAACTCTCGTCCACAAATATATTGAGGGAAGGCAACGAAGAGGATTTGAAATCAAGGCAGAATTGCAGGAAACAGATTTCAGGAAGTAGATTCGAATCGCATTTAAAGCACATGAAAAGCGGCAAAACGTTGACAATGATGCCCTTGGCCAAAAAGGGCGTATGCGTTTTTTCCTGAATATATTCAGGAAAAAACGCATACGCCCTTTTTGGCCAACCAAGCAACCTGGAAAGGCAAATCAGCGCTACAAAGATGTCTCGCTTCCCATCGGTCAAAAGGGCCATGCTGAAAAAAGTGTCAAAACCAGAAATGCAGGACAGGCCATGGAGAAATGGGAGCCTTGCTACACTGATGGGCGGGATGTAAATTGCCAACAGCCACTTTGGAGAAGTGTACGGTGAGTCCTGAAACATCTGAAAAACACAGCTTAGAGAGCATAGGGCACTTCCACTCATGGGGGTATGAATTGGGAAAATGAAAAATCAGCAAGACACAAGCACCCCAAAGTTTAGGGCTGCTCTGTTGACAAGGACCTCCACTTCATTCCACCTTAAATATCCCAGGAAAGAGAAAAATGGGTAAAGAAGTTGTGGTCCTTATGTACAATGGAATATCACTCAGCCATGAAATCAATGTCATAAGGCTAGTAGCAGCATGATGAGTGGATTTAGGTACGACGATTCTAAGTGAAATAAGTCACACAGAAAAGGACACTTCTCATAAGGTATCACTGATAGAGGGAATGTAAAAACCGTTACACTTGAACTGAATTACAAAACAGAACAGAGTCACACATGCAGAAAACACACTATGGCTGCTTAACGGGAAAGGTGAGGTGGGGTGATACATAAAACAAGGGTATCAAATTAGCTCAGATACCGTTCCATAAACCCAATATGTAATAGACAAGACCTACTCCTTGCTCAGAGAACTGGACTCAACACGCCCTATTCACCGCACAAAAATATATCTGACAAGTAATAATCGTAAAGCCTATGTATTGATATCTCTCTGTTAGTGTGTCAAGTGGGTGTAAAGCGGCATAAACACAGCAGTGAAAAGCAGCTAAATCCCATTATGAAAATAAATTACTTTGAAAAACCCATGAAACAAAGACAGTGAAAGAGAGAGGAATTCTTACACAATGCGTTCAGGGGCTGTGATGCAACCTGGATTGACCATATCTAGACCCACAGCTGGATGAGACATAAGGGTGGACACTCTTGGGGCTGAGAGGTTTGGTGAGGTTGGGTGAGCAAACGCAGACCCTTTAAAGTAATACTGCATGGTACGCATCGCATGGGTCCCAAATCTCCAGGTTCAAGGGCATCTTCCTACATCGAAAACATGCATGAGAAACCCAGAAGATGGTACACCGTGTGATGGGGAAAGGTTTCTAAAACGCACCTCATTTCTCATCGCCTTGTGCCCGGGTTCGCCATTCCAGCCACTTTACTAGCAAGCTCCCTACTTGGAGCATCAGCACCTTTAACCTCCTGTTCCGTACAGGTTGCAATTTGTCCTGAGGATAAACGGGAAGACGTGGAACCAACGAGAGACTAGCTCTTGGTGTTGGGACAGGCACAGGTCACTCTATTTTCCCATCAGAAAGAAGAATTAACCACAGGCTCAGCCTGCCCCCCGGAACCAGAACAGGGCCTGAAGCCATTCTGCGATTTTGCCGCCAGCTCCCATAAAAACGAGTTGTAAAATGGAGGTTCAGGGCACTGCAATTCACAAACCTGCAGTTATAAATGATAACTCTCGTCCACAAATATATTGAGGGAAGGCAAAGAAGAGGATTTGAAATCAAGGCAGAATTGCAGGAAAGAGATTTCAGGAGGTAGATTCGAATTGCATTTAAAGCACATGAAAAGCGGCAAATCGTTGACAATGATGCCCTTGGCCAAAAAGGGCGTATGCGTTTTTTCCTGAATATATTCAGGAAAAAACGCATACGCCCTTTTTGGCCAACCAAGCAACCTGGAAAGGCAAATCAGCGCTACAAACAAGTCTCGCTTCCCATCGGTCAAAAGGGCCATGCTGAAAAAAGTGTCAAAACCAGAAATGCAGGACAGGCCATGGAGAAATGGGAGCCTTGCTACACTGATGGGCGGGATGTAAATTGCCAACAGCCACTCTGGAGAAGTGTACGGTGAGTCCTGAAACATCTAAAAAACACAGCTTAGAGAGCATAGGGCACTTCCACTCATGGGGGTATGAATTGGGAAAATGAAAAATCAGCAAGACACAAGCACCCCAAAGTTTAGGGCTGCTCTGTTGACAAGGACCTCCACTTCATTCCACCTTAAATATCCCAGGAAAGAGAAAAATGGGTAAAGAAGTTGTGGTCCTTATGTACAATGGAATATCACTCAGCCATGAAATCAATGTCATAAGGCTAGTAGCAGCATGATGAGTGGATTAAGGTACGACGATTCTAAGTGAAATAAGTCACACAGAAAAGGACACTTCTCATAAGGTATCACTGATAGAGGGACTGTAAAAACCGTTACACTTGAACTGAATTACAAAACAGAACAGAGTCACACATGCAGAAAACACACTATGGCTGCTTAACGGGAAAGGTGAGGTGGGGTGATACATAAAACAAGGGTATCAAATTAGCTCAGATACCGTTCCATAAACCCAGTATGTAATAGACAAGACCTACTCCTTGCTCAGAGAACTGGACTCAACACGCCCTATTCACCGCACAAGAATATATCTGACTAGTAATAATCGTAAAGCCTATGTATTGATATCTCTCTGTTAGTGTGTCAAGTGGGTGTAAAGCGGCATAAACACAGCAGTGAAAAGCAGCTAAATCCCATTATGAAAATAAATTACTTTGAAAAACCCATGAAACAAAGACAGTGAACGAGAGAGGAATTCTTACACAATGCGTTCAGGGGCTGTGATGCAACCTGGATTGACCATATCTAGACCCACAGCTGGATGAGACATAAGGGTGGACTCTCTTGGGGCTGAGAGGTTTGGTGAGGTTGGGTGAGCAAACGCAGACCCTTTAAAGTAATACTGCATGGTACCCATCGCATGGGTCCCAAATCTCCAGGTTCAAGGGCATCTTCCTACATCAAAAACATGCATGAGAAACCCAGAAGATGGTACACCGTGTGATGGGGAAAGGTTTCTAAAACGCACCTCATTTCTCATCGCCTTGTGCCCGGGTTCGCCATTCCAGCCGCTTTACTAGCAAGCTCCCTACTTGGAGCATCAGCACCTTTAACCTCCTGTTCCGTACAGGTTGCAATTTGTCCTGAGGATAAACGGGAAGACGTGGAACCAACGAGAGACTAGCTCTTGGTGTTGGGACAGGCACAGGTCACTCTATTTTCCCATAAGAAAGAAGAATTAACCACAGGCTCAGCCTACCCCCCGGAACCAGAACAGGGCCTGAAGCCATTCTGCGATTTTGCCGCCAGCTCCCATAAAAACGAGTTGTAAAATGGAGGTTCAGGGCACTGCAATTCACAAACCTGCAGTTATAAATGATAACTCTCGTCCACAAATATATTGAGGGAAGGCAAAGAAGAGGATTTGAAATCAAGGCAGAATTGCAGGAAACAGATTTCAGGAGGTAGATTCGAATCGCCTTTAAAGCACATGAAAAGCGGCAAAACGTTGACAATGATGCCCTTGGCCAAAAAGGGCGTATGCGTTTTTTCCTGAATATATTCAGGAAAAAACGCATACGCCCTTTTTGGCCAACCAAGCAACCTGGAAAGGCAAATCAGCGCTACAAACAAGTCTCGCTTCCCATCGGTCAAAAGGGCCATGCTGAAAAAAGTGTCAAAACCAGAAATGCAGGACAGGCCATGGAGAAATGGGAGCCTTGCTACACTGATGGGCGGGATGTAAATTGCCAACAGCCACTCTGGAGAAGTGTACGGTGAGTCCTGAAACATCTAAAAAACACAGCTTAGAGAGCATAGGGCACTTCCACTCATGGGGGTATGAATTGGGAAAATGAAAAATCAGCAAGACACAAGCACCCCAAAGTTTAAGGCTGCTCTGTTGACAAGGACCTCCACTTCATTCCACCTTAAATATCCCAGGAAAGAGAAAAATGGGTAAAGAAGTTGTGGTCCTTATGTACAATGGAATATCACTCAGCCATGAAATCAATGTCATAAGGCTAGTAGCAGCATGATGAGTGGATTTAGGTACGACGACTCTAAGTGAAATAAGTCACACAGAAAAGGACACTTCTCATAAGGTATCACTGATAGAGGGAATGTAAAAACCGTTACACTTGAACTGAATTACAATACAGAACAGAGTCACACATGCAGAAAACACACTATGGCTGCTTAACGGGAAAGGTGAGGTGGGGTGATACATAAAACAAGGGTTTCAAATTAGCTCAGATACCGTTCCATAAACCCAATATGTAATAGACAAGACCTACTCCTTGCTCAGAGAACTGGACTCAACACGCCCTATTCACCGCACAAGAATATATCTGACTAGTAATAATCGTAAAGCCTATGTATTGATATCTCTCTGTTAGTGTGTCAAGTGGGTGTAAAGCGGCATAAACACAGCAGTGAAAAGCAGCTAAATCCCATTATGAAAATAAATTACTTTGAAAAACCCATGAAACAAAGACAGTGAACGAGAGAGGAATTCTTACACAATGCATTCAGGGGCTGTGATGCAACCTGGATTGACCATATCTAGACCCACAGCTGGATGAGACATAAGGGTGGACACTCTTGGGGCTGAGAGGTTTGGTGAGGTTGGGTGAGCAAACGCAGACCCTTTAAAGTAATACTGCATGGTACCCATCGCATGGGTCCCAAATCTCCAGGTTCAAGGGCATCTTCCTACATCAAAAACATGCATGAGAAACCCAGAAGATGGTACACCGTGTGATGGGGAAAGGTTTCTAAAACGCACCTCATTTCTCATCTCCTTGTGCCCGGGTTCGCCATTCCAGCCGCTTTACTAGCAAGCTCCCTACTTGGAGCATCAGCACCTTTAACCTCCTGTTCCGTACAGGTTGCAATTTGTCCTGAGGATAAACGGGAAGACGTGGAACCAACGAGAGACTAGCTCTTGGTGTTGGGACAGGCACAGGTCACTCTATTTTCCCATCAGAAAGAAGAATTAACCACAGGCTCAGCCTGCCCCCCGGAACCAGAACAGGGCCTGAATCCATTCTGTGATTTTGCGGCCAGCTCCCATAAAAACGAGTTGTAAAATGGAGGTTCAGGGCACTGCAATTCACAAACTTGCAGTTATAAATGATAACTCTCGTCCACAAATATATTGAGGGAAGGCAACGAAGAGGATTTGAAATCAATGCAGAATTGCAGGAAACAGATTTCAGGAAGTAGATTCGAATCGCATTTAAAGCACATGAAAAGCGGCAAAACGTTGACAATGATGCCCTTGGCCAAAAAGGGCGTATGCGTTTTTTCCTGAATATATTCAGGAAAAAACGCATACGCCCTTTTTGGCCAACCAAGCAACCTGGAAAGGCAAATCAGCGCTACAAACAAGTCTCGCTTCCCATCGGTCAAAAGGGCCATGCTGAAAAAAGTGTCAAAACCAGAAATGCAGGACAGGCCATGGAGAAATGGGAGCCTTGCTACACTGATGGGCGGGATGTAAATTGCCAACAGCCACTCTGGAGAAGTGTACGGTGAGTCCTGAAACATCTAAAAAACACAGCTTAGAGAGCATAGGGCACTTCTACTCATGGGGGTATGAATTGGGAAAATGAAAAATCAGCAAGACACAATCACCCCAAAGTTTAGGGCTGCTCTGTTGACAAGGACCTCCACTTCATTCCACCTTAAATATCCCAGGAAAGAGAAAAATGGGTAAAGAAGTTGTGGTCCTTATGTACAATGGAATGTCACTCAGCCATGAAATCAATGTCATTAGGCTAGTAGCAGCATGATGAGTGGATTTAGGTACGACGATTCTAAGTGAAATAAGTCACACAGAAAAGGACACTTCTCATAAGGTATCACTGATAGAGGGAATGTAAAAACCGTTACACTTGAACTGAATTACAAAACAGAACAGAGTCACACATGCAGAAAACACACTATGGCTGCTTAACGGGAAAGGTGAGGTGGGGTGATACATAAAACAAGGGTATCAAATTAGCTCAGATACCGTTCCATAAACCCAATATGTAATAGACAAGACCTACTCCTTGCTCAGAGAACTGGACTCAACACGCCCTATTCACCGCACAAGAATATATCTGACTAATAATAATCGTAAAACCTATGTATTGATATCTCTCTGTTAGTGTGTCAAGTGGGTGTAAAGCGGCATAAACACAGCAGTGAAAAGCAGCTAAACCTCATTATAATAATAAATTACTTTTAAAAACCCATGAAACAAAGACAGTGAAAGAGAGAGGAATTCTTACACAATGCGTTCAGGGGCTGTGATGCAACCTGGATTGACCATACCTAGACACACAGCTGGATGAGACATAAGGGTGGACACTCTTGGGGCTGAGAGGTTTGGTGAGGTTGGGTGAGCAAACGCAGACCCTTTAAATTAATACTGCGTGGAACCCATCGCATGGGTCCCAAATCTCCAGGTTCAAGGGCATCTTCCTACATCGAAAACATGCATGAGAAACCCAGAAGATGGTACACCATGTGATGGGGAAAGGTTTCTAAAACGCACCTCATTTCTCATCTCCTTGTGCCCGTGTTCCCATTCCAGCCGCTTTACTAGCAATCTCCCTACTTGGAGCATAAGCACTTTTAACCTCCTGTTTCGTACAGGTTGCAATTTGTCCTGAGGATGAACGGGAAGACGTGGAACCAATGAGAGACTAGCTCTTGGTTTTGGGAAAGGCACAGGTCACTCTATTTTCCCATCAGGAAGAAGAATTAACCACAGGCTCAGCCTGCGCCCCGGAACAAGTACAGGGCCTGAAACCATCCTGCGCGCTTGCGGCCAGCTCCCAAAAAAGCGAGTTGAAAAATGGAGCTCAGGGGCACTGCAACTCAAAACCTGCAGAGTTATAAATGATAACTCTCGTCCACAAATATATTGAGGGAAGGCAACGAAGAGGATTTGAAATCAAGGCAGAATTGCAGGAAACAGATTTCAGGAGGTAGATACGAATCGCTTTTAAAGCACATGAAAAGCGGCAAAACGTCGACAATGATGCCTTTGGCCAAAAAGGGCGTATGCGTTTTTTCCTGAATATATTCAGGAAAAAACGCATACGCCCTTTTTGGCCAACCAAGCAACCTGGAAAGGCAAATCAGTGCTACAAAGTATTCTCGCTTCCCATCGGTCAAACGGACCATGCTGAAAAAAGTGTCAAAACCAGAAATGCAAGACAGGCCATGGAGAAATGGGAGCCTTGCTATGCTGATGGGCCGGATGTAAATTGCCAACAGCCACTCTGGAGAAGTGTACGGTGTGTCCTGAAACATCGAAAAAATACAGCTTAGAGAACATAGGGCACTTCCACTCATGGGCGTATAAATTGGGAAAATTAAAAATCAGGAAGACACAGGCACCCCAAAGTTTAGGGCTGCTCTGTTGACAAGAACCTCCACTTCATGACACCTGAAATATCCCAGGAAAGAGAAAAATGGATAAAGAAGTGGTGGTCCTTATGTGCAATGGAATAACACTCAGCCATGAAATCAATGTCATAAGGCTAGTAGCAGCATGATGAGTGGATTTAGGTACGACGATTCTAAGTGAAATAAGTCACACAGAAAAAGACACGTATCATAAGCTATCACTTATAGAGGGAATGTAAAAACCGCTACACTTGAACTGAATTACAAAGCAGAACAGAGTCACACGTTTAGAAAACACACTATGGCTGGTTAACGGGAAAGCTGAGGTGGGGTGATGCATAAAACAAGGGTTTCAAATTATCTGAGATACCGTTCCATAAACCCAATATGTAACAGACCTGAACTACTCCTTGCTCAGAGAACAGGACTCAACACACCCTATTCACCGCAAAAGAATATATTTGATTAGTAGTAATCTTAAAACCTATGTATTGATATCTCTCTGTTAGTTTGTCAAGTGGGTTTAAAGCGGCATTAACACAGTAGTGAAAAGCAGCTAAACCCCATTATAAAAATAAATTACTTTTAAAAACCCATGATACAAAGACAGTGAAAGAGAGAGAAATTCTTACACAATTCGTTCAGGGGCTGTGATGCAACCTGGATCGACCATATCTAGACCCACAGCTGGGTGAGACATAAGGGTGGACACTCTTGCGGCTGAGAGGTTTGGTGAGGTTGGATGAGCCAACGCAGACCCTTTAAATAATACTGCGTGACACCCATCCCATGGGTCCCAAATTTCCAGGTTCAAGGGCATCTTCCTACATCAAAAACATGCATGAGAAACCCAGAAGATGGTACACCATGTGATCGGGAAAGGTTTCTAAAATGGACCTCATTTATCATCTCCTTGTGCTCGGGTTCGCCATTCCAGCCACTTTCCTAGCAATCTCCCTACTTGGAGCATCAGCACCTTTAACCTCCTGTTCCGTACAGGTTGCAATTTGTACTGAGGATGAACGGGAAGAGGGGGAACCAATGAGAGACTAGATCTAGGTGTTGGGACAAGCACAGGTCACTCTATTTTCCCTTCAGAAAGAAGAATTAACCACAGGCTCAGCCTGCCCCCCGGAAGTAGAACAGGGCCTGAAGCAATCCTGCGCTTTTGCGGCCAACTCCCAAAAAAGCGAGTTGAAAAATGGATCTCAGGGGCACTGCAATTCACAAACCTGCAGAGTTATCAATGATAACTCTCGTCCACAAATATATTGAGGGAAGGCAACGAAGAGGATTTGAAAGCAAGGCAGAATTGCAGAAACAGACTTAAGGAGGTAGATTCGAATCGCCTTTAAAGCAAATGAAAAGCGGCAAAACGTTGACAATGATACCCTTGGCCAAAAAGGGCGTATGCGTTTTTTCCTGAATATATTCAGGAAAAAACGCATACGCCCTTTTTGGCCAACCAAGCAACCTGGAAAGGCAAATCAGCGATACAAACAAGTTTCGCTTCCCATCGGTCAAAAGGGCCATGCTGAAAAAAGTGTCAAAACCAGAAATGCAGGACAGGCCATGGAGAAATGGGAGCCTTGCTACACTGATGGGCGGGATGTAAATTGCCAACAGTCACTCTGGAGAAGTGTACGGTGTGTCCTGAAACATCTAAAAAACACAGCTTAGAGAGCATAGGGCATTTCCACTCATGGGCGTATAAATTGGGAAAACTAAAAATCAGCAAGACACAGGCACACCAAAGTTTAGGGCTGCTCTGTTGACAAGAACCTTCTCTTCATTACACCTTAAATATCCCAGGAAATAGGAAAATGGATAACGATGTTGTGGTCCTTATGTACAATGGAATATCACTCAGCCATGAAATCAATGTCATAAGGCTATTAGCAGCATGATGAGTGGATTTATGTTCGACGATTCTAAGTGAAATAAGTCACACAGAAAAAGACACTTATCATAAGCTATCACTTATAGAGGGAATGTAAAAACCGCTACACTTGAACTGAATTACAAAGCAGAACAGAGTCACACGTTTAGAAAACACACTATGGCTGCTTAACGGGAAAGGTGAGGTGGGGTGATGCATAAAACAAGGGTTTCATATTAGCTCAAATACCGATCCATAAACCCAATATGTAATAGACAAGACCTACTCCTTGCTCAGTGAAGTGGATGCAACACCCCCTATTCAACGAACAAGAATATATCTGACTAGTAAAAATCTTAAAACCTATGTATTGATTTCTCTCTGTAAGTGAATCAAGTGGCTGTAAAGGGGCATAAACACAGCAGTGAAAATCAGGTAAACCCCATTATAAAAATAAATTACTTTAAAATCCCAAAAAACAAAGACAGTGATAGAGGGAGAAATTTTTACATAATTCGTTCCGGGGCTGTGATGCAACTTCGTGTGACCATATCTAGACCCACAGCTGGATGAGAAATAAAGCTGGACACTCTTGGGGCTGAAGGTCTCTTTCCCTATTTACCAGATTGGGAACGTAGAAAGGCTGCCACCCTCTGGCCGTTACCTGCAAAAGCAGCTTTAAAACCTGTGCTAATGGTCACTTCATATGAACAAGTACTTCAGGGCTGTAAATGAAACGTGCCCTCAAAATGTCTTGAGGGAGGTAATGGCCAAAAATTTTCAAAATGTGACACTTACTTTAAGAAAACACTTTGAAGAACTAAGCTGTAATCACAGTTTGATAAATAAAAAGGGCATGCTTTAAAGCTCAATTTCAACAGATTATGGGACACATGCAAATTCAACCACAGATAGGCATCAGCTCGCACCGGTTAGAATAACCATCAGCAAGAAAACTACAAACAATAAATATTGAAGGTGTTTTGGAGAAATGCATACCCTCAATTTTAAGTGGGACGTAACCTGGAAAGAGCCACTAATGAGAACTGAATGGTGGTGCCTTTAAAACATACACACTGAGCTACCATATGATACAGCAAGCCCACTCCTTGGCCTATAACATAAGAAGATATAACTGGAAAGACACAGGCAAGCAAATGTGCATTGCAGCAGTATTACAATAGCCAAGACATGGAGGCAACCAGAAAGTCCATCAAGAGGTGCGTGGCCAAAGAAGAACTGGTACACGTACAGATGGAATATTAGCCAGGGAAAAAAATGAAACAATGCCATTTGCAGCACCATGTATGATTCTTGAGGTAATCAGGCAAATTGTACTAAGTCAGAAAGCAAAAGACACATATCCTATAATATCACTTATAGGTCTTAGCTAAACATTGATACCAATGAAGATATTTCCACAGAGAAATGCAATCACAGATTCATTAAACAAACTTATGGTTCACCAAATGGAAAGGTGTGAGGATTGGATACATTAGGATATTGGGGTTAAGATAGATATAGAAACACATGTGAAATATGTAATCACCAAAGACCTACGTAATACCAAGACAAGACTACTCAACATCGTGTCATAACCTACATGGGAAAATGATCCAAAGAAGAATAGATATATGTATATGTTTAAAAGAACCACATCTTTCACACCTAGAAGAAACAAAACATTTTAATTAAATTTGCTCTGACAAAAAATAAAAATTAAATTAAAAAAAGAACAAGAAGTAATGAGACATAAACTTAAGGGGCTATTTGCTGGCACATTGCATTCTAATTTACAACCAGAACATGACTTCCATTAAGGCTCTGTCATCACTAATAAAGCAGCTTTATAAGCAATGTTGAAGGTAGCTTAAAAGAAGTCTCACTAATTATTGATAGTAACAAGGAAACAAAGAAAAGTAAAAATCTCACTGCAAAAAGTATACATAGGGTAAGGATAGTAGATCAAACACTTATTAAACTTCTGTAAAGAATAAAAGACAACAGTAGTATGTTTTTTTAAAAAGAGAGGGCCCAAATAAATCTGAAATGAAAGAGATGATGTTACAACGGACACCACAGAAATACAAAGTATCCTAAGATACACACAGGGTAACTCAGGGCTCAGACTGGACAGAGCCCACTCTCCAGTCCCCTGTACATGACTTACAGGAGCCTCAGGAACTGAGGAGGGGGTCCCTGAGGAGAGGCTCAAGATAGAATATGGTAGACATTAACATGACTGCATTCATCTTAAACATGCCTGAACTACATTCACACGAGATGATTTTGTCCTGTATGTACATCGGCACCTCTAGTTGGAACTGCAGATCTTTGGCTTCAACACCTCTACTGACAACATTAGCGTCACCTGCTGTGGACCGTCTCCTATAGGATTTCTAGAATCACAAAACATCGAAGCTTCACAGGACCCAGAGTCTGTGCAACTCCACACAGAGTCTCAGAGTCTCAACTCCACTCAGATACTCCACTCTTGGAGGGCACACACAAAGTAGTGTGCACATCAGGACCCAGGGGAAGGAGCAGTGACCCTGTAGGAGAATGACCAGAACTACCTGCTACTTTTAGAGGGTCTCCTGCAGAGGCAGGTGGTGGCTGTGGCTGTGGCTCACCGTGAGGACAACGACACTGGCAGCAGAAGTTCTGGGAAATACTCCTTGGTGTGAGCCCTCCCAGAGTCCGCCATTAGCCCCACCAAGAGCAAGGTAGGCTCCAGGGCTGGGTCGCCTCAGGCCAAACAACCAACAGGGAGGGAACCCAGCCCCATGCATCAGCAGACAAGCGGATTAAACTTTTTATTAAAGTTTTATTTAATCCGTAGACAAGCGGATTAAAGCTCTGCCCACCAAAGCAACACCCAGCTCTACCCACCACCAGTCCTTCCCATCAGGAAGCTTGCACAAGCCTCTAAGATAGACTCATCCACCGGAGAGCAGACAGCAGAAGCAAGAAGAACTACAATTCTGCAGCCTGTGGAAGGAAAACCACATTCACAGAAAGATAGACAAAATGAAAAGGCAGAGGACTTTATACCAGATCAAGGAACAAGATAAAACCCCAGAAAAAAAAACAAAATGAGGTGGAGATAGGGAACCTTCCAGAAAAAAAATTCAGAATAATGATAGTGAAGTTGAGCCAAGACCTTGGAAAAAGAAAGGAGGCAAAGATCGAGAAGATGCAAGAAATGTTTAACAAAGACCTAGAAGAATTAAGGAACAAACACCTAGAAGAATTAAAGAACAAACAAACAGAGGTGAACAATGGAATAACTGAAATGAAAAATACACTAGAAGGAATCAGTAGCAGAATAACTGTGGCAGAAGAACGGATAAGTGACCTGGAAGACAGAAAGGTGGAAATCACTGCCATGGAACAGAATAAAGAAAAAGAATGAAAATAAACGAAGACACCCCAAGAGTCCTCTGGGACAACATTAAACGCAACAACATTCGCATTATAGGGGTCCCAGAAGGAGAAGAGAGAGAGAAAGGACCCGAGAATATATTTAAAGAGATAATGGTCAAAAACTTCCCTAGCATGGGAAAAGAAATAGCCACCCAAGTCCAGAAGCACAGAGTGTCCCAGGCAGGATAAACCAAAGGAGAAAAATGACAAGACACATAGTAATCAAATTGACAAAAATTAACGACAAAGAAAAATGATTGAAAGCAGCAAGGGAAAAATGACAAATAACATACAAGGGAACTCCCATAAGGATAACAACTGATTTCTCAGCAGAAAATCTACAAGCCAGAAGGAAGTGGCATGATAAATTTAAAGTGATGAAAGGGAAGAACCTACAACCAAGAGTACTCCACCCTGCAAAGAGCTCATTCAGATTTGATGGAGAAATCAAAAGCCTTACAGACAAGCAAAAGCTAAGAGAATTCAGCACCATGAAACCAGCTCTACACCAAATGCTAAAGGAACTTCTCTAAGTGGGAAACACAAGAGAAGAAAAGGACCCACCAAGACAAACCCATAACAATTAAGAAAATAGTAGTAGGAACATACATATCGATAATTACCTTAAACGTGAATGCACTACATGTTCCAACCAAAAGACACAGGCTCGCTGAATGGATACAAAAACAAGACCCATATATATGCTGTCTACAAGAGATCCATTTCAGACCTAGGGACACATACAGACTCAAAGTGAGGCGATGGAAAAATATATTCTATGCAAATGAAAATCAAAAGAAAGCTGGAGTAGCAATATTCATATCAGATAAAATAGACTTTAAAATAAAGAATGTTACAAGAGACAAGGAAAGGCACTACATAATGGTCAGGGGATCAATCCAAGAAGAAGATATAACAATTATAAATATATATGTACCCAAAATAGGAGCAGCTCAATGTATAAGGCAACTGCTAACAGCTATAAAAGAGGAAATCGACAGTAACACAATAATAGCGGGGGACTTTAACAGCTCACTTACACCAGTGGAGATCAGCCAGACAGAAAATTAATAAGGAAACACAAGCTTTAAATGACACAATAGACCAGATAGAGTTAATTGATATTTATAGGACATTCCATCCAAAAACAGCAGATTACACGTTCTTCTCAACTGCACACGGAACATTCTCCAGGATAGATCACATCTTGGGTCACAGATAAAGCCTCAGTAAATTTAAGAAAACTGAAATCATATCAAGCAGCTGTTCCGACCACAATGCTATGAGATTAGAAATCAATTACACGGAAAAAACCGTAAAAAACACAAACACATGGAGGCTAAACAACACGTTACTAAATAACCAAGAGATCACTGAAGAAATCAAAGAGGAAATCAAAAACTACCTAGAGACAAATGACAACAAAAACACGATGATCCAAAACCTATGGGATGCAGCAAAAGGAGTTCTAAGAGGGAAGTTTATAGCAATACAAGCCTACCTCAAGAAACAAGAAAAATCTCAAATAAACAATCTAACCTTACACCTAGAGGAACTAGAGAAAGAAGAACAAAACCCAAAGTTAGTAGAAGGAAAGAAATCATAAAGATCAGAGCAGAAATAAATGAAATAGAAACAAAGAAAACGAAAGCAAAGATCAATAAAACTAAAAGCTGGTTCTTTGAGAAGATAAGCAAAAATGATCAACCTTTAGCCGGACTCCAGAAAAAGAGGGAGAGGACGCAAATCAACAAAATTAGAAGTGAAAAAGCAGAAGTTATAACAGACACCACAGGAATACAAAGCATCCTAAGAGACTACTACAAGCAACTCTAGGCCAATAAAATGGACAATCTGGAAGAAATGGACAAATTCTTAGAAAGGGATAACCTTCTAAGACTGAACCAGGAAGAAATAGAAAATATGAACAAACCTATCACAAGCAATGAAATTGAAACTGTGATTAAAAATCTTCCAACAAACAAAAGTCCAGAACCAGATGGCATCACAGGTGAATTCTATCAAACATTTAGAGCAGAGCTAACACCCAACCTTCTCAAATTCTTCAAAACAATTGCAGCGGAAGGAACACTCCCAAACTCATTCTATGAGACCACCATCACCCTGATACCAAAATCAGACAGAGATACTACAAGGAAAGAAAATTATAGACCAATATCACTGATGAATATAGATGTAAAAATCCTCAACAAAATACTAGCAAACAGAATCAAACAACACATGAAAAGGATCATACACCATGATCAAGTGGGGTTTATCCCAGGGATGCGAGGATTCTTCAATATACACAAATCAATGTGATACACCATATTAACAAACTGTAGAATAAAAGCATATGATCATCTCAATAGATGAAGGAAAAGATTTTGAGAAAATTCAACACTCATTTACGATAAAAACTCTGCAGAGTGTGGGCATAGAGGGAAACTACCTCAACATAATAAAGGCCATATATGACAAACCCACAGCAAACAACATTCTCAATGGTGAAAAACTGAAAGCGTTTCCTCTAAGATCAGGAACAAGACGAGGATGTCCACTCTCACCACTGCTATTCAACATAGTTTTGGAAGTCCTAGCCATGGCAATCAGAGAAGAAAAAGAAATAAAAGGAATACAAAAAGGAAAAGAAGAAGTAAAATTGTCACTGTTTGCAGATGACATGATATCATAGATAGAGAATCCTAAAGATGCCACCAGAAAACCACTGGAGCTAATCAATGAATTTGGTAAAGTTGCAGGATACAAAATTAATGCACAGAAATTGCTTGCATTCCTATACACTAACAATGAAAGATCAGAAAGAGAAATTAAGGAAACAATCCCATTACCACTGCAACAAAAAGAATAAAATACCTAGGAATAAACCTACCTAAGGAAGTAAAAGACCTGTACTCAGAAAACTATAAGACACTGATGAAAGAAATCAAAGATGATATAAACAGATGGAGACATATACCATGTTCTCGGATTAGAAGAATCAATATTGTGAAAATGACTATACTACCCAAAGCAATCTACAGATTCAATGCAATCCCGATCAAAATACCTTTGGCATTTTCTACAGAACAAGAAAAAAAAAATCTTAAAATTTGTAGGGAGACACAAAAGACCCTGGATAGCCAAAGCAGTCTTGAGGGGGGAAAAAAAAGAGCTGGAGGAATCAGACTTCCAGACTTCAGACTATATTGCAAAGCTACAGTAATCAAGATAATATGGTACTGACACAAGAACAGAAATATAGGTCAATAGAGCAGGATAGAAAGCACAGAGATAAACCCACGTACCTATGGTTCACTAATCTATGACAAAGGAGGCAAGGGTATACAATGGAGAAAAGACAGTGTCTTCAGCAAGTGGTGCTGGGAAAACTGGACAGTTACATGTAAAAGAATGAAATTAGTACACACCCTAACACCATACACAAAAATAAACTCAAAATGGATTAGAGACCTAAATATAAGACCAGCCACTATAAAACTCTTAGAGGAAAACATAAGCAGAACAGTCTATGACATAAATCACAGCAAGATCCTTTTTGACCCACCTCCTAGAGAAATGGAAATAAAAACAAAAATAAAAAAATGGGACCGAATGAAACATAAATTCTTTTGCACAGCAAAGGAAAACATAAGCAAGATGAAAAGACAACCATCAGAATGGGAGAAAATATTTTCAAATGAAGCAAATGGCAAAGGATTAATCTCCAAAAAGCAGCTCATGTAGCTCAATATCACAAAACCAAACAACCCAATCCAAAAATGGGCAGAAGACCTAAATAGACATTTCTCCAAAGAAGATATACAGGTTGCCAACAAACACATGAAAGGATGCTGAACATCACTAATCATTAGAGAAATGCAAATCAAAACTACAGTGAGGTATCACCTCACACCAGTCAGAATGGCCATCATCAAAAAATCTACCAACAATAAATGCTGGAGAGGCATTTATTGGAGCAAAGGGAACCCTCTTGCACTGTTGGTGGGAATGTAAATTGATATAGCCACTAGGGAGAACGGTATGGGGGTTCCTTAAAAACTAAAAATAGAACTACCATACAACCCAGCAAACCCACTCCTGGACATTTACCCTGAGAAAACCATAATTCAAAAAGAGTCATGTACCACAATGTTCACTGTAGCTCTATTTACAATAGCCAGGACATGGAAGCAACCTAAGTGTCCATCAACAGATAAATGGATAAGGAAGATGTGGCACAAATATACAATGGAACATTATTCAGCCATAAAAAGAAACGAAATTGAGTTACTTTTAGTGAGGTGGATGGATCTAGAGTCTGTCCTACAGAGTGAAGTAAGTCAGAAAGAGAAAAACAAATACCGTATGCTAACACATATATATGGAATCTTAAAAAAAAAAGTTTATGAAGAACCTAGGGGCAGGAAAGGATTAAGGACACAGACGTAGAGAAAGGACTTGAGGACATGGGGAGAGGGAAGGGTAAGCTGGGACAAAGTGAGAGAGTGGTATGGACATATATACACTACCAAATGTAAAATTGATAGCTACTGGGAAGCAGCCACATAGCACAGGGAGATCAGCGCTGTGCTTTGTGACCACCTAAAAGGGTGGGATAAGGGAGTGAGAGGGAGGTGCAAGAGGGAGGGGATATGGTGTTATATGTATACGCACAGCTGATTCACTTTTTTATACAGCAGAAACTAACACACAATTGTAAAGCAATTATACTCCAATAAAGATGTAAAAGAAAAAAAAAAAGCCCAGAGATAAACCTACACACCTATGGCCCACTAATCTATGACAAAGGAGGCAAGGGTATACAAAGGAGAAAAGACAGTCTCTTCAATAAGTGGTGCTGGGAAAAATGGACAGCTACATGTAAAAGAATGAAATTAGAACACTCCCTAACACCATACACAAAAAATAAACTCAAAATGGATTAGAGACCAAAATGTAAGACCGGACACTATAAAACTCTTAGAGGAAAACATAGGAAGAATACTCTTTGACATAAATCACAGCAAGATCTTTTTTGATCCACCTCCTAGAGTAATGGAATAAAAAAAATAATAAACATATGGGAGCAAATGAAACCTAAAAGCTTTTGCAAAGCAAAGGAAACTACAAACAAGACGAAAAGACAACCCTCACAATGGGAGAAAATATTTGCAAACGAATCAATGGACAAAGGATTAATCTCCAATGTATATAAACAGCTCATGCAGCTCAACAGTAAAAAAACAAACAACCCAATCCAAAAATGGGCAGATGACGTAAATAGACATTTGTCCCAAGAAGACATACAGATGACCAAGAAGCACATGAAAAGCTGCTCAACATCACTAATTATTAGAGAAATATAAACCAAAACTACAATGAGGTATCGCCTCACACGAGTTAGAATGGGCATCATCAGAAAATCTACAAGCAACAAATGCTGGAGAGGGTGTGGAGAAAAGGGAACCCTCTTACACTATTTGTGGGAATGTAAATTGATACAGTCACGATGGAGAACAGTATGGAGGTTCCTTAAGAAACTAAAAATAGAATTACCATATGACCCAGCAATCCCACTACTGGCCATATACCCAGAGAAAACCATAATTCAAAAAGACATATTCACCACAATATTCATTGCAGCACTATTTACAATAGCCAGGTCATGGAAGCAACCTAAATGCCCATAGACAGACGAACAGAAAAGATGTGCTACATATATAAAATGGAATATTACTCAGCCATAAAAAGGAATGAAATTGGGTCATTTGTAGAGACGTGGATAGATCTAGAGACTGTCATACAGAGTGAAGTAAGTCAGAAAGAGAAAAACAAATATCGTATATTAACGCATACATGTGGAACCTAGAAAAATGGTAAAGATGAACCGGTTTGCAAGGCAGAAATAGAGACACAGATGTAGAGAACAAATGTATGGACACCAAGGGGGGAAAGTGGCAGGGTGGTGGTGGTGGGATGAATTGCGAGCCTGGGATTGACATATATACACTTATATGTATAAAATAGGTTACCAATAAGAGCCTGCTGTATAAAAAAATGAATAAAATAAATTCAAAAATTAAAAAATAAGTAATACTTAAAAAAATAAAACAGAAAAAAAGTTCTGTCCTTCCCATAGACGTATTTATATGAATGAATTATTTCCATGCTTATATCCATAAATACAAAAAGAGGAATAAAACTTACCTTGAACCAAAAAAGAAAAAAAAAAAAAAAAAACAGAACCCACTGGTCATACAGAGGAAAACCCTATCAGGGCACTTGCTCCAGGGGTAAACAATTCTGAAGTTGGTCACAGGTGGGGAATCATCTCCCATGCAGCCAGCAGCCCCCACACGAGGAGCGTCCTCATTGCAAAGCTGGGGGACCGTGAGGAGGCGTCTCTGAGTAAACGTGAGCTGAGCCCCAGGCCAGCTGCTGCTGAACTTTTCCCACCCTTCCCAGGTAAAACACCTGAATGTGTGCAAAGACTTTAAAAACTAGAGGAAGGGGCTTGGAGTCACACCAGCGACAGCACGCAGGCCGACTTGGTGCCTGCAGGCCAGCCAGGATGGTCCTGGCCCCGGGCGCTCGTCTGGAAGCTTTCCATTTCCCTGCCTGAGGTACCCCTCCTGTCCCGGCCCCCACTGCTTTTTTCCTTCCTCACCTCTGCCCGGGGAGAAATTCCAGCAGCAAGTATGGGTGACACATCCTCTTCTTTAGCAGGTGGCAGCCCGGCAACTCCTGCAGAAAGTCCAGCAGAGCCCCAGTCACACTGGGCCACTCATAGAGCCGTGGGCCCTACTCCCTCCCACCAGCCCAACCCCGAGACTGCTGACGGGGCAGAGAATATGGCGTCAGGCACAGCTGCAGAGGCTTTTGCTGCCTGGAGGGGTGTTTATATTGACCTCAACCCAGGCACACCTGGGAAGGGCTGGCCGGCCGGGTCAGGCTGCCCAGGTCAGCCAATCCTCGCCCCTCAGGGGCTCAGAGTTGCAGAAAATGGGCCTTGCTGCACCGGCCAGATCCAAGGAACAGGTGTAGGGTCCCGAGAGTCAGGATAGATAAGGGGCGGCAGCCCTGGCTTGTTTTCGAATCATTTTATCTGGTCCATGAGTGGGAGACAAATTCAAGAAGACCCTCTGCTAATGAGAGGAACCCAGGAGTCAGGGAGAGGAGGGGTGGTGGGTGGAGACAGAGGCCTGGTGCCCCGGCTGCAGTGGAAGCCCCTGGAAGACCAGGCAGAGGGAGGCCGCACAGAGTGAAGCCTAGGGTCACAGACCTGTTGGAGCTGCTGTTTGTTAGTTCAAGCTCTGCTCTGAGGTGCTCTGTGTCAGCTCTGAGTGACAGGGGTGCTGGGGGTGCTCTGCAATGAGGGCTACGTGCACGGTTCCTGTGTGCCCAGCCCTGCCGGGGTACCTGTCCACGGGAGCTCCATATCCAGGGAGGGGCCTGCCCACGAGAGCCCCGTGGGCTGCTGCGTACCTGCCCAGGTGAGCTCCATATCCTGGGAGGGGCCTGACCACAAGAGCCCCGTGGGCTGCTGGGGACCTGGTAGAGGACGCCAGGACAGTCAGTGAAGCCACAGAGGATATACATCTAGTAGTTCCTAATTCCTACACCCTGCTGGTCATTCTACCATCCACCAGGACATGGCATTCTGTATTAGACTTCAATGATGCCTTCTTCTGTATTCCATTAGTCCCAGAGTCACAAGAAATTTTGGCTGTGAGTGGCAGGACTCAACCTACAACAAAAACAATACTGCTGGGCCGTCCTGCCCCAGGGGTTCAAAAATTCCCACACCATCTTTGGGGAAACGTTAGCTAAAGACCTAAAAGATCTACCTCTGGAGAAGGGAACCCTCCTTCAATATGCAGATGACATTCTGATCACCAGCCCGACTAAGGAGGCCTCTGAACTACCTAGCCAATAAAAGATAGAAGGTGTCCAAGGAAAAGGCTCAAATATCACAAACTAAGGTGGCCTTCCTGGGCTTCATTCGCACAGAAGGTCGGAGAAGCCCACCCCAGGAAAGGGAAGAAGCCATTTGCAGCCTCACCTTTCCTGAAACTAGAAGACAGCTTAGGGGTTCCTGGGGAGACCGGGGTTTGCTGCATCTGGATCCCTAACTACAGTCTAATAGCTGGGCCTCTATATGAAACACTGAAAGGAAAAGATGATGATCCTTTTGAATAGAATCCAGAAGCGGCCTTTCAAGAATGGAAAGAGCAGTCAATTCAGACCCTGGCCCTGGACCTCCCTAAGTTAGCTAAACCCTTTGACCTTTACATTCCTGGTCCAAGGCGAATCGCCCTTGGAGTATTAGTGCAAAAACTGGGACCACTTGAAATGGAACAATGCAAGAATGCCCTCCAGGCATTGGCCAGCCACCCCATCCGACCAGGATACTGGGGGTATCTAAAAACCTGGAAATCAGCAGCCCGCAAGGCCAGCTCCCTCCTAAGGGAAAAGGACGCCACTTGGTGATCCTAACCACCCACCATGCCCTGAAGTTGCAGGGATTGCTCCGTGGGCACAATGACCTCGAGTGAGGAGGCCCTCCAACACCAACCTCCAGAGAGACAACCTGGGGCAATGGGCCCCCATGACGACTCGTGTGACCATCACTTGACCTGGAGCTTCTCTCAGAAAACAACAAGAGTGTGCCCCAAAAGAGCAGACTATTGCTTACAGGACTTACTGCACCCAGAGCGGAGCTAATAAACTTGGCAGGGGAACCGTAAATAACGCTGCCACCATAGAAAAGCCTACAGACACCGCAGTGACGGCGGCCAATGAGACCGGCTGTACTCCTGGCTACTTCAAAAGGCCGTTGACTGAGTGGCCGTCATGGTCCTGGATCACCACCGGCCCTGGACTGTCTGGGAGTTGAGCAAGCAGGGCTCTGACACCTGGTGCTGTTTGTACGTTAATTCAGTGGCCTAACTGAAGAAAGCACAGACTACTGGTCAGAGCATCTAGGCTGGCAGAAACCATCAGCCTAAGGGGGCCGAACCAATGTGGAGCAGGGTAAAACCGCCCACCCCCCCAGCGTCTCTGCACATCTCTTTCCTGGACCCTTAAAGGTCATTAGAATCTATAAAACTTCCAATGCTGGTGCTCAGGCAGACGAGCAGTGAGGGAGGAGGCCTGCGGACAATCAACCTCACCTGGAGGCTGCTGGGGAGAAGTCCTGCCCCTCCCCCCGGGTATGAGGACACCCAACTCAGCATGAAGCATTTACAGAAGACGTGTCTGCACCCTCAGCGCCCCAAGAATGAGGAATGGGACAAAAGGCAGAGGAGGGCTTTGTCACTGGCAAAGCCCATTAAAAATTCCTGGGAGATAAAAATAGAATCTGGGCAATAAAATAAAGTCTAACCATTTTTTCCTTTGTGCTTTGTCTAATTTCACTTGCTCCTAGGTTTCCACATGCAGAGGTCCCACACCCGACACTTCAGACCCGATTTCCTCGTGCAAAATGGCTGGGCCGACACCTCAGCTCGTGGGGCCCCGTGCAGACTCTGCGACATAGAGCCTGAGCTCCAGCCAACCTGGCCCTCGAGAGCTCCGCCCCCTCCCTCCCGCTGATGCTGACAGGATCCCTACACAGCAGCCCGGCCCACAACCCGCAGGGGAGCACACACTCTCACCTCTCCATTCTCTGATCAAAATATAAAGTTTTCCTTTGCTTCTGAACCAAAGTCAGTCTCGATCTGTTGGCTCCAATGACACTGGGCAGGGAGACCCTTGTTGGGGCCCACTCTGCAGGATCAGTAACAGAATTTGAGAACATTGTAACTTCAATGAACAGATGTGTGAGCCAAACGGTAATTAACATAGAGCAGTGTATAAGGCTCGTGTAAAATAAGATGTTTCTAACACTTCCATTTGATATTTCCATCACTTTATTATAAGCAAGTTCAGTGGAGGGGATTGTCTTATTTGGCAGGTCAAGAGTAGAGAAATGCAGTGATTTCTTTCCAAGGATGTACATCTAATAATCTTGGTTGAAGTTTCAACCTTGTTTGGAATGATTTTCCATTGAAAATGATACCTCTCTTTCAGCTCCTAGATTTCTGAGAAGTATAAAATCTTATATTTTTTATTACCAAAGGGGAAAGGTGGGAGGAGGGATAAATTAACAGTTTCAGATTAACATATACACACTGCTATGCATAAAATATATCATCAACAGGGAACTACTGTGTAGCACAGGGAACTATACTCAATATTTTGTAATGACCCCTGAGGGGAAATAATCTGAAAAACGATAGATATCTATATCGACATCATCTATCAACTACAGATAAAATGGAAACTAAAGGAGGCCGATGGTGAGCGTTTCTGAACCTGAAGACTTCAATCATCTAAAGTTCGGACTCTGCCCACGGCCCAAGTCCCTTAATGAACACACATGTACCAGTAGCTTAAAAATTCCCCAGATTGGAGTTCGGGGAGACACTGATTTAGAAAAATCCCTTGTGTTCTCCTTACATACACGGGACCTTTCCTACAGCTAAAACATGCCTGTGACACCCAGAAGATGGAACACGGTTGGATCAGGAAGATTTTGGAAAAGGCACCAAAACGCCTAATTTCCTGGTTGTTGGGTTCACCCCTCCAGCCTTTTTCCTTAACATCTCCCCACTAGAGGATGTCAGCACCTTCAACATCCAGTTGCACAGAAATCGGAATTTGTCCAAAGGAAGAAGGGGAAGGAGGAGAAACAAGGGGAGCCAAGCCCTAGATGTTCGGAGAGGCACATGTCACTCTACTTTCCAGTCAGGAAGAAGAATTAAGCAAAGGCTTAGCCTGCCACCGGGAACCAGAGTAGGGACAGAAGCAAACGAGCGGTTCTGCGGAAAGCTCCCAAAAAAGCGAGTTGAAAAATGGAGCTCAGGGGCACTGCAATTCACAAACCTGCAGAGTTATAAATGATAACTCTCGTCCACAAATATATTGAGGGAAGGCAACGAAGAGGATTTGAAATTAAGGCAGAATTGCAGGAAACAGATTTCAGGAGATAGATTCGAATCACCACTAAAGCACATGAAAAGCGGCAAAACGTCGACAATGATGCACTTGGCCAAAAAGAGCATATGCGTTTTGTTCTGAATCAATTCAGGAAAAAACCCATAGGCCCTTTTTGGCCAACCAAACAAGCCGGAAATGCAATTCAGCGCTACAAAGAAGTCTGACTTCCCATCGGTCAAAATGGCCTTCCTAAAAAAGTGTAAAACAAGAAAAGCAGGAGAGGCCAGGGAGGAAAGAGAGCCTTGCTACACTGATGGGCGGGATGTAAATGGCCAACAGCCACTCTGGAGAAGTGTACGGTGTGTCCTGAAACATCTAAAAAACACAGCTTAGAGAGAATAGGGCACTTCCACTCATGGGGGTATAAATTGGGAAAATGAAAAATCAGCAAGACACAAGCACACCAAAGTTTAGGGCTGCTCTCTTGACAAAGACCTCCACTTCATTCCACCTTAAATATCCCAGGAAAGAGAAAAATGGATAAAGAAGTTGTGGTCCTTATGTACAATGGAATATAACTCAGCCATGAAATCAATGTCATAAGGCTAGTAGCAGCATGATGAGTGGATTTAGGTACGACGATTCTAAGTGAAATAAGTCACACAGAAAAGGACACTTCTCATAAGGTCTCACTGATAGAGGGAATGTAAAAACCGTTACACTTGAACTGAATTACAAAAGAGAACAGAGTCACACATGCAGAAAACACACTATGGGTGCTAACGGGAAAGGTGAGGTGGGGTGATACATAAAACAAGGGTATCAAATTAGCTCAGATACCGTTGCATAAACCCAATATGTAATAGACAAGACCTACTCCTTGCTCAGAGAACTGGACTCAACACGCCCTATTCACCGCACAACATTATATCTGACTAGTAATAATCTTAAAACCTATATATTGATATCTCTCTGTTAGTGTGTCAAGTGGATGTAAAGCGGCATAAACACAACAGTGAAAAGCAGCTAAAACCCATTATAAAAATAAATAACTTTGAAAAACCCATGAAACAAAGACAGTGAAAGAGAGAGAAATTCTTACACAATGCGTTCAGGGGCTGTGATGAAACTTGGATTGACCATATCTAGACCCACAGCTGGATGAGACATAAGGGTGGACACTCTTGCGGCTGAGAGGTTTGGTGAGGTTGGGTGAGCAAACGCAGACCCTTTAAAGTACTACTGCGTGGTACCCATCCCATGGGTCCCAAATCTCCAGGTTCAAGGGCATCTTCCTACATCGAAAACATGCATGAGAAACCCAGAAGATGGTACACCGTGTGATGGGGAAAGGTTTCTAAAACGCACCTCATTTCTCATCTCCTTGTGCCCGGGTTCGCCATTCCAGCCACTTTACTAGCAATCTCCCTACTTGGAGCATCAGCACCTTTAACCTCCTGTTCCATACAGGTTGCAATT
Organism: Balaenoptera borealis; assembly: GCF_965194805.1. Taxonomy (NCBI): domain Eukaryota; kingdom Metazoa; phylum Chordata; class Mammalia; order Artiodactyla; family Balaenopteridae; genus Balaenoptera; species Balaenoptera borealis. The sequence goes on along the minus strand of NW_028123987.1, from coordinate 1,387,003 downwards.
TGTCCTGAGGATGAACGGGTAGATGGGGAACCAATGAGAGACTAGTTCTTGGTGTTGGGACAGGCAAAGGTCACTCTATTGTCCCATCAGGAAGAAGAATTTACCACAGACTCAGCATGCCCCCCGGAACCAGAACAGGGCCTGAAGCCATCCTGCGCTTTTGCGGCCATCTCCAAAAAAGCGAGTTGTAAAATGGAGCTACAGGGCACTGCAATTCACAAACCTGCAGAGTTATAAATGATAACTCTCGTCCACAAATATATTGAGGGAAGGCAAAGAAGAGGATTTGAAATCAAGGCAGAATTGCAGGAAACAGATTTCAGGAGGTAGATTCGAATCGCCTTTAAAGCACATGAAAAGCGGCAAAACGTTGACAATGATGCCCTTGGCCAAAAAGGGCGTATGCGTTTTTTCCTGAATATATTCAGAAAAAAACGCATACGCCCTTTTTGGCCAACCAAGCAACCTGGAAAGGCAAATCAGCGCTACAAAGAAGACTCGCTACCCATCGCTCAAAAGGGCCATGCTGAAAAAAGTGTCAAAACCAGAAATGCAGGACAGGCCATGGAGAAATGGGAGCCTTGCTACACTGATGGGCGGGATGTAAATTGCCAACAGCCACTCTGCAGAAGTGTACGGTGTGTCCTGAAACATCTAAAAAACACAGCTTAGAGAGCATAGGGCACTTCCACGCATGGGGGTATAAATTGGGAAAATTAAAAATCAGCAAGACACAAGCACCCCAAAGTTTAGGGCTGCTCTGTTGACAAGGACCTCCACTTCATTCCACCTTCAATATCCCAGGAAAGAGAAAAATGGATAAAGAAGTTGTGGTCCTTATGTACAATGGAATATCACTCAGCCCTGAAATCAATGTCATAAGGCTAGTAGCAGCATGATGAGTGGATTTAGGTACGACGACTCTAAGTGAAATAAGTCACACAGAAAAGGACACTTCTCATAAGGTATCACTTATAGAGGGAATGTAAAAACCGTTACACTTGAACTGAATTACAAAACAGAACAGAGTCACACATGCAGAAAACACACTATAGTTGCTTAACGGGAAACGTGAGGTGGGGTGATACATAAAACAAGGGTTTCAAATTAGCTCAGATACCGTTCCATAAACCCAATATGTAATAGACAAGACCTACTCCTTGCTCAGAGAACTGGACTCAACACGCCCTATTCACCGCACAAGAATATATCTGACTAGTAATAATCTTAAAACCTATGTATTGATATCTCTCTGTTAGTGTGTCAAGTGGGTGTAAAGCAGCATAAACACAGCGGTGAAAAGCAGCTAAACCCCATTATGAAAATAAATTACTTTGAAAAACCCATGAAACAAAGACAGTGAAAGAGAGAGAAATTCTTACACAATGCGTTCAGGGGCTGTGATGCAACCTGGATTGACCATATCTAGACCCACAGCTGGATGAGACCTAAGGGTGGACACTCTTGGGGCTGAGAGGTTTGGTGAGGTTGGGTGAGCAAACACAGACCCTTTAAAGTAATACTGCGTGGTACCCATCGCATGGGTCCCAAATCACCAGGTTCAAGGGCATCTTCCTACATCGAAAACATGCATGAGAAACCCAGAAGATGGTACACCGTGTGATGGGGAAAGGTTTCTAAAACGCACCTCATTTCTCATCTCCTTGTGCCCGGGTTCGCCATTCCAGCCGCTTTACTAGAAATCTCCCTACTTGGAGCATCAGCACCTTTAACCTCCTGTTCCGTACAGGTTGCAATTTTTCCTGAGGATGAACGGGAAGACGGGGAACCAATGAGAGACTGGCTCTTGGTGTTGGGACAGGCACAGGTCACTCTATTTTCCCATCAGGAAGAAGAATTAACCACAGGATCAGCCTGCCCCCCAGAACCAGAACAGGGCCTGAAGCCATCCTGCGCTTTTGCGGCCAGCTCCCAAAAATGCGAGTTGTAAAATCGAGCTTCAGGGCACTGCAATTCACAAACCTGCAGAGTTATAAATGATAACTCTCGTCCACAAATATATTGAGGGAAGGCAAAGAAGAGGCTTTGAAATCAAGGCAGAATTGCAGGAAACAGATTTCAGGAGGTAGATTCGAATCTCCTTTAAACCACATGAAAAGCGACAAATCGTTGACAATGATGCCCTTGGCCAAAAAGGGCGTATGCGTTTTTTCCTGAATATATTCAGGAAAAAACGCATACGCCCTTTTTGGCCAACCAAGCAACCTAGAAAGGCAAATCAGTGCTACAAAGAAGTCTCGCTTCCCATCGGTCAAAAGGGGCATGCTGAAAAAAGTGTCAAAACCAGAAATGAAGGACAGGCCATGGAGAAATGGGTGCCTTGCTACACTGATGGGCTGGACGTAAATTGCCAACAGCCACTCTGGCACTAGTATTTAAGGAACAGCTTAGAAAGAGAATCCTAATGTGATTTCTTTATAATGGGTGTGTTCCTTATCTTATCCTAGTGTCTAAACTCTTCTCCATGCCTGGACCCCCAAATAATATTCCTTTACGTGCTAAGGGGTATCTAGAGAGTGGGATAGGTTTAATAACTACCCTAATCCTAACGCGTACCCTAACCCTAACCCTAACACATACCCTACGCCGTATCCGAACCCCTCCCCGAACCCGTACCCTAAGCCGTACCCTAAGCCTAACCCTAAGCCTAACCCTAACCCTAGGCTACCCTTGACTGCTTCTGCCTCCAATAGATTTCCTAAGCACTAGTGTTTTAAGGAACAGCTTAAAAAGAGAATCCTAATGTGATTTCTTTATAATGGGTGTGTTCCTTATCTTATCCTAGTGTCTAAACTCTTCTCCATGGCTGGACCCACAAATAATATTCCTTTACGTGCTAAGGGGTATCTAGAGAGTGGGATAGGTTTAATAACTACCCTAATCCTAACGCGTACCCTAACCCTAACCCCTACCCTAAGCCTAACACGTACCCTAATCCTAACCCGTACCCTAAACCGAGCCCTAACCCTAACACTAACCCTAACCCTAACCCTAACCCATACCCTACGCCGTACCCGAACCCCTCCCCGAACCCGTACCCTAAGCCGTACCCTAAACCTATCCCTAAGCCTAACCCTAACCCTAGGCTACCCTTGACTGCTTCTGCCTCCAATAGATTTCCTAAGCACTAGTGTTTTAAGGAACAGCTTAAAAAGAGAATCCTTAAGTGATTTCTTTATAATGAGTGTGTTCCTTATCATATCCTAGTGTCTAAACTCTTCTCCATGGCTGGACCCCCAAATAATATTCCTTTACGTGCTAAGGGGTATGTAGAGAGTGGGATAGGTTTAATAACTACCCTAACCCTAACGCGTACCCTTACCCTAACCCCTACCCTAAAACTAACACGTATCCTAATCCTAACCCGTACACTAAACCGAGCCCTAATCCTAACACTAACCCTAACCCTAACCCTAACGCTAACCCATACCCTACGCGGTACCCGAACCCCTCCCCGAACCCGTACCCTAAGCCGTACCGTAACCCTAACCCTAAGCCTAACGCTAACCCTACGCTACCCGTGACTGCTTCTGCCTCCAATAGATTTTCTAAGCACTAGCGTTTTAAGGAACGGCTTAAAAAGAGAATCCTAATGTGATTTCTTTATAATGGGTGTGTTCCTTATCTTATCCTTGTGTCTAAACTCTTCTCCATGGCTGGACCCCCAAATAATATTCCTTTACATGCTAAGGGGTATCTAGAGAGTGGGATAGGTTTAATAACTACCCTAACCCTAACGCATTCCCTAACCCTAACCCCTAGCCTAACTCTAACACGTACCCTAATCCTAACCCGTACCCTTAACCGAGCCCTAACCCTAACACTAAACCTAACACTAACCCTAACCCATACCCTACGCCGTACCCGAACCCCTCCCCGAACCCGTACCCTAAGCCGTACCGTAACCCTAACCCTAAGCCTAACCCTACCCCTAGGCTACCCTTGACTGTTTCTGCCTCCAATAGATTTCCTAAGCACTAGTGTTTTAAGGAATGGCTTAAAAAGGGAATCCTAATGTAATTTCTTTATAATGGGTGTGTTCCTTATCTTATCCTAGTGTCTAAACTCTTCTCCATGGCTGGACACCCAAATAATATTCCTTTACGTGCTAAGGGGTATCTAGAGAGTGGGATAGGTTTAATAACTACCCTAACCCTAACGCGTACCCTAACCCTAAACCCTACCCTAACCCTAACACGTACCCTAATCCTAACCCGTACCCTAAACCGAGCCCTAACCCTAACACTAACCCTAACCCTAACCCTAACACATACCCTACGCCGTATCCGAACCCCTCCCCGAACCCGTACCCTAAGCCGTACCCTAAGCCTAACCCTAAGCCTAACCCTAACCCTAGGCTACCCTTGACTGCTTCTGCCTCCAATAGATTTCCTAAGCACTAGTGTTTTAAGGAACAGCTTAAAAAGAGAATCCTAATGTGATTTCTTTATAATGGGTGTGTTCCTTATCTTATCCTAGTGTCTAAACTCTTCTCCATGGCTGGACCCCCAAATAATATTCCTTTACGTGCTAAGGGGTATCTAGAGAGTGGGATAGGTTTAATAACTACCCTAATCCTAACGTGTACCCTAACCCTAACCCCTACCCTAACCCTAACACGTACCCTTATCCTAACCCGTACCCTAAACCGAGCCCTAACCCTAACACTAACCCTAACCCTAACCCTAACCCTAACCCGAACCCGTACCCTAAGCCGTACCCTAACCCTAACCCTAAGCCTAACCCTAACCTTAGGCTACCCTTGACTGCTTCTGCCTCCAATAGATTTCCTAAGCACTAGTGTTTTAAGGAACAGCTTAAAAAGAGAATCCTAATGTGATTTCTTTATAATAGGTGTGTTCCTTATCTTATCCTAGTGTCTAAACTCTTCTCCACGGCTGGACCTCCAACTAATATTCCTTTACGTGCTAAGGGGTATCTAGAGAGTGGGATAGGTTTAATAACTACCCTAACCCTAACGCATTCCCTAACCCTAAACCCTACCCTAACCCTAACACGTACCCTAATCCTAACCCGTACCCTTAACCGAGCCCTAACACTAACACTAAACCTAACCCTAACCCTAACCCATACCCTACGCCGTACCCGAACCCCTCCCCGAACCCGTACCCTAAGCCGTACCGTAACCCTAACCCTAAGCCTAACCCTACCCCTAGGCTACCCTTGACTGTTTCTGCCTCCAATAGATTTCCTAAGCACTAGTGTTTTAAGGAATGGCTTAAAAAGGGAATCCTAATGTGATTTCTTTATAATGGGTGTGTTCCTTATCTTATCCTAGTGTCTAAACTCTTCTCCATGGCTGGACACCCAAATAATATTCCTTTACGTGCTAAGGGGTATCTAGAGAGTGGGATAGGTTTAATAACTACCCTAACCCTAACGCGTACCCTAACCCTAAACCCTACCCTAACCCTAACACGTACCCTAATCCTAACCTGTACCCTAAACCGAGCCCTAACCCTAACACTAACCCTAACCCTAACCCTAACACATACCCTACGCCGTATCCGAACCCCTCCCCGAACCCGTACCCTAAGCCGTACCCTAAGCCTAACCCTAAGCCTAACCCTAACCCTAGGCTACCCTTGACTGCTTCTGCCTCCAATAGATTTCCTAAGCACTAGTGTTTTAAGGAACAGGTTAAAAAGAGAATCCTAAAGTGATTTCTTTATAATGGGTGTGTTCCTTATCTTATCCTAGTGTCTAAACTCTTCTCCATGGCTGGACCCCCAAATAATATTCCTTTACGTGCTAAGGGGTATCTAGAGAGTGGGATAGGTTTAATAACTACCCTAATCCTAACGCGTACCCTAACCCTAACCCCTACCCTAACCCTAACACGTACCCTTATCCTAACCCGTACCCTAAACCGAGCCCTAACCCTAACACTAACCCTAACCCTAACCCTAACCCTAACCCGAACCCGTACCCTAAGCCGTACCCTAACCCTAACCCTAAGCCTAACCCTAACCTTAGGCTACCCTTGACTGCTTCTGCCTCCAATAGATTTCCTAAGCACTAGTGTTTTAAGGAACAGCTTAAAAAGAGAATCCTAATGTGATTTCTTTATAATAGGTGTGTTCCTTATCTTATCCTAGTGTCTAAACTCTTCTCCACGGCTGGACCTCCAACTAATATTCCTTTACGTGCTAAGGGGTATCTAGAGAGTGGGATAGGTTTAATAACTACCCTAACCCTAACGCATTCCCTAACCCTAAACCCTACCCTAACCCTAACACGTACCCTAATCCTAACCCGTACCCTTAACCGAGCCCTAACCCTAACACTAAACCTAACCCTAACCCTAACCCATACCCTACGCCGTACCCGAACCCCTCCCCGAACCCGTACCCTAAGCCGTACCGTAACCCTAACCCTGAGCCTAACCCTACCCATAGGCTACCCTTGACTGTTTCTGCCTCCAATAGATTTCCTAAGCACTAGTGTTTTAAGGAATGGCTTAAAAAGGGAATCCTAATGTGATTTCTTTATAATGGGTGTGTTCCTTATCTTATCCTAGTGTCTAAACTCTTCTCCATGGCTGGACACCCAAATAATATTCCTTTACGTGCTAAGGGGTATCTAGAGAGTGGGATAGGTTTAATAACTACCCTAACCCTAACGCGTACCCTAACCCTAAACCCTACCCTAACCCTAACACGTACCCTAATCCTAACCTGTACCCTAAACCGAGCCCTAACCCTAACACTAACCCTAACCCTAACCCTAACACATACCCTACGCCGTATCCGAACCCCTCCCCGAACCCGTACCCTAAGCCGTACCCTAAGCCTAACCCTAAGCCTAACCCTAACCCTAGGCTACCCTTGACTGCTTCTGCCTCCAATAGATTTCCTAAGCACTAGTGTTTTAAGGAACAGGTTAAAAAGAGAATCCTAAAGTGATTTCTTTATAATGGGTGTGTTCCTTATCTTATCCTAGTGTCTAAACTCTTCTCCATGGCTGGACCCCCAAATAATATTCCTTTACGTGCTAAGGGGTATCTAGAGAGTGGGATAGGTTTAATAACTACCCTAATCCTAACGCGTACCCTAACCCTAACCCCTACCCTAACCCTAACACGTACCCTTATCCTAACCCGTACCCTAAACCGAGCCCTAACCCTAACACTAACCCTAACCCTAACCCTAACCCTAACCCGAACCCGTACCCTAAGCCGTACCCTAACCCTAACCCTAAGCCTAACCCTAACCTTAGGCTACCCTTGACTGCTTCTGCCTCCAATAGATTTCCTAAGCACTAGTGTTTTAAGGAACAGCTTAAAAAGAGAATCCTAATGTGATTTCTTTATAATAGGTGTGTTCCTTATCTTATCCTAGTGTCTAAACTCTTCTCCACGGCTGGACCTCCAACTAATATTCCTTTACGTGCTAAGGGGTATCTAGAGAGTGGGATAGGTTTAATAACTACCCTAACCCTAACGCATTCCCTAACCCTAAACCCTACCCTAACCCTAACACGTACCCAAATCCTAACCCGTACCCTTAACCGAGCCCTAACACTAACACTAAACCTAACCCTAACCCTAACCCATACCCTACGCCGTACCCGAACCCCTCCCCGAACCCGTACCCTAAGCCGTACCGTAACCCTAACCCTAAGCCTAACCCTACCCCTAGGCTACCCTTGACTGTTTCTGCCTCCAATAGATTTCCTAAGCACTAGTGTTTTAAGGAATGGCTTAAAAAGGGAATCCTAATGTGATTTCTTTATAATGGGTGTGTTCCTTATCTTATCCTAGTGTCTAAACTCTTCTACATGGCTGGACACCCAAATAATATTCCTTTACGTGCTAAGGGGTATCTAGAGAGTGGGATAGGTTTAATAACTACCCTAACCCTAACGCGTACCCTAACCCTAAACCCTACCCTAACCCTAACACGTACCCTAATCCTAACCTGTACCCTAAACCGAGCCCTAACCCTAACACTAACCCTAACCCTAACCCTAACACATACCCTACGCCGTATCCGAACCCCTCCCCGAACCCGTACCCTAAGCCGTACCCTAAGCCTAACCCTAAGCCTAACCCTAACCCTAGGCTACCCTTGACTGCTTCTGCCTCCAATAGATTTCCTAAGCACTAGTGTTTTAAGGAACAGGTTAAAAAGAGAATCCTAAAGTGATTTCTTTATAATGGGTGTGTTCCTTATCTTATCCTAGTGTCTAAACTCTTCTCCATGGCTGGACCCCCAAATAATATTCCTTTACGTGCTAAGGGGTATCTAGAGAGTGGGATAGGTTTAATAACTACCCTAATCCTAACGCGTACCCTAACCCTAACCCCTACCCTAACCCTAACACGTACCCTTATCCTAACCCGTACCCTAAACCGAGCCCTAACCCTAACACTAACCCTAACCCTAACCCTAACCCTAACCCGAACCCGTACCCTAAGCCGTACCCTAACCCTAACCCTAAGCCTAACCCTAACCTTAGGCTACCCTTGACTGCTTCTGCCTCCAATAGATTTCCTAAGCACTAGTGTTTTAAGGAACAGCTTAAAAAGAGAATCCTAATGTGATTTCTTTATAATAGGTGTGTTCCTTATCTTATCCTAGTGTCTAAACTCTTCTCCACGGCTGGACCTCCAACTAATATTCCTTTACGTGCTAAGGGGTATCTAGAGAGTGGGATAGGTTTAATAACTACCCTCACCCTAACGCATTCCCTAACCCTAACCCCTACCCTAACCCTAACACGTACCCTAATCCTAACCCGTACCCTTAACCGAGCCCTAACCCTAACACTAAACCTAACCCTAACCCTAACCCATACCCTACGCCGTACCCGAACCCCTCCCTGAACCCGTACCCTAAGCCGTACCGTAACCCTAACCCTAAGCCTAACCCTAACCCTAGGCTACCCTTGACTGTTTCTGCCTCCAATAGATTTCCTAAGCACTAGTGTTTTAAGGAATGGCTTAAAAAGGGAATCCTAATGTGATTTCTTTATAATGGGTGTGTTCCTTATCTTATCCTAGTGTCTAAACTCTTCTCCATGGCTGGACCCCCAAATAATATTCCTTTACGTGCTAAGGGGTATCTAGAGAGTGGGATAGGTTTAATAACTACCCTAACCCTAACGCGTACCCTAACCCTAAACCCTACCCTGACCCTAACACGTACCCTAATCCTAACCCGTACCCTAAACCGAGCACTAACCCTAACCCTAACCCTAACACATACCCTACGCCATATCCGAACCCCTCCCCGAACCCGTACCCTAAGCCGTACCCTAAGCCTAACCCTAAGCCTAACCCTAACCCTAGGCTACCCTTGACTGCTTCTGCCTCCAATAGATTTCCTAAGCACTAGTGTTTTAAGGAACAGCTTAAAAAGAGAATCCTAATGTGATTTCTTTATAATGGGTGTGTTCCTTATCTTATCCTAGTGTCTAAACTCTTCTCCATGGCTGGACCCCCAAATAATATTCCTTTACGTGCTAAGGGGTATCTAGAGAGTGGGATAGGTTTAATAACTACCCTAATCCTAACGCGTACCCTAACCCTAACCCCTACCCTAACCCTAACACGTACCCTAATCCTAACCCGTACCCTAAACCGAGCCCTAACCCTAACACTAACCCTAACCCTAACCCTAACCCGAACCTGTACACTAAGCCATACCCTAACCCTAACCCTAAGCCTAACCCTAACCTTAGGCTACCCTTGACTGCTTCTGCCTCCAATAGATTTCCTAAGCACTAGTGTTTTAAGGAACAGCTTAAAAAGAGAATCCTAATGTGATTTTTTATAATAGGTGTGTTCCTTATCTTATCCTAGTGTCTACACTCTTCTCCACGGGTGGACCTCCAACTAATATTCCTTTACGTGCTAAGGGGTATCTAGATAGTGGGATAGGTTTAATAACTACCCTAACCCTAACGCGTACCCTAACCCTAACCCCTACCCTAACCCTAACACGTACCCTAATCCTAACCCGTTCCCTTAACCGAGCCCTAACCCTAACACTAAACCTAACCCTAACCCTAACCCATACCCTATGCCGTACCCGAACCCCTCCCCGAACCCGTACCCTAAGCCATACCGTAAACCTAACCCTAAGCCTAACCCTAACCCTAGGCTACCCTTGACTGTTTCTGCCTCCAATAGATTTCCTAAGCACTAGTGTTTTAAGGAACGGCTTAAAAAGGGAATCCTAATGTGATTTCTTTATAATGGGTGTGTTCCTTATCTTATCCTAGTGTCTAAACTCTTCTCCATGGCTGGACCCCCAAATAATATTCCTTTACGTGCTAAGGGGTATCTAGAGAGTGGGATAGGTTTAATAACTACCCTAACCCTAACGCGTACCCTAACCCTAAACCCTACCCTAACCCTAACACGTACCCTAATCCTAACCTGTACCCTAAACCGAGCCCTAACCCTAACACTAACCCTAACCCTAAGCCTAACACATACCCTACGCCGTACCCGAACCCCTCCCCGAACCCGTACCCTAAGCCGTACCCTAAGCCTAACCCTAAGCCTAACCCTAAACCTAGGCTACCCTTGACTGCTTCTGCCTCCAATAGATATCCTAAGCACTAGTGTTTTAAGGAACAGCTTAAAAATAGAATCCTAATGTGATTTCTTTATAATGGGTGTGTTCCTTATCTTATCCTAGTGTCTAAACTCTTCTCCAGGGCTGGACCCCCAAATAATATTCCTTTACGTGCTAAGGGGTATCTAGAGAGTGGGATAGTTTTAATAACTACCCTAACGCTAACGCGTACCCTAACCCTAACCCCTACCCTAACCCTAACACGTACCCTAATCCTAACCTGTACCCTAAACCGAGCCCTAAAGCTAAAACTAACCCTAACCCTAAGCCTAACCCATACCCTACGCCGTACCCGAACCCCTCCCCGAACCCTTACCCTAAGCCGTACCGTAACCCTAACCCTAAGCCTAACGATAACCCTACGCTACCCGTGACTGCTTCTGCCTCCAATAGATTTTCTAAGCACTAGTGTTTTAAGGAACGGCTTAAAAAGAGAATCCTAATGTGATTTCTTTATAATGGGTGTGTTCCTTATCTTATCCTTGTGTCTAAACTCTTCTCCATGGCTGGACCCCCAAATAATATTCCTTTACGTGCTAAGGGGTATCTAGAGAGTGGGATAGGTTTAATAACTACCCTAACCCTAACGCATTCCCTAACCCTAACCCCTACCCTAACCATAACACGTACCCTTATCCTAACCCGTACCCTTAACCGAGCCCTAACCCTAACACTAAACCTAACACTAACCCTAACCCATACCCTACGCCGTACCCGAACCCCTCCCCGAACCCGTACCCTAAGCCGTACCGTAACCCTAACCCTAAGCCTAACCCTACCCCTAGGCTACCCTTGACTGTTTCTGCCTCCAATAGATTTCCTAAGCACTAGTGTTTTAAGGAATGGCTTAAAAAGGGAATCCTAATGTAATTTCTTTATAATGGGTGTGTTCCTTATCTTATCCTAGTGTCTAAACTCTTCTCCATGGCTGGACACCCAAATAATATTCCTTTACGTGCTAAGGGGTATCTAGAGAGTGGGATAGGTTTAATAACTACCCTAACCCTAACGCGTACCCTAACCCTAAACCCTACCCTAACCCTAACACGTACCCTAATCCTAACCCGTACCCTAAACCGAGCCCTAACCCTAACACTAACCCTAACCCTAACCCTAACACATACCCTACGCCGTATCCGAACCCCTCCCCGAACCCGTACCCTAAGCCGTACCCTAAGCCTAACCCTAAGCCTAACCCTAACCCTAGGCTACCCTTGACTGCTTCTGCCTCCAATAGATTTCCTAAGCACTAGTGTTTTAAGGAACAGCTTAAAAAGAGAATCCTAATGTGATTTCTTTATAATGGGTGTGTTCCTTATCTTATCCTAGTGTCTAAACTCTTCTCCATGGCTGGACCCCCAAATAATATTCCTTTACGTGCTAAGGGGTATCTAGAGAGTGGGATAGGTTTAATAACTACCCTAATCCTAACGTGTACCCTAACCCTAACCCCTACCCTAACCCTAACACGTACCCTTATCCTAACCCGTACCCTAAACCGAGCCCTAACCCTAACACTAACCCTAACCCTAACCCTAACCCTAACCCGAACCCGTACCCTAAGCCGTACCCTAACCCTAACCCTAAGCCTAACCCTAACCTTAGGCTACCCTTGACTGCTTCTGCCTCCAATAGATTTCCTAAGCACTAGTGTTTTAAGGAACAGCTTAAAAAGAGAATCCTAATGTGATTTCTTTATAATAGGTGTGTTCCTTATCTTATCCTAGTGTCTAAACTCTTCTCCACGGCTGGACCTCCAACTAATATTCCTTTACGTGCTAAGGGGTATCTAGAGAGTGGGATAGGTTTAATAACTACCCTAACCCTAACGCATTCCCTAACCCTAAACCCTACCCTAACCCTAACACGTACCCTAATCCTAACCCGTACCCTTAACCGAGCCCTAACACTAACACTAAACCTAACCCTAACCCTAACCCATACCCTACGCCGTACCCGAACCCCTCCCCGAACCCGTACCCTAAGCCGTACCGTAACCCTAACCCTAAGCCTAACCCTACCCCTAGGCTACCCTTGACTGTTTCTGCCTCCAATAGATTTCCTAAGCACTAGTGTTTTAAGGAATGGCTTAAAAAGGGAATCCTAATGTGATTTCTTTATAATGGGTGTGTTCCTTATCTTATCCTAGTGTCTAAACTCTTCTCCATGGCTGGACACCCAAATAATATTCCTTTACGTGCTAAGGGGTATCTAGAGAGTGGGATAGGTTTAATAACTACCCTAACCCTAACGCGTACCCTAACCCTAAACCCTACCCTAACCCTAACACGTACCCTAATCCTAACCTGTACCCTAAACCGAGCCCTAACCCTAACACTAACCCTAACCCTAACCCTAACACATACCCTACGCCGTATCCGAACCCCTCCCCGAACCCGTACCCTAAGCCGTACCCTAAGCCTAACCCTAAGCCTAACCCTAACCCTAGGCTACCCTTGACTGCTTCTGCCTCCAATAGATTTCCTAAGCACTAGTGTTTTAAGGAACAGGTTAAAAAGAGAATCCTAAAGTGATTTCTTTATAATGGGTGTGTTCCTTATCTTATCCTAGTGTCTAAACTCTTCTCCATGGCTGGACCCCCAAATAATATTCCTTTACGTGCTAAGGGGTATCTAGAGAGTGGGATAGGTTTAATAACTACCCTAATCCTAACGCGTACCCTAACCCTAACCCCTACCCTAACCCTAACACGTACCCTTATCCTAACCCGTACCCTAAACCGAGCCCTAACCCTAACACTAACCCTAACCCTAACCCTAACCCTAACCCGAACCCGTACCCTAAGCCGTACCCTAACCCTAACCCTAAGCCTAACCCTAACCTTAGGCTACCCTTGACTGCTTCTGCCTCCAATAGATTTCCTAAGCACTAGTGTTTTAAGGAACAGCTTAAAAAGAGAATCCTAATGTGATTTCTTTATAATAGGTGTGTTCCTTATCTTATCCTAGTGTCTAAACTCTTCTCCACGGCTGGACCTCCAACTAATATTCCTTTACGTGCTAAGGGGTATCTAGAGAGTGGGATAGGTTTAATAACTACCCTAACCCTAACGCATTCCCTAACCCTAAACCCTACCCTAACCCTAACACGTACCCTAATCCTAACCCGTACCCTTAACCGAGCCCTAACCCTAACACTAAACCTAACCCTAACCCTAACCCATACCCTACGCCGTACCCGAACCCCTCCCCGAACCCGTACCCTAAGCCGTACCGTAACCCTAACCCTGAGCCTAACCCTACCCATAGGCTACCCTTGACTGTTTCTGCCTCCAATAGATTTCCTAAGCACTAGTGTTTTAAGGAATGGCTTAAAAAGGGAATCCTAATGTGATTTCTTTATAATGGGTGTGTTCCTTATCTTATCCTAGTGTCTAAACTCTTCTCCATGGCTGGACACCCAAATAATATTCCTTTACGTGCTAAGGGGTATCTAGAGAGTGGGATAGGTTTAATAACTACCCTAACCCTAACGCGTACCCTAACCCTAAACCCTACCCTAACCCTAACACGTACCCTAATCCTAACCTGTACCCTAAACCGAGCCCTAACCCTAACACTAACCCTAACCCTAACCCTAACACATACCCTACGCCGTATCCGAACCCCTCCCCGAACCCGTACCCTAAGCCGTACCCTAAGCCTAACCCTAAGCCTAACCCTAACCCTAGGCTACCCTTGACTGCTTCTGCCTCCAATAGATTTCCTAAGCACTAGTGTTTTAAGGAACAGGTTAAAAAGAGAATCCTAAAGTGATTTCTTTATAATGGGTGTGTTCCTTATCTTATCCTAGTGTCTAAACTCTTCTCCATGGCTGGACCCCCAAATAATATTCCTTTACGTGCTAAGGGGTATCTAGAGAGTGGGATAGGTTTAATAACTACCCTAATCCTAACGCGTACCCTAACCCTAACCCCTACCCTAACCCTAACACGTACCCTTATCCTAACCCGTACCCTAAACCGAGCCCTAACCCTAACACTAACCCTAACCCTAACCCTAACCCTAACCCGAACCCGTACCCTAAGCCGTACCCTAACCCTAACCCTAAGCCTAACCCTAACCTTAGGCTACCCTTGACTGCTTCTGCCTCCAATAGATTTCCTAAGCACTAGTGTTTTAAGGAACAGCTTAAAAAGAGAATCCTAATGTGATTTCTTTATAATAGGTGTGTTCCTTATCTTATCCTAGTGTCTAAACTCTTCTCCACGGCTGGACCTCCAACTAATATTCCTTTACGTGCTAAGGGGTATCTAGAGAGTGGGATAGGTTTAATAACTACCCTAACCCTAACGCATTCCCTAACCCTAAACCCTACCCTAACCCTAACACGTACCCAAATCCTAACCCGTACCCTTAACCGAGCCCTAACACTAACACTAAACCTAACCCTAACCCTAACCCATACCCTACGCCGTACCCGAACCCCTCCCCGAACCCGTACCCTAAGCCGTACCGAAACCCTAACCCTAAGCCTAACCCTACCCCTAGGCTACCCTTGACTGTTTCTGCCTCCAATAGATTTCCTAAGCACTAGTGTTTTAAGGAATGGCTTAAAAAGGGAATCCTAATGTGATTTCTTTATAATGGGTGTGTTCCTTATCTTATCCTAGTGTCTAAACTCTTCTACATGGCTGGACACCCAAATAATATTCCTTTACGTGCTAAGGGGTATCTAGAGAGTGGGATAGGTTTAATAACTACCCTAACCCTAACGCGTACCCTAACCCTAAACCCTACCCTAACCCTAACACGTACCCTAATCCTAACCTGTACCCTAAACCGAGCCCTAACCCTAACACTAACCCTAACCCTAACCCTAACACATACCCTACGCCGTATCCGAACCCCTCCCCGAACCCGTACCCTAAGCCGTACCCTAAGCCTAACCCTAAGCCTAACCCTAACCCTAGGCTACCCTTGACTGCTTCTGCCTCCAATAGATTTCCTAAGCACTAGTGTTTTAAGGAACAGGTTAAAAAGAGAATCCTAAAGTGATTTCTTTATAATGGGTGTGTTCCTTATCTTATCCTAGTGTCTAAACTCTTCTCCATGGCTGGACCCCCAAATAATATTCCTTTACGTGCTAAGGGGTATCTAGAGAGTGGGATAGGTTTAATAACTACCCTAATCCTAACGCGTACCCTAACCCTAACCCCTACCCTAACCCTAACACGTACCCTTATCCTAACCCGTACCCTAAACCGAGCCCTAACCCTAACACTAACCCTAACCCTAACCCTAACCCTAACCCGAACCCGTACCCTAAGCCGTACCCTAACCCTAACCCTAAGCCTAACCCTAACCCTAGGCTACCCTTGACTGCTTCTGCCTCCAATAGATTTCCTAAGCACTAGTGTTTTAAGGAATGGCTTAAAAAGGGAATCCTAATGTGATTTCTTTATAATGGGTGTGTTCCTTATCTTATCCTAGTGTCTAAACTCTTCTCCATGGCTGGACCCCCAAATAATATTCCTTTACGTGCTAAGGGGGAGCTAGAGAGTGGGATAGGTTTACGAACTACCCTAGCCCTAACGCGTAACCTAACCCTAACCCCTACCCTAACCCTAACACGTACACTAATCCTAACCCGTACCCTAAACCGAGCCCTAACCCTAACACTAACCCTAACCCTAACCCTAACCCATACCCTACGCCGTACACGAACACCTCCCTGAACCCATACCCCAAGCCGTACCCTAAGCCTAACCCTAAGCCTAACCCTAACCCTAGGCTACCCTTGACTGCTTCTGCCTCCAATAGATTTCCTAAGCACTAGTGTTTTAAGGAACAGCTTAAAAAGAGAATCCTAAAGTGATTTCTTTATAATGGGTGTGTTCCTTATCTTATCCTAGTGTCTAAACTCTTCTCCATGGCTGCACCCCCAAATAATATTGCCTTACGTGCTAAGGGGTATCTAGAGAGTGGGATAGGTTTAATAACTACCCTAACCCTAATGCGTACCCTAACCCTAACCCCTACCCTAACCCTAACACGTACCCTAATCCTAACCCATACCCTAAACCGAGCCCTAACCCTAACACTAACCCTAACCCTAACCCATACCCTACGCCGTACCCGAAACCCTCCCCGAACCCGTACCCTAAGCCATACCCTAAGCCTAACCCTAAGCCTAACCTTACCCTAGGCTACCCTTGACTGCTTCTGCCTCCAATAGATTTCCTAAGCACTAGTGTTTTAAGGAACAGCTTAAAAATAGAATCCTAATGTGATTTCTTTATAATGGGTGTGTTCCTTATCTTATCCTAGTGTCTAAACTCTTCTCCATGGCTGGACCCCCAAATAATATTCCTTTACGTGTTAAGGGGTATCTAGAGAGTGGGATAGGTTTACTAACTACCCTAACCCTAACGCGTACCCTAACCCTAACCCCTACTCTAACCCTAACACGTACCCTAATCCTAACCGTAACCTAAACCGAGCCCTAAAGCTAAAACTAAACCTAACCCTAACCCTAACCCATACCCTACGCCGTACCCGAACCCCTCCCCGAACCCGTACCCTAAGCCGTACCCTAAGCCTAACCCTAAGCCTAACCCTAACCCTAGGCTACCCTTGACTGCTTCTGCCTCCAATAGATTTCCTAAGCACTAGTGTTTTAAGGAACAGCTTAAAAAGAGAATCCTAATGTGATTTCTTTATAATGGGTGTGTTCCTTATTTATCCTAGTGTCTAAATTCTTCTCCATGGCTGGACCCACAAATAATATTCCTTTACGTGCTAAGGGGTATCTAGAGAGTGGGATAGGTTTACTAACTACCCTAACCCTAACGCGTACCCTAACCCTAACCCCTACCCTAACCCTAACACGTACCCTAATCCTAACCGTACCCTAAACCGAGCCCTAACCCTAACACTAACCCTAACCCTAACCCTAACCCATACCCTACGCCGTACCCGAAACCCTCCCCGAACCCGTACCCTAAGCCGTACCCTAAGCCTAACCCTAAGCCTAACCCTAACCCTACGCTACCCTTGACTGCTTCTGCCTCCAATAGATTTCCTAAGCACTAGTGTTTTAAGGAACAGCTTAAAAAGAGAATCCTAATGTGATTTCTTTATAATGGGTGTGTTCCTTATCTTATCCTAGTGTCTAAACTCTTCTCCATGGCTGGACCCTCAAATAATATTCCTTTACGTGCTAAGGGGTATCTAGAGAGTGGGATAGGTTTAATAACTACCCTAACCCTAACGCGTACCCTAACCCTAACCCCTACCCTAACCCTAACACGTACCCTAATCCTAACCCGTACCCTAAACCGAGCCCTAACCCTAACACTAACCCTAACCCTAACCCTAACCCATACCCTACGCCGTACCCGCACCCCTCCCCGAACCCGTAACCTAAGCCGTACCCTAAGCCTAACCCTAAGCCTAACCCTAACCCTAGGCTACCCTTGACTGCTTCTGCCTCCAATAGATTTCCTAAGCACTATTGTTTTAAGGAACAGCTTAAAAAGAGAATCCTAATGTGATTTCTTTATAATGGGTGTGTTCCTTATCTTATCCTAGTGTCTAAACTCTTCTCCATGGCTGCACCCCCAAATAATATTCCCTTACGTGCTAAGGGGTATCTAGAGAGTGGGATAGGTTTAATAACTACCCTAACCCTAACGCGTACCCTAACCCTAACCCCTACCCTAACCCTAACACGTACCCTAATCCTAACCTGTACCCTAAACCGAGCCCTAACCCTAACACTAACCCTAACCCTAACCCTAACCCATACCCTACGCCGTACCCGCACCCCTCCCCGAACCCGTACCCTAAGCCATACCCTAAACCTAACCCTAAGCCTAACCCTAACCCTAGGCTACCCTTGACTGCTTCTGCCTCCAATTGATTTCCTAAGCAGTAGTGTTTTAAGGAACAGCTTAAAAAGAGAATCCTAATGTGATTTCTTTATAATGGGTGTGTTCCTTATCTTATCCTAGTGTCTAAACTCTTCTCCATGGTTGGACCCCCAAATAATATTCCTTTATGTGCTAAGGGGGAGCTAGAGAGTGGGATAGGTTTACTAACTACCCTAGCCCTAACGCGTAACCTAACCCTAACCCCTACCCTAACACTAACACGTACCCTAATCCTAACCCGTACCCTAAACCGAGCCCTAACCCTAACACTAACCCTAACCCTAACCCTAACCCATACCCTACGCCGTACCCGAAACCCTCACCGAACCCGTACCCTAAGCCATACCCTAAGCCTAACCCTAAGCCTAACACTAACCCTAGGCTACCCTTGACTGCTTCTGCCTCCAATAGATTTCCTAAGCACTAGTGTTTTAAGCAACAGCTTAAAAAGTGAATCCTAATGTGATTTCTTTATAATGGGTGTGTTCCTTATCTTATCCTAGTGTCTAAACTCTTCTCCATGGCTGGACCCCCAAATAATATTCCTTTACGTGCTAAGGGGTATCTAGAGAGTGGGATAGGTTTACTAACGACCCTAACCCTAATGCGTACCCTAACCCTAACCCCTACCCTAAACCTAACACGTACCCTAATCCTAACCGTACCCTAAACCGAGCCCTAACCCTAACACAAACCCTAACCCTAACCCTAACGCATACCCTACGCCGTACCCGAAACCCTCCCCGAACCCGTACCCTAAGCCGTACCCTAAGCCTAACCCTAAGCCTAACCCTAACCCTAGGCTACCCTTGACTGCTTCTGCCTCCAATAGATTTCCTAAGCACTAGTGTTTTAAGGAACAGCTTAAAAAGAGAATCCTAATGTGATTTCTTTATAATGGGTGTGTTCCTTATCTTATCCTAGTGTCTAAACTCTTCTCCATGGCTGCACCCCCAAATAATATTGCCTTACGTGCTAAGGGGTATCTAGAGAGTGGGATAGGTTTAATAACTACCCTAACCCTAATGCGTACTCTAACCCTAACCCCTACCCTAAAACTAACACGTATCCTAATCCTAACCCGTACCCTAAACCGAGCCCTAACCCTAACACTAACACTAACCCTAACCCTAACCAATACCCTACGCCGTACCTGAACCCCTCCCCAAACCCGTACCCTAAGCCGTACCCTAAGCCTAACCCTAAGCCTAACACTAACCCTAGGCTACCCTTGACTGCTTCTGCCTCCAATAGATTTCCTAAGCACTAGTGTTTTAAGCAACAGCTTAAAAAGAGAATCCTAATGTGATTTCTTTATAATGGGTGTGTTCCTTATCTTATCCTAGTGTCTAAATTCTTCTCCATGGCTGGAACCCCAAATAATATTCCTTTACGTGCTAAGGGATATCTAGAGAGTGGGATAGGTTTACTAACTACCCTAACCCTAACGCGTACCCTAACCCTAACCCCTACCCTAAACCTAACACGTACCCTAATCCTAACCGTACCCTAAACCGAGCCCTAACCCTAACACTAACCCTAACCCTAACCCTAACCCATACCCTACGCCGTACCCGAAACCCTCCCCGAACCCGTACCCTAAGCCGTACCCTAAGCCTAACCCTAAGCCTAACCCTAACCCTAGGCTACCCTTGACTGCTTCTGCCTCCTATAGATTTCCTAAGCACTAGTGTTTTAAGGAACAGCTTAAAAAGAGAATCCTAATGTGATTTCTTTATAATGGGTGTGTTCCTTATCTTATCCTAGTGTCTAAACTCTTCTCCATGGCTGGACCCTCAAATAATATTCCTTTACGTGCTAAGGGGTATCTAGAGAGTGGGATAGGTTTAAAAACTACCCTAACCCTAACGCGTACCCTAACCCTAACCCCTACCCTAACCCTAACACGTACCCTAATCCTAACCCGTACCCTAAACCGAGCCCTAACCCTAACACTAACCCTAACCCTAACCCTAACCCATACCCTATGCCGTACCCGCACCCCTCCCCGAACCCGTACCCTAAGCCATACCCTAAACCTAACCCTAAGCCTAACCCTAACCCTAGGCTACCCTTGACTGCTTCTGCCTCCAATTGATTTCCTAAGCAGTAGTGTTTTAAGGAACAGCTCAAAAAGAGAATCCTAATGTGATTTCTTTATAATGGGTGTGTTCCTTATCTTATCCTAGTGTCTAAACTCTTCTCCATGGCTGGACCCCCAAATAATATTCCTTTACGTGCTAAGGGGGAGCTAGAGAGTGGGATAGGTTTACGAACTACCCTAGCCCTAACGCGTAACCTAACCCTAACCCCTACCCTAACCCTAACACGTACACTAATCCTAACCCGTACCCTAAACCGAGCCCTAACCCTAACACTAACCCTAACCCTAACCCTAACCCATACCCTACGCCGTACACGAACACCTCCCCGAACCCATACCCCAAGCCGTACCCTAACCCTAACCCTAAGCCTAACCCTAACCCTAGGCTACCCTTGACTGCTTCTGCCTCCAATAGATTTCCTAGGCACTAGTGTTTTAAGGAACAGCTTAAAAAGGGAATCCTAAAGTGATTTCTTTATAATGGGTGTGTTCCTTATCTTATCCTAGTGTCTAAACTCTTCTCCATGGCTGCACCCCCAAATAATATTGCCTTACGTGCTAAGGGGTATCTAGAGAGTGGGATAGGTTTAATAACTACCCTAACCCTAATGCGTACCCTAACCCTAACCCCTACCCTAACCCTAACACGTACCCTAATCCTAACCCGTACCCTAAACCGAGCCCTAACCCTAACACTAACCCTAACCCTAACCCATACCCTACGCTGTACCCGAAACCCTCCCCGAACCCGTACCCTAAGCCGTACCCTAAGCCTAACCCTAAGCCTAACCTTACCCTAGGCTACCCTTGACTGCTTCTGCCTCCAATAGATTTCCTAAGCACTAGTGTTTTAAGGAACAGCTTAAAAATAGAATCCTAATGTGATTTCTTTATAATGGGTGTGTTCCTTATCTTATCCTTGTGTCTAAACTCTTCTCCATGGCTGGACCCCCAAATAATATTCCTTTACGTGCTAAGGGGTATCTAGAGAGTGGGATAGGTTTAATAACTACCCTAACCCTAATGCATTCCCTAACCCTAACCCCTACCCTAACCATAACACGTACCCTTATCCTAACCCGTACCCTAAACCGAGCCCTAACCCTAACACTAACCCTAAACCTAACCCTAACCCTAACCCGAACCCGTTAACTAAGCCGTACCCTAACCCTAACCCTAAGCCTAACCCTAACCTTAGGCTACCCTTGACTGCTTCTGCCTCCAATAGATTTCCTAAGCACTAGTGTTTTAAGGAATGGCTTAAAAAGGGAATCCTAATGTGATTTCTTTATAATGGGTGTGTTCCTTATCTTATCCTAGTGTCTAAACTCTTCTGCATGGCTGCACCCCCAAATAATATTCCCTTACGTGCTAAGGGGTATCTAGAGAGTGGGATAGGTTTAATAACTACCCTAACCCTAACGCGTACCCTAACCCTAACCCCTACCCTAACCCTAACACGTACCCTAATCCTAACCTGTACCCTAAACCGAGCCCTAACCCTAACACTAACCCTAACCCTAACCCTAACACATACCCTACGCCGTACCCGCACCCCTCCCCGAACCCGTACCCTAAGCCATACCCTAAACCTAACCCTAAGCCTAACCCTAACCCTAGGCTACCCTTGACTGCTTCTGCCTCCAATTGATTTCCTAAGCAGTAGTGTTTTAAGGAACAGCTCAAAAAGAGAATCCTAATGTGATTTCTTTATAATGGGTGTGTTCCTTATCTTATCCTAGTGTCTAAACTCTTCTCCATGGCTGGACCCCCAAATAATATTCCTTTACGTGCTAAGGGGGAGCTAGAGAGTGGGATAGGTTTACGAACTACCCTAGCCCTAACGCGTAACCTAACCCTAACCCCTACCCTAACCCTAACACGTACACTAATCCTAACCCGTACCCTAAACCGAGCCCTAACCCTAACACTAACCCTAACCCTAACCCTAACCCATACCCTACGCCGTACACGAACACCTCCCTGAACCCATACCCCAAGCCGTACCCTAAGCCTAACCCTAAGCCTAACCCTAACCCTAGGCTACCCTTGACTGCTTCTGCCTCCAATAGATTTCCTAAGCACTAGTGTTTTAAGGAACAGCTTAAAAAGAGAATCCTAAAGTGATTTCTTTATAATGGGTGTGTTCCTTATCTTATCCTAGTGTCTAAACTCTTCTCCATGGCTGCACCCCCAAATAATATTGCCTTACGTGCTAAGGGGTATCTAGAGAGTGGGATAGGTTTAATAACTACCCTAACCCTAATGCGTACCCTAACCCTAACCCCTACCCTAACCCTAACACGTACCCTAATCCTAACCCGTACCCTAAACCGAGCCCTAACCCTAACACTAACCCTAACCCTAACCCATACCCTACGCCGTACCCGAAACCCTCCCCGAACCCGTACCCTAAGCCGTACCCTAAGCCTAACCCTAAGCCTAACCTTACCCTAGGCTACCCTTGACTGCTTCTGCCTCCAATAGATTTCCTAAGCACTAGTGTTTTAAGGAACAGCTTAAAAATAGAATCCTAATGTGATTTCTTTATAATGGGTGTGTTCCTTATCTTATCCTAGTGTCTAAACTCTTCTCCATGGCTGGACCCCCAAATAATATTCCTTTACGTGTTAAGGGGTATCTAGAGAGTGGGATAGGTTTACTAACTACCCTAACCCTAACGCGTACCCTAACCCTAACCCCTACTCTAACCCTAACACGTACCCTAATCCTAACCGTAACCTAAACCGAGCCCTAAAGCTAAAACTAAACCTAACCCTAACCCTAACCCATACCCTACGCCGTACCCGAACCCCTCCCCGAACCCGTACCCTAAGCCGTACCCTAAGCCTAACCCTAAGCCTAACCCTAACCCTAGGCTACCCTTGACTGCTTCTGCCTCCAATAGATTTCCTAAGCACTAGTGTTTTAAGGAACAGCTTAAAAAGAGAATCCTAATGTTATTTCTTTATAATGGGTGTGTTCCTTATTTATCCTAGTGTCTAAATTCTTCTCCATGGCTGGACCCACAAATAATATTCCTTTACGTGCTAAGGGGTATCTAGAGAGTGGGATAGGTTTACTAACTACCCTAACCCTAACGCGTACCCTAACCCTAACCCCTACCCTAAACCTAACACGTACCCTAATCCTAACCGTACCCTAAACCGAGCCCTAACCCTAACACTAACCCTAACCCTAACCCTAACCCATACCCTACGCCGTACCCGAAACCCTCCCCGAACCCGTACCCTAAGCCGTACCCTAAGCCTAACCCTAAGCCTAACCCTAACCCTACGCTACCCTTGACTGCTTCTGCCTCCAATAGATTTCCTAAGCACTAGTGTTTTAAGGAACAGCTTAAAAAGAGAATCCTAATGTGATTTCTTTATAATGGGTGTGTTCCTTATCTTATCCTAGTGTCTAAACTCTTCTCCATGGCTGGACCCTCAAATAATATTCCTTTACGTGCTAAGGGGTATCTAGAGAGTGGGATAGGTTTAATAACTACCCTAACCCTAACGCGTACCCTAACCCTAACCCCTACCCTAACCCTAACACGTACCCTAATCCTAACCCGTACCCTAAACCGAGCCCTAACCCTAACACTAACCCTAACCCTAACCCTAACCCATACCCTACGCCGTACCCGCACCCCTCCCCGAACCCGTAACCTAAGCCGTACCCTAAGCCTAACCCTAAGCCTAACCCTAACCCTAGGCTACCCTTGACTGCTTCTGCCTCCAATAGATTTCCTAAGCACTACTGTTTTAAGGAACAGCTTAAAAAGAGAATCCTAATGTGATTTCTTTATAATGGGTGTGTTCCTTATCTTATCCTAGTGTCTAAACTCTTCTCCATGGCTGCACCCCCAAATAATATTCCCTTACGTGCTAAGGGGTATCTAGAGAGTGGGATAGGTTTAATAACTACCCTAACCCTAACGCGTACCCTAACCCTAACCCCTACCCTAACCCTAACACGTACCCTAATCCTAACCTGTACCCTAAACCGAGCCCTAACCCTAACACTAACCCTAACCCTAACCCTAACCCATACCCTACGCCGTACCCGCACCCCTCCCCGAACCCGTACCCTAAGCCATACCCTAAACCTAACCCTAAGCCTAACCCTAACCCTAGGCTACCCTTGACTGCTTCTGCCTCCAATTGATTTCCTAAGCAGTAGTGTTTTAAGGAACAGCTTAAAAAGAGAATCCTAATGTGATTTCTTTATAATGGGTGTGTTCCTTATCTTATCCTAGTGTCTAAACTCTTCTCCATGGTTGGACCCCCAAATAATATTCCTTTATGTGCTAAGGGGTAGCTAGAGAGTGGGATAGGTTTACTAACTACCCTAGCCCTAACGCGTAACCTAACCCTAACCCCTACCCTAACACTAACACGTACCCTAATCCTAACCCGTACCCTAAACCGAGCCCTAACCCTAACACTAACCCTAACCCTAACCCTAACCCATACCCTACGCCGTACCCGAAACCCTCACCGAACCCGTACCCTAAGCCATACCCTAAGCCTAACCCTAAGCCTAACACTAACCCTAGGCTACCCTTGACTGCTTCTGCCTCCAATTGATTTCCTAAGCACTAGTGTTTTAAGCAACAGCTTAAAAAGTGAATCCTAATGTGATTTCTTTATAATGGGTGTGTTCCTTATCTTATCCTAGTGTCTAAACTCTTCTCCATGGCTGGACCCCCAAATAATATTCCTTTACGTGCTAAGGGGTATCTAGAGAGTGGGATAGGTTTACTAACGACCCTAACCCTAATGCGTACCCTAACCCTAACCCCTACCCTAAACCTAACACGTACCCTAATCCTAACCGTACCCTAAACCGAGCCCTAACCCTAACACAAACCCTAACCCTAACCCTAACCCATACCCTACGCCGTACCCGAAACCCTCCCCGAACCCGTACCCTAAGCCGTACCCTAAGCCTAACCCTAAGCCTAACCCTAACCCTAGGCTACCCTTGACTGCTTCTGCCTCCAATAGATTTCCTAAGCACTAGTGTTTTAAGGAACAGCTTAAAAAGAGAATCCTAATGTGATTTCTTTATAATGGGTGTGTTCCTTATCTTATCCTAGTGTCTAAACTCTTCTCCATGGCTGCACCCCCAAATAATATTGCCTTACGTGCTAAGGGGTATCTAGAGAGTGGGATAGGTTTAATAACTACCCTAACCCTAATGCGTACTCTAACCCTAACCCCTACCCTAAAACTAACACGTATCCTAATCCTAACCCGTACCCTAAACCGAGCCCTAACCCTAACACTAACACTAACCCTAACCCTAACCAATACCCTACGCCGTACCTGAACCCCTCCCCAAACCCGTACCCTAAGCCGTACCCTAAGCCTAACCCTAAGCCTAACACTAACCCTAGGCTACCCTTGACTGCTTCTGCCTCCAATAGATTTCCTAAGCACTAGTGTTTTAAGCAACAGCTTAAAAAGAGAATCCTAATGTGATTTCTTTATAATGGGTGTGTTCCTTATCTTATCCTAGTGTCTAAATTCTTCTCCATGGCTGGAACCCCAAATAATATTCCTTTACGTGCTAAGGGATATCTAGAGAGTGGGATAGGTTTACTAACTACCCTAACCCTAATGCGTACCCTAACCCTAACCCCTACCCTAAACCTAACACGTACCCTAATCCTAACCGTACCCTAAACCGAGCCCTAACCCTAACACTAACCCTAACCCTAACCCTAACCCATACCCTACGCCGTACCCGAAACCCTCCCCGAACCCGTACCCTAAGCCGTACCCTAAGCCTAACCCTAAGCCTAACCCTAACCCTAGGCTACCCTTGACTGCTTCTGCCTCCTATAGATTTCCTAAGCACTAGTGTTTTAAGGAACAGCTTAAAAAGAGAATCCTAATGTGATTTCTTTATAATGGGTGTGTTCCTTATCTTATCCTAGTGTCTAAACTCTTCTCCATGGCTGGACCCTCAAATAATATTCCTTTACGTGCTAAGGGGTATCTAGAGAGTGGGATAGGTTTAATAACTACCCTAACCCTAACGCGTACCCTAACCCTAACCCCTACCCTAACCCTAACACGTACCCTAATCCTAACCCGTACCCTAAACCGAGCCCTAACCCTAACACTAACCCTAACCCTAACCCTAACCCATACCCTATGCCGTACCCGCACCCCTCCCCGAACCCGTACCCTAAGCCATACCCTAAACCTAACCCTAAGCCTAACCCTAACCCTAGGCTACCCTTGACTGCTTCTGCCTCCAATTGATTTCCTAAGCAGTAGTGTTTTAAGGAACAGCTCAAAAAGAGAATCCTAATGTGATTTCTTTATAATGGGTGTGTTCCTTATCTTATCCTAGTGTCTAAACTCTTCTCCATGGCTGGACCCCCAAATAATATTCCTTTACGTGCTAAGGGGGAGCTAGAGAGTGGGATAGGTTTACGAACTACCCTAGCCCTAACGCGTAACCTAACCCTAACCCCTACCCTAACCCTAACACGTACACTAATCCTAACCCGTACCCTAAACCGAGCCCTAACCCTAACACTAACCCTAACCCTAACCCTAACCCATACCCTACGCCGTACACGAACACCTCCCCGAACCCATACCCCAAGCCGTACCCTAACCCTAACCCTAAGCCTAACCCTAACCCTAGGCTACCCTTGACTGCTTCTGCCTCCAATAGATTTCCTAGGCACTAGTGTTTTAAGGAACAGCTTAAAAAGGGAATCCTAAAGTGATTTCTTTATAATGGGTGTGTTCCTTATCTTATCCTAGTGTCTAAACTCTTCTCCATGGCTGCACCCCCAAATAATATTGCCTTACGTGCTAAGGGGTATCTAGAGAGTGGGATAGGTTTAATAACTACCCTAACCCTAATGCGTACCCTAACCCTAACCCCTACCCTAACCCTAACACGTACCCTAATCCTAACCCGTACCCTAAACCGAGCCCTAACCCTAACACTAACCCTAACCCTAACCCATACCCTACGCTGTACCCGAAACCCTCCCCGAACCCGTACCCTAAGCCGTACCCTAAGCTTAACCCTAAGCCTAACCTTACCCTAGGCTACCCTTGACTGCTTCTGCCTCCAATAGATTTCCTAAGCACTAGTGTTTTAAGGAACAGCTTAAAAATAGAATCCTAATGTGATTTCTTTATAATGGGTGTGTTCCTTATCTTATCCTAGTGTCTAAACTCTTCTCCATGGCTGGACCCCCAAATAATATTCCTTTACGTGTTAAGGGGTATCTAGAGAGTGGGATAGGTTTACTAACTACCCTAACCCTAACGCGTACCCTAACCCTAACCCCTACCCTAACCCTAACACGTACCCTAATCCTAACCGTACCCTAAACCGAGCCCTAAAGCTAAAACTAAACCTAACCCTAACCCTAAACCATACCCTACGCCGTACCCGAACCCCTCCCCGAACCCGTACCCTAAGCCGTACCCTAAGCCTAACCCTAAGCCTAACCCTAACCCTAGGCTACCCTTGACTGCTTCTGCCTCCAATAGATTTCCTAAGCACTAGTGTTTTAAGGAACAGCTTAAAAAGAGAATCCTAATGTGATTTCTTTATAATGGGTGTGTTCCTTATTTATCCTAGTGTCTAAATTCTTCTCCATGGCTGGACCCACAAATAATATTCCTTTACGTGCTAAGGGGTATCTAGAGAGTGGGATAGGTTTACTAACTACCCTAACCCTAACGCGTACCCTAACCCTAACCCCTACCCTAAACCTAACACGTACCCTAATCCTAACCGTACCCTAAACCGAGCCCTAACCCTAACACTAACCCTAACCCTAACCCTAACCCATACCCTACGCCGTACCCGAAACCCTCCCCGAACCCGTACCCTAAGCCGTACCCTAAGCCTAACCCTAAGCCTAACCCTAACCCTAGGCTACCCTTGACTGCTTCTGCCTCCAATAGATTTCCTAAGCACTACTGTTTTAAGGAACAGCTTAAAAAGAGAATCCTAATGTGATTTCTTTATAATGGGTGTGTTCCTTATCTTATCCTAGTGTCTAAACTCTTCTCCATGGCTGCACCCCCAAATAATATTCCCTTACGTCCTAAGGGGTATCTAGAGAGTGGGATAGGTTTAATAACTACCCTAACCCTAACGCGTACCCTAACCCTAACCCCTACCCTAACCCTAACACGTACCCTCATCCTAACCTGTACCCTAAACCGAGCCCTAACCCTAACACTAACCCTAACCCTAACCCTAACCCATACCCTACGCTGTACCCGCACCCCTCCCCGAACCCGTACCCTAAGCCATACCCTAAACCTAACCCTAAGCCTAACCCTAACCCTAGGCTACCCTTGACTGCTTCTGCCTCCAATTGATTTCCTAAGCAGTAGTGTTTTAAGGAACAGCTTAAAAAGAGAATCCTAATGTGATTTCTTTATAATGGGTGTGTTCCTTATCTTATCCTAGTGTCTAAACTCTTCTCCATGGCTGCACCCCCAAATAATATTGCCTTACGTGCTAAGGGGTATCTAGAGAGTGGGATAGGTTTAATAACTACCCTAACCCTAATGCGTACTCTAACCCTAACCCCTACCCTAAAACTAACACGTATCCTAATCCTAACCCGTACCCTAAACCGAGCCCTAACCCTAACACTAACACTAACCCTAACCCTAACCAATACCCTACGCCGTACCTGAACCCCTCCCCAAACCCGTACCCTAAGCCGTACCATAAGCCTAACCCTAAACCTAACACTAAGCCTAGGCTACCCTTGACTGCTTCTGCCTCCAATAGATTTCCTAAGCACTAGTGTTTTAAGCAACAGCTTAAAAAGAGAATCCTAATGTGATTTCTTTATAATGGGTGTGTTCCTTATCTTATCCTAGTGTCTAAATTCTTCTCCATGGCTGGAACCCCAAATAATATTCCTTTACGTGCTAAGGGATATCTAGAGAGTGGGATAGGTTTACTAACTACCCTAACCCTAACGCGTACCCTAACCCTAACCCCTACCCTAAACCTAACACGTACCCTAATCCTAACCGTACCCTAAACCGAGCCCTAACCCTAACACTAACCCTAACCCTAACCCTAACCCATACCCTACGCCGTACCCGAAACCCTCCCCGAACCCGTACCCTAAGCCGTACCCTAAGCCTAACCCTAAGCCTAACCCTAACCCTAGGCTACCCTTGACTGCTTCTGCCTCCTATAGATTTCCTAAGCACTAGTGTTTTAAGGAACAGCTTAAAAAGAGAATCCTAATGTGATTTCTTTATAATGGGTGTGTTCCTTATCTTATCCTAGTGTCTAAACTCTTCTCCATGGCTGGACCCTCAAATAATATTCCTTTACGTGCTAAGGGGTATCTAGAGAGTGGGATAGGTTTAATAACTACCCTAACCCTAACGCGTACCCTAACCCTAACCCCTACCCTAACCCTAACACGTACCCTAATCCTAACCCGTACCCTAAACCGAGCCCTAACCCTAACACTAACCCTAACCCTAACCCTAACCCATACCCTACGCCGTACCCGCACCCCTCCCCGAACCCGTTACCTAAGCCGTACCCTAAGCCTAACCCTAAGCCTAACCCTAACCCTAGGCTACCCTTGACTGCTTCTGCCTCCAATAGATTTCCTAAGCACTACTGTTTTAAGGAACAGCTTAAAAAGAGAATCCTAATGTGATTTCTTTATAATGGGTGTGTTCCTTATCTTATCCTAGTGTCTAAACTCTTCTCCATGGCTGCACCCCCAAATAATATTCCCTTACGTGCTAAGGGGTATCTAGAGAGTGGGATAGGTTTAATAACTACCCTAACCCTAACGCGTACCCTAACCCTAACCCCTACCCTAACCCTAACATGTACCCTAATCCTAACCTGTACCCTAAACCGAGCCCTAACCCTAACACTAACCCTAACCCTAACCCTAACCCATACCCTATGCCGTACCCGCACCCCTCCCCGAACCCGTACCCTAAGCCATACCCTAAACCTAACCCTAAGCCTAACCCTAACCCTAGGCTACCCTTGACTGCTTCTGCCTCCAATTGATTTCCTAAGCAGTAGTGTTTTAAGGAACAGCTTAAAAAGAGAATCCTAAAGTGATTTCTTTATAATGGGTGTGTTCCTTATCTTATCCTAGTGTCTAAACTCTTCTCCATGGCTGGACCCACAAATAATATTCCTTTACGTGCTAAGGGGGAGCTAGAGAGTGGGATAGGTTTACTAACTACCCTAGCCCTAACGCGTAACCTAACCCTAACCCCTACCCTAACCCTAACACGTACCCTAATCCTAACCCGTACGCTAAACCGAGCCCTAACCCTAACACTAACCCAAACCCTAACCCTAACCCATACCCTACGCCGTACCCGAAACCCTCCCCGAACCCGTACCCTAAGCCGTACCCTAAGCCTAACCCTAAGCCTAACCCTAACCCTACGCTACCCTTGACTGCTTCTGCCTCCAATAGATTTCCTAAGCACTAGTGTTTTAAGGAACAGCTTAAAAAGAGAATCCTAATGTGATTTCTTTATAATGGGTGTGTTCCTTATCTTATCCTAGTGTCTAAACTCTTCTCCATGCCTGGACCCTCAAATAATATTCCTTTACGTGCTAAGGGGTATCTAGAGAGTGGGATAGGTTTAATAACTACCCTAACCGTAACGCGTACCCTAACCCTAACCCCTACCCTAACCCTAACACGTACCCTAATCCTAACCCGTACCCTAAACCGAGCCCTAACCCTAACACTAACCCTAACCCTAACCCTAACCCATACCCTACGCCGTACCCGCACCCCTCCCCGAACCCGTAACCTAAGCCGTGCCCTAAGCCTAACCCTAAGCCTAACCCTAACCCTAGGCTACCCTTGACTGCTTCTGCCTCCAATTGATTTCCTAAGCAGTAGTGTTTTAAGGAACAGCTTAAAAAGAGAATCCTAATGTGATTTCTTTATAATGGGTGTGTTCCTTATCTTATCCTAGTGTCTAAACTCTTCTCCATGGCTGGACCCCCAAATAATATTCCTTTACGTGCTAAGGGGGAGCTAGAGAGTGGGATAGGTTTACTAACTACCCTAGCTCTAACGCGTAACCTAACCCTAACCCCTACTCTAACCCTAACACGTACCCTAATCCTAACCCGTACCCTAAACCGCGCCCTAAACCTAACACTAACCCTAACCCTAACCCATACCCTACGCCGTACCCGAAACCCTCCCCGAACCCGTACCCTAAGCCGTACACTAAGCCTAACCCTAAGCCTAACCTTACCCTAGGCTACCCTTGACTGCTTCTGCCTCCAATAGATTTCCTAAGCACTAGTGTTTTAAGCAACAGCTTAAAAAGAGAATCCTAATGTGATTTCTTTATAATGGGTGTGTTCCTTATCTTATCCTAGTGTCTAAACTCTTCTCCATGGCTGGACCCCCAAATAATATTCCTTTACGTGCTAAGGGGTATCTAGAGAGTGGGATAGGTTTACTAACGACCCTAACCCTAATGCGTACCCTAACCCTAACCCCTACCCTAAACCTAACACGTACCCTAATCCTAACCGTACCCTAAACCGAGCCCTAACCCTAACACAAACCCTAACCCTAACCCTAACCCATACCCTACGCCGTACCCGAAACCCTCCCCGAACCCGTACCCTAGGCCGTACCCTAAGCCTAACCCTAAGCCTAACCCTAACCCTAGGCTACCCTTGACTGCTTCTGCCTCCAATAGATTTCCTAAGCACTAGTGATTTAAGGAACAGCTTAAAAAGAGAATCCTAATGTGATTTCTTTATAATGGGTGTGTTCCTTAACTTATCCTAGTGTCTAAACTCTTCTCCATGGCTGCACCCCCAAATAATATTCCCTTACGTGCTAAGGGGTATCTAGAGAGTGGGATAGGTTTAATAACTACCCTAACCCTAACGCGTACCCTAACCCTAACCCCTACCCTAACCCTAACACGTACCCTAATCCTAACCTGTACCCTAAACCGAGCCCTAACCCTAACACTAACCCTAACCCTAACCCTAACCCATACCCTACGCCGTACCCGCACCCCTCCCCGAACCCGTACCCTAAGCCATACCCTAAACCTAACCCTAAGCCTAACCCTAACCCTAGGCTACCCTTGACTGCTTCTGCCTCCAATTGATTTCCTAAGCACTAGTGTTTTAAGGAACAGCTTAAAAAGAGAATCCTAATGTGATTTCTTTATAATGGGTGTGTTCCTTATCTTATCCTAGTGTCTAAACTCTTCTCCACGGCTGGACCCCCAAATAATATTCCTTTACGTGCTAAGGGGTATCTAGAGAGTGGGATAGGTTTAATAACTACCCTAATCCTAACGCGTACCCTAACCCTAACCCCTACCCTAACCCTAACACGTACCCTTATCCTAACCCGTACCCTAAACCGAGCCCTAACCCTAACACTAACCCTAACCCTAACCCTAACCCTAACCCGAACCCGTACCCTAAGCCGTACCCTAACCCTAACCCTAAGCCTAACCCTAACCTTAGGCTACCCTTGACTGCTTCTGCCTCCAATAGATTTCCTAAGCACTAGTGTTTTAAGGAACAGCTTAAAAAGAGAATCCTAATGTGATTTCTTTATAATAGGTGTGTTCCTTATCTTATCCTAGTGTCTAAACTCTTCTCCACGGCTGGACCTCCAACTAATATTCCTTTACGTGCTAAGGGGTATCTAGAGAGTGGGATAGGTTTAATAACTACCCTAACCCTAACGCATTCCCTAACCCTAAACCCTACCCTAACCCTAACACGTACCCAAATCCTAACCCGTACCCTTAACCGAGCCCTAACCCTAACACTAAACCTAACCCTAACCCTAACCCATACCCTACGCCGTACCCGAACCCCTCCCCGAACCCGTACCCTAAGCCGTACCGTAACCCTAACCCTAAGCCTAACCCTACCCCTAGGCTACCCTTGACTGTTTCTGCCTCCAATAGATTTCCTAAGCACTAGTGTTTTAAGGAATGGCTTAAAAAGGGAATCCTAATGTGATTTCTTTATAATGGGTGTGTTCCTTATCTTATCCTAGTGTCTAAACTCTTCTACATGGCTGGACACCCAAATAATATTCCTTTACGTGCTAAGGGGTATCTAGAGAGTGGGATAGGTTTAATAACTACCCTAACCCTAACGCGTACCCTAACCCTAAACCCTACCCTAACCCTAACACGTACCCTAATCCTAACCTGTACCCTAAACCGAGCCCTAACCCTAACACTAACCCTAACCCTAACCCTAACACATACCCTACGCCGTATCCGAACCCCTCCCCGAACCCGTACCCTAAGCCGTACCCTAAGTCTAACCCTAAGCCTAACCCTAACCCTAGGCTACCCTTGACTGCTTCTGCCTCCAATAGATTTCCTAAGCACTAGTGTTTTAAGGAACAGGTTAAAAAGAGAATCCTAAAGTGATTTCTTTATAATGGGTGTGTTCCTTATCTTATCCTAGTGTCTAAACTCTTCTCCATGGCTGGACCCCCAAATAATATTCCTTTACGTGCTAAGGGGTATCTAGAGAGTGGGATAGGTTTAATAACTACCCTAATCCTAACGCGTACCCTAACCCTAACCCCTACCCTAACCCTAACACGTACCCTTATCCTAACCCGTACCCTAAACCGAGCCCTAACCCTAACACTAACCCTAACCCTAACCCTAACCCTAACCCGAACCCGTACCCTAAGCCGTACCCTACCCCTAACCCTAAGCCTAACCCTAACCTTAGGCTACCCTTGACTGCTTCTGCCTCCAATAGATTTCCTAAGCACTAGTGTTTTAAGGAACAGCTTAAAAAGAGAATCCTAATGTGATTTCTTTATAATAGGTGTGTTCCTTATCTTATCCTAGTGTCTAAACTCTTCTCCACGGCTGGACCTCCAACTAATATTCCTTTACGTGCTAAGGGGTATCTAGAGAGTGGGATAGGTTTAATAACTACCCTCACCCTAACGCATTCCCTAACCCTAACCCCTACCCTAACCCTAACACGTACCCTAATCCTAACCCGTACCCTTAA